>NC_081552.1:170880844-172080844 GCF_963082655.1 Stomoxys calcitrans | reverse complement strand
CGTAAAGACTTTCGGAACAGCGTCGTTTTCCTTACGCGATACAGTCTTTATTAAACTATCAAAATTTGGATATTTAATATGTTGCCTTATTTTGAAATGATATACTCTTGTTTCAGTCAAACAGAAATATTGATTATTTTTCTATGCACAGGGAATGAAAGCCAATTAACCGGCAATTCAATAGAGCAACGTAAACAATTTCTCCAGGATCTTAGCGTTGAATAACAAAACAAACAGAAAACCGATGGTATATACCATTTTCCATATATTAAGGGACTCTTAACATATTCTGCATAAAGAGAAATAATATGCTTCTTCATCGATACATCTATTTTATGTGGTTTATCCACATACAATCCACATGTGTAAAACAAAAGCTGTTTCTTTTACTACACAAATTTATGTAATTTGATAATATTTTCGATCTTAGGTAAATTTTAATAAATAGACTTTATATTACATCACTTTTTGCACCAAAATCACTCCTATGTTTATTGTTCACTTACAGAAACTAGAATGTACCTGTTTCGCAACCACAAGGTTGGTTCTGTTATATTATTTATCTATTTAACCCATTAACGTTTACCTATTAAACCTATAACAACCAAGGCCATAAAAAATTAAACATTTTTGACTTTATTTATAAGAATCATTAAAAACAAACGGGTATAAGGCTTATAAAGACAGTCCCTTTACACAGAATGCTTGGTACTTTTGTAGCCTCTTCATATTTAGCCCATTAACATCTACCTATTTGACCCATAAAAAATCCACGCCATAAAAAATTGTTTAATTCATTTATAGAGATCATCCATTTTTTTTACCGAATGAAACACTTTTCTGAACCATTCCCTTTACTGTGCTCAAGCAGGTACAACGGCCATTAATGGGTTAATTCGATTTTTTTAGGCCAAAGCATATTTGTTGTTGGTGGGTGTTCAAAAAAAATATGCATCTTTTCCCATTCATTCATGCACAAGTCATTTATTTTAAGAAATTTCTAAATAAAAAAGATAAAACACAAAAAATTGCATAAGTCATCTATTTTTAACCGATTTGATTTTTATTACCCATTTTGGGAAGCTTATTTAATTTTCTTTTTCACAGTAGTAAATATATGTATATTATTTGGTACCCTTTAAGCAGAATAGACAACGAAGAAAATGTTGTTTTGTGTTTTAAGTGCGTTTTTTCATATTTCAGCCACTGTAACTTAGTGATTTGTAGTGACCTTCAAAAGAAGGTAAGAATCATAAAAATCCGTTGTGAATCAAAAAAGTAATGCCCGTTTTAGACGGAAAATCTACGATTAATATTGTAGCCGTTGAGTGAAGCCGACGTGTTTTTATTTCGCTCTTCAAAGAAAAGAAATATCTATCCGTATCTCGGAATAGGTACTACCTATAAAGAAAAAAATTTTAAAGCCTTTTGGAGTAGGCTAGAAATGGACTCGAAAGACAACATCTGCGGTGGTGGCGTCAGACCGTAGCGTGTTGTCCTCCCCTCCTATAGGTGTGGGTGCCTTGGCACCTGTAGTCGAGAGTAATGCTTCAAGCCCACAACTAGTCGTCAGACTAATTAATGAGGAAGAGACCGATAAACCAGAAGGATGCACAGTGCGTCCCAGCCTTTAAGTAAAGGCGGTGTTTCCGACTCGGATTCAGACAGCGACTGTGTCAATGAAACAGTCATCGCAGCCGAATCGAGAGATGAGGGCATCGGGATGACAGCAGAAGTGAGCGATGGCTTTGCTAAGCTCACAAGCATAGATCCGAAAAAGCGGTCCGGTGCACGACGAAGGAGACAGAGGAGTATGTACCAGCAGCGTAATCAGGCAAAAGGAAGGGATAGAACTGACATTCCAAGCACTTCTACGGAAGCTGGAAAAAGAATCAAATCTCCCGAAGAGTATAACACTGCTTAAATACTGAAGAAGGAAAAGAGCTCCCCGCTTTCAAATACTCTGGGAAAACCAAGCCAGCCATCCCGCAATGGAGACTCCAGACAGTGTCCTGCGGAGGTAGACAAAGTTGGAACAGGAACGAAGGAAGCGCGCACGGCCCCTGAGTCTTCATGGAGGACTGTGATTTCCAAAAGGAGGCCATAGCCATCACGGAAGGGGAAGATGATCGCAGAGAATGGTAAGGAACCGCCCTCTTACGCCAGAGTGGCAAGGAGGCACAACAGAGATGAGCTGACTTATGCATTCATCAATATCGGCTGTGCATCCGGTAGGATTCCACCAGATCATCGGTCCCAAGTGGAGGGTCTGTTTAACGATCGGATTTTTGAACATGTGTGGAACTCTGTAGAGGGTCCACCCATACAAATGATGAGCTGCGAGTTTAGAGGGGACATCTTTACGCTGCGTTTTGCGTCGGCGGAATGTATTGATACCGTCAAACAGCTCGTCAGACGTATTCACGCTCCCTGGGAGCTCGACCTGGTGAGAATGATGGATATCCCCCAGCTCACAAAGGCTACGGTCTTTATCGAGAGATGGGGCAGTAAATTTGCGACAGAACGCATGTTGGAATTATTGGACAAGCAAAGCGAAGGTTTTGTCGCAGAGAAGTGGGAGGTCTTCCACAGAGAGGAGAAGGAGGAAGGAACTCTCTTTGTGGTTAGCATTGATCAAGTCTCCGTAACGTGTTTGGCTAAGACTAAACGCATGGCACACTACGGGAGCAAAGCTGTCTTTTTCAAGATTGGGAAAACTAGAATAGGCAGAAATTTTCATTCTGCGACACCAGGCCGTGCAGTGGCAGGTGACTCAGCACCGCCCAACAAACAGGGGTCCGACAACGAGACAATCACGGCATCTCTCTCTATTGGAAAGACTAGGAGATGTAATGATCCTAATACTAAAATATCAGGCAGTGCAGTGTCGAGAGACCCAACACAGCCTAACAAACAGGAACCCGTCGACGGACCCATCACCGACTTAAAGATTCGGAATACTGGGATAGGTAAAGATCCTAATATTGAAACATTAGGCAGCATTAGACTCAATGCAACCCAACGAACAGGGAGCCGACGACCAACTCCCAAGAAGCCGATTTACTTAAGATTTGGAAGTCTAAGATAGGCAAAGATCTTAGTATTGAAACATCAGGCAGTACAGGCAATGGAAACCCAATACAGCTTAACGAACAGGGACCCGACGATAGAACCATTACCGACTTTATAAACTCAATTCAGTGACACGCTCTTTACTAAAAGGAGATATTAAAATTGTTATGAGAGATTTTAATGCCAAGGTGGGCAATAACAACAATAATGTACAATCAATCATAGTATTGCAAGGACTTGGCAATACCAAGAATGGAAATGGCGATAGATTGGTTGATTTCTGCGCAAGAAACCCATTCTTTATTGGAGGCACACAATTCCCCCATTAAGATATATACAAATATACTTGGGAATCACCAGATGGAAACACCCGTAATCAAATCGACCACGTTCTTATCAACAAACTCTTTCTGGGTTCGGTGATGGATGTGAAAACTAGACAAGTAGCCGACATCCATAGTGACCATATGCTCTTAGTGGCCACTCTACGCCTACCCCCAGCCGTAGTGAAAAGGACTCAAACAAAAAGCATAAAGTTCAACCTCATAAACATAGAAGACCCCGAAACAGCGCGCGACTACAAGGCAACACTAACGGGGAAAATGCAAAATAACACCCATGCATGGGCCGACATAACAGCAGGAAATACGGAGACGGCCACTTCTATCATACACATTGCTCGACGATCCCAAAAACATGGAGAAGCAAGGAAACTATAAAGGAAAAAAACATCGGAAGCGTCTACGCAAAGCTCTTCTACAGACAAAATCAAATGTAACTAAAATCGCGGTCAGGACTAAATATCGCGCCTCCACCTCGATGATCAAGCGCCTAGTTTGCAGAGTTAAGCGAATATATTTTGATATACTGGCAGCAAGCCTAAATGCAGCTAACATTGCAAACAGGCGTGGTGTCTAAGAGTCAGTAAAACGAATGAGCGGCAACAATAAAAGGCCAACGCCAACAATAAAAAATGAGGCCGGATCATTACTAACAACACCCGAACAGCAATTAGAGCGATGGCGCAGTTTCTTCAGCTCCGAAGGACCAACAACAGACGACGCAAGCTCCGACCCTCCTTATCCCCCTGAGGATATATCCACAGCCCCACCCACCTGCGAGGAAATTGAGGCCATTCTAGTCCCATAGCTCAAAGCGATCATCCAAATAATTAGAGAGGACTGAGATACAAACGCTGTCCCGTAGGAATGGAAAAAAGCGATCATGGTCACAATCCCAAATAAGGGTGATCTCACCCAGTGTAAAAACTGGAGGGGAATTACACTGCGAAACGCAATAAATAAAGTTATGGCAAGTCTTCTTCTGCACTTGACAGCATTTTGAGGAAGGAACTATCAGGTTTTCGGCCATTAACTCCCCGTGCATAATCATTGAAAAGTCTGCAGAACTTAATACACACCTACACCTTTTATTCATCGACTTCAAGTGTGCGTTTGAAACAGTTTCGAGAACTTCAATGTGGGGCACGCTGTTGAATAAGGGCATCCCTGAAAGGGTTGTTATACTAATTATGGAGCTGTATAGGAATGCTGCAGTTTCAGACTGCTTCAATGGAAAAAGGAGCCGACCTTTCGGGATCGACAAAGGAGTGAATCGGGGTTGCATCCATTCGCCGACGCTGTTTTTATACCCTCCACCATAGGATGGGGGATACTAATTTCGTCATTCTGTTTGTAACACCTCGAAATATGCGTCTGAGACGCTATAAAGTATATATATTCTTGATCGTCATGCCCTTTTAAGTCGATCTAGCCATGTCCGTCTGTCTGTCGAAAGCACGCTAACTTTCGAAGGAGTTAAGCTAGCCGCTTGAAATTTCCCACAAATACTTCTTATTAGTGTAGGTCGATTGGGATTGTGAATGGGCCAAATCGGTCCATGTTTTGATATAGCTGCCATATAAACCGATCTTGGGCCTTGACTTCCTGAGCCTCTGGAGGGCGCAATTCTCGTCCGATTTGGTTGAAATTTTGTGTGGTTCAAATCGGTTAATGTTTTGATATAGCTTCCATATAAACCGATCTTGGATCTTGACTTCTTGAGCATCTAGAGGGCGCTATTCTCGTCCGATTTGACTGAAATTTTGAACGCAGTGTTTTGGTATCACTTTCAATAACTGTGTTTAGTATGATTCAAATAGGTTTATAATCTGGTGTAGCTGTCATCTATCCGATCTTGAATTTTGACTTCTTGAGCCAATAGAGCGCGCAATTCTCATCCGATTTGGCTGAAATTTTGCATGAAGTGTTTTGTTATGACTTCCAATAACTGTGCTAAGTATGGCGCAAATCGATACATAACCTAATATTTTTTGTTTGCCTTAAAAGAGATACTGCGCATAGAACTCGACAAATGGAATCCATGGTGGAGGGTATATAAGATTCGGCTCTGCTGAACTTAGCACGCTCTTACTTGTTTTATTTTATTAGACTCCGCGTTAGAGGGACGCTATGGCATACGCTTTCTTGGAGACATCGACTACCTGGATGACACATGTCTTTTTGCGCATCGCTTGGAGCACATAAAGACGAAATTGGAAAAATTTAATAAAAATGCTGCCAAAGTAGGCCTGAAGATAAACATAGCAAAGACCAAATTGATGAGAATGGGAACATCAAATTTGACGCCGCTCACTCTAAGCGACCATGTCATTGAAAACATTGACAACTTCTCCCATCTTAGCAGCGAAATAACAAAGGACGGAGGATGGGAAGCAGACATACTCATACGTACCCATAAAGCTAGAGGCTCCTTTCTTAAACTCAAACAAGTAAAAAGGCGTTAAGTTCGGCCGGGCCGAACTTTGGATACCCACCACCTCGGGTATATATGTAAACCACCATTCATCAAAATTCGGTGAAAATTTCATACCTTATACTCATATACCTCATACCGATCTGAACTATATACGACACGGATGTCGAAAAGCCGAACATAAGTCTCTGTGTCAAATTTCAGTGAAATCGGATTATAAATGCGCCTTTTATGGGGCCAAGACTTTAAATCGAGATATCGGTCTACATGGCAGCTATATCCAAATTTGGACCGATTTGGGCCAAGTTGCATAAACATGTCGAAGAGCCTAACACTAAGCACTGTCCCAAATTTCGGCGAAATCGGACAATAAATGCCTCTTTTATGGGCCCTAAACCTTAAATCCAGAGATCGGTCTATATGGCAGCTATATTCAAATCTGGACCGATCTGGGCAAAATTGAAGAAGGACGTCGAAGAGCCTAACCAAATTCACTGTCTCAAATTTCAGCGACATCGGACAATAAATGCGTCTTTTATGGCCCCAAAACCTAAAACCTAGATATCGGTCTATATGGCAGCTATAGCCAAATCTGGACCGATCTGTGCGATATTGCAGAAGTATGTCCAGGGGCTTAACTTAACTCACTGTTCCAAATTTCGGGGACATCGGGCAATAAATGAGCATTTTATGGGCCCAAAACCATAAATCAAGAAATCGGCCTATATGGCAGCTATATCCAAATTTGAACCGATCTGGACCAAATTGAAGAAATATGTCAAAGGGCCTAACACATCTCACTGTCCCAAATTTCAGCAAAATCAGATAATAAATGTGGCTATTATGGGCCTTACACCATAAATCGGAGGATGGATCTATATGGCAGCTATATCCAAATCTGGACCAATCTGAGCCAAATTAACGAAGGATGTCGATGGGCCTTACACAATTCACCGCCCCGAATTTCATCAAAATCGAATATTATAAGTGGCTTTTGTGGGCCTAAGACCCTAAACCGGAGGATCGGTCTATATGGCAGCTATATCCAAATCTGAACCGATCTACACCAAATTAAAGAAACATGTCAAAGGGCCTAGGACAACTCACTGTCCCAAATTTCAGCGAAATCGGACCATAAATGTGGCTTTTATGGGCCTTAGACCCTAAATCGGAGGATCGGTCTATATGGCAGCTATACACAAATCTGGACCGATCTGAGCGAAATTGGCGAAGGATGTCGAAGGGCCTAACACAACTCACTGATCCAAATTTCAACAAAATCGGATAATAAATGTGGCTTTTATGGGCCTAAGACCCTAAATCGGCGGATCGGTCTATATGGGGGCTATATCAAGATATAGTTCGATATAGCCCATTTTCGAACTTAACCTGCTTATGGACAAAAAAAGAATCTGTGCAAAGTTTTAGCTCAATATCTCTATTTTTAAAGACTGTAGCGTGATTTCAACAGACAGACGGACGGACATGGCTAGATCGTCTTAGATTTTTACGCTGATCAAGAATATATATACTTTATAGGGTCGGAAATGGATATTTCGATGTGTTGCAAACGGAATGACAAAATGAATATACCCCCATTCTTTGGTGGTGGGTATAAAAAGATTGGAGAGGCTGTGACATCTCACATATTACAAAAGTCAAAATCTTCAACCGTAGTGTGAAATCTATTATATTATATGGCTGTACAATTTGGAGCTTGACACAAGCGACTAACCACAAAATCAAATAAATCACTGCCTGCGACAAAGGCTTCAAATTTCTGGCCAAATCGTATTTCAATGACCAATTTCATATAATAATAAACAGTTCTCCTGTCGATGTAGAAATCCGGAAGAGGAAATGGACTTGGTTGGATCATATCCTACACCGACCGCGCGATGATATAGCGAGAAATGTCCCAGACTGGAATCCGCAAAGATAGCGAAGGAGGGGATGCCCGAAATAACACATGGATCCACTGCACGAAAACAAAATTGGAATCAACCCATATATCGTGAAATCAGGCTAAGGCTTTGGCCAACGAAAGAGCTAGATGAAGAGAGCTTGTTAATGCCCTATGTTCACACTGAACAGTTGACTATTGGTCATATTTTAATGATTTCCTTGTGATAAAAAGTAGTGTGGCTGAAAAGGAAAAGAACAAGTGAGAATATAAGAGAAATGACAAGAATATAATACAGGAGTAGAAGGCGCACAGCGCTTTTATGAGGACTAAGGCCAGATGTTTGGCCTCCTTCGACAACTGCAGGGTATTCCTCTATATAGACAGGAGTTTAAATTTGCGAGAAACCTCCTACTATCTCCACGACCCTATCTCCCCGCTTGTTAAATACCTCTTTCATAATCCAGAAAGATTGTCATTGCGTACCCCTCAGAATTGCCCTTGTGGCACGCATGTTGGGCCTCACTTAAGTTCTACGGCGTCAGTGCCACCTTCACATGTTTTTCATTTCATATTATTGATATTTTTATGATTTGTTTATTTGTAATGTCAAACTCTACATTTTGTAAGAAGCATAATCGCCTCTTTATATTTAGGCAACATTTACGTTATGTTTACGAGAGCACTGCCAAGCTTTTATACTGGAAATCGAAGATAAATTATATTGTAGATGTAAATTTCAAAACGGGCACCTTTTTGGCAAATTAGAAACACGAAATGCCTCGCGAAATGTAACTTTTAACAAGTTGCCATTTTTGACGTTTTCCAAAGCCTCACAGATCACCATCGATGTGTTCATTATATTGTTACGGCGTCCACCTTTAGTAAAAATGTCCAATTTGAATTGTATTCTAAATTCAGGCAGATGTCGAACCAAAATGAACTGCAAGTATACAACCTTAGGGCTGTATAATTTGCAATTAATTTGCATAAAAGGAAAAAACTCGATGATAAGATCAGTAGGTTCAATTTATGCAGTGATTAATTAATTTTATACACAAGGATAGTGAAATTTTCAAACAGTTCTTCTACAGGAACCATAGAACACGTTTTGCGCTGAATTTATTCAGTCTTCAAATAATTCATACAATCGGATATTAGGGGTGTTTTATTTACCCATTTTCTCGCTTGTTTGTGTGGAGAAACATTTATTTAAAATTAAAATGACTTTTTTTGTTTGTGTGTTGATATTTGACTATTTTGGATGTGTGTCAGAGCAGCCAACGTATAAAGTATATAGCATTTAGCGGGAAAAGCGTTTTATGTATCCAAAAGCTAGCGAATCCGCTAGACTAGACAAAACACAGAAATTGTCTAATATTGCCTAACCTTAAAACTAAGCTTTTTGCTTTCTATTTGTAATAGAAAATGATTCTTCATACGGGTAATGCTCAACATCAGCTTATATTTCGTCGGAAACTAACTTCGATATTCGATCTTCTTCCGTTTAGCTGAGGTTGAAAAGAGGGTACGGATATTAATCCGCCCCATGCCAATATGGACAAACACCTAAGCCAGTAATTGGCTTGTTGTGCGCTCCAAATACTAAAAAGTAACCTCGATAAAGAAAATCTAAGTCAGGAATTCCGTGCTACTATAAAATCCCTAATTGTTTTTGTTGACAGACCTGCGACAGTCGATGGCAGTTTTTCGAATACAGAAATACGTTCTCCAGAGAGAACGAGAAAATATTTATGCCAATCGTCGTAATGACATTATATTTTAGCCATTCCAAGGATCTCCGCTTGATACACACTGCAGTGGTCGGGTAACCCTCTCGGTATGACCAGTCCTAGTTCTTCAGAGTACACCTCAAAGCACACCTGATTGTTTGTTTCAAACCATCTGTATAGACTATAACTTCTATCAGGAAAAGTGGTACAGTACTTTTTAATAAAACACGGCTCTGGTAATGTGCCTGGAACATCAGGCCAAAGAAGAAGTTCCCTTAGCCTCACAGCAGCGGTCACAGCAATTTGTCTAGCTACAATGCCCAAAGGTATTAGGTATAGCACTAAGTTAAGTGCATCAGATGGTGTCGTCGTCAGTGCGGCTGTGATGCACAAACAAGCCATCCTTTGGATCCGGTTGACCATTGAACAATAGGTGGACTTTTGAAGCGCTGTCCACCAGACCACAACACCATATAGCATTATAGGTCTAACAACTGCAGTATATATCCAGTGCATGACCTGCGGTCTTAGCCCCAAATTTTTGCCAATGGCTCTCTTGCAGGTACAGGGCATGGGTTGTCTTTCTTGCCCTTTCCAAAATGTTGTATTTGAAGTTTAATTTCCTGTCCAGCCAAACACTCAGGGGTTTTCCGCCTTCTGTAAATAGAACATTCTCTACTCCCAAGGAGACAGGTACCACTGTAGGTAACTTGTATCACATGCTGAAAAGAACTACTTCTGTCTTGCACGGATTTACGCCTAGACCACTTTCGATAGCCCATTTCACTGTTTCACATATAGTTTCCTGAAATATTCCCAAAAGGGCTGGGAAACTTCCCCGAACCGCAATTACCACGTCATCAGCATACGCGATCACTTTTACACCTTTTCCCTCTATAGACAATAAAACCGTCAAACTTCTTTATAACTAACTTCCTTATAACGAATTGTTCTGTATAACGAATACGAATTGAAAACACAACTTTTTTTCAGTCAAGTTCACCTATTTTAACCTCTCTATAACGAACACCTCTCCGTTACGAATTGTTTTTAAAGTGCAAGTTGAATTTCTCACACAAACTAAACTCTCTATAACAAATATTTTGACAATTTTTTAATACTCACCACCATATGATAGGGGTATACTAATCTTGCCCCAATATTGATATGGGACCCCATAAATTATATATATTCTGAATCCTCTCGACATTCTGATTCGATCTAGCCGTCCGTCTTTTAAAATCACGATAGCGGCCGAACGCGTAAAGCTAGCCGCTTGAAATTTTGCACAGATACTTACCATTGATGTAGGTCGTTGGGAATTTCAAATGGGTTAAGATTTAGTTATAGTTCCCATATAAACCGATCTACCGATGTGACTTCTTGAGCCCCTGAAAGCCGCAATTCTGGTCCGATTTGACTGGCATTTTACACATAGTATTCTGTTATGATTTCCAACAACTGTGCGAAGTACCGCCCAAATCGGTCTATAACCTGATATAGCTCCCATACAAACCGATTTCTCGATTTGACTTCTTGAGCCTTTCCAAGCCGCAAGTCCGATTTGGCTGAAATTTTGCAAATAGTGTTCTGCTATGACTCTCAACAACTGCGCCAAGTACGGTCCAAATGGGTCTATAACCAGATATAACTCCCATATTTTAGCAGAATCTATGGTGGTGGATTCCCAAGATTCGGCCCGGCCGAACTTTGCACGCTTTTACTTGTTTTTCTTGAAGTTCACCCAAAAATGTGGAACAGAACGAAATTCATTCAATATTGATCATTAACGCACTTGCAGACTGCCAAAAAATAAAATTGATGTAAGATACGTTACATTTTCATTGACTGCTATGCATAGTTTCTCGTATACACTCAGCAAGGTTTTGTGCTTTGCGTGTTCAAAAATATACAGTGGTGTGTAACATAACTGTTGTAGTGGAAAATTGCGAACAAAAATCGATAAATTTTAGTTTAAAATAAGTTGTGTAGTAAAGATGTATCTATTGTAACCAAAGATGATGGAGGCTCTATAAAACGAAGGAATATCGGTTTAATATATTTAGTAAATTTCCGAACGTTAGGATGCCTGAGTATTCAGATGGCTTACATTGGGTTAGAATAAAAAACAAGTAAAAGCGTGCTAAGTTCGGCCGGGCCGAATCTTATATACCCTCCACCATGGATCGCATTTGTCGAGTTCTTTTCCCGGCATCTCTTCTTAGGCAAAAAAGGATATAAGAAAAGAGTTGCTCTGCTATTAAAACGATATCAAGATATGGTCCGGTTCGGACCACAATTAAATTATATGTTGGAGACCTGTGTAAAATTTCAGCCAATTCGTATAAGAATTGCGTCCATTGGGGCTCACGAAGTAAAATAGAGAGAACGATTTATATGGGATCTGTATCGGGCTATAGACCGATTCAGACCATAATAAACACGTTTGTTGATGGTCATGAGAGGATCCGTCGTACAAAATTTCAGGCATATCGGATAATAATTGCGACCTCTAGGGGTCAAGAAGTCAAGATCCCAGATCGGTTTATATGGCAGCTATATCAGGTTATGAACCGATTTGAACCTTATTTGACACAGTTGTTGAAAGTAAAAATAAAATACGTCATGCAAAATTTCAGCCAAATCGGATAGGAATTGCGCCCTCCAGAAGCTCAAGAAATCAAATCCCCAGATCTGTTTATATGACAGCTATATCAGGTTATGAACCGATTTGAACCATACTTGGCACAGTTGTTGGATATCATAACGAAATACTTCGTGCAAAAATTCATTCAAATCGGATAAGAATTGTGCCCTCTAGAGGGTCAAGAAGTCAAGACCCAAGATCGGTTTATATGGTAGCTATATCAGGGTATCATAACAAAACACGTCGTGCGAAATTCCATTCCAATCGGATAAGAATTGCGCCCTCTAGAGGGTCAAGAAGTCAAGACCCAAGATCGGTTTATATGGTAGCTATATTAGGTTATGAACCGATTTGAACCATACTTGGCACAGTTGTTGGATATCATAACAAAACACGTCGTGCAAAATTTTATTCCAATCGGATAAGAATTGCGCACGCTAGAGGCTCAAGAAGTCAAGACCCAAGATCGGTTTATATGGCAGCTATATCAGGTTATGGACCGATTTGAACCATACTATGCACACTTGTTGGATATCATAGCAAAACACGTCGTGCAAAATTTCATTCCAATCGGATAAGAATTGCGCACTCTAGAGGCTCAAGAAGTCAAGACCCAAGATCGGTTTATATGGCAGCTATATCAAAACATGGACCGATATGGCCCATTTACAATACCAACCGACCTACACTAATAAGAAGTATTTGTGCAAAATTTCAAGCGGCTAGCTTTACTCCTTCGATAGTTAGCGTGCTTTCGACAGACAGACGGACGGACGGACGGACAGACGGACGGACATGGCTAGATCGGCATAAAATGTCACGACGATCAAGAATATATATACTTTATGGGGTCTCAGACGAATATTTCGAGTAGTTACAAACAGAATGACGAAATTAGTATACCCCCCATCTTATGGTGGAGGGTATAAAAACAAGTAAGAGCGTGCTTTGCGCGGTATCTCCTTTAGGCAAACAAAGAATATTGAATATGAACTGTTATGCTATTGGAGTTATATCAAGTTATAGTCCGATTCGGACCATAAATGAATGCTGAACATTGTAGAAGTCATTATGTAATATTTCAGTTCATTCGGATAAGAATTGCGCCATGAAAGGGCTCGAGAAGAAAAATCGGGAAATAGTTTATAGGGAAGCTGTATCAAGCTATTGATCGATTCAGACCATATTACACACGTATGTTAAAGGTCATGAGAGAAGCCATTGTACAAAATTTCTACCAATCGGATGATACATGCGCCCTCTAGAGGCTCAAGAAGTCGAGATCCCAGATCGGTTTATATGGCAGCTGTATCAGGTTATATACCGATTTGCGCCATACTTAGGACAGTTATTTGAAGTCATAACAAAATACCTCAATAACCTTCTTCTATTGGCTGAAGAAGTCAAGACCCAGGATCGTTTTATATGGCAGCTATATCAAAACATTATCCACGAGGTGTTTTGGTATAACTTTCAACAATTGCGCTAAGTATGGTTCAAATCGGTCGATGTTTTGATATAGCTGCCATATAAACCGATCTTGGGTCTTGACTTCTTGAGCCAATAGAGTGCGCAATTTTCATCCGATTTGGCTGTATCGATCAATAGCTTGATACAGCTCCCATACAAACCTATCTACCGATTTTGCTTCTTGAGCCCTTACAAGGCGCAATTCTTATCCAAATTAACTGAAATAATACACAATGACTTCTACAATGTATAGCATTCATTAATGGTCCGAATCGGACTATAACTTGATATAGCTCCAATAGCATAATAGTTCTTATTCAATATTCTTTGTTTGCCTAAAACGAGATACCGGCCATAGAACTCGACAAATGCGATCCATGGTGGAGGGTATATAAGATTCGTCCCGACCGAACTTAGCACGCTCTTACTTGTTTTGTTTATTTTTTCACTTACGTCAAATTAGACCTAATTTTGGTTCGTTACTCCATAACAAAGTTTCTCTACGTAGTATTTCGTCGGTCCCCAACCACTACGTTATAGAGAATTTCGACTGTATATTCTTGCACGTAATGACAGTTTAAGTCGATCAAGATATTTCCGTCTGTCTGTCGAAGGCACACTAACTTTCAAAGCGCTTGAAATTTTGCACAAATGCTTCTTATTAGTGTAGGTCAGTTGTGTTTGCAAATGGGCCATATCGATCCATGTAAACCGATCTTGGATCTTGACTTCTAGAGCCACCAGAGGGCGCAATTCTTATCCGATTTGGCTGAAATTTAGCATGAAGTGTATGGTCTAAATCAGTTTATAACCTGATATAGCTGCCATATAAACCGATTTCGGATCTTGACTTCCTGAGCTGATAGAGGGCGCAATTATTCTCCGATTTGGCTGAAATATTGCATGAAGTGTTTTGTTCTAACTTCCAACAACTTATCCAAATATGGTCCAAATCGGCTCATAACCTGATATAGCTCCCATATAAACCGATTATTTTCGGATTTTGTTGAAATTTTGATCAATGACTTCCACTTTTGTCCCCAATTGGTATTGTTTCAATAGGATAGCAATTCTTATCCATTATCATTTGTTTGCCTATAAAGAGATATTGGGCAAAGAACTTGTCAAATGCGAGCCATGGTGGAGGGTTTATGAGTTTCGACCCGACCGAACTTAGCGCGCTTTTACTTGTCTATACCTACCACCACAGTATGTAACACTTCGAAATATAGATCTCCGACTCAAAAAAGTATATACATATATATGTATATTCTTGATCGTCTTGACATTCAATGTCGATCTACCATGTCCGTTCATCCGCCCGTCAGAACATCCGAATCCCGATAGCCGATCCCTGGAAGGCTAAAGTTTCATCCGATTTGTCTAAAATTTGCTACGGGAAGAACACCTATGATTTCTAATGTATTGGAATCTCGCCATCCTTCATAAAACTATAATAATATTGCCATTGAATGAGTTTGACCATAAGAATGAATATCACTAGACTGATCCAGATCTAGAAATAATCTTGATTTTATCAAATTAATCTACGTTACCTGATACTTCGCTATAACTAAAAGTAACAACAGCATTTACAGGGGAGAATTCCAAAGCTTGTGATAGTCAGTACTGAAAACAGCCACAACTGACAAAACCACATATTTCTTGGCTATTTTTCCAAATGGAACTACACAGATCGAGAGCACAATAAAAACTATTATGATGGATAAAGCTGTCAACCAAAAGTAACAAACAAATAAACATCTACATAAAAACACATTTCCTCTATTTATGATGCCACTAATGATGCGAGATATGTCGTCGATTGTATCAGAAAATATTGTATGCTTTATCGATAATAATGCAAATTTTTATACCCTACACCACTTCTGCGGTACAGGGTATTATAACTTAGCGAATTTGTTTGTAACACCCAAAAGGAAGAGAGATATACCCATTGATAAGTATACCGATCGACTCAGAATCACTTTCTGATTCGATTTAGCTATGTCCGTCTGTGTGTCTGTCTGTCCATGTTAATTTGTGTACAAACTACAGGTCACAATTTTCATCCGATTTTCTTCAAATTTGGAAAAGGCATGTTTTTAGGCCTAGAGACGACGACTATTGAAATTGGATGTAGCCCTCATCTATATGTTCGTCAGATTTTGGGTAATTTGCAATAATGTTGTCATTTGTCAACCGTATTTATTACATATTTGTTCGAAATTTGATACGGATTGTTTAATAACCCATCTGAAAACATCCGCCGAGATCCATCAAAATTGGTTCGGAATTAGACTTCGCTCCGCCCGACTTTTGCCTTTCCTTACTGGTGCGATTCTTATTTTTTGGAATACTAACTTCTCTATTCTGATAATATTTTATCTGTACATATCATTTGTATACCCTCCCCCATAGGATGGAGGTATACTGATTTCGTCATTCTGTTTGTAACTACTCGAAATATTCGTCTGAGAACCCTTAAAGTATATATATTCTTGATCGTCTTGACATTTTATGTCGATCTAGCCATGTCCGTTCGTCTGTTTGTCGAAAGCACGCTAACTTTCGAAGGAGTAAAGCTAGCCGCTTGAAATTTTGCACAAATACTTTTTATTAGTGTAGGTCGGTTGGGATTGTAAATGGACCATATCGGTCCATGTTTTGATTTTGCACGTGGTGTTTTTATACCACTTCCAACAAATGCGCTAGGTATGGTTTAAATCGGTCCATGTTTTGAATAGCTGCCGTATAAACCGATCATGGGTCTTTACTTATTGAGCCTCTAGAGGGCGCAGTTCTTATCCGATTTGATTGAATTTTTGACGGAGTATTTTGTTATGATATCCAACAACTGTGCCAAGTATGTTTCAAATCGGTTCATAACCTGATATAGCTGCCATATAAACCGATCTGGAATCTTGACTTCTTGAGCCTCTAGAGGTCGCAATTATTATCCGATTTGCCTGAAATTTTGTACGACGGATCCTCTCATGACCATCAACATACGTGTTTATTACGGTCTGAATCGGTCTATAGCCTGATACAGCTCCCGTATAATTCGATCAGTCTATTTTACTTCTTGAGCCCCCAAAGGGCGCAATTCTTATTCGAATTGGCTGACATTTCACACATAATTGTGGTCCAAACCGGACCCTATCTTGATATCGCTCTAATAGCAGAGCAAATCATTTCTTATATCATTTTTTGCCTAAGAAGAAATGCCGGGAAAAGAACTTGCGATCCATGGTGGAGGGTATATAAGATTCGGCCCGGCCGAACTTGGCACGCTTTTACTTGTTATTCTTGACATTCTATGTCGTACGAACTATGTCCGTCTTTCAGTATTTCTTCGAAAGCACGCTAACTTTTGTATGATATAGATTAGGTAGATATAGATTAGGTAGAAACGAAGGATTGAATATTAAATCGCCTCATGTCGCTTTGGACATAAATCTTAGCCAGTAATCAGCTTGTTGTACCCTCCAAATACTAAAAAGTCACCTTAAAAAATCGAAGCTTGAAATTCTTTGCTATTAAAAAAAAAATCTCCAATTGTTCTCCATACCAGGCCCCTAAGTCAATTCATGTCTGGCAATGTGTACCCACCTATGTGCCACTATCTGTTAGCCGAGAAAGCCGGGCAATGACATATGTAATGCTCCAACGTCTCATTATCTTCACCACATGCCCTACACATGCAACCACTTGCCGCACCTATTCTGCATAAGTGAGCTCATAGTCCTATGTGCCCCTCTGTAATACCGAAAGCTATACTGATTTCCTTGCTGCTTCCTTTCAGTTATAGCCTCGTCTTCTTACGAGACGGATATACCTATAGCATTTTCGTCATCCTACCCGCAGTTGCGCTGTTCCAAAGTGTTACACCGACGTTCTTAACTCGGACTGCGTTGACCCAGGTTAACAAAGTTTATTGACGGCAGTACTCTGGCCTTCACTGCCAAATCGTCTGCTCTTTCATTCCGCCTTACTGAGCTATGGTCCTGCAACCAAACAATGCGGATCGTGTCATCCGCAGAGAAGGCATTAATCTCCGTCTTACATCTCCAATCTCCAAGACTGTTCGTGACCTTACCCCCCTGGTGACTAGTTTGCTGTCCGTAATGATGATCACACTTAACATCCTCGCGTTAATACCTCACGCATTCCATGATTGCCCGGATCTCCGCCTACAATCCTGTCAGGTATTCAAAAACAGATCTTAGACCATGGGTTCTCAATGTTGACCCCCCGGGCTACTTTGTCCTCTAGCTTTGATCCATCTGTATAGCATAATCTTTCAGATTGCAATACCAGAGTTCCGTTCATCCACGACTGTGCCGCTGGCAGCAGTGATTCGCATTACTACCTCAAGTGCCGTTGCAGATATCCCATAGTAAACCACTTACGTTCCTTTCCGGTTTCCTACCCTCGGCTTTGTTATATCATTCTCCAATCGCCTTCAGTCTCATAACGGCAATGGCTGCCTCACACTTTATGTACATGTCTCCTATTGGGCGTGCTCCTCATCTCTCCGCCTATGCCAGGACAACATATTCTCTGAACCTGTTGTATTATCCTAATGTTGCACTTTTTCTCCATCGCAGTCCACCAATACTTACATAGCATTTTTCTTATCACGTTCCTGTAGAGCCTGTGGACTATGCTCAGATTCAAGCCCTATTTCGTGCCTAAGGCACGTCCTGAATGTGACACTTCCTATTTAGTTTCATGCCCAAGTATTTAGAGCGCACAACAAGCCTATTACTGACTTTGTTGTGTATCCATAGTGGCAAGGGACGGATTAATATCCTAACCCTCATTTCAACCTAACGTAACCTATGTCATGGGAGCCACAATTTATCCACTGTTCCTTAGCATATAGTTTATGCAGTCTCTAAGGAACCGGTCCATCCGATACTGGACTAAGGATTGGATTGCTATGTCGGTCCGCACATTGTAAAAAACCCCCTCGGTGTCAATGCATTCCGCCATTGTTTACGTCTTCTAATTTACTCACTCCAAATGTGGTGCAGGAAAGTCTCCACCGACCTTTCCTGCAGTTTCTATTTCAGCTGTTCGCTGGATGTGCTACACTATATCATAGTCTCCACTATACGTTCCATTGATATGAGTGGAAAGAACATAAGGCTATAGGTCTGTAGGCCTTTGGTGTCGCCTAACATGCCTTGCGGACTTGGGTATAAATACGACTCTCGCTTCCTGTACCATAAATTCTGTAATGATAAGCCTTCAATGAACTCATTCTTTCAAAATTCTGGTGCTTCGGTAAGTTCCGTCGCACCTGTGGAATTTATGTTTTGTCGTCTACTGACGTTTTGGTTTGGACGTGGGGTTTTGAGAGAAGATTTTTCATCTTGGCGGCGTCATGAACGCTTTCAACCTGTTCGCAGAAAAGCCTTGTATTCCTTGAGACGTGTGTAATACACATCCCAATATACTTCCGCTTTTACGACGTTGCGAATTTCCCCGGTCATCCGGGAGTTTTGTTTTTGGGCTGATTTCCTTTCTCGAAGAGGACAACTATCTGCAAAAGACTCCTCTAATGCAGTCGTAATCCTGTTGATATTTTCGTTAATGTCTTCTATGCTTGGACAATCTTAATTATCTGCACAAGTCTTACTCTTAGCAAATGCAAATTTACCAATGAACATTCCATTTATGAACAGGGGCAAACTTCTCATCTATTAATGACTGCTGCCCGATTCAAGTTTAAGCTCAATGATAAGATACCTCCTTCTTTACAGCCGAGTCCAAACGGCGTTTCGCAGTGCGATACCTCCATGAGCAGAAGTTTTTACATGGCTTTTATGCACGTCGTAGAACCCCAAAAACGTCGCACCAGTAGGAGGGGGCAACCACAGCCATAATTCAAATCAAAATTGGAACCTGGTCGTTCAGCGTTATAGGCGGAAATGCAAACCTCTGCGCTACGGTGGCCCCAAAGTAACCTTTCAAATGTTGTCCAGTTTTCCGAAAGATTATCGGATTCGGCGATGCCCATGAACATATTGTCACATCCAGAACCTCCTCCCTCTCACCACCAAATGTGGTGAGAGTTCGCATCACACCCTATTAGTGCCTCATTTCCTGTTTGTATTACCTTCCCCACCAGTCGTTGAAGCTCCGACGTGGATTGCGGTGTCGGAGAGTCGAATGGCAGATAAAGTGATACCACCTTTACTCCACCGTCTCCCTGTAACAGCACTGTAGCATCCGACGCAGACAACTCTGAGGAAAAGAGATGATTGACATTTTTATGACAAAAAAACGTAAGTCCTCGGCCTACGGTGTAGCAATGTCGTTCCGGTGGAGATTTATCTGGATGACCATCAATCATTTGTCCTCCATCAAATAGGCTCCTTGAAAGTCGGTGATTGTCTCATCGTCGGCTCGCTGGTCGTCACTGCAATGCCTGATATTCCAATAATATGATCTTTGCCTATCCTAGCCTTTCCAATCGTGGGAATTTCGAAGATGGTCTCATCTTCAGCGGACTGTTCGTTAAGATGTATTGAGTCTCCTGTTCATGCACAGCCTGATGTTTTCATATCTTTGCCGTTCGTTAGACGAGCAATGTCATAGGAAATGCTCCAACGTCTCATGATCTACCCCACATGCTCTACACATGCTATCACTTGCCACACCGATTTTGAATGAGCTCGTTTTTTTCATTTCCCCTTACTCCGCTAAGTTTCCCATGAACATTCGATTAAAGAACAGGGGATACTTCCCTCATATCAATGAGTGCAGTCCGATTAAAGTTAAAGCTTAATAGGCGGACATGCTTACCTCTGCACCACGACGGCCTCCCCACCCAGTAACTTAATAGCTCTTACATTTGGGAAGCTTTGTTCTACTTCCAAATCATTGAGTCCCTTTTGAGTAAACATTGGCTTTAATTGTTGTTTTTTTTATATCAAATATATGAAATCCCTTTTTTTCAAAACAACCAATTGTATCTCTTTTCGTGATTTTAAGAACACATTTCAGCTCGAAATCATTTAAATTCAATTCATTCGTATTCAAAGAACAGCATAGCAAAGAACTTAAAAAAGTTTAGCAAGTGTGTGCTGTTGTCAAAACACCTGGCATGGTGGATCGCGATTTCTGATACTCCATGTATCTTCATCAACACCTTTGTCGAATTGATTAAAGTGCTCTACATATCCAACGACTATTGAGTACGGTGTAGAGCACGCTCTCAAGCTGGAATATGTTCGAAAAACCACGAAAGGATTTTAAAGATCAAAATAAAAGATAGCAAACAGACTAATCGAATTTTGTATTAAAACGTAATTCACTTTTAGAAAATAAAGAAATAATATTGTTGCCTTATTGAAATAGAGCATACAAAGCATTTTACAAAAAAAACACCTTTAGTTATTTATGTAGATGTTTGTTATGCATATGTAATTTCGCCTGTAACTTCAGAACAAATTGTCTTCGGCCTCTTAACACCCTGTTCATCAAATGCCTCCATCCTTCCGACGATTTTATAGCGACCAAATAAGTTGCGCCCATCAAACGTAAGCTTCACAGCAAAAGGCTCGTAGTGATAGGTGTGCTGCAGTAAATACATGCAATACGATATGACAACGTGTTGTAACAATGGAAAAAATGGGTCTATGTCGTGTCCTCAACTTACTCCAAAAACATTAAAACATTTTTGTTCATCCTTCGGAACGTGTTGGCCCCATACTTTATAAAATAGTGTGTCCTTTTCAAAAAGCTCGATGCACAAATCCTCCGAAACGAGGGAAAAGGGCGTAAGCAGCCAACCCAAACCACCAACTTCTTGATAAAGGGTGATTTTTTTGAGGTTAGGATTTTCATGCATTAGTATTTGATAGATCACGCGGGATTTCAGACATGGTGTCAAAGAGAAAGATGCTCAGTATGCTTTGACATTTCATCATGAATAGACTTACTAACGAGCAACGCTTGCAAATCATTGAATTTTATTACCAAAATCAGTGTTCGGTTCGAAATGTGTTCATTCACCGTAACGTTGCGTCCAACAGCATCATTGAAAAAATACGGTCCAATGATTCCACCAGCGTACAAACCACACCAAACAGTGCATTTTTCGGGATGCATGGGCAGTTCTTGAACGGCTTCTGGTTGCTCTTCACTCCAAATGCGGCAATTTTGCTTATTTACGTAGCCATTCAACCAGAAATGAGCCTCATCGCTGAACGGTGAATGAACACATTTCGAACCGAACACTGATTTTGGTAATAAAATTCAATGATTTGCAAGCGTTGCTCGTTAGTAAGTCTATTCATGATGAAATGTCAAAGCATACTGAGCATCTTTCTCTTTGACACCATGTCTGAAATCCCACGTGATCTGTCAAATACTAATGCATGAAAATCCTAACCTCAAAAAAATCACCCTTTACATGTCAGCTCTAAACTATATGTGGGTATAGCAATAGTAAGAGGATCAAGAATAATATTAAAAAAAATAGCCTTACTTCAATGCGATCGCTCGGCTGTACACCTTCCCACACAACAGTGCTGTTGCCGCTCACATCCACCAGATATTCTTCGTTAAGATCAAACTCCAGATTATCGGTACTCAAGGCAGCGTCAATACCGTGATTGTCCGGCATTTCAGGACAATCTTCAAATATGTCTTCATTATCGAAGAGAAATACATAGTCCGTATATTGATTGTCAGTGCTACCGAGTTGTAGCTGAAGCAGCAAACTGAATGTAATTGTCAATGATAAGAAACTTTTGCTCCCAACCATTGTGAAACACTTAGTTTGCTCGCATAGATTTTTCATTTTATATAGTTGACGAATAAGGAAATTTAATGGGTCTCTTTGGATCCACGGACAGAATTGGTCAAGCTCATTATTTCAGCCGACTTAGTCTCGCGCTTTTAACCGTAAAGATAAATAGATAGCAATACGTAAGCTTAGAGTAACGATGGGCAAACACACACACACATACACATTATTCCACATTATTGTGAACGGTACACAAAAATTATGCCGCCTTGCAAATAATGCAAAAAAAGTGTAGGTGTACCCATAGCTGTTGTAAAGCGAAAAATCTCCTATCATTCAGCTCGTCTCGAAAGAGAAACAAACAAAAAAAATTAAATTATTGGGTTGTCCAAAAAGTAATTGCGGATTTTTTAAAAGAAAGTAAATGAATTTTTAATAAAACTTAGAATGAACTTTAATCAAATATACTTTTTTTACACTTTTTTTCTAAAGCAAGCTAAAAGTAACAGCTGTTAACTGGCAGAAGAAAGAATGCAATTACAGAGTCACAAGTTGTGAAAAAATTTGTCAACGCCGACTATATGAAAAATCCGCAATTACTTTTTGGGCAACCCAATAAATGATCTTCGCCCTAACAGCAAATACGACTTGAAAATGAACAAAAACATTGTAGTTTTACGTATGTAACAGATGACCAGAAATATATCAATTGAATTTAATGAATTAGTGTTGCATATTTTAGGGAGCAAGAATTTCAATATTATTCGGTCGGTCGATGATCATCTTGTCTGAATACAAGTCGACGCGCGTTTGTTTTTTCCGTTTAGACTCAAAACGGATAAACCGATTTTCTTGAAATTTTTTATATCCGATTTGACCCACCTAAATTGAAAAGTTGAACAATCAAGACTCAGGGGTTCCGCTCTGCCCAAAAATCTCCGCAAACAGCCATGTTGACCGATAGAAACAAACATGACTTGATATTCCTTTCTTATGCCTTCATAAATACGGCTGATCGGACCCTCGTGAATATAGAAACCTGGACTACAGAGGAGAAATACTTTCAAATTAGCTGGAATGATTTATATTGTCGAATTTCTGTAGATCAACAACTCGAATATCTTCAAAACAATTTTTGACTTCTATATGATGTAGGGCTGCCAGGCGTGACGATTTTATGTATTGTAATTTAGATTTTTTCCGTCAATAATTGGCTTTTTGACGCTAATATCGATCTGTTTTGTGCGAGAACTTCAAGTTTTGTTGTATTTTTATTTCAATTTTTTTCTTTTGAAAAATCATTGTAATTTTTACTTTAGAGAAAATTTCATTGAAATTTTGCCTTAAGAGAAAATTTCATTTCAATTTTGTTTAGAAAAAAATTTCATTGAAATTTTGATTTTAAAGAAAATTTTATTAATTTTTTTTTAATTTTTCTAGTTTTGCCTGTTAGAGCGAGATCATTAAATTTTACAATTTTTGTTTTTTGCCAAAGATAGCAACACACACCAACCACTATGGGACGCGTTTCGTCTTTGGTTAGAAGACTTTTCAACCATATTAGGTGTGATGGCTTCAAGGGCCGTGCGTTGGTATGTTGTATTTGAATCGTATTAGTAGCGAAAACGTATCTATGCTACAATTAAGACATTCATCAAGCTCGACAACCATGCTTATTAGCTGTACTTTTCCCAATGCATGCATTTTTGTGTAATGACAGACATTCTATCTGTAACAAATTACACTTCTTCCGTACTACACATGATTTTGTTCATCTGTTAGAAGTTGTATTGATGGCTTCGAACGCTAAGACAACGGCAAGGGCTCTCGCTGTTGCTCCGTGTGCCCAAGTTCGAATCCTGGCCGGCTTTGGCTTTCCTTTTAAATATGCATATCCGATCATTAAGCTCGTTTTCTTAAGAGAAAATTTTATTAAAATTATGTCTTTGGATATTAGTAGTGACCATAAATAGGTTTTAGTGAAAATAACAAAAAGAATTCAAGCATCCTTATAATTAAACCCATCAGCCGTTTTTTTGCCATCGATAATCGAGAGATCGGAATGTATTTATATATTTAACTTTTATGTGTGAAGGTTTTATGACGTTTTTTCAGAAAAAAGTGAAGATTTTTTTCTTAAATTAGACGATTTTTACCAAAAACACTGATATGATGCGACCGTTTCTACTAGGATTAAACGTAGTACCTCGAATTGAAAGCCATGGTTTAATTCGACTGTTAAGTCTTCCATAGAAGGTAGGCATAGGGCTTATTCGAGATGAAAACGCTACAGGACGCCAGAAATTTAAGAGGAATTCTGTTCTGCACGTAGAAGAGTGAACGACTGCATCAGCTCTGCTAAGACTGAGTATTATTGTTCTCAGACCCAAATCCCTGTGGACGCACCCCATCTTCGTCGCAGAGTTCCTGGGTTTTGACACTCAACAGAATCACATAAATCAACAAGACGAGACAATTACATTCCGTGATTTTAAAAAACTGAACTATAATCTTCTTAATAGCCTTACTGATAATGTCGAATGGGATTCTATATATCAGTTAAATTCTGTGGATGATCAAACAGCATTTTTGCAGCATTATATTAGCTTAATATATAGTCAATGTGTTCCTGAAAAAACCATTACCATAAAAAATCAGCAACCCCCATGGTTTAATGAACAGTTACGTGCACTAATCGATGAAAGAAATATTGCATACAAACGATGGAAACGATACAGAACAACACAACTGCATGAGCGCTTTAAGTGTGCCAGGCGAAATGTTGGGAAAAGCATAAACGAGGCCAAAACGCTATTCTTTCGGAAAAAATTTCTGAATGCTGTTAATAGCAGATCTAAATGGAAGGAAATTCGTAAAATTGGCATAGGAGCGAAAACCAACACCAACTTTCCGCCCAATCTAAACATCAATGAACTGAATGAGCATTTTGTATCTGTTTGCTCTATATGTCCCCATGAAAATATGAACACTGTACAAGTGGAAAATCCATTTTCCTTTTGCTGTGTAGACCAAACTGACGTTTTGAACAGCATACTCTCAATAAAATCTGATGCAACTGGAACTGACGGAATAAATCCAAGATTTATAAAAATTATCATGCCAAAATTGCTGCCATATGTAACATATATTTTCAATACTGTTCTGACCAAGTCCACCTTTCCGCATGAATGGAAGCTCGCTAAAATTATACCGACTAGAAAATCGAATAATGAATACCGCCCCATTGCAATCTTACCGTTCTTATCCAAAGCGCTAGAATGCATAATGGCGAATCAAATTGAACAATTCCTGTGCACTCAAAATCTATTATCAGAATGGCAATCTGGTTTTAGAAAAAAGAGAAGTTGCACATCTGTCTTAATAGACGTTGTTGAAAATATTAGACAAAATATGGACAACAAGATGGTATCTTTTCTCCTTCTATTGGATCACAGTAAAGCATTTGATACTGTAAACCATCAAATTCTTGTAGTCAAGCTCTCAAAACTATTTAATTTTTCCCGAACTGCCTGTCAACTGATATCATCGTACCTGTCTCAAAGATCTCAGTTTGTATATTGTAATGATATCTGGTCAAATACGCTTCATGTTCCAAATGGTGTGCCCCAAGGCTCAATCTTGGGCCCATTGTTATTCACCATGTACATTATGGTCTGCCCGATGTACCTTTAACATGCAAGATACAAATGTATGCTGATGACGTTCAACTGTATACCTGCACGAAACTGAATGACTTTCAAACATGTATTTCTAATGTAAATAATGATTTGAATTTAATATATTGTTGGGCTGTTAATAATGCCTTACGTTTAAATCCTACCAAATCTAAGCTGATCATCATACACAAAAGAAGTGTAACAATCCCTGACCAAGTTGAAGTAAAGATTGAGAACACGATTGTAAACCGTGTTCAAGCAGCAACAAACTTGGGTTTAACATTCAACTCTACCTTAACTTGGACGAATCATATAAATGCAGCTGTGGGAAAAGTTCGTGGTATGCTGCGGAATATGTGGGCAGCTCGTCTGTCAACTCCTTTCGAAATTCGTATGCTTCTTGCTAAATCTTACTTAATCCCAACTCTTCTATATAATTGTGAATTATTTGCAAGTTGCAGTGCTGATGACAATAGGAAAATCAAAGTTGCCTACAATGATATTGCACGATATGTATACAACAGACCACGGTATGACCACATATCACAATTTGCTTATCAGATTTTTGATCTTTCAGTTGAAAATTTACTAAATGTTAAATGCTTGCAATTACTACATAAGGTTTTTTATAACAAAGAACCTGAATATCTTTACAAACACCTACAATTTGCTAGATCAAATCGAGGGCGCAAACTGATTCAACCTAGATTTGAATCTCAAATCACTGAAAGGCAATTTATTGTAAACAGTATTCGTCTCTGGAACACCCTCCCATCATATATACAACTCATAAGCAATGCTATTGAATTCAAAAAGGAGCTACATGATTATTATAAGTAGAAATTGTATGTAGTCTAGTAGTATAAGTTATAATTAATTAATTTATTTATTTTTTTTATAAGTTATAGTTTATAATGGAATTATTTGATGAAACTGCACTGTTGTGAACCAGCACAGTAAAATATAAGATATAATCTTGTTGTGCTTGGTGTTAAATAAATGAAATGAAATGAAATGAAGCAGACGAAAGATAGAACACAATAAACTGCTACAACAACAACATTATTATACGCATTTTAGTTCTGCACTAGACTCTAAAGTAGATGGAAAACCATCAACGATATAGGAGTTCGGAATGCGAAAGCTTCTGGGATTTATAACGCGACGTGGACGAACTCAATCGGGCTTTCGTTAATGTACCGGGCATTCAAATCAATCCTTCGTTCTAGGGATCTGATGATGGATAACTAGTTGAGGGAGTTTTCGAGTTTCGATGAGTTACTCATGATGAGGTTTTAAACTGTTTTGCTAAGGTTAAATCGAAAGCCATTAGTTCTGACAGAATTGACTAGAAGTTTGTGCGGATACTACTCACTGACCTTTTGCCTCTCTTTACCTACTTCTTTACCATTATACTGAGCTCTGATAATCACTGTTCCCAAATCAAACACGGCATTTCGCCCAATGGCAATCTTATCCTACCTTTCTAAGTATTTGAGAAAATAATACACGAACAGATTTCGGAATATCTCGATCGTGAATTATTATTAATGGCTGTGCTATCGGGTTTCCGAGCTGCCCACAGTTTCACTAGCGCTTTAATAGAAGTGTCCGAGTCAACTTGGAGTGATATTGATGCCCAACAAAGTCTGTTTCCTAGTCCTACTAGACCACTCTAAGACAGTTGATACAATTGATAATCGTAAATTGTGTTTCAAACTTTGCCGTTTTTTTTTTAATTTTTCCAATTCGTCTACAAGACTTATAGAGTCGTACTTATCTAATCGTTCAGACACGGAATCAGCACCTTTGACAGTGGGTAAGGGAGTTCTACAAAGATCTATTATAGGCCCACTCCTTTTCTCTATGTACACAGACGATTTGGATGTGAAAATCAAACAGATGCCATCGGTAAACTTGGTGAATGCGAAGCCTTTTGTGCCACGCAATCCGAGTTTGGGGCATGGGCAATGAGTGCGCACATGGCACAGAGAACCACTGAATCGGTCGGAAGGATGCCGCATACTATATTGGAGGGTTTCCGTATCGGTTAAAGATGAGGCAATCACCGGGTGAAAGGAGAATGTATGGCTTGTAGTATTTTTATAAGACACAGGACTACGGCCGCACTTATTTCAGAATAAATCCGACATATGGGGAAGATGGTAAAACGTTGGAACATTTCCTATGGCAAAGCCCGACATTTTAAGCTAACAGACAACGGCACTTGGTTGCTAATACGATTTCAGACTTAAAAAATCTTAGGGGCATAGAATAGAGAACGATTAGGGAACAATAGGATCTAAGTGTTTAAGGGTTTGCCCCACCCTCAAATAGAATATGTAAGCCTATTTGAGTCTTATGAAAATAGTGTGTCTTCGAAACAATTAGTATGGTTTCTTTTTATACCCAACACCATAGGATGTGGGTATACCAATATAGCTATTCCGTTTATATCACCTCGAAATATTGACCTGCGACCCCATAAAGAATATATATTCTTAATCGTCTTCCAACATATATGCCAAGTATAATCCGAATCCGTATTTAAACAGATATAGCCCTCATATAAACCAATCCCCCGATTTAGCTTCTTGAGATCTTAAAAGCCTCAATTTTCATCCGATTTGGCTAAAATTTGGAACAGACTTGTGTTATGACTTCCAACAATCATGCCGAGTATGATGCGAATCGATCTATAAACAGTTATATCCCCCATATAAACCGATCCCCGGATTTGACTTCTTGAGCCCTAAGAAGCCTCAAATCCGATTTGGCTCAAATTTGGAACAAAGACTTGCAACATCCATGCCATGCAATCTAATCTTGAAGATTAGATTAGACTTGTGACCATCTTGAAGAGGCCTACTGCTTTGCTGTCATTGGCTAAAACTGACGTCTCAATCATTGTTTCGGTTATGACAGATCACTGTCTGATCGGAAAACATGCTGACAGACTAAAGGTTGCCAGCAACGACTTTGACGAAGCTGTGAGGACATCGAAGAAAAAGAGACTATAGAACACCTTCCACATTTCGACTTTAGGTTCTCATTTCTTTGAGAACCTGTCTGATTAGTGGATGTGAACATTCCCAAGTTATTGGGCTGTTTAAACCGATCTGGAAGGTATCTTCCTTCTTCTGTCCCTGTGTCATCGCAATGGACGAAAACGTCTATGGGAGTCGGATGGCAGACTACCACTTAAACCTTTCCTAACACCTTTTTGTTGAACGCGGTCCAGATCGGACCATATTTGGATATGAGTACTGGGTTCATAAAAGGAGCATTTTCGCATTCCGATTTCGATGTTGGAGCTTTTTGTATAACGGTACACAACGTTGAAGAAAGGGACATAATGGGTATGTTACAACCTTGGAACAAGTAATAATCGAGCATAGTAAAATTGAAAATGCTTCTGAAAAATGTATTCTAAGAAGATAACGATCGGAAACATACTAATAAATTGGCAAGAAGTGATATCAGGTCAATAGGGTTCATGTTAAGCCGTGACCTGTTCAGTCTCCTGACCTCAACCCCATAGAACATTTATGGGGAGACATGGGAAATATGTTAAAGAGGACCGAAGGGCGGAAGGGCTATTGAACGCAGTGAATAATGCCTGACACAAAATCCGTTTAAAGCTATCCCAGGATCACCCTGCAAATATATGCCAGGATCTTGTTGAGACTCCATGCATCATAGATGTGCAGAACCCATCAAAAGCAAAGGTTATTTCTCTAGGTACAGATATAATTTAAGTTTTATTACTTAATTTTCAACTTTTGGGCCATTTGCTTTGTATTGGGTTATGTAATCCTATTATTTTGTACAGCGAATTTTTGGGAAAAAATTTATTTAATGTAATATTTTAAAATATTGTAATAATAATAATAATAAACTCCCATATATCACATATAACCAATTGTTAACACCAACAATCACATATTGATCAAATTAAAAAAAAAAAAACAAGCAAGCGTGCTAAGTTCGGCCGGGCCAAATCTTATATACCCTCCACCATGGATCGCATTTGTCGAGTTCTTTTCCCGGCAGAAAAGATTTGCTTTGCTATAAGAGCGATATCAAGATATGGTCCGGTTTGGATCACAATTAAATTATATGTTGGAGATCTGTGTAAAATTTCAGCCAATTCGAATAAGATTTGCGCCCTTTGGGGGCTCAAGAAGTAAAATAAAGAGATCGTTTTATAAGGGAGCTGTATCGGGCTATAGACCGATTAAGACCATAATAAACACGTATGTTGATGGTCATGAGAGGACGGATCCTCTCATGAGGATTTGAGGAGGAGGATTTGCCAAAATTTCAGGCAAATCGGATAATAAGTGCGACCTCTAGAGGCTCAAGAAGTCAAGATCCCAGATCGGATTATATGGCAGCTATATCAGGTTATGAACCGATTTGAACCTTATTTCAAACAGTTGTTGAAAGTAAGAAAAAAATACATTATGCAAAATTTCAGCCAAATAAAAATTGCGTCCTCTAGAAGCTCAAGAAGTCAAGTCCCCAGATCTGTTTATATGACAGCTATAACAGGTTATGAACCGATTTGAACCATACTTGGCACAATTGTTGAAAGTCGTAACAAAATACTTCATGCAAAAATTCATTCAAATCGGATAAGAATTTCGCCATCTAGAGGCTCAAAAAGTCAAGACCCAAGATCGGTTTATATGGCAGCTATATCAGGTTATGGACCGATTTGAACCATACTTGGCACAGTTGTTGGATATCATAACAAAACACGTCGTGCAAAATTTCATTCCAATCGGATAAGAATTGCCTACTCTAGAGGCTCAAGAAGTCAAGACCCAAGATAGGTTTATATGGCAGATATATCAAAACATGGATCGATATCGCCCATTTACAATCCCAGCCGACCTATACTAATAAGAAGTATTTGTGCAAAATTTCAAGCGGCTAACGACAGACAGATGGACGGACATGGCTAGATCGACATTAAATGTCGCGACGATCAAGAATATATATACTTTATGGGGTCTCAGGCGAATATTTCGAGTAGAATGACGAAATTAGTATACGCCCATCCTATGGTGGAGGGTATAAAAATTATTAATTCAATTGTTTTATAAAAAGATGGTACCAGTTCTTACTATTTACGAAGAATTTAAAATGTACGGAAATTATTTTTCACTTTTTCATCAAAATCAAGTTAGGTTCTCCCGGTTTAAATATGTCATGTACCCACCATAATTTTGCATAAGTTTTTCGGTTCTATTGACAAAATACTAGCATTCTAGAATTGGTATATGAATATACATAGGCTTCAAAATGTGTGGTTCATTTTTAATATTCTTAGACCCATGTGTATAAAGAGTTGTCGCTAAGTGGCACTCCGTTCGGAGTCGGATACTAAAAGGGGTCCCTTATCATTTAGCTTAAAGGACAATCGGGTGGCACTCAATGATATGCAAGAAGACTTCTGCCTGTTCCTTAATAGAATACTCGTGGGCAATTTTTAATGGTTGGTGGTTAATGGCCTTTAATAACCAATGGCCAGTCTGTTCCGGCGGCGATCGGTCCTTTGGACCGGAAGAAGCTTGCTCACTTACAGGAGCTTGACGTGGATCGCTACATCCCCATGAAAATGTGACTTTAACAACAACAACAGGACACAATTAATCTATATATCTGTCCACCAGACCACTCTGGAAATTGTTGGATGAAGATGAAAAGATGTTATCACAACACAGAAATATGGTGACAAGCTGTAGGCCATAATTGTGTACTATTAAAAACAAAAATTAAAACAAACATTACAAAAGCAACACGAAGTTCGAAATTCCCTCTCCCATATTTTTCCTCTCCCCATTCAACCAGAATGGGAGGATTTTATTCGAGGGAGAAATTTATTCCCTGCGAGTTTTTTCTCAGGGAGTTTTCATAATTGGGCTGATGGCAGATCCATTTGGATCTAATTAGATCCACCTTCATCTTATCCCAGATATATTTGGATCTGACCATATCCACCATAGGATGGGGGTATGCTAATCTAGTCGTTCCGTTTGTAACACCCCGATATAGTGATCTGCGACCCCATAAAGTACATATATTCTGGATCGTCTCGATATTCTGAGTCGATCTAGCCATGTCCGTCCGTTCGTCGGTAGAAATCACGATAGCGGTCGAACGCGTAAAGATAGCCGCCTGAAATTTTGCACAGTTACTTACTATTGATGTAGGTCATTGGGGATTGCAAATGGGCCATAGCATCTCATATTTAGATATAGCTCCCATACATACCGATCTCCCGACTTGACTTCTTCAAACCCTGGAAGCCGCAAAGTGTTCGGTTATGACTTCCAACAACTGTCCCAAGTACGTTCCAAATCGGTCTGTAACCTGATATAGCTCCCATATAAACTGATCTCCCGATTTGATTTCTGGAGCCATTACAAGCCGTAATTTATATCCGACTTGGCTGAAATTTTGTATGTAGTGTTCTGTTATGACTTTTATAACCTGGTGTAGCTCTCATATAAACCGATCTGCAGATTTGACTTTTTGGGTCTTTACAAGCCGCAATTTTTATCCGATTTGGCTGAAATTTTGCATGCGGTGTTCTGTTACGACTTCCAACAACTGTGCCAAGATTTCATAAATTTTTCTGAATTTTATGTGTTTCTATTTGAAAAACTTTCTTATAGCTCTTAGAAAATCAGCCTTTAGAATAAAATTATTCCCTTCAACTAAATTTAGGGGTCGATTATGGATGGCAACTCAACTATAGTTGCGATGCCAGAGGATAAAATCATGAAATAAACTAGTAAAAACGTGCTAAGTTCTGCCAGGCCGAATCTTGGGAACCCACCACCATGGATTCTGCTAAAATTTTATAAAAAATAAGTTAAGTTGAAGGGCATAATTTAATGGTTTTTTTGGACCGTACTTGGCACAGTTGTTGGAAGTCATAACAGAACGAATGTGCAACATTTTAACGAAATCAGACGAAAATTGGCGCTTTCAGGGGTTAAGATGTCAAATCGGGAGATCGGTTTATATAAGGTTATAGACTGATTTGGACCGTATTTGGCACAGTTGTTGAAATTTGTAATAGAGCAACGCATGGAAAATTTCAGCCAAATCGGACAAAAATTGCGGCTTGTAAGGACTTAAGAAGTCAAATCGAGAGATCGGTTTATATGGGAGTTATGTCAGGTTATAAACCGATTTAGACCACCGTACTTGGCATAGTTGTTGGAAGTTGTAACAAAACCCTACATGTTAAATTTCAGCCAAATCGGATTAAAATTGCGGCTTGTAAGGGCTCAAGAATTCAAATCGGGAGATCGGTTCATATGGGAGCTATGTCAGGTCATAAACCGATTTGGATCGTACTTGACACAGTTCTTGGAAGTCCTAATAGAACACCACGTGAAATATTTCAGCCAAATCGGACAAAAATGTGGCTTCCAGGGGCTCAAGAAGTAAAATCAGGAGATCGGTTTATATGGGAGCTATATCTAAATCTTAACCAATATGACCCATGCAATCCCCAATGACCAGCATCAATGTTACGTATCTGTGCAAAATTTCAAGCGGCTAGCTTTACCGAATCTTATGTACCCTTCACCATGGATCGCATATTTCAAGTTCTTTGCATGACTTTTCAATATATTTATATGATTTATATCAAGTTATTGGCCAATATGGACTGTACTTGTCATGGCCGTTAGGAGCCATAGAAAAATACCACCTCCAAAATTTCAGGCAAATCGAGTAAGAATTGCGCCCTCCAGTGGCTCAGAGTGTCAAATTGGGAGATTGGTTTATATTGCAGCTATATCAGGTTATTAACCGATTTAGATCATAATTGGAACAGTTGTTGAAAGTCATACCAAAACGACCTATGCGGGAGATCTGTTTATATGGCAGCTCTATCAGGTTATAAACTGATTTGAAACACCACGTGCAAAATTTCAACCTAATCCGATAAGAATTTCTCCCTCTAGAGGTTCAAGAAGTCAAGACCCAAGATCGGTTTATACGACAGCTATATCAAAACATGGACCGATTTGGCCCTTCAGTGGCACAGAGTGTCAAATTAGGAGATCGGTTTATATTGCAGCTATATCAGGTTATTAACCGATTTAGATCATAATTGGAATAGTTGTTGGAAGTCATACCAAAACGACCCATGCAAAATTTCAACCAAATTGGACAAGAATTTCACCCTCAGGAAGTTTATTCTGGAGATTGGTTTATGTGGCGGATATATCAGGTTATAGACTGATCATAAGTGGCACACTTGTTGGAAGTCATTCCTCAACGATATGTGCAAAATTTCAGCCAAATCGGATAAGAGTTGCGCCCTTTAGAAGCTTAAGAAATCTTATGGGGACATCAGTTTACATGACAGCTCTATCAGGTTATAAACTGATTTGAATCACTGATTTGAAACACCACGTGCAAAATTTCAGCCTAATCCGATAAGAATTGCGCCCTCTAGAGGCTCAAGATGTCAAGACCCAAGATCGGTTTATATGACAGCTATGGATCGATTTGGCCCACTTACAATGTCAAGAATTTACAATCAAGAATATATATACATTATGGGATTCTCAGACGCATGTTTCGAGGTGTTACAATCGGAATGACGAAATTAGTATACCCCACCCTATGGTGGAGGGTATAATAGTATAAAGTTGAACATTTTTGCTGGTTTCATTCAATATCAGTGTCTTCAAGGTTCAACTACGAAATAAATTGTAAAAAAGTATGCAATTCAATGCAGAATTGGAAATTTCTATAACAAATTTGTCCGTTGGCAACTCAACTGAAGTTGGGTTGCAGTCCATAATGGACCTATTAGTTTGTATATTTTTTTAGCAGAATCCATGGTGGTGGGTTCTCATGACTAGGCCCGGCCGAACTTAGCACGCTTTTACTTATTTAACTTGATTAAGCCAAATTTTTCAGGTATTACCAACTAAGGCGTAGCTTTTAGAGACAGGTACTACAAATATAAGACATTGGCAAAATTCCTTAGACTTGCCATTTTGAATACCCCCAGTTTGAATTAGAAGTATTCAAAAGAAATAACCACACTTACCATTAGGAGATAAGCATTTGCTAGACCAACGTCTGCAAACTTATTGAAGATGAAATAACAATAACAATTGAAGCAAGTTGATGTAGAGCTTGTTTGTTTTGCTTTATTTTTGTTTAAAAATATTCTCATTTAAATTAGTTTAGTTTTGTAAATTATATGTTTCCGTGTTTTTTTTTGTGAATTAAAGTAATAACAATACAATATATATAGCAAGAAAAAAAAAAGAAAGAAAAAGAAGTACGATTTAATAAGAGTAATAACATAAAGAGTTCAAAAGGTAACTCCCTGGGGCGGGAAGTAATATACAAATAAATAGTTAAATACACAAGAAGGTTGACTTTATACAACGAGAGGTTGGGCATAGTGGGAGAAAAGGATGAAATTATACAAGTAAAGATAATATTTAGAAAGTGTTGTTTTTCATTTCATATAGATGCACTAAAGATAACCATACAAACGAATTACTAATACGAAGTAGAATGAAGTACACTAAAATCCGAAACTGTAATTGAACTTAGAATTGTATGTTGTAGAATAGAACATATATTGAATGTCTACATATAAAGAACTAAATCAAAATATATGCTGCTTTTTAAAATAAGCTTAAACTTGGCCAGTTGGCAAATAAAATTTGTTTTGTTTCTTGCAGTAAAACTTCTAATATTTTTCAAAAACAAATAATCGCAAAGTTTTAAACGTTCAACGCTATTTTCGTTAGCTCATTTATTTTCAGAGCTTCCCAAGGCTCAATTCATGAAAAGTTGTAACCACTTGTACAACCCTTCGAAATAGTTTGCGATTTTCTGAATGCTGAATGCTGCTCATGATTTCATTTTAAACGATATTTGGTATGCGAGCTCAAGTAGAAAAGGCTTTAAGCTTAAGCCAACTTTAAGCTGTCTCAAAACTTGTCAGCTACTGCAATGCTTTGTTAAGTCACTGATAATCTATTGATGGTGGATGTCTGGTTTGGACCCCTGTGGCTGCCAAACTGTATCTCTATCTGCAATGGATGATTTATATCCTTGTTTCATGTAGTAAAATAGCTTAGTTTTAGCCCTTCTGTGTATGTGGTGTGTGTTCCGTTTCAGTTTTTCAAAATAAAAACAAAAAATGCATCAATTCATTTAAATAAAAACCTCTTAAAACTGCTGCCAAGGCACTGCGCCGCTTTAGTATGTATTGCCTGGCGGGCCCGAGCTTTCATCTTTAACTCCCTAAAATCTATCATAACCTTGAATACACCTTAAGATACATAAAACAAATACTTAGACGTAGTACTCTGTGTTTGTAGCGTTTGCGGATATCACGCAAACGCTTTGCGCTCATGATGGCCTTTTGGCTCGGTCTGAAGTGATTTGTATTCTGAATGCCCTATTTGTGGTTTTGGGGAATCCCAATGTGTGTGATTGAGGATTCCGTAAAACAAGGGTCCTTAAGCTTAACATAATCCCTAACTTATAGAGACCTTAGTAATGCATGCAAATCATTGGCAATGGCGAAAGGCTCTTCTTTCGCCTCTGCCATTGGCTTATGTGTTCTCCAAGTGAACCCCCTTCAAATGGGTGGAGGACCTCTTATGTAGCGCAATTGAGGCGTAAAGCTCATGGATAAATTGTTGATGTTGTCACAGCAGTTAGGTTGCATCATACAAGCTGCGCAAAAGACGGTGAACAGGGCCAATTGCATGGGCACAGCCACACGAGCAATGCGCCAGGCCCAGCCACGTTTCGACTTAGGATTGAGCTCATCGTCAGATGAGTCTAGATCATAGGTTGAGGGGTCATCGGAGGGATCTTCATCACCATCGCCTGGTGTGGTGGAGGACATTTTTAAGGCATTGCTTTGTGCCAAATCGGCAGAGGCAACGGCATTCGTTGGAGCCGTTGCCGAGGAACGCCGATTTCTACGTCTACGTCTACCCGAGGATGAGGACGCGGAAGTTGAGGAAGCATTACCGTTAAGGAGAGTCATTTGAGCATTTGCACCTGCTGTGTCTTGCTTTACATGGCCATTGCCCATATGAGAGGCCTTTACACAACCATTAGCATGTTGCAAGGATTTGTTTTCATTGCCTTGGTCCCTTTTATCGGCAGCCTGTTCTTGTAACTGCTGCTTTTTACTTTGATGGGAGGCTGCCGTTCTCACTATAAGATCCCTGCAGGTATTTTGAAGACTCTTCAGATCATTCTCAGCTGATTCCATGCGAGCCGCAATGGATTTCATGGCCTCGCTGCCGGGGGCCAAAGCCGACTCCAATTGTTTGGCCAAACGTCGCAAGACACCCAGTCGGCGTTCACGCTCCGATAGACCACCATCAGAAGTAGCACCACCATCGGATATGCCGGAGTCTGAGAGAGAACCATTAGAGGCGGTAAATTTGGCTATATAAAGAATATGATTAGGATCCAAGTAATCCTGCACAGCGGTTAACTGAAATAAGGAGAGCAAGAATTTTTTTTAGAAAAACTTTAAAATTTATTGATAAAAGCCTACATACCTGCTCCTGGCTGACATTGACCTTCTCCGATAATAATTTAGCTACCAATTTGACATTTTGGGCCAATTCTCCGGGAGTGGCCCGGCCCGTCTTCAACGCACCCTCCAAACCTTGCAAAGTGCCACGATCTTGACCCAAAGCCAATTGGAACTCCGAAAGACCACACTCCAATTGACGCCAGGCCGTCAAAGATGATGTTAAAACTTCCAATTGTGAATTAATTCTGCAAACAAGGGAAATAAACCAAAGATTAGTTCCATGGGATGTCTTTAAAATTCGTTGTGATATTTACCTTAGATCCGCCTCGTCCCAGGCTGTGTACATATCGCTGACTTCGTCTTTTAAATGTTTGTGGAATTCATTTTCCGATGTTATCAGTGATTGTAAGTCCCAATTCTTCTCCCCAGCCACTAATGTCATTGGATTTGTGCCGCTGGAAGTAGTGGTGGTACAGGTTCCTACATTGCTGGTTGCTGTTGCCATGGTGGCGGTGTGCGATTCCACTTGATTGCCATTGCTATCGGTGACAGTTATCATTGTGGTTTTGTTAGATGTTGTCGTCGCCATTGTCACCGCTGCGGCCATTGTTGTGCTATCTGCCTCTGTTGTTTGATGCTGCGCTGCGACAGCCTTTGCTGATTTGTGTTCGGACTCAATTTCGTCTTTCTCCTCCAATAATTTTATGCTGCCAACCTTGGCAGCAGCTTCCTTCAATTGTTGTTCAACAATAGCGTTTTGCAGACGTCTCTCCTGTTTCGTTAGCCAACTATGGACGGAGGCATTTAATTTAAGCATGTCCGTGCGATATGTCTGTAAGTGGGCCTTCTCATTCTGCAAACAAAAAAAGGAAAAGAACAGGAAGTTAAATGGGGCTTTTCTTTTTGTAAAGACAAAGAGGACAAATAATGATGAGAGGAAAATTGGAAAGCTTGTTACGATGCCCAAAAACAGGATGAGTTAAGAGAAATTTAAAACCGTTAGAAATCTTCAATCAATAAGTTGATAAAAATGGGAAATGAAGTCGGAAAATGTGGCAGGAACATCGACAAAAGTTGCTTCTGCCATAGACTATAGAACATAGCTGTTATATAATTATTAGATATGACCTCAAATCTGCGCTCAAAGCTATTATTATACAAATGTGGTACAAAATGGAACCACAAAAATTGAATTACAATACGTAATTTTTTGAAAAATCGCACTATCACTAGAACTTAACCTGGATTGCCTCCTCCATATGCATATGTGGTTAAAACAACAACAACAACAAAAACAACAGCAATATCGAATGGAGAGTCTCAATGAGAGGTCGGGTGGCTCTTGCTTAAATACTGTGTGCATATGAAGCTCGATATTGCAAAGAGAGTTATTAGCGCCTTGAATGGTCAATGACCATGTTGTTCCCGCGGCAAACAATCCAATGAATCGGCACGAGCTTGCCCACCTGTGGGTATCAAAGATCATTCGAGTATTGTTCCGAATGGTACACATGTTCTTATAGGGTTTTTTGGAAGATGGGCAATCACCCATAGACCTTTCACTTGAGTACCATATAGTTCCGGACGACCTACACTGATAGAAAAAGGACTGTACATTGCCAATACCGACTGGTATTATTTTGTTCGCGTCATTGGCAAATATTTTTAATACCATTTAGCATCAGTTTTATACAACACGAAGGAGGCTTTTATGAATGGACGTCGTTATTATTATTTTATTGATTAAAATATTGACGTAAAAACGTGTTCAAATTGTCGAAAACAGGGAAAATGGCGAAAAAAGACTGTACTTGTTTGGATTAAAACTAATAACGATATGGTATTAAAACCAATAATACCTATTGGTATTAATAAGGCTAGTACCAAACGGTACTTGTCACTCTTATATTTCACCTATACCATACGGTATTGCTTTGTTACCATACGGTGTTTCTTTACTTTAAATACTGTATGGTACTGAGATGAGCACGTTTGGTATCAATTTTTCGCTTAAATCCCCACATCCAAAATATATCGCTTTTTTAAATTAAGGTAAAGTAAGGGTGGCAGTCTATTATCTAAACAGACTCACTAAGACTGTTTCAATTCACTGTGATATCGCAGTAACGATAGACCAGGCCTATGGTGGGAATCGAAACCACGACTGCGAGCACGCTACCAACTTGGCTATAGGGCGACTAAAATTAAGGTAAGAAGTAGGGTAGGTTAGGTTAGGTTGGATACGAGTGGTAGTCCGTTACAGACTCACTTAGACAATTTGATACCACAGTAGCGACAGACCAAGGCCTCTGGTGGGAATCGAACCCACGACCCCCGCTCTGGCAATCCGAACTCGCTAACAGCTCGGCTACGAGACGCCTAAAAATTAGGGAAAGTTTCAGGATCTTTTGTGTATAAGATATCAGGTTACGGACCGATTTGAACTATGATTGTTGGAACACCAAATTTAAACCAAATCGGATACGAATTACTCTATCTAGGGGCTCAAAAATTCAAAATGGCATACTTGTCTATGTAGGAGCTTTATCAGGTTATGGGACGATTTTGAACCCACATACATTGGTTGGATGTTGGGTGATTGCAATAACAGAAGTCGTAAACACCGCATGCAAAATTTCAGCCAAATCGGACAAAAATTGAGTTTTCTAAGGGCTCAAGAGGCCAAATCGGGAGATCGGTTTATATGGGAGCTATATAAGGTTATAGACCAATTCCGAGCGTACTTGGCACAGTTGTTGCAAGTCATAACAGAACACCACGTGCAAAATTTCATTCCAAATCGGACACCAATTGCTCAATCGGACACAATTCTAAGGGGTCAAGAAGCCTAATCGGAAGATCGGTTTATGTGGGTGCTGTATCTAAATCTGAACCGACATGGGCCGTTTGCAATCCTCAACGACTTACATCAATATGAAGTATATGTGCAAAATTTCAAGCGGCTAGGATTACGCGTTCAACCGCTATCGTGATTTCGACAGACGGACGGATGGAAGGACATAGCTAGATCGACTCATAACGTCGAGACGATCAAGAATATATATACTTTATGGGGTCTTGGATGAATATTTCGAGGTGTTACAAACGAAATGACTAGATTAGTATACCCCCATCCTATGGTGGTGGGTAAAAAAAGGATAACACTCCTTAATATGAGAGAAGATTCCCCCTCAATTACATGGCTGCCGATTGTACACAACGGATCGTACACAGCTAGATCGACTCATAACGTCGAGACGATCAAGAATATATATACTTTATGGGGTCTTGGATGAATATTTCGAGGTGTTACAAACGAAATGACTAGATTAGTATACCCCCATCCTATGGTGGTGGGTAAAAAAAGGATAACACTCCTTAATATGAGAGAAGATTCCCCCTCAATTACATGGCTGCCGATTGTACACAACGGATTGACCCGATGGAGTTCTTCATCGGCAAGGGCTGCCCCTCAGTGTAAAACAAGATTCCCCCTGTTCCATAATAGGTCGTTCGTGGGCAAATTTGCAGACTCAAATCGGCTATCGGAACGCACCGGTACTATATAAATTGAAATTCAAAGTGAATTATATGATTAGTTTAATATTTACTAATCTTTGACTTCAATAAACCACAAAGAAGCGAAATGTTTCATTGTTAAGGTATAATTTTGCAGTTCATTAAGTTTTTGTTATATGTATTGTAAAACTTGTAAAACGCAAGCCACGACGCAGGATATAAATCGCCGATTGGATTTTTTATTACAATGTATCTGCACCGAATAGTATTGAAAGTCAATAGCAAATATAAATGTTGAACAAGATTTCTCCCAAGCTAAACTTACAGACTTAAAATTGATTCTTAATGTATGTTCCCCCTACTGCGCATAACTCCGAGTTAAACACAGCCATTTCTTATATTTGTCAAATTGCAGATATTATAATCAGGTTGGGGGGTGGGTGGGGGCAATTGCCATTATTTTTTCACATTTGATTGATAAATGGGCAACTTACCTTTAGAGCCTCAATGGCAATTTGTATGGATGGTTCTGTATCTAAAAGTTCAAATGATGATTTATTGCCCAAACGATTGAGAGCATGCTTCAAGATGATCATTTCCTCTTGCATTTTACGTGCGGCAGCAGCATTTTCACTCCAACCCAATAAATCCTCCCAGGCAGCCAATAAATCTACACATAAAAAAAGAGAAATAAAATGAAAGAAAAAGAAAATTAGCTTACATTCAAGAAAATGCATAGATTTTGGATGTAGAAAATACAAGACATTTCGTGTGTGTGTGTGTGTGTCTGTGCTTGGGAAATTCAAAAGAAAAAGTCTTCGATTACAATTACTTTAATTAAAGCCAAAACAAAAACTTAGCTTTGGCAAATACTGAAAAACAATCATTATGTTAACACTTAACGAAAGGGAAACCTGCACTACCAAAAACAAACCTTTCGAATATCATGACATATTTTTTTGTAAGTTTCCTCCAACTTTGGCCCTTTCTATTTTGTGTGCAAAAGCCACATTTTGTTTCATGATTGGGTTAGTTACACTACGAATTTGTGCATATCGAAGAAAAAGGTTAATTTCATTCATTGAAGCCTACATCCATGGCCAAAAACACGCAATGGAGATACACACTGCGAAAAAGCATACAATGGAAAAAGTAAAACTAAAAACATTGAAAATCAATTTGAGCATATTTGTCAAGAAATCGTATAATTTATTCTCTATTGCTTGCCAATAAACTTGGGCAAAAGCAAAGGTCATACACTGCAAGGTACACTCACAAAAAGAATAATTGTCCTCAGACATTTGGTGCCAAATATGGATTAGCTTCTATCAATATACTGACTTAAATTCTTTGTTAAAAAAAAAAACTTCTGTTCAATATAATGTCTTAATTTATTTCAATAAAGCGACAAGGAAAGTTTCCATCCATTCTCAAGGTACAATTTCTTTTTAACCATGCCCATAACCATCCTAAAAAAGTAAACATTGTAAATTTCTTGGATAAAGGTGAAACCCCGAAGAAAAATAAATAAATACGAACTACATACGAATTTCATTTCGTACTGAAAGCCAAAAGGTTTCCAAACAAAGAGATATTCAAGGTGTGTTTACGGTTTATGGAACTGAACTCTTGAATTTTATTTATTTATCACATGAAGGCAAAAAGAAACCGCTTCTGCAATTTGTTATAAACAAATCACTTTACACTTTGTGTGTTTACAACACAATCGTCGTCAACGACAACAAGGAAGAAGGGAGTGTTGGCAACATTCGCATCGTGGAAGTGATATGAACGACAGCAGCGGGCAATACACTCAAGTGATTATAATGCCTCAGCCTATCACGATTATTGTAATGATGTGGTCGAGGTAGTGTCGGTTATGGGGCGGCATATTTTTCTGCTGTTTTTCTTTACCATTTTATTTTTTATAAATAAAATTACTATTATTATTATTATTTGTATGAAAGTTTTTCTCCTTTTCCATCGTTTTCTTTTTTCATTTTTTTGCTTTTTGCTTTTATCCAATAAGTCCATCAAAGCCAATTAGTAATTCAAGTGCATTGAACTTTTTTATATGTTAATAACAACAACAACAACATTATCAACATAACAATCATAGATAATATGCACTATTGTATATTAAACAATTACTACATTGATTGGGTGGAAGTTGACACTTTCATGTTGATGATTAAATAATTAATCACGTCAAATGCAACAAAAACTCGAAATTGGGGAGATCAATTAAAATAACAAATGTCACCAGGCCGCACTCTATTACACAGGGAGAAGTGTCATTTGGATATCGAGAAAAATGTTTGCTTTGGTCGATTAGACTTGAGATCCCAATAAACTATTTTCAGTTTTTAACCCAAATGGATCTCTAAATAAAGTATTTGATATTATTTTAAATTACCTTTGAGATGTAATACCCGTTAATAAGCAAAAGTTTACCCATTTAGGAGTAAAAGTTTAGCTAATTGTATAGTAAAGGATTACAAGATAAAGTGGAATTGACTAAAAAATAAGTAAAAACGCGTCAAGTTCGGCCGGGACGAACTTTGGATACCCACTACCTGCGGTATATATGTAAACCACCTTTGGTCGTAATCCGATGAAAAATGCATAATTTATGCCCCCATAGCAGCTTTATCGAAATATAGTCCGATTTTGCTCCAAGCTAATTCGACACAAATATTTGTAGGACAAATAAATATTGGTCTTTTCGGAAGCCATATCCAAATATAGACCGATATGAACTATATACGACACGGATGTCGAAAAGTCCAACATAACTCACTGTATCGAATTTGAGCGAAATCAGATTATATATATGTGCCTTTAATGGAGCCAAAACTTTAAATCTAGAGATCGGTCTATATGGCAGCTATATCCAAATCTGAACCGATCTTGGCCAAATTGTAGAGGGATATCGAAGGACCTAACGCAACTCACTGTCCCAAATTTCGGTGAAAGCGGACAATAAATGCGCCTTTTATGGGCCCAGGACCTTAAATCGAGAGATCGGTCTATATGGCAGCTATATCCAAATCTGAACCGATCTGGGCCGAATTGTAGAGGAAGGTCAAAGGATCTAACACAACTCACTGTCCCAAATTTCGGCGAAATCGGACAATAAATGCGCCTTTTATGGGCCCAAGACCTTAAATCGAGAGATCGGTCTATATGGCAGCTATATCCAAGTCTGGACCGATCTGTGCCATATTCCAGGAAGATGTCGAGGGGTCTTACACAACTCACTATCCCAAATTTCAGCGACATCGGACAATCTTCAAAGTAGAAGACAACCAAATCAAGCACCAACAACAAAAACATTGGACATATCAACGAAATTATTCGACTTCTATTATGACATCCGTTTCAAATACGGGTGGATTAGGTCTACTACGTCATATAGCTCTTAAGCTACTAGTAGGAGAAAAAAATTGCATCCAATTTTCCTTAATGAATTCTTTTCTTTAGAAATATGGTCCAAATTGACTTATAATTTGATCGATTTTTCATATAATCCAATTTCCCGATTTGACTTCTTGAAAACATGCAATTCTTGTCCGATATGAATTTGTTTCAAATGTCTGCTTGGGAAAATATGTTATATGGTTGAAAGTGTAGGTCATAAGATTCGATCCCGCCGAACTTTACGTAATTTTTCTTGTTTTTTCGCTTTAGTACACATTTTAAGTTTTTAACACTTTTTAAAATTAAATTTGAGACAAATAGTTGCTCAATGTACATATCCAATAATTTTAAATTTAGTGTTGAAGTTGTAGTACAGTGTAGAATAAGTAAATTCAATATTACCCTTCATTTTCCCTTTACTACCATTTGGCGACATGAATATTTTTCATGTCATTGTATTCATATTAATTGATTTTAACTTCCAGATACATAAACGTTATTAAATGAAAATATTTAATTTGTTAATTACGATTTTGATCAGATGGCATTACCAAATACGGAACTCATCAAGTGTTTACGAGAATGGTGATGGTTCAGTTCTATTAAAGGCTATATGAGTTACAAAAATTGAATAGAGTTTCTATGGTTAATTAAGGTTGCTAGCCAGCCCAGCCTTAATGGCTGGAATTAATTGGGAGCCATGGGTGGTACTGTTTAAAGGGTGTAAATAAAAAGCGTTTCATTTGTCAATATTGGGGGATTAGCAAGCGCAAAGTAAATAACGGTGAAGTCATTTTTATTGATTTTATAACAAACTGATTACAATTAGTTACGAGATAGGCAACATTCTAGGGTGGTATAACAATTGATTGAAAAAAAGCAATGCCAAGAGTTTTTTTCTTAAATAAACCATCAGATGGAAAGGTGTATGCGGACATTAACAATGCAGGAAAGATTAAGAATAACAAAATTTTTCACAAATATCCCACTGAAGAACTTCCATATTAAGAAGTAAATAATCTTTTATTTTTTTTTTAATGGAAATTCGATCTGATGATTCCGACTTCAGTAGGGAGAGCATTGAATTCCATGCTACTCCTCAAGCATTGCTTTGTTTTTAACTGTTAAAGTTACAGTCAAACTGGCAAATATTTGAATCAAATTTTGTTTTGTCATATTTGTCATATTTGCCCAAAAAATTTCAAGTTTATACAATATTGATTTAGTTTTAACATTGGACGCTTTTTTGACACATTATACTTGTTCAAATATATATCAAATAGAAACAAGTAATTATCAAAAATAGGCTTTTTATATGCCTTAGATACGATTTTAATGCTAAATATGAGCTTACAGTTTTTTTAAGTTAACAAGTCAATCTGTCATAATTGTTCTTAAATTTATGGAGCAAGCCTAGGCGGACGATAATTTCTTCATTGCATTCAACAAAAACACTAAATATTGAACAATTTATAAAATAAAGACGGGATCTTACCAATGTAGTCTTATAAGTATGCAGAACCAGACTATTTAACCTTACGAACTCAGATATTAATACCGCATCTTTCTATATATATGCATTTAAAACAGCATCATTTGTGTATAGATAGAAGAGACATATGTATGTCATCCGCATACATATATAGTCTGACAGACAGATCCAAATTTTGTATGTCATTGAGGTATATTGAAAAACGAAATGTTTCCTTTAGGTACACATATTCCACCTGACCAATGCTACTTGTGCAAGAACCTATTGCTACATATTGACATCGATGTCCTAAGTAATTTTCCAGCAAACTCAATGCGGACTCTGCCACACCATAATATTTAAGCATTAGAATCAAGATGAATAGTAGACGATAGCAATACATCAAAAGCTTTTGAAAAATCGTAAAATATGCCAGCAACGCTATTTGTTCTAAAGTCTCCTCTTCTTTGACGTCATTACAGCTTCTGCAGAAGTCGTTGCTTGCAACCTTCAGTATGTTTTTCTATGAGGGACATAATGACCAAGACATCTGTTCTAGCCAACGTCACCAAAGCGGTACACCTCTTCAAGTCTTGATTGGGCAAAATATTTTTGAAGTGTTCCCAACCTGGATAACCTCCGCTGAACAACTTTTTTTCACCGTGATCTGATCCCAGGCGTTCAGCGTCAAAGGCGAACATGCTAACCTCTGAGCTGCTCTGGATTGAAATCAGTAAATCTACACAGATGGGTTAGTATAGAGACTCCTCAAGGATGTTTCTCGGCATTCTTAGAGACATTCCTTAAGAAGCTCTATATATGACGGGAGTGGTTCTTTTTAGCAGGAAATTTAAGGTACATGTTTGCTTTTGACGCTGAACGCTGACGCTTGGGTTCAAATCACGGCGAAAACATCAAAAAGACTCCTTGGGAGTAGAGAATGTTCCATTTACTCAAAGTGCAGAATAGCAGGGTTATTTGCCGGGGGGAATATTGACAAAAGGAAAAAACTTGCCCATCACACCTACAAAAGAACCATTGGTATAAGTTGGAGCCTTAAACCGTGTGTCATGCATTGACTGTATAATGCAGTTATCAGACCTATAATATTATATGGTATTCTGGACTCTTAAAAAAATCATCTATTGTTCAATACTCAGCCGTATCCAAAGGATGTTTGTGCATCCACAGCCGCTAATTCTAAAATTAATACCACTGGATTTAGTGGCTAGACAACTAGTAGCTCTTGGGGCCACTGCCGTAAATAATAAAGCGTTTTCTTTGGTCAAGCAACAGCTACGAGCACTAAGTTATCCTCGATATAATGTCCTATACGCCAGACAGTGTTGACTACACGTTGTCTGAGCCACTACTTAATAGCAAGTATTGTAGGACAGAATCGATTGGAGGTATAATATTCCTGGTAATAGAAGAGAACAGAAGAAAACATCTATATGGATGGTTTTAGACTGTATGACCAAGCGGGGACCCTAAACAGCTGGGACTAGTTATATCGACAAGTTTGCACAATCACTAAAGTTTGTATCAAAAGGAGATCCTTGCAATATAAGAATTGGTTGAAAGGCTAAGGTATAATGGATTAACTGTTGGTATAAATATCATCCTGGGAACCAGGCAGTATTAAATATTTGGAGATCGTATTTCAGAATACAAAAGTAGACTATGACAGATCTCTCAACGAGATGGCTGAATTGGCTAATATTCACCTATTCTGGGTGCCGAGCCACATAAATGTAGAACAGCAGTGAGGCCACCGTAGTGCTGAGGTTAGCATTTCCGCCTTTGGCGCTGTATGCCTGGGTTCGAACATCAAATGCTGGCGACATTCGTGAAGTACTTTGCCTTATAAAACCTTTTCCCCAAAAAGGTGTCGCTTTGAGGCACGCCTCGGACTCGGCTATAAAAAGGAGGCGCCTTATTATTGAGCTTAAACTTGAGTCGGACAGCACTCATTGATATGTGAGAAGTTTGCCTCTGTTCCTTATGGAATGTTCATAGGTCAACTTGCATTGTAGAGCAGATGAGCTTGAAAAATTATGAAGTACCTTACAAATTCCACGGGAAATAGAATCGAATCTATGGGTATTCCTCTATTGGCATGTAAAGTTAATTCTTCAAGATAAAGCCCAGTACGGATGAAAGATGGCTACGAATTGGGCTGTGAACGCTCCATGATTATGTGGCCTAATCTAAACTTAAGAAGGTTTACCACTTTGCTGTCGTAGGCTAGACTTAGACAATGCATTTTCACGATATGTAGAGTAGAGTTCAATAGAGTAGGACGAGTACTTATATTGTACAAGTAAAAACGTGATAAGTACGACCGGGCCTAATCATGGGTGCCCACAACCATTCAGCTTAATAAAAATCAAATTGGGAATGGGTTGCGGCTGCTATGGTTTTAAGTAGCCATATTAAGGCGGGTTGATTTGTATGGAGGAGAAAAAAATTTAAATTCGTATAGCAAAACCGTAATCTACATACAATTCTAAGAACATTTTCCGAAGAAACCATGAATCAAAAATAAAACCCTAATCCGTGCCTCTCGACTTGGAAAAAGCTATTATTTCATGCATGTATTTTTTGACGAAGGCGGGCATAAACATTTTCAAGTCGAGAGGTGTATAATAGAATTTCATTGAAGATACGTAGTTTCTTCGGAGAATTTTCTTAGAGTTTTATGACGATTACGTTTTTAACCTATATACGATTAAAAAAAATCAACCCGCCTTAAGTCATATAGGGGAATCGGTATTTAAGGGGCCTATACCAGTATATATACCGATTTGGATCATACTTAGCACGGACGCTGGAAGTCACAACAGAAGTCTCTATGTCTGCTAAATCAGGTGAAAATAGAGGCCTATAGGAGCTCAAGAAATCAAATCCGGCAATTGGTGCATATGGAGGCTATATTACTATATAGACCAATTCGGATCATACTTGGCACGGACGCTGGAAATCATAGCAGAAGTCTTTGTGCCAAGTTTCAGCCAAATCAGGTGGAAAATTGAGACCTATAGGAGCTCAAGAAGTAATATCCGGGGATCGGTTTATATAGGGGATAAACCAGTTTATGCAAGTGCTTGTGCCAAATTGCAGCCAAATCGGATGGCAACTGAGGCTTCTAGGGACTCAAGAAGTCAAATCGGACAAAAATTGCGGCTTGTAAGGACTCAAGTCAAATCGCCAGATAGGTTTACATGCAACATTTCAGCCTTGTTAGTGCTCAAAAAATCTTGCTTGTTAGGGCTCAAAAAGTCAAATCAGGAGATTGGTTTATATGGGAGCAATATCAGGTTATAGACCGATTTGGACCGTACTTGGCACAGTTGTTAAAAGTTCCCTAACAGAACATTATCTGCAAAGTTTTAACAAAATCGGACAAAAATTGCGGCTACCAGGTGCTCCAGAATTCAAATCGGGAGATCGCTTTATATGGGAGCTATATCTAAATCTGAACCGATATGGCTCATTTGCAATCCCCAACGATCATCAATAGTAGATATTTGTGCAACATTTCAAGCAGCTAGCTTTATGATCAAGAATATATATACTTTATGGGGGGGGGTCTTAGATCAATATTTCAGGTGTTACAAACGTAATGACTAGATTAGTATACCTCATTTTATGGTGGTGGGTATAAAAATAGATATCAAGCGATGAAAACGATTAAATAACGAGTAAAATAATTATAAATAAAACACTGCATAAAAGTCGCGACAGATAATGCAATAAACAGCAAATTTGGAAATGAGGCTCAAAAACTCCATACTATATTGGCGAAAACGTTCTGAAAGATTTAAAAGTCCAATACTAGTAATTAAATGATATGAAAGCAAATAAATATGGACTTAAGTCGGCTTTTTGATACCCAACTTCGATTGCAAACAGTTAAGGGTATTTCATATTAATGTGAGCACAATTCTAGAATGCTTTACATTTTTATGCGGTTGTTACAAACAAAACGATTATATAATAACTTCATACTATGGTGAAGGGTATAAATAGTCGCCACGGTAGCCGAGTTAGAAGGGTGCTTGGATTACCAGTGCAGGGGTCGTGGGTTCGATTCCCGCCAGATGCCTTGGTCTGTCGCTACTGTGGTATCACAATGGACTGAAAACGTGAGACTGTAAAAGGACTGCCACTCTTACCTAACCTAACAGATAAATCATTCTGTTTATGGTCTACAATGTCTTTAGAACCTCCGTATAACTGGTTAAGATACATTGTATTAGGTCCAGAATTTTCATTCTTCTAAATTATATGTATTCTTTAAACAAATTGTATGTACTTTAAATTCCAATAATCGCAACTTTAAGGTTTTTTAAAATAAATTTTACAAAATTACAAAACAATGCTCCTTTAAACACAACAACGAATTTTGCAATTGTTTTAATGATAATAATGCATGTGGAAAATGCATACAACTGAACCGTATGTAAGTATAAGGCGTAGCTGATTTTTGTGGTTTTCATTTTATGGTTTAATAATAAGCACATCACTGTCGGCATTCTTTTGATAGACTGTCAAGCACTACTTGCCTTATATGATCCAGAGTAATTGAATATGCACTTCACAGTTTGTTATGGAATCAATCGACTAACTATACAAAATATGTAGCTGGAATATTTTCTACTTCTTTTTAGACCTTTGGAAAGCAACGTTTTGTATTCCCTTGTCAGTATTAACACATATCGGTTAAAGCATAGGCTTGCTTTTCCTTTGTTCTATTCACATAAGAAGTGAGCAATGAACAGGTAAAAAAGAAGCTCGTATCAACTTTAGATTTTCTTCTTTTGGTATTCTCCTTCTTGGCACTAATCAGTTCTAAAACATTTCAATCTGAAGATTTATTGGGGTTTTCCTTTTTTCTATTCTTCAGTAAGTATCAAACAGGTAGAAGATTTAATTTAAGTTACACTTGGTGACTTGAATTTTTCTTTCTTTAAGTGAACCAATTTTAAGATCACACCAACGCCTCCTTAGCACACCAAGCTCTACGAAATACTGCGATAAATCACGTTTTGTTTTGAAATATTGTACAAAATTATTGCATTCATCACTGCCTGACCGATGCGTTTATGTGCGTGAGTTACGCGCATACGTAATTTTCTTTACCAAAAACAAGCGTCACGCGCAACAGGTTACTCCGCTTCCATGTGAAATCATTTAATTTTGTTTTTAATCAGGAAAAATGATCATCAAATTTTAGATGGAAGCTGTTGCAAGCAAGGAGCTTTAAATTTTTCTTTTCTTCAACTCCAATCTTTAAACAAAACTGACAACACGGGGAGGTCAAAAACTAGTCAGCCAAACCAAACGCTTGAAGAGTTGCAAGTAAACTGGTTGCAGGTACATCCACGCAGTTACCATAGGGGCAGACAGGTAGAGCAGCTAGAGTTAGTTGGCTGCTTGTGCTGTGCTATGTATTTGTTGCCTAGTGGTGGCGGAGTAGTAAAAATCTCGATTTAACCAATCGACCGGTAATAGTGGGCTGTTTATTTGTATTTGGACAAAAAAACCACATCATTCGAATATAGACAAAAAATTTTAAATGCACTCTTGCGCAGTGCAGTCGATGGTTTGGGATGCACAAAGTATGACTGGAATAAAACTTCGCCTTGTTGTTTAACGGTTGGCACACTCGTAGCAGATAGCCAACGAGCCATGGAATAGATGAGCAGTCCTCATTGAGCACAGTGGTAGGAAACAAGAAAAAACTTAAAATAATCAATATGGTTTAAAGACTTTGTATGATATTGCAAATTGCAGGGGTTTGGCGTGATAGGACATACCCATACCCCAACTATTCCGAATGAGACTTTTGTTTACTATGGGATTGAAGGTCATTTTTAACCTTTGCTTACATGAGGGGTTCTAAGTGGAAATACCAAAAATGAACTTGCTATGAACAGTAGGCCGGTAGACGGGAGGGCGAAGAATAATTGACTGTGTTCTTTGTAACCCATAAAAACATTTCATTCTAGAGATTTTCATTCTTATGGGCATATAGATCGACAGCTTTGAATTTTAGAAATTTCCAAATCGTGATATATAATGGTTATGATGGAGAACGTTTTAACGTGGAAAATTATAAAAACAAACAACATTTTATTCTTCCTCATATAAGATAAAGTTAGAAAATAATATGCAGTCGTATACGTAATTGATTAGCAGATGACACATCGTAACGCAACGCATAAGTAAACATATAGTACTTAAAATTAGGAATACATTTAGGAACAACACCAGTTTTTAACCACAATGCAGCATTGCTCATCGCTTTTTACAATAGTTGTACGCATACATAAAACGTATCACAGTTGAGTAGCACTATACAGCCCAGTAAGCATTGATGCAGAACAAATACGAATTCACTCATGAAGAGAATATTTTCTTTTTTCCAGTTATTCGATTGAATGCAACAATTATTGCGCAGTAGCTTGTAAACAGTATTTTGAATACTTTAAGCAACTCCCGAAATGTGTTGAAATTATAGAGAAGATGAATGAGACGAATTCAATTACCGTTTTGAGAAAAGTAAAATCGGGGTATATAATTTAAGGAAATGACAATTGACAGATATTGACGAGGTTTTAAAGAAACTAAAGGTATTGAGTTTGACCAGTTTTGGCAATGAAACAGGCTGCTTCGAAGTGCTTCTTCCACGAACAATTTTCGTTGGATTTGGCTCGACTTCGAAGACCCACACTGTCGATTGTTGTTTTGCCTCGGGCTCATACGTATAGATCTAAGATTCATCACATGTGGCGATTTTATAAATGTCTTTCTTTGCATCAATCAACAAACCAAACCTTATTTTACGGCCAGGTGTGTAGGCAATATCGAATGTATGCTGGTGGGAGAAATGCACAAGGATGGCTCTATCTCACGGTATGTCCCATGCCGATCTTGCACGATGACGACCAGGCACGGCATCTTTTCTGTTCTCTAGTACAAAGAGCATTTTCGATAGACCTTCACTCATTTCTTTTTTGAGCAAGCGTCGGCCACGGTGCTTGATCGCCATACAAAGTTTTCAGTTCATCAATGCACTCTTGTCGTGAAAAAATGCACTCTTGTCGAAAAAAAGTCACAAAAATTGATAGTCGTACGTCAAAACGTTCTGAGTACGATTATGCAAGAAAATCTTGAACTTTCCTATGGAAACGTCAGATTGCACCTGCCACCTGTACAGAAGCTACCTGATCCATCCATTGGTATGCATTTCGAAATGTGGCTGAGCTCGCTCGTGTACATGTGCACATGACTGGTATGACCTTTTGTATCTAAATCTGAAGAAAGAAGATTATGGAAAGTATGCATTCAGTGGTGATTATAAACATCCACGGAGAGACACGCATTTACATATGTATTTTATTTTTTCTTTTAACATCCCCTTCATTATTAAGCAGCGGTAATGATCGATGTGATCAAGGTTTTCATTAAAACTCAGTGTTCCAAATTTCAGCGATTTCGGGAAATAATTTGGCGTTTTATTAGTCAAATAATTCTAAATCAGCAGATCGTTATACGACAACTATGTGTGAAAGTCAGGAGTGAAATTTCGGCAAAATCGGTTAATAAATGCACGTAATTTGAGCTCAAGACCTTAAAGCGAGAGATAGGTCTATATGACAGCTATATGCAAATATGGTCCGCATTAGCCCATTCAAGAGTTTAAGCTGCATTTGAAAAAAATATGAATCTGTGCCAAACTCAGCTCAATATAACAATTTTTGAAAACTGTAGCGTAACATCAACTGGCAGACGGCCAGACACATGCAACGAATTTTACGAAGATTAAAAATATACATTTTGTTGGATCGCAAATAGATGCTTCGATGTGTGGCAAACGGAAAGACAAAATGATAAACTCTCCGTCGTATGGTGGTGGGCATAAAAAAAGATTATAGAAGCAGTCAGGGAAAGCAAAAGTCGGGCGTAGTCGACTGTCATATTCCCTACACCAACGAGTCTGTCTACTTGTTTAATCCATGGAACCTATGACTGAAAGACGAGGCTATTACTGAAAGGAAGTAAGGAGGTCAGTATAGCTATTGGTATCATAACGGGACACAAAGGACTACGAGCTCACTTATGTAAAATCGGTGCGGCAAGTGATAGCATGTGTATGCCATGCGGGAAAAATGATGAGACGTTGGAGCATTTCCTTTGTCATTGCCCGGCTTTCGCGTCTAACAGATACCGGCACCCAGCTGGAGACACAATACCAGACATGAACCAACTTAGGGGAGTGGTATTGGAAACAATTAAGGATTTTGTAAGTCTCCGAAATTCCTAACTAGAAATTTTCTTTTTAAAGGTTACTTTATAGCTTTTAGAGCGCACAACAAGCCGATTACTGGCTTAGGTTATGTTCATAGTGGCATAGGGTGGATTGATATCTGCACGCCCTTTCAACCTAAGCTAGTATACATCCCAAACTACGAAAGAGTATACAAAAATACAAATTTCCAAATTAGCAAGCACTCAATTTTTTTTAATTCCAGATTTAATTTGTGAAAATATATTTGGCTTAACATATATCGGTGAACTATTGTAAAGACTAACACAGTTTAAAAAATTAAAAATTATTAGGTGCCAACGACATTAAGCCAAACTAATGGGTATTAAGAAAAATCACTTGAGGCTTTTCAGAGGTTAGAAAAATAAACGCCTTAACATGATTTTTAATTTTAATTTTTAATTGATAGACTTCAAGTGGCTCCTGTTTGTGGCCAGTGGCCAGAGTATTAACTCAGAGCCAGTCATCCAGCATGGCGTTGGTATTCATGCAATTCGCACTGGGTGGGGACCTGGAATGTTGCAAATGCATTGGTTTTGGCTTAAAGCCATATTTAGTTAGTTGTTGGCTACAACTCTAGATGTTGGCCTTCATGTCTTTGGTCCGTCTTTCCAAACGTCTGTCGGCTTGTTGTCGTTATTACTTAATTTTTAACAGGCTGTTTATTAATGTTTCTTTGTATTATGCCCCTCCATACATCTCCTCTCATCACAACTACGTATTAGGACTACCACATTTGGTGCGAAAATTGTTGAAAAATTGGTTTTGTGGTTGTTTTTTTTTTTTTCTTTAATGTGCAACAAGGTGTTGGTGGTTTCCAGCTACTTGCAGATAAAATGGAAACGAAGTTGATTGTCTGTGGTACTAGACACTTATGTTGTTGATATTCGTTGAACACCTTTGGCTAATGTTGTTGCAATGTTTATAAAACAACATACCAGTTTTATTTTTGTTAAAAAATTATGATTTTCACTTAAAAAATTAAATAATTTCACTACACACACTGCCATCAGCCTGTCAAGCAGGTAACCTGGCAAATCTAGGTGCGAAGTTTGGCATAGAAGGAAAATAAAGTGCGTTGAAAATGGATGACATACGGAAATGAAATTTCTGCAAAAGCATTGCATATTTGGTTGGGCAAAATTTCTGGGGCTTGGCAAATTTACAACAAAAAGAATTGTACCTGGACCTTAGAATTTTTGAAATTATTCAGGCAACCCAACATTTGTTGTTTAATTAAACATTTGTATACCCTCCACCATAGGATGGTGGTATACTACTGTCGTTATTCTGTTTGTAGCTCCTCGAAATATTTGTCTTATAACCCAATAGAGTATATATAGTCTTGATCGTCATGACATTTTAAGTCGATCTAGCCATGTCCGTCCGTCCGCCTGTCTGTCTGTTGAAAGCATGTTAGCTTTAGAAGGAGTCAAGCTAGCCGCTTGAAATGTTGCACAAATACTTGTTATCAGTGTAGGTCGGTTGGGATTGTAAATGGGTCTTATCGGTCCATGTTTTGATATAGTTGTCATATAAACCGATCTGTGATCTTGACTTCTTGAGCCTCTAGAGGGCGCAATTCCTATCCGATTTGGCTGAAATTTGGCAAACGTGTCTCGTTATGACTCCCAACTACTGTGCCAAATATGGATGAAATCGGTCCATTACCTGATATAGCTGTCATATAAACCGATCTGGGATCTTGGCTTCTTGAGCCTCTAGAGAGCGCAATTATTATCCGATTTGGCTGAAAATTTGTACAACGGCTTCTCCCACGACCTTCAACACAAATATGGCTTGAATCGGTATATAGCCTGATACAGCTCCCATATAAACCGGTCTCCCTATTTCATTCTTGAACCCCTATAGGACGCAATTCTTATTCGAATTGGCTGAAATTTTACACAATGACCTGTACTACGGTCTCCAACATTCAATTCCATTATGAACCGAATCGGACCTTAACGTGATATAGTTCCATTAGCATAGCAATTATTTTCTTTATCCTTTGTTGGCCTAAAAAGAGATACCGGAAAAAGAACTCGACAGATGCGATACATGGTGGAGGGTATATAAAATTCGGCCCGACTTGTTAATGCTTAATTCATACTTTCACAGTTTATTTATTTTATTGTACTTATTTAATTTTTTTCTTGGAAAACCTTTAACCTTTTTTGGGCTCTTTATATATTTTTAACTCAATAACTACTTTATTACGTAGTTCTAAAACCAAATAAATCATTAAAAAACTCACTCAGGCCAGAACTTTGAAGGTGATTACAAGTTAAATCGTTTTAAAAGTTCGTTTAGACTGGCCACAGCACAACAAAACACTAAATGCATGATGTCACATTGCTGATGTAATTGCAATCAGTTTTAACTTGGAATGAATATTTTTTTTTAACTTATATCAGCCTACATGTCTCTTAGAAAAGTAGAAAAGTATAGCAATGTTGGACGATATTCGTTTGTAATTAATGATTAACTTGTTGAAACAAAAACTTAAATAAAATTATCCCCAAGAAAAAAACACAACAATATAGACTCCATATCCACTTTCTTAGTGGAACGACAGGAAGTAAAAAAAAAATAAATGAGTTAAAGTTAGTTATTCATGACCTTGCATAGGCGGTAGGAAAGCCCTAAAGGTAATGAGAATTTTTTTTATTCGGCAATCTCATAACAGCTAATGCGGTTCAACCAAAGTCATTCAAACGACTGGGTAGAACCTTCTTCTTATATCCAAGTTCAAATATAATTTCGTCTGGGAAATTTAGTATTATTGTTTTCTACAAAGAAAGTCGAACTAAATGATTATGGGAATTTTGTTAGAAGGGAAGAATGTAACTAAAAGAAATTCCTTCCTTTTAATTAAATTTTTATGATCATAAAGTTCGACTGCCTTTGGGAAAAACGACCTAAAGGGATTATACACATGACCGGCCGAAATAGCCGAACATAAATAATAATAATCGTATGGGAAACTTAAACGAAATCAAATGAAATTAAAGCCTTGAAAGGGTTCTCCAAGTCAAGTGGGATGGTCGGTTTAAATGAAAGGTTAAATATAATCGTGAACCAATTGGAATCATTTACAATCCCAACTAATCTATAAGAAGTGTTTGTATAGGGTTGAGTAATGGCAGTTTTAAATGAAAGCTTCGAAAATTATTTTACTCCTTTAAATCTTGGTCATATCGTATCAATATTTAGGCTCTTAAAATGGATTACTTATTGGATAAAAAATAATTATAATTGAAACTCTTTGCCAACAATTGGCCCGGCGGAAGCAACTTGGAACATCTGCAAAGACTACGGGACATCTGCAAAAACTAAGGATTCAATTGACGATTGCGTTTTACTTAGGTTAGGTAAGATTGAAAAAAGGGTGCGCATGTTTTCCAAGCCACGCCCCAAGTTGGTGCATGTCTGGTATTGTGTCCCAAGTGCCGGTATCCGTTAAACGCGAAAACCGGACAATGACAAAGAAAATGCCCCAACATCTCATCATCTTCCCTGCATGCCCTACCCATGCTATGACTTGCCGCAACGATTTAACATAAGTAAGCTCGTAGTTAACTGTCCGTCAAGATGTTCAGACTAGACGTCCTCGTATTAAGACCATACCACCTCACACATTCGGTGATAGCCCGGATGTCCGCCTGTAGGACCGTATTATGGTCAGGCAATCTGAAACAGATCTCTGTCCCTGGGTTCTCAATGTAGACCCCCAGACCCACTCTGTCCTCTAGCTTTGATCCATCTGTGTAACATGATCTTCCAGATGGCAATACTAGGGTTTCGTCAATCCCAGAGTGTGACGCTGGCAGCAGTACCTCGCATTCGACCCCAAGGTTCATCTCAGGTGTCCGATCGGAAACCTCTTCCCTTCCTTCCAGGTTTCTTATCACCGCCAGAGATTTACTAAATGAATTTGCAAAAATTTTTAAAGATCAGAACATAATTGTAGCTACAGTAGTCATAGAAGCAAGAATTGGATTTAAGATATATGCGGGAGATATAACCAAATCTGAACTGATTTTAAGGAAAAACAGCACTTAAATCGAAACATGAAATAAAACATTCCATGCAAAATTTTGTATAGATCGGACTTAAATTATGACTACGACCCAAAAAATATTTTTTTTTAACTTATATCAGCCTACATGTCTCTTAGAAAAGTAGAAAAGTATAGCAATGTTGGACGATATTCGTTTGTAATTAATGATTAACTTGTTGAAACAAAAACTTAAATAAAATTATCCCCAAGAAAAAAACACAACAATATAGACTCCATATCCACTTTCTTAGTGGAACGACAGGAAGTAAAAAAAAAATAAATGAGTTAAAGTTAGTTATTCATGACCTTGCATAGGCGGTAGGAAAGCCCTAAAGGTAATGAGAATTTTTTTTATTCGGCAATCTCATAACAGCTAATGCGGTTCAACCAAAGTCATTCAAACGACTGGGTAGAACCTTCTTCTTATATCCAAGTTCAAATATAATTTCGTCTGGGAAATTTAGTATTATTGTTTTCTACAAAGAAAGTCGAACTAAATGATTATGGGAATTTTGTTAGAAGGGAAGAATGTAACTAAAAGAAATTCCTTCCTTTTAATTAAATTTTTATGATCATAAAGTTCGACTGCCTTTGGGAAAAACGACCTAAAGGGATTATACACATGACCGGCCGAAATAGCCGAACATAAATAATAATAATCGTATGGGAAACTTAAACGAAATCAAATGAAATTAAAGCCTTGAAAGGGTTCTCCAAGTCAAGTGGGATGGTCGGTTTAAATGAAAGGTTAAATATAATCGTGAACCAATTGGAATCATTTACAATCCCAACTAATCTATAAGAAGTGTTTGTATAGGGTTGAGTAATGGCAGTTTTAAATGAAAGCTTCGAAAATTATTTTACTCCTTTAAATCTTGGTCATATCGTATCAATATTTAGGCTCTTAAAATGGATTACTTATTGGATAAAAAATAATTATAATTGAAACTCTTTGCCAACAATTGGCCCGGCGGAAGCAACTTGGAACATCTGCAAAGACTACGGGACATCTGCAAAAACTAAGGATTCAATTGACGATTGCGTTTTACTTAGGTTAGGTAAGATTGAAAAAAGGGTGCGCATGTTTTCCAAGCCACGCCCCAAGTTGGTGCATGTCTGGTATTGTGTCCCAAGTGCCGGTATCCGTTAAACGCGAAAACCGGACAATGACAAAGAAAATGCCCCAACATCTCATCATCTTCCCTGCATGCCCTACCCATGCTATGACTTGCCGCAACGATTTAACATAAGTAAGCTCGTAGTTAACTGTCCGTCAAGATGTTCAGACTAGACGTCCTCGTATTAAGACCATACCACCTCACACATTCGGTGATAGCCCGGATGTCCGCCTGTAGGACCGTATTATGGTCAGGCAATCTGAAACAGATCTCTGTCCCTGGGTTCTCAATGTAGACCCCCAGACCCACTCTGTCCTCTAGCTTTGATCCATCTGTGTAACATGATCTTCCAGATGGCAATACTAGGGTTTCGTCAATCCCAGAGTGTGACGCTGGCAGCAGTACCTCGCATTCGACCCCAAGGTTCATCTCAGGTGTCCGATCGGAAACCTCTTCCCTTCCTTCCAGGTTTCTTATCACCGCCTGAGATTTACTAAATGAATTTGCAAAAATTTTTAAAGATCAGAACATAATTGTAGCTACAGTAGTCATAGAAGCAAGAATTGGATTTAAGATATATGCGGGAGATATAACCAAATCTGAACTGATTTTAAGGAAAAACAGCACTTAAATCGAAACATGAAATAAAACATTCCATGCAAAATTTTGTATAGATCGGACTTAAATTATGACTACGACCCAAAAAAGTGCCATGTACAAAATTTGATTAGATTCCGACAACAAATGCGTCATGAATCACAAGAATACGTAGACAGTGACACAAACGACAGTCTCCACCTTTGAACCAATCAGATCGCTGAAAAAGTCTAATAACTTGCCATTGTTTACATCTGCTAATTTAGACTAGCCTACACAGATACAAACACGTAAAGCGGAACCCTTTCTATTTGGCAGTGATAGACAAGTACAGAGCAGGTGTTCAACAGTTTCCTTTTCAGCTTCTGTAAAAATCGCTCCTTCGGTATATTGCATATTAAAGGAGGCAACCGTTGCGCAGAGGTTAGCATGTCCGCTTATGACGCTGAACGCCTGGGTTCAAATGCCGGCGTGAACATCAAATAATTTTACAGCAGTGATTTTCCCCTTATTAATGATGGCTACATTTGTGAGGTATGCTGCCATGTTGAAACTTCTCTACCAGGTGGTGGCAAAAGAAAAAGAACGTCTTTATCATTGAGCTTAAACATTAATCGGACTGCAGTCATTGATATGAGAAAAGTATCTCCTGTTTCTTAATGGCATGTTCATGGGAAATTTAGGTAGATAGTAGTTACCAATCAGAAAGTGAGTGATCTATGAATACACGATGAGCGAGACTTCTGTTCTAGTTCGAGATACAAAAGGTATAGACCTCTTCTAGTTCAGATTGAACTACAAGATCTTGAAGTATTCACAGCCTCCAATTCGTAACAATCTGTCATCTTTTGCCCTTTAGGCCTTATTTCAAAGAATAAACTACATGTGGGTAGAGGAATACCCATAGTTTACTTTTCCTCTGCAAGGTAGTTCCTTGCAAGGATTTCCGCTTGATATACACTACAGCGATCGGCTAACCTTTCAGTTATAACAAGTTCCAGTGAATTATTGTACACCTAGAAGCCTATATGTTCATCCAGTTTGAAGCCATCCGTATAGGAGTTTACACGTTCAATTTAAAAGCAATATTGTTCAATTTAGAAGCGGTATTGTAGCTCCAATCAGCTCTATCGGGTATAGTGGTACTGGATATCGGTCATTGTATTAGGAAAAACACAATGCCCCCAGTCGCTGATAGAGCAAAGGTAAACATCTCTTAGGATCGCTGCAGGCATTTGTCTAGCCCCAATGCCTAGAAGTATTAAGTCTAGCATTGAATTCAGTGCATCAGAGATTTTATAATTAATATTAGAAGTGCAATTCCTTACTTAAATAATATTTTGAGTGTTTTACACCAACATATTACGATTGTTGAAAGCAAACGTATTTGTTTCAAATGGAACTAAAGTGAAGTAATTATAATTCATATCTGTGGTATGGATAACATCGCTCACTTATTTTCCTAAAGTGGTAATTTACTTTTTTTTAGCTATTAAGGCAAGACAAGAGAAAAGGCGCCACTATCCATATTAACACACACAAAATATAAAACTTGAAAAGAACCCGATTATGCTTATTACATTCAATCAAAACCGGCCAACATGACGCCATAGAAAAAAGGCAAACAAGAACAAATGATTTCAAGTTTTAGAATTTCGATTTTCAAATCAGTAGTCAGAAAACTACAAAAACCGCTTAGAGATATATGAAATTAAAGCATTTGGCATGCACAAGTATGTGTGCTTCAGTTAGGTTTTTTTTCTAGACTTTGCTAATTTATGTAATGAAATAAAGGGTGATTTTTTTGAGGTTAGGATTTTCATGCATTAGTATTTGACAGATCACGTGGGATTTCAGACATGGTGTCAAAGAGAAAGATGCTCAGTATGCTTTGACATTTCATCATGAATAGACTTACTAACGAGCAACGCTTGCAAATCATTGAATTTTATTACCAAAATCAGTGTTCGGTTCGAAATGTGTTCAAATTTTGACAAATTTTGTTCAGCGATGAGGCTCATTTCTGGTTGAATGGCTACGTAAATAAGCAAAATTGCCGCATTTGGAGTGAAGAGCAACCAGAAGCCGTTAAAGAACTGCCCATGCATCCTGAAAAATGCACTGTTTGGTGTGGTTTGTACGCTGGTGGAATCATTGGACCGTATTTTTTCAAAGATGCTGTTGGACGCAACGTTACGGTGAATGAACACATTTCGAACCGAACACTGATTTTGGTAATAAAATTCAATGATTTGCAAGCGTTGCTCGTTAGTAAGTCTATTCATGATGAAATGTCAAAGCATACTGAGCATCTTTCTCTTTGACACCATGTCTGAAATCCCACGTGATCTGTCAAATACTAATGCATGAAAATCCTAACCTCAAAAAAATCACCCTTTACAAAAGCTTAAGTTTCGAAATTGTGGCCACTGAAAAATATCAACAATGTGATCAATTACTTGTTGATGAGAGGAATTGCTTGTCGATATGGGAGAATATTGAATATCATATAATCTCGATACAAGGCCGCCAGCTGAAATGTAAAGGCACTTAAATGATGTTTAGAAAAAAAATATTAAAAATGTTTACCATACATTGAAAATATCAGTTACTGTGGGAAATAAATTTGAAAGTTTAAAAGTAGACAGTTTAAGAATAATTAAATATATATTTTTATGAAGGAATCTCTCAGACCTGTTCCGATTTTCGAATTCGCAAAAACAAAAAAATGTTTTGTCTATATTTTCCAAGTCTGCTTCTTTAATGATTTGATATCACTAGAGGTTCATCTTTCTATGCATAAATTTTATGAGAATATGAATTCCAACATCTTATCTTATATATAAAAATCAATTTGTGTTTTTTTGTCAGTTTGTTTGTTTGTGTGTTCCTTATAGACTCATAAACGGCTGAACCGATTTTCTAGGGTACTACATTTTTTGATATCTGAAGGGGTGGCGGACCTTCCCCTTATCCTAATTTTCAGAAACATCAGATCTCGGAGATGGGTGGTGCGATTTAGGCGAAATTTTGTGTGCTCTCTTAACAATTCCTGGGAGTTTATTCCCTACTCCCTTTTCCCCTATTCTGAATAACAATTTACTGGGAGTTTTTTCCCAAATCCCCTTTCCCTTATTCTAAACAAACTTCGAAAAAGGGAAATCTCTCCCAGGGAAAAAGTAGCTATTCTGAATCGATATAATAGGGAGAATGAGGCGATAAAACTTGGGAAAAATTCCCCCAAACAAATGAAAGGGAGTTAGGAAAAAAAATTTTGAATTTTATGTTTTTATACAAAAATGGTACCACTTCTTATTACTTACGAACAATTTAAAATGTATGGAAATAATTTTTCACTTTTTCATCAAAATCAAGTACAAATTTTGTTAGGTTTTCCCAGTTTAAATATGTCATGTACCCACCATAGAAGTTTTTATTTAGTTTTTCAATTTCATTTGCACTTCGTTCCGAGTCGGATTCTTAAAGGAGGTCCCTTATCATTGAGCTTAAAGTAGAATCGGGCGGCACTCAATGATGTGTAAGAAGTCTTCTGCCTATTCCTTAATGGAATGTTAGTAGGCAATTATTCAAAGATACTTGGCGCCACATTTGGCAGCATTTACACCACAGGAGTAAGAATAAATCCATAAGTCGCTTTCCGGCAACACTATGTCCAGCAGCCGTCCCAACCACCAAGAAAAGCGGCCGCCGCTTGGAAATGTCGATTAGATATTCAAGTTGTAGTTCCATAAAAGTAGTCCTTAAGATAAAATGGCGTATCAGGCAGACCACCACAGCATTCATACGATTCAGCTACCTTAACTCCTTTTGAAAAGGGGAAAACGCCAACATGCAGGATGTGTGCCCCGCATGCAACCAGGGACAACACGCCACAATAAATCTGTCTACCAGACCACTCTGGAAGCATCTAATTTAGCCAACGATTGTTGGATGAAGACGGAAAGTTGTTATCACAACACAGAAATATGGTGACAAGCTGTAGGCCGTAATTGCGCATTATTAAAATGCAAAAATTAAAACAAACATTACAAAAGCAACACTAAACATGTTTGTAAACTTTTTTGCCACCGTTATAACTTATTTTTCCATTTTATGTTCTTTTTTCCCAAAAAATAACAATCAAATGTTTAGCCAAAATAAAACAGCTGAAGCAAAACAGCTGTTTTCGAGAATTTGAAATTCCCTCTCCCCATTCAATCAGAATAGGATAATTTTATCGAGGGAGAAAATTTTTCCCTGGGAGTTTTCAGAATTGGGCTGATAGTAAACTAAAAAATAATGGAGTACCTGGGGGGCCGCCCCACTCCCAAAGCCTACAAAATATATATTGAGTTGCCCAAAAAGTAATTGCGGATTTTTTAAAAGAAAGTAAATGTATTTTTAATAAAACTTAGAATGAACTTTAATCAAATATACTTTTTTTACACTTTTTTTCTAAAGCAAGCTAAAAGTAACAGCTGATAACTGACGGAAGAAAGAATGCAATTACAGAGTCACAAGCTGTGAAAAAATTTTTTAAAGCCGACTATATGAAAAATCCGCAATTACTTTTTGGGCAACCCAATATATATACAGACCAATCACGACAATATGGGACTCAAATGAAAGGTATTTATGATTCAAAAAACGTAACTGATATCCAATTGTCGGACCAAGTGTTTGGGGGATTTATCCACCATGGCAATAGGGGACGCAAATGAAAGGTATTTACGAGTAGAATACGAATTTGATATCCAAACATGACTTATCTACTGGCCATGGCAATATAGGGCTTAAATAAAAGCTTTTTGAGTGTAGAATACGATTTTGAGATCTAAATGTGAGATCAAGTATTTGGGAGGCCGTCCCTCCCCAAAAATATCCCCCAAAGCGGACACAATTACGACCATAGCAATATGAGGCTCAAATGAAAGGTCTTTGGGAGTATAGCACGAATTTGATATCAATATTCGGGAAAGTATCTATGGGGAACAGGGGCAGGGGCAGTTTGCCCCTGTTCCTTATTGGAATGTTCATGGGCAAAATTTATATTTTGTATTTGTATCTATGGGGCCAACCCACCCCCATAGCATAACTCATATACGAAGTATTTGCTGACCTTTGCGATATGGGGCTGAAAAAAGAGGTATTTTAAAGTAGAACACGAATATGATATAAACTTTCAAGGCCAAATCATGTTTGCCAACTATGGAAATATGGAGCTCAAATGAAAGGTATTTGGGAGTAGACCTCGAATCTGATATCAACATTCGAGACTAACCCCCAAGTTGAACGTATTTGCTCACCAAGACATTGGAGCTCGATATTGATAGTTCTTGGGGCCCATACCCCAAACCGGAAATATTTGCTAACTTTTGCAATAAGGGGTTTAAATGAAAGGTATTTGAGATTAGCAAACGAATTTGATATCTAATTTCGAGGCCAATGCCAATATGGGGTTCAAATAATTGATATATAGATACATGAGAATAGAGGACGATGCACATATATTTTTAGGGCTTAGTGTTTGGAGGACCACCCCACTCCCCAAAACACCCCTAAATCGGGCATATTTACCGACCATGTCAATGTGGGGCTGCTATGAAAGGTATTGGGGAGTAGAGCACGAAATTGATACCCACTTTCGGGATCAATTTTCTCAAAATAGGCCACAAACAGCAATTATTCACTGACCATCGCAATATGGGCTTAAATAAAGGTATTTGGGAGTAGAATACGAATATCCAAATGTAGGACCATGTATTTGGGTCACCGCTCTTTCCCCAAAAAACCCCCAAAGGGTAAAAATTTGCCGACCATGCCAATATGTGGCTCAAATAAAAGTGTTTGAGATTAGAAAACTATTTGATAACCAATTTTGGGGCCAAGTGTTTGGGGTACGCCTCATCCCATTAACTTCCCACTAACCAATGGCAATATGGGGTTAAAATAAACGGCATTTGAGACAAAAACACGATCCTGATATTTTTTTTAGGGCTAAGTGTCTTTTTAGAATGGTATTAAACCCTCCGAGCGAATTTGTGGTCCAATAAAGATCATATGGGATTCAGATAAAGGCACTTATATTGTTATACTGTTAGTCAAGCGATATGCATATACTATTTTCGTAGCATGATATTTCACTAAAAGCTCTTTAATTGTCGAAAATAAATATTCAAAGGATAATTTTGTTCCATATAAAGTAAAAGAAGGCGCAGTGGAGCGGGTCCGGTTCAGCTTGTATACGTATATAGCAAGGTTTGCGAGATATAAAGCTAAAAACATCTTTCGTTTAGCATTTTCGAAAATAGGAACAGGCCTGTATATATACAGCTGAAGTCCTCGGGGGTGTAGAGGTTAGTTTCACCTATGAAGTAGACACTTGGAGTCATTTTTAGGCGAGAACACCAGAAAATGTTAATGTTAGTTTAGTGTTGGTTATCGCACCGCTCGTGTTGACGATTCTTTTATGGTACTCAGCCATGTAAAACTTCTTTAAAAAGTGGTGTCGTCTGCGGCACTCCATTTGTACTCGGTTATAGAAAGAAGGTTCCTTATCATAGAGCTAAAACTTGAATCGGACAGCATTCATTGATATGAGAGAAGTAGAGAGTTCGTAGAGGAATTTGCATACATCTACATTTCAGTTGCAAATAAACAATACTACCAATTTCGGACAGCTGGTTTCAAAATCTTTTAAGGATTTTTCTTTTTTGCCTGAATGCTTTTGTTTTTAAGTAATCAATCATTAAATATCATTAAAAAAGGTATCTGCTTGTTATACATTTTTGTTATCCAGCCTCCGAAATCAATAGGTACATAAAAAATTATTCCCAAGCTATATAATTAAAAGTCTAAATGTTAAAAAATAAATAAAAATCTTGAATGGCCTTGACGTTAGTTGAGGTTTTTGTGAATGCTTATTTGTTTTTTTTTTTTTTGGTTTCAAATGTTATTTAATCATGATTTTTTGTTCGTGGGTCTTCGCCAGAAACCATACAAACAATCAAACCTTCACACCTAAAATGAGATGAAATGACTTGTGGCTCGGTCTAGCGTATACATTTGCCGGTTTGTTTGATAATTAATTAAAACCAAGACATTTATTTAGCTAATTCTCACTTGGTACGTAGTTTATTGGGTTTCCTAAATAAATTGTTTACTCTGTGTATGTGGCATCTACTGCTAAACGTCATCTCTTTAAAAATAAAACCTTAATTTAGAAAATATTTGCTTAAACAGATGCGATATTTCCTATATGTCAACGAGTCTGAAGAAAATTTCACATATTGATTTGCTAAATAAAAATTGAATTATTCATTTAATTATGCAAATTATCAACCTGCAAAAGTCGCAATTATTGTCAATTATTATAAATAAGCAAAATAAAAATCAATCAACCGCACATTTCTGAGCCCAAATGGTCAAATAGCGCCATATGTTGATATGACTATGGGAGAATACTAATAATGAGGAACATGTGAATATATCCATTGATTTAAAGAAGATTTACAAAAGACTTTTTAAAAAGACGAAATCCACAATAGAACCACCCACCACAGAGCTGAGGTACCTATAGGGCTGAGTTAAGAACATATAAGTACGTGCTGAAAAATACTCAGAACATATAGTGGATGGAAATTTTTAGCTCCGTGAAAGATACATCGGAGATTTTAAAGCTACGGACGATCATTTCCTCAATATACATAAAAAGAAGGCCATCACGCTGTAAAGTAATGCACAGTGCACAGTGGTCGCTGCCATTGGCCATATGTACATACATTAACTATTAACAAATTAAGCATCTCGAAAGTATACATCTGACCGACTCTTTTTAACGGTGCTCTTGAAGAATGGCGCCAAATGTGAGAGAAAAAAATATATTACTGTGAACACCTGAAAATAGTCTCGGACTATATTTCAGCTATATATATAGTCCGATTTGCAATATATATGGACATCGATGGGCATAGCACAACTAGGTTAGGTTAAAAAGAAGGTACATATATCCGCGCCATGCCACTATGGACATACACCTAAGCCAGTAATCGGCTTGTTGTGCGCCCTAAATACAAAAAACTAACATCGAAAAAGCAAATCTAAGTTAGGAATTCCATGCTACTTACAAAATTTCTAATTGTTTTCCATGCCACTCCCCTAAGTTGGTTCATGTCTGGTATAGTGTCCCCACCAAAGTGCCGGTATCTGTTAGACGTGAAAGCCGGGCAATGACAAAGGAAATGCTCCAACGTCTCATCATCTTCCACGCATGCCCTACACATAGCACAACTAACCGTTCAAAATTTCAGCCAATCGGGTAAGCCCAATTATGGGCTTAAGACTAAAAATCGGCAGATCGGCCTAGGTGGCCGCTATATCGAGACATAGTCCAATATGGGTCATATTCGGTTCAGACATCGGTAGACATAGTACAACCGTTCCAAATTTCCGCGAAATTGGGTAATAAATGTGGCAATTATGGACTTATGACTAAAAATCGGCAGATCGGCTATATAACTGCTATATCGAAGATGGAGTAGGGGCTTTGACATTTGTCTTTAATCTCTGGATGTCATAATATGGGGAAACACATTAGCCGTTAGTCTATTCCATGTGCGAAAAAAAATTCTCTTTGTATTGAATATTCTGGTCTGCTGAAGTAGTTCTTCGAGTTTCTGGAATGTCTAGTATTTCTGACAAGCATCCTTACATCAGGAATAAGAAGACGAATGTCAGATGAACACACACCATAAAGACCGGTGGAATAGCGCCAGTCAATCCCTACCTAAACCCTACTGTCTCCAATCAACGCCAATGCTCTTCTCTGAACACGATCCCGTAGCTTCGAGGATGATTTGAAGCCCCAGTTAATACCTATGATTTGTATGCCTTATAGAAGTGGTATAATGTTGAAAAGATCAAAAGTAAGGTAGTTCTGGCACTGCATAAGGAAGCGTGTTTAGCCCAACGAAAATCACACAATCATGCCTGTTCCGGTTTTCGAAAACGGAAAGCGAAAGACTTTCTTCGCCTTATATCTTCCAAAGCTTGCCATATCTATATTGGAATACATACTCTTATCAAGATTTTATATAGTAAGAGAAGAACCGTCAAGTAATATCAAATCATAAAAGAAGAAGACATAGAAAATATAGGCAAAAATTTTTTTCGTTTTGCGAATTCGAAAACCGGAACATCTTCATGCCCAGAACATCAAGAGCTTAAAGCCGAATGAGTATGAATGATTACTCAGAGATTGCAGTCACCCGCAAATCGAATCCATTGATCGGATTCTGACTCAACAGATCATAGATGAAAATAGGAAATAGAGAAGGAGAAGGAGAAAGGACAGAGCCCTCATTGGATGAGAACCCATCTACAACGACCTGTATAGTGCGATCTCTGATAAAGCTCGATATAAATCGATGGAAGCTACCGACATCAAAAGCGACAAGCAATGATAAGAATGCACTGTGCCAGACCCTATCAAATGCTTTGAAGATATCTAGGGCCACGACCTTCCTCTACCCAAACTGGTGAATTGAGTGACTCCAGCATTCCGACAGAAATGCCATGAGGTCGCCCGTGGAACAATTTTTTCGGAAGCCATACTGTTAGTCACTAAGAAGGCTCATAAGATGGGGATTAACCATGATCTCCTTAACCTGGGAGAGAGCGGAGCATATTACAATTGGCCGGTAACTCGCAGAGTTGTTCGCCTTACTTTTCTTGGAGATCGGCTGAATGTTCGCAACCTTCCTAAAAAAAACTCCCGCACAGTAAGCAAAGGTTGTGTAATGGATGAGCGAGCGTCGAAGAAACTTGTTTGGACAAGTATTGATATGCCATCCGGGCCGGGAGTTTTATACACGTCGAGATTCTCAAGAACTCTTTTAACTCCACGTGTTCGAAAATATATCTGAGAGACTATATAAATTACCGATTGCGGGTAGTGGTTAATTGCTCACCGGCAAGCAAGAACTTCCTGCAACTATATCAGCCAACAGTTTAGTCTTATCAACCGGTTCTATGAACGTCTGGTTATCTTTAACAAGTGTTGGGATAGAGCTAACTTTTACACTTTTCACAAACGACCAGAAACTCTTTCTTCCTTCTGTAGAAGTAAGAGCCCCAATACGTAGACGCTGTTCGTAAAGAAATTTCTCGCGTATAAGCATTTTGGCAAACGATGATCTTGCTTGTTTGCGCTGCAGTTCAGTATTGGCGTTTTTATCTTAGCGCCAGTTCCTGAAAGCCTCCTCTTTCGATCTGACAGCATCGCTGCATGTCTAATTACGCCAGCTTTCATCACCTGTTTTAACCTTTAAAGTCTTAACTGGAATAAATAACTTCACTCCATTCAAAAATATATTCTCTATCATTTCAGCAGTTGCATTTTTTTCTGCCACTTAAACTTAAAATAACCATGTAAGTTTTTTTTTCGTGATAAGGGCCAAAGGGCAATGGATGACAGACGTTCATTATTTGGGCATTGTGAGCATTAGGTGACCCAATCCAACCTGGAAGAGATCTACCGCTTTATTGTCGTTGCTGATACACCGAAGACTGCAAGGACGTCGAGGATATAGGAAACTATGAAACATCTATTGTGCGTCTATGCTGCGCTGGCAGGAGGAAGTAGTTCATTGTCGATTTATATTTCTTTGAGGACTTGTCTTAGGACGCCTATTGCGCCAAATAGGCTTGGAAATTTATTCATCATTGATTTCGAATTCTTACAAATTTTCTACAAAAATTTAACTATTTTCCTTAAAGTTTTTTCTCTTTTGGAGCAGGTTAACGCTTAATTTTTTTTAGTTAATTTTATCCAATGTTATATGAGTTAAATATTGCAAACATGGATGTTAGTTCTTTATACAAAAAAAATACCAAAAATCATTATTGCATTGCAGCTATGTATAATTTTTTTTATTCTCTGTAAGTAGACATAAAAAAACATGATACAACAAACGTGCATATTTGAAGATTTGGCAAAAGCCTAAAACAAAAATCATATTGCAATTCCATTGTACACATAAATATATGTACAGCGGTCAAAAAAAGTATTCATCATTAGCAAAATTGATAATAAATTCACTTATTTTGGCTAATTGAAGAAAATTTAAAGTAAACAAATAATGCAGTTTTATGCAATAGTTTATTTTTCGTAATATGTTTTAAAATAAATTTAATTAGCGCAAAAAATGCAATTTTATATAATAACACCAAAAACAGAACAAAAAAAGTATTCATCATTGATGTGCTATCATCAAAGTCAAATTCAAATATTATTTGGGAATCCCCCTTTTCTGTTTTATTTAGTAAAGGAGGCTTTGCCCTTGACAGCAAATATTTAATTTCATTGAAAATATAGTTTTTGTCAAAATGGGTCGTAAGCAAAACGAGGTTTCTGATGAGGTAAAAGTTTTGATAATAAAACACCACAGGAATGGTTTAACTCAAACAACTATCAGTGAAATATTAAATAGACCACGATCTACTATACAATCCATCATCAGAAAGTGGACAGAAACGAAAACTGTTGACAATAAACCAAGATCTGGTCGACCAAAAGCACTTTCAGTTGGAGATGTGCGTTGGCTAGTGCGGCAAGTTCAGAAAACTCCGAAGACAAATGCGACCATTCTTCGTAAAAACACTATGGAATATTTAGGGAAGGATGTTACTACACAAACAATTCGAAATACACTCAAAAGGCATAGTTACAGAGGAAGAACTGCACGTAAGAAGCCCTTTATAAATAAAATAAACCGAGTGAAAAGGCTAAACTTCGCAAAAATGTATGTAAAACAGCCCGAATCATTTTGGAAAACAGTCATTTTTGCAGACGAGAGCAAGTTTAATCTTTTTGGGTGCGATGGAAAGGTCATAGTGTACAGAAAACCAAATACAGAGCTTGAAGAACGAAACACAGTTGCTACTGTAAAACATGGTGGAGGTGGTTTAATGGTTTGGGGGTGTATGGCGGCTTCAGGAGCGGGAAATCTTGAAATTATTAATGGAGTAATGGATCATAAGTATTACATTGACATTTTAAAGAGGAATTTAAAAGATAGTGCTGTAAAACTTGGGCTTGGTAATAACTTTCAATATTATCAAGATAATGACCCCAAACATTCTGCTTTAAATACCAAGATGTGGATGCTGTATAACTGCCCCAAAGTCATTAAAACTCCTCCTCAAAGTCCCGACTTGAACCCAATTGAACATCTTTGGGAACATCTCGAACGCAAATTGAGAACGCGCAATTTTTCGAGCAAGAGTCAAATGCAACAGGTGATAATGGAGGAATGGACTAATATAGACCAAAATATAACCGCTAAATTAGTCCAATCGATGTCAAACCGTTTAAAAGAAGTTATAAGACGCGGTGGTCGAATAACAAAGTATTAATTTTTTTAAATTATGTTATTTATTTTTTTGTTTTTTTGCAATGATGAATACTTTTTTTGTTTAATTTTTTGTGTTCAGCTGTAAAATGGCCCTTTTTGTTCCAATAAATACTATTTTTTTCTTTAAAAACAATGAAATTGTGTACATATATATCACACAAGCACTACTGCATCATTAGTTTAATATGTTTTTATTCCAATTGTCTTTTGTAGACTTATTAAAAAAAAAACATTGAATGATGAATACTTTTTTTGACCGCTGTAGGTAATTATTTTTACATTCGCCAAAGACCTTGTCATACTTTCTTCGGTTAGTAATATGAATTTGTTTTCGACGAATCGTCGTTTTTTATTGTAATTTTATTTATATATGACCTATAGGAAAAAATGCTTTATTTCATGAATGTTTGTATGGAAAATGGCATGACATTGAGTCACGCAAATGCTTAGCACAGTATAGGAAATGATTGCAATCCAAGAATTGTTCACGGAATTATACGAAAAGTAAACACAAATAGGGAAATACCAAAGTAATGCGCTTGTAATAAGGAGTTTGTATATCATAAGCAAACAACCTAAATTATTTGTAAATATGTACATAGGTCAAATAAGTTGTTAGCTATAACTAAGAATGATCAGAGATGACTCAATGACAAAATATCATTTCTTTTTTTATACCCTCCACCATAGGATGGGGGTATACAAGCATCATCATTCCGTTTGTAACAAATCGAAATATCGATCTGAGAACCAGCAAAGTATATATATTCTTGATTGTGTTGACATCCAAAGTCGATTTAGCCATGTCCGTCCGTCTGTCGAAAGCACTCTAACTTTCTCTTGAGCTGTTGAGTCTCTAGAAGCCGCAATTCTTATCCGATTTGGCTGTAATTTTGTATGAGGGATTATTTCCAACAACTTTGCCAAGTATTGTTTCAATCGTATCATAACCTGATATAGCTCTCATATAAACCGAGTCCACCGTAGCGTAGAGGTTAGCATGTCTGCGCATGACGCTGAACGGCTGGGTTCGAATCGGTGCTTATCCCCCCCTAATGCTGGCAACATTTGTGAGGAACTATGCCATTTGAAAAAAATGGTATGGCAGCCATGTAAAAACTTCTTCCCAAAGAGATGTCGCACTTAAAATTAGAATCGGACAGCACTCAGTGTTTATTAATGGAGTGGTCATGAGCAAATTTGCATTTGCATAATCCGATCTCCCGATTGTACTTCTTGAGCCTCTAGAGTGCCCAATTCTTATTCGATTTGGCCGAAATTTTGTATGACCTCTAACATTCGTGCCAAATATGGTCTAAATCGGTCCATAACCTGATATAGCTCCCATATAAACCCACCTCGCGAATTTACTTCTTATGTCCCTATAGGGCGCAATTCTTAACCGATTTGGCTGAAGTTTCGCACAATGACTTCTACTATGGTCCCCAACATGCAAACCAAGTATGGTCCAAATCGGTTCTTAACATGATATAGCTCCAATAGCCTAGCAATTTTTATCTTTTATCCTTTGTTTGCCTATAAAGAGATACCGGGCAAAGATCTTGACAAATGGGATCCATGGCGGAGGGTATATAAGATTCGGCCCGACCGAACTTGGTCCGCTTTTACTTGTTTTAATGGCTTAGTTTTTAAGAGCTACAGGAATGTTTAAAAAAAACACATAAAATTCAGAAAAATAGATGAAATATTTAATTCAATCGATAGTACGGTCCACATAATTTAATGTTCGGAGATTATTTCATGCAAATGTTGACCGTGACTGCGTCCCAGGACCATTTGTCCTATTTTGGCATACTCTTTCCAACATTTCGGCCGGTATCTCACGAATAAATGCTTAAATGTTGTCTTCCAATGCGTCAATTGAAGCGGGCTTGTCTGTCTAGACATGAGCTTTAACATAGCCCCACAAAAAATAGTCTAAAAGGCGTTAAATGGCACGATCTGGGCGGCTAATTGACAGGTCCCGAACGTGAAGATGTTTGACAGTGAAATAAAACACGAAACGTGCGTGAGTTGTTTACACCAGTCTTTTAAATCACCTTTTAGCACATTTAGTACCACAATTGGTACTATTTGGTGCTTTCTTTGTAAATTGAACTAGAGCTCTCAATTGGTACTTAGGTACACTATGGCAACCTTGATTGGGTGACTATAGGAGTTTTTGGAAATTTGTACATTTTGGCATAAAAAAAGTACCAAAAACGTACGAAATGGGTGAACTTTGTACAGGGCGGATGGATAGAGGAAGAACTATGAAATTTTACTCAAAAGACATCTGCTACAAAAGGATGAGGGTGAAACGAAAAAATGGAAAAATAGTACTGGTAACTGGAAAAAACGTATATTTAGTACCTCAATTGGTACCATTTGGTATTTTCTTTATAGATGGAGCTAGAGGTATGAAATATGGCATGCAGGTACAACTAAGAAAAATATGATGGGCGACTATGATATTTTTCCAGTTCGTAAATTTTGGTACCAATATTACCAGAAGGAGGATGATCTGCGCTGATGGAGGTCTGAAATTAGGCATATAGGTGAAATTTGGAAATATATAATGGGCGACTAAATGATTTTTTCACAAATCAAACATTTTGGTACCAAATTGGTACTTTCTCTATAGATAGAGGTCCGAAATTTGGCATGTAGGTACAACTAAGAAATAAATGATGCATGACTAAGATGACTAAATGATCTATTAAAAATTCGTACATTTTGGTAGCAAAATTGGTACCATTTTGTATTTTCTGTTCTGATTGAGCTTGAGGTCTGAAATGTTGGCATGTAGGTACAACTAAGAAACATACGATGGGCAACTGAATGTTCTATTAAAAATTCGTACATTTTGGTACCATTTGGTACTTTCTGTTCAGATGGAGTTAACGGTCTGAAATTTGGCATGTAGGTACAACTAAGAAATATATGATGGGTGACTAATTATTCATACATTTTGCTACCAAAATTGGTACTACTGGATTTTTTTTTACAGATCGAGCTAGAGGTCTGAAGTTTGGCATGTAGGTACAAGAAGGAAATATATATTGGGGGACAAGATAATAAATTAAAAATTCGTACATTTTGGTATCAAAAAGTGAAAAATAGAACGAACTAGCGTATCTACGCCTACAGTGAACGGGAAATGCTAAAATTAAGCAATTTGACTAACATCATCGCAGTCTTGACGACAATATGACATGTGGAAGAAAACGTACTAATTGCGGTGTAAATAGTACCTTGAAAGAATATATACGGCAACTAGAATTTTTTTTGGTATATTTAAGTACTCAAACGTACAAAGTGGTACTTTCTGAACGGAGTGAGCTAAAGCTCTCAAAATTTAGATACAGGTACACGTTGACTATAAATTTTGCACAATCAGAAGAGTTTTTTATTTTAAATCGTATATTTAGGTGCTAAAACATAAGTTATACTTTCTTTGCAGAGTGATCTTAAGCTCTCAACATTTTGGGATACAGCTACACCTTGGCTGTTAATTTTGGGCGACTAGAAGATGTTTTTTTTTCAAAATCGTACATTTAGGTACTAAAACATACGAATTGAGCTCAAGCGCTCAAAATTACGATTCATGTATACCTTGACAATGATTTTCCGATGTTTTGTTATTCTTGTTTTGTTTTTTTTTTGGTTCTATTTGGTACTTTTTTTACAGAAGCGACAGATTTCTGAAATCATATACGCAATTATTACAAAACTTCATAATCTTATGAACTGAGTGACTACCTAGGTTTTTGGAAGTCCTGTACTAAAAAGGTGGTATCAAAAACGCGGGGGTAGCGAAGCGGACCCCTTAATACTGGCGGGATGCTAGTATTAAGATAATTTTCTCAAAACTTTTTGCTTACAATTACCATATTGCATTAAAAGTGGAATCACCCTTTACAACTCCAAGTTATTAAAAACATTTGTCATGTACAGTATTCACTTTATGACATTTTATTGCCATAATATTTTCTTGCCACAACATTGGTTGCATGTGCAACAATTACAGTTACTTCTTGGAATTGTTCTCTTCGTTTGCTTTTTTCGCAGTATTTCATCGATTACCCATTAAGCCGCCAATGGTCAATATTTGTTCCATTTGCTTACAAGCACCACTCATTTGGTCTTAACCTTCCGCCCGCCATAAGGCGGCATTGGGACTGTATACTGCATTCCCCATTTCTTTAGATATTGTTAGCCAAATTGGAAATTACGATAATTAGTGTTGTGTTGTTTTTCTACAAAACAACTTAATGAATGAAATTAACGGTAATTCTTTTGTTGGTCATGGAATGACAAAGTTGTTGTTTTAAAAATTCCAAAAACATTCCACTCAACATTACATTACCACCACTTCGATTTGTGAGTGCTAGAGGCAGACAGGGCCAACAAAAACATTGGTTTTAAGAGGTGGGGCTAACTTTAAATGCATGACCCCAAGAGATATCGCAGCCAGTGAGAGTGTAACAAATGAGACGCATGACACACGTCATGCATACAAAGTGGAGAGTGTTTAAAACGTCTGGGTTGACGTTTCAAATGCCATAATTTTGTTTATGACTAAGCTTTGTTATGCATATTAACCCCACTGACATGAGAATGGGCTGAGTAGTAAAATAATTAAACACCTTTGAATCTTTTCAAATGAATTATTTTAAGAAAAATCATAGATATTTTGGGAATGTGACAAAGTAACAAACAACAACAATAATGTATTGTTATTCAAAACCTCTCATGTCGTTGGTTATAATTTATGGTGAAATTCTTCTGTATGCATTTCTAATCTCCCTCGTTTTAAATCTAACCAGAACGTTGGTGATTTGATACTTTGGAGGACAAAAGCCCACTTCAAACGATCTGCAGATGGTCTTCAACAGGTGGCATCTTCGCCTGCATAGCTTATATGAATATACATGATTATATTCTACAATATTTTTGTGAATTATGACGCAGGTTGTCATTTCATTTCAGAGTTATCATATGAAGAAGATGTAGATTAACAAAGGTGAATATACTACATTTGTATATACTATATTTGTACTTTGTTATCTCATGGATTTATGTTTAGCATGCACCATTTAGATAACGTTGAAGAAAAGAATGTGTATCACAAGATAACACATTAAAATCGTCAGTGATGAAAATAAAAAAAATTACTTATTTTTAGAGTACTAAGGCACAGAATCTTAGGCATTTCTGCAGTGTTGAAGAATCGAAAATGCAAATTTTTTAAATTAAAATCTAGATTGACTTAAAAGTTACATCAATTAACATTAGGACAAACAGAAGCTTATAGTTTCTCAAATATAAAGAAGAAGATTATGATTAAATGTAGATTTTGTAACTCTTAAGCAGATTTGCTAATATGCAACCACTTTATCCAATCCAATGAAAAAAAAAATGATAACAATCAATTTGCTTTAAATCAATTTGCCATCTCATGTATTCCTTATCTTTTAAAATACGTGTTTATAGTCATCTAGAAAAATCAAACATTTTGTTTTTTACTTCGACGGTGTTGACACAAGTGTTTCTTCTTGGCCGGGCCAAACTTCTCGGATATATATATATATATATATATATATATATATATATATATATATATATATATATATATATATATATATATATATATATATATATTTTTTTTTTTTTTTTTTACAACCTTTTAGTCATAATACGGTGAAAAATGCGTTATTCATGAACCCATGACCGGTACTCGTCGAACCATTTCATTTAAGATGCTGTTGCAGTTTGTTTTTTGAACCACCATCTTGGCTTTTGGCAACACTACTAGTATCATTATTAAGATTTAATGTGCGATACACAAATTTTTTGTTCACCTCGAGGTGTTTGCGTTCACCAACAATAGCCGGTTATGATTTTCCAACCAAATATAATGCAATAACACCATTACGTTTGAACATCATCGCGAATAAATTTCTTTTTAAATAAACTCGGAAGCTAATGCCGAGATACATAGTATACAGAGTTTATTTCAGGGGCGCTACAAAAGCTGACCAATAGGGACAGCAAACGACGCCATATGTTTTGCTGCTCTTTTGACATTTCTCTTCAGCAAGGTTTTCCATTGCATGATGGAAAGATATACGAGCCAACAACGAGTTGAAATTATTAAAATTTCCTGCCGAAATTCGGAGTCAGTCGCCTCATCGTTTTCATCGAAAAATCATCTTCAGCGATGAGGCTCATTTCTGGCTGAAGGACTTCGTCAATAAGCAAAATATGCGTTATTGGTCAAACAGCAATTCACACCTACTCTATGAGACATCATTGCATCCCGAAAAAATTACGGTTTAGTGCGCTTATGGACCGGCGGCGGGCATGTTACTGTGAATGGAAATCGCTACCGTTCAATGATTGTGAAATATATTTGGCCCCAATTGAATGAAATGGTCTTGGAGGACAGGATGGTGCTACAAGCCACACAGCGAATGTCACAATCAGTTTATTGAAAACCAAGTTTGGAGAACGTATTATCTCACGAAATGGTCCAGTCGATTGGCCGCCTCGATCGTACGATTTGACGCTGTTCGACTATTTCCTGGGGGCAACGTAAAGTCTATAGTCTATGCCAACAAGCCAGCGACGATTGATGAAGTTAGAGAGAATATTGAACCAAAGGCCCAACAGCTGCGGTGGTGGATCTGATAGTTGAATGTTGTCTACTGCTGAGATCTCGACTGATTGAGCGGGTGCACCATGTTCCGCTAGCCGATAGACGACTGGTCTGCAGGGGCTTTTGACGAAGACATCTGGTTAGAGTCATGAGGATAAGACCGACCCTATCTTATCTTCGCATGCCTAGGCCATCCGTCGGCCTTCTATGGCTAACGAATACGCTCATTGAAGGCGGAATAATAAGAGGCGCATAGCTCTCAGGATTATTGAAAGGCTTGGTGCGAATGATATTACAAATCTTACCGACAAAGAGATAGATTCTCTTGAAGTCCCCTTTGAAGTGTCGATAAATCATTCCGAAAATGGCTCGACAAACGAAAAAAATTCTCAATTAGTATTATATTCTTAAACTACATGACAATCTAAGTCGATATAGCGATGGCCATTACTCAGTATGTCAAAAGCATCTTCCGGTCGATATTGTTATCCGATTCGGTTTCACTTTTGCATGCTTAATTTCGTCATAACTTCCATCATACCAGCATAGTTCGAGTCGGTTCGCAGCCTCCTCAAATTGCCATATAGAGCATAATTCTATAAAAAATTATCTTTTGATAGCACTAGAAAAATATTAGATTTAAAGTTAGTATTGACATCTTATGGATACTTTCATCATAAGCTCAATCTCCTTTATATATTTACAAATGTTCAACAAAAATTACACATGCTTTATATTGAACGAACATGTCTAGAAATTATTTCTTAGCTTTTTAAATACAAGAATTAAAAGAAAAGTCTTTATAGTTCATTTGGAATTATAGGTACAAGAGGAGCAACTGAACACGTGAGGCTGTTAATGTTGACATTATTTGAGGTGATATAAATATCTAAAGCCTTTTCTTATCTTGTATGTTACCCAATCAAGTACGAGTACCCATATTCAATACTACTTTAAGGATTTTTAGTTTTTTTCATTCATAGATAATGGTAAATTTTTAAAAGCCAAAATTTCACACTTTACCTGGCATTGAGGATGTACGGGATGTTGTTGCCGATGAATTTGAACTCGATGACCAAAGGCATTCTGAGAGCTCAGTTTGAACAGCTACATCGAGTTTAAGTACCATTTTTACGGTTTTTTTTTACAATTATTTTCTTATTATACACTTTAAGAGATTTTATATTCAATTTTATTTGATATGTACGTATTGTAGGTATATATGTAATCGTGTAACAAAAAATTAACCACAACTTTAAAGCTGAAATTTCTAAAAATATTGAACACCTTGTGGTTTGTTTTTTTTTTTTATTTTAGTTTCACACATTTCCAGAATAAGATTTCAATCAGGGTAACACTCAAAGAAAAGTTTTATTTAAAATCTTTTAAGCGATTAAGAGATTGAGGAGAGCGTGTAGGAGAGGGGGGGTTCCTAAAAATATTCTCAATAACGGTTGCACTTGAAGAAAACAGCATTTTAGTTATAAATGGCAGGTTATTGAATTGCACGAATATTTTGCAGTTATATTAAGCACTTTTAGCGCTATTGCCATATTTGCAATCTCATTTTGACTAGAAAAGAAAATTACCTTTATAGCACTTAATCCTCACAAAATAGCCTTTATAAACCTGTATGGAAAGGCTAAAGTCGAGCACAGCCGACTATATAATACCCTCTACCTACCCTACAATTATAAATGCGGTCAAAATATATGTGTATATGAGAACTATATCTAAGTTTGAACCGACTTTTTTCGAAAAGATCGTTTGAAAATTGTTTTTAATACGGCCATGTAAGTGCAAATCCGGCGATAAATAAATATGGGAGCCCTATTCAAATCTGAACCGATTTTGATGAAATATCGCAGATCTGTTGGGATCAGTAACAAAGCAATTGGTTGCAATTTTTGTGCAGATCGGTTGAAAATTGTAGTTACTACGGCTATTTAAATGCAAATCGGGCGATACATATACATGGGAGCTATATCTGTATCTGAACCGATTTTCATGAAATTTTGCAGATATGTTAAGTTTAGTAACAATCCGTGCCAAATTTTGTGCAGATCGGTTGAAAATAGTAGTTACTATTCCCAATTAAGTGCAAATCAGCCGATACATATATATGGGAATTATATCTATGTATATCTGAAATGATTTTTACCAAAATCAAAAGCGTTCGTCGTATTTGTTGTCCAATCGTCACGTGCAAAATTTCGTGACAATTGGCAACAAATACAACCTTTTCCTTGATTACAAGAGGAGAAAACATGGACTCACAGACGGACGGACGGACATGACTAAATCGAATCAGAGTCGATTCTGAGTCGATCGGTGTACTTATCAATGGGTCTAGCTCTTCTCCTTCTAAGAGTTGCAAACAAATGCACAAACTTATAATACCCTGTACCACAGTGGTGGTGTAGGGTATAAAAGTAGAAAAAAAGAGTAACCCGCCAATTCATTAAGAGGATAGATAACAAGTCGAGCATGTACTTTAAAATTATGTATACTTAAATATTTTTATAGCCAGCATCATAGGAGGGGGGTATACTAATCTAGTCATTCCGTTTGTAGCACCTCGAGCTAGCCATGTCCATCCGTCCGTCTGTCGAAATCACGATAGCGGTCGAACGCATAAAGCTAGCCGCTTGAAATTTTGCACAGATACTTTTTATTGACGTAGGTCGTTGGTGATTGCAAATGGGCCATATCGATTCAGATTTGGATATAGCCCCCATATAAACCGATCCCCGGATTTGACTTCTTGAGCCCCTGGGAGCCTTAACTTTCATGTGGCTGAAATTCGTAACAAAGACTTGTGTTATGATTTCCAATATCCATGCTAAGTATAATCCGAATCGGTCAATAAACAGATATAGCCTCTATATAAACCGATCCCCGGATTTGACTTCTTCAGCACTTAGAAGCCTCCATTTTCATTCGATTTGACTGAAACAAAGACTTGTGTTATGACTTCTAACATCCATGTCAAGTATGATCCGAATCGGTCAATAAACACATATAGCCCCCATATAAACCGATCACCGGATTTGACTTCTTGAGCCCCTGGGAGCCTTAATTTTTATCCGATGTGGCGAAATTTGTAACAAAGACTTGTGTTATGACTTCAAACATCCATGCCAAGCATGACTATAAACAGTCAACTAATAAAAATTACTAAAAGCTATTTTACTTCATGTCAAAGAATTTTCTTATTTTTGAAGACAAATATATCTTAACAAAGGTAAAAATCGGTAGTTTCTAGGTGATCGACTTTGGAAAGAGAACACCATTGTAGTTTAGTTAAAGACACAAAAATGTTTTACAAATGAAAAAGTCTTGAAATATTTATACTTTGAAAGTGAAGATGCTAAGTTTAGAGAGAGCATTTTCAAAAAAAAATATATTTAATTTAACAGATAGCAACTTGTTTTTTAAATCTCGCTTCTTTGGTTTGCAATTATTACCAAAATCCTTCGATCAAGGAAAAAGCCTTTAGTTTTAAGTAATCTCTCTTTTGTGCGAAATTATAATCTATTTGTTATTACACTTTAGACTGAAACATACATGGTACCTATTCTTACTTTCAGACTTGGAGCATATTCTTTGTTCCATTCAAGGAAAAAACTGTTAATTATTATCTCAAGTCATTGCCAGTTTCCCTCTTTTTTCCTTGATTTTTATGAGGCAATGTTGCCACTTTTATTGGAAAAATTAATTACGCAGCCTTATTCATGTGTGGCAGGCACTTTTTCCTTAATCCCTTGGAAGGATATCAAAAGCTTTATGGATGTCTTATCGAAGCTTTTATCGTGATTTCACCAATTTCCGTCATTTGCTTATTTTGTGGTTTATTATTTGTAAGAGAACCAAAAATTTTTTTGCCCGCTAGACACTACGCTCTCAATGAGACACATTAGCTACAAACTTACGCACTTACATGCATATGTATGTAAATTGAGTTCAAGTGTATTGAGAACATTGACCCATATTTCAAGTAAATAACCACCACCCTCCTTTAACCTCCTCCCCTGAGCATACAACATGCAAGACGAGTTTTTATTATAACAAAACGCACATAGCGCAATGAATGTTGGGAAATTCTCTTCACTTTCAATTCATGTGGTAGATTTTCATTTGATTTATGCTTTGTTTAGTTCGAGAGGCATCATAACAGCAGGCCGGCACTTGGAAAATAATTTCCTTACTGCATTCCAAAATAATCATTAATGATAGTTGTTTTTGCCTTGAAGAGGTACTTGGCATTTTTTTGTTCTTATTTTCCTCTCATTTCTTGAGTGGTATTCTGTTATCTTTTTCATTTTATGAATTGGCATTGGAGAATGGATATGATTGTTTCAAGAATAAACGAACTTTATTTCACATTAAATTTTAAAACACTTGCTTATTATGACTTTTAGGAATGTGTGTATAAACCCACTGTTCATTTACTTTGATGTATTTCTTTATATTTTCTTAAAACACGTGCTATAATAAAGTGATTATTTTTGACATCCGGCAACTCTGTTCGTCCACTAATCCAGCTGTCTGGTCTCCTTTGTTAACATATTGGGTAAACAATGTTGCTCCAAATAGTTTCAAAATTACTTTATTGTAAGATTTATTCAATTTCAACCAACACTTGTTTCTTATTTTGAAAAAAAAACCGTGAATTATTTTTAGATATTAGAAAAACTAATAAACACTAAAGAGATGAACTCATCAACAAGTGCGACATGGTATAGCATCATTCCCAAGAATGGTATAATAAGTAATAATAGAAATTAATAACAAAATTGAATTGACAAAAGTTAAATAAAAAAAACATTAAACCCCGTAAAATCACATAAATCTTTCAACATTTATGCCATTCATCACATCATATTTGTCTAGTCATTGAAATTCTCCACACATCTCGCTCTCTTCATTGAGCTTAAAGAAGATTAAACTTTCTCTTTCATGGTGGCATATGTTTTTCTCCCTAACATCTCACCACCACCACCCATTTCTCTTTGGCGTAACACCAAAAAAACCCTCATACACATACATCTGTAGGTTTTCTTTAATTTGTTTTCTTGGCAATTTTATTTGTTTACCACTTATAACAAATATCACAGTTAATTTAGGAATTTTTGTAAGTAATTCGATTTTCAATTTCCATTGGTAATTTTTTCTTCTTATTCTTCTTCGCCTAATTGAGATTCCGTACATACGACGATGTCATTTTACGTCCGTTACAGTTGTGAAATAAACGCGGTCATTTGCTTGGTTTCATTATCCGACCGAAAGCAACCGTTGGCTTTGCGTGTTGTTCTGTTACTGAAACAGTTGGCAAAATGTGAAAAAACATTGTTTCACCGCTCGACCAAAAATGCTTTGCTCGCGCACAGCGCGCAGTATTCATTCATTCATTTTTCGTCATAGAAGGTATCACTGTTGGGATAAACGATTTTGCACATTACTGGAGGTAGTGCTTTTAAGCTATGCAGCAGTTCTTAAATGGTCAAAGCAGTTGTGATGGGAGAAGTTTCTTAAAGACATATTCGGCATTTCTTTTCTATTACATGGAGGGCGGGAATCAAGAGACTAAAAAGCTTTCTTCCCCCTCATGGGTGTTGAAAATCCCCTAGGGCTTTCCCACATTGATAGAAATTAAAATATGAAATCCCCTTTTTCTGTTTTCGTTTCAGGAGGAACTTTGAGATCACTAATAAATATATAAATATTATCAAATTTTAATGAAGAACCAACAAAAATATGAATAAGATAAGTAAAAAAAATCCTAAATTCAAATGCAAATGCAAATTTGCCAATGAACATTCTATTAAGGAACAGGGGCAAACTTCTCACATATCAATGAGTACTGTCCGATTCAAGTTTTAAGCTCAATGATAAGGGACCTCCATACTATAGCCGAGTCTGAACAGCGTGCCGCAGTGCGTCACCTCTTTTAGGAGAAGTTTTTACATGGCTGTACCTCCCAAATGTCGGCAGCATTAGGAGGGGATAACCACCGCTGAAAATTTTCATGATGTTCTCGCCAGGATTCGAACCCAGGCGTTCAGCGTCATAGGCGGACATGTTAACCTCTGCGCTACGCTGGTCTCCATTAGTTCTAAATTAGCATTTTAAAATGCTTAGAAACGATGAACCTTTCCATTTTTGGCAAAATGCGATCTTCTTTTTTCGAGAAAAAACATACCGTAAAAAAACAACAATCAATTTACATGATATGTAAAACATATTTAATCGCTCCTCACGAAACTTCCTTTGGGGTAGTGTATATGATAGAGATAGACGTACTTGGTTAATCTCCCACCCTCCCTTCTTTTTGGTGTCTCTATTAACAATAATCGAAAATGACACTCTTCGTGTAAAATCTTAAATACATAATCTATCATGATTTTGACCTCCAAAAATTTGTTTTCTTATTTAAAAGCATTTGTTTTGCTCTGAAACAACGAAAACAATTGCCAAAAATGTTTTTTTTCGAATTTAAAGTCCGTACAAAAACACAATCTGTAAGATCACATTGTACTTTGATAATCCGAAGATTATTATTGATGTATAAACAATCCCTTAGATCAACAGCTATAATAAGATTAACCAAATTAGAAAAAAAACTGAAAAAGGAAGTATTCGGTAAGTAAATAAATTGGGATGGCCAGACCAAATCTCATATACAGCCACGAATCACGTGCAAAATTAACTAAACAGTAGGGATTTTTGTCTTAATCCAAGGATTTTGGTGATGATTTCCGATAAAAAAAAAATCCGAAACGTTGGAAACTTCTTGCAAAAGCTAGGCATTGGTACGCATAAATGGAGCTTCATTGTTTCATCGTTTTCTCTACATGCCCTGCACACGGCCCCCACTAGTCACACTTATCTTGCGTAGGTGTGCCTGTAATCCTATGTGACCCGTGCAGAGCGCCGAAGGTCGTACTGATCTCCATCCTATTTTCCTTGGTATTCGCCTCGTCTTGTCCCGGTCTAGATCCCTCTCATCAATTTAAACGGTACAATAGTTTTGGCGCAAGGCGCCATTACGCGGTATGTAGTTGTCTTAAGACATGTCACTTTTTGTGCTCACTTGTAATTTCAAATGTTTGTCAAAATTGTCAATTTACATATGATTCATCATGTTTGCTATTACACCCGTATGTAATTTTCGTATGACATAACCTAAAAATGTAATAAAAATCGATTTTTTTAGGTGTACACATTGTTAAAGTTGTGAGAGAGCAAACTAAATTGTTGTGAAAACAGTTGAATTTGGTGTTGCTTTTATTCGACTGACAACAACAACAGCTGATTTCTTTATGGTTTTATCAGAAGGAATGTGCTCTATTCCTTCTGATACCGAAAAAATAACATGTGCTATTTTGAAAAGTGATTTTCATATGTTAGTTTCATTTGTATCACACAAAATGTACAACTCTAAATATGCTAAATATGACATGTCATAAGACAACTACAAGCCGTGTAATAGAGCCTTTAGCTTTTAAAATATGTTTTGTAATCATTTTGTGGCAGTAAGGCAAATTTCGCACTTATCTCTAAAGTATTTAACGGTCCAACAGTTATAAGAATCGCTTACACAGAGAGAATTTTCCTTCATAAATGTAATGATCGGGTTTCATAACCCACTGTTCATAAATATTATGATAAGTTTTATTATATTAATGAAAAAATTATAAATATTATGAAAATTCTTTATGAAATAAAATATATGAACATGATGGTTTCATACATGTAAAGAAATTTTTCATAATTTTAATAATTTTTATCATAAATACAAAAATCAATGAAAATAATTAAAATTGTCTTATTTACGAATAGTTGGGGCCAATTTTTCCAGTCAAGTTTAAGTAAACTACTTAATTTATACTTGTAAGAAGTTCACCATTTTGTAACTCTTTTCCGTTTGTTTATTTTTTGTCCATTTTTGCTCACATGCTGTGTGCAAAGGAATGAATGAAAAAACACACACACGCATACCTACATGCATGTTTTACATTACAGCAATGCACAACATGCACCGTTACATCCTCATTCTACATAAAATCTTGAAGCAATTGCGTGTTTTTAACTTTGCACCGAAGTGAAAAGTGTAAAAAGTAAGTACTGCGGATAATATAGTGTTTTTTGTGCCAACATAGAATAAACCTGAGGGTACGCGATATTTCATTAGAATTTCATAATCTAATAACAAATATGAGTGAAGCCATTGATAGACCACCAAAAATTACACAAAAAAGATAACCGTGAAGCAATATTTTTTTCAACTTCGGAACAATCATGTTCGTGTACAGCGTCGGTTTTATGTATCGGAACGATCTAGCTTTCCCAGAGGCTGGACAAGAATCGCTTTCCCCCTTCCACATTCAAGTGTGAGTACAACAGCAATATGTACAGCTCCAAAGGACTAAGATCGATAATATCATTCAGAGTCTTGCAGCGCGGCACCGCCGCTGAAATCTGTACCTTCTCTACCATCCTGCGGAGGATACAGCGGTTAAAAGCACGATGCTATGCCCGACATACATAGGTGAGAATCGTTCGAACAACAGCCTATACATACGGTGTATAGGCTGTTTGATTTTCATAAATATTATGACATGTTTCATTGAATTGAGATTTATGAAACGTGTTTCATAAATGGTATGAAAAGTTTCATTGGGACGTATTTACATTTTTTTTTTTCATAAATGTTATGACAAAATCACTAATATCATGAACATTTTTCTTTATGGGTAGTTGCCACAGAATTGGCGCTTAAGAAAATGATTTCCAACTGGATTGTTCAGCATAGAAAGGAATATCATATCAATATAAATATTGTCTGATTATTTTTGTGAATGTATGAGTAAATAAACCAGTTTTTTCTGTGGCTGGTAAATACAACAATTTTAATGAAAATAATGAAATCTTTCCTAATTAAGGGTGATTAAATTTTAAGGGCCAATGTTGATTTTGTATAATTTTAACGCGTTGCTTGATTGTGTATCTTTCCATGGTTCAAATTGAGTTAGTCTGACATTGCCAAAACAGCAAATATAATCTGCTGCTTTCAGATGGTAAAAAGGTGACTGTAGCCTAAAAATGCCGCAAATTCTTTAAAAATTTGTATATCATATATAATCTTTATATCATATCTTTTAATTTGAAATGTATAAAGCGCATAATTTTTTTAATTTTCTCCAATTTCATCAATTTTTAACGATTCGAAATATTGAAAAAATTTGCCTATGAAATGGCCAAAAATGTATTTTTTTACATAGATAATGATTTAATTATTGTTTTGAAGTTCAAAATTTGGAGATAGTTTACTATAATTCTCAAACATTTTATTTGAAATCAGTAGACGATGTGTGCTGATATCAGCAAACTTATTTCTCTGGGTGTTCACATTCAACATCGGCTCTTAAATTATAACCGATTTAGTGAGCCTTTTTTTAAACCTTCCACAATAGACCCAATGACAGATTAACTTACGTCTATGCCTTACCTTCAACCTTCCATTTCACAATGCATAAATATTCGTGCGTAATATTTGTTCTTCCCCATTCTCCCATTCTAACACAGAAAACAAGTTTGAGAACATCTTACTAAATATAACAACTACAACAACAAAAACACAGCTCAACAAACGAGCACAACAACAACAATTAATCAACTCGTACTACGTCATAACACAAAAAAATATTTTGTATACATTTCGTTCATAAAGAAAAGAACAATGATGGCGTTGATGGAGACCGAGAGATTATGGCAGATGAAGGGAAGTAGAGAACGAAGCAAAAGCCGAGAATGGCAGTCGAAATTGGAAAACGCATAAAAATAATTCAGTGACTTCAGAAAAAACACACAATGGCACGAGGAGAGGGACGAGCTGTTAGCCATCCAGACGATATGATGAGCCAACACCATCAACAACAATAACAACAACTGATGGTGTGTGTGACAATGAAACACAAACACGTTGTTTGTTTAACTACAAAAGCTTATATTTTTCTTTTAAAAAAATACAATTTTCGTTGCCGCCACAAACACGACCCCCAATAGTCAAACTATAACATCATCGAGATGAACTTGAAAGAGACATAAAAAAACATGAAAAGAGAATCAAGTCAAAAAGAGAGTTAAGATTTTAAAAAGATGGGGGAAACCAGAGAGAACACATAATACTTGTATTAATACACAAACGCAAACACCCATGTTAAACACAAAGTATTTGGGGGACTGTTCTCACAACAAAACAAAACCTAAAATATTCCCCTCTATACAACAAACACCATATGGCCATCAATAACAGTTCGTTCACACATTCCCCATCACACCCAACACAGGCAAGTAAACTGCGACTGTAAACAATCAGCCATGTGAAAAACTTTAACATTTTATCAACAGCTACACCAAAGCTTGGCAAAGCTTTTACCACCACCCAGCAAAGGTGTGGAGAAAAAAGGTGAATTCAATTGAGTTGCGGTTGAGAGGTTTCTACCAATTCAAATGGTTTTTTAACTTGCCGTTTTTTTATTTGAAATTGAAAAACTGCTGGTCGACGGCTTTGTTTATCTTTAGCAATGATTAACGGTTCATAAAGCATAATTACTGAAGCAGAATTTTTAACATTTTCATTTGAATAATTTAAACGTATCAGAGTTTGCTGTTTTTCCTTTTGTTTGTTCAATCACTTTAGATTATGTAGTTTAGAATATAGATGAGTACATATATAAGAACATACCGACACATATTAATACAATACTATAGAGATATACATATTGGGGTGTGCCGGGTTGGCATAGCCCCTTATAGGATTTGCTTTTGCTGTGAAACTCATTTAAGAAATAGGTATACAAAAGAGAAATATAACATAATATCAGTAATGCAAATTTATAAAATAACGGCCGTATTCAAAAAACTTATGAAGCGCCTTCAAATAGATTTATTTGACAGTTCTATAAAGGAATCTGTCAAATAAACCTATTTTAAATTTATGTAAAACCCCGTATAGACTGCTCAAATCCGGATTAAAGGCTCTCGTCAGCTGATTTTATAAAGCGAAAACAGATGATCGAGCAATTAAATCCGGACTTAAAGAGCAGTGTAAACGGGGTTTTAAGTTTTGTGAACACCGGTGTAAATATATATCATCTTTTGTTGTTGGTTATTGGGTTTGAAATAACTTTTTCTCTGTTCAAAACGAAGTGGAAAAGTTTTTCTTAGTACAAATTAGAGCACTATACGAAATACTTTTCACTTTTTGCTTTGTTATTTCTTAATGTTTGTCATCTTTTTGAGTAATCGAAATTTATTGATCTTTACGCCCCAATGTACAGAACATTCATTAGTAAAGGAAAATATTTTTTCTTGATTTTTAATTTGCTAAATGACGTAAGATCGCCATATACTAATGGGAATTTGTGTTTCTGTTTCAAAACAAAGAAGAGCCTACGCCTACGTGATGCTATTCACGAAATGTTTAATATAGGTACATAGATTATTTGCATACAATTAAAACATTTTGTTTGTTTGGAAACATTTATGTATAAGAAATTGCGCTTTCTAATATAAACTAAAAACAGTATAACGAAAAATTATGTAGAGAAACTATATACAGTAAAACCTCAACCAACTTGTGCTGAAAATATTTTGTAAATAATACATTTTTTCATTTAGTTATTATATTAAGGAAATTACTTATATTAAGCAAATTTTTACTCTTCCAGTAAAAATTTGCAGGAGAGTAAGCCTTAACTCTCTTTCACTATTTATTTGAATAAAACAGCTGGTTCACATAAAACAGTTGTTCGTTGCTGCAAATTTTTGCTGAGAAAAAACGTCCAGTAGAAATTTGCAAGCTATCAATTACAAAACCCTCAAAATTTTACTCGTTCTCACGCACTCTCCCGCTCTCTTCTATTGACAAATAAAGTACGCGAGCGACGACCAGTAACAATTTTTGCAAATTTGAACAAATTTTTGAGTACATTAGGTAGATGAGGTGGTCAGAACCATTGTAGAGAAAACATTTAGCAATTGCACTCACAAAAAATTCTGTTAATAATAGCTAATAATAGAGGTATCGCCCTGCGGCACGCCGTTCGACCATAAAAGGAGGTTCCATATCATTGAGCTTAAAACTTGTATCAGACTGCACTCGTTGATATGTGAGAAGTTTGTCCCTGTTCCTTTATGGAATACTCGTGGGCAAATTTTGCAATTTCACAGGCAGGAGGAAGTGCATGTTACCTTTGTATGGGAAAATATCAGCTGAACGATATGTGACAGAAAAGTTTTGAATGACAACAATTTCTTTGATCACTATTACATTTGCTTCAGCCTAGCTGAAAATACTGTAGATGGTGCCTGCACTCTAAACCAGGATGGTGGATTGGGATGTTCTCTCTTCAACCGAAACTTGTCAATGATCGTTAGCCCACATGCAAGAATGTCGATACAACACCAACTACAAGTCGGATTGGTAAAAGTTTCAGCACACACTACAGTTCTATTCCCTGTAGACCTAAAAAAGAAGTAGAAACTGTTGAGGACATTGATATGACTTTCTAAAGTCCAAATGTTCTAGAAAGGGGGGAAATGGCAACCACAGATCTAGTTAGAGTAAGGAAGGGTCGTGGAAAGCCACAAGGCCACAACAGGACTAGGGAAATCTACAAGGCTGAGTTACCTGCGCGTTATTATTGACCAGAAACTAAACTGAAGAGAGAGTCAAATTAGGAACGATGGCATTATACACATGACGCTCTTCGATAGTTGGGAGTTGGGGACTGAGACCAGAGACAGTCCACTGGATATACAATGCTGTGGTTCAGCCAATCCTCACCTATGGGTCCTGGTATGGCACTGGGCCCTTGAAAGGGGAGGGTCTAAGCGGTATGATGGAAAAGGTACGGGATATTGCGGCGGTGCTGATATCGATGACAAGGAGCAGTGCTCCGAGAGCAGCACTAGATGCGATAATTGATCTGAGACCACTGTACTTGTACATGAAGTGCGCGGCGTTGAGAACTGCCTCACAATGAGGGAGTCAGTGACAAGGTGCTTTTGGATATCGGTCATTTGACTGGCATGGAACGACTAAGTGGCATTGACGATGCGATGGGCGGATCTTTCTTTGATGGCGATCTGGGGGTTGTCTTCTCCGAGAGTGAGTTTTGGGCCGAGAGCGTCCCTCCTTTTTTGGGTACCTCTGTTTACCTGAATGGGGGCACCGTGTGTGGTGTTTTTGTTGATTCCTTTGCGATCCTGAGTCAGGAGCGGAAGTTTTAAAAAGGACTACCTTACAGCTTCTAAAAGTTTGACAACGGATGCCTCTACCGTCTTTATGTATTCCTTCTGAAGTACTCTAGTAAAATATATGGGACGCATGTGAGTGAGTCCCAGAGTCATTCTGGACTTTGGTACGCGCCAGGGATAGCTGATGGGCGGCTCTCTAGACGGTGAGACTATTTTCATTCTCGAAATACATTCGTATCTCTCTTTCTTTGATTTCACGTCTTTCTAGACGAACACAATGGACCAGAGGATTGCGAGTGAAACGGTTGGCAAGTGCAATTGCCATGCGTGTCCTTTAAAGTAGCCTAATACCATAATATACAAAAAAAATACCAGGGCGAGCTGAAGAAGACTTAGAACAGTTTTAGGATGGAATTCTGCAGCTCCGTGGAATTTACATACGATCTCTCGCGGTTACGGAATATCTTATTTTCCACACCTATAATAGTGATCTGATGTATGGAAAATGTCTAGTAAGGAAATAGTAGAACCACTCTTGGTTACATATTTCCCGATAATGGCAAACGGTTGTAAGTACCGAATTTACACGATGGATTCCTTTATCGGCAAGGGCTGCCGCCTCAGTGTACAACACACTGCTACAACAACAACAATCCCCGATAAACCCTCAACGAACAAAGTGGTTTACACTGATATGCATTCGTCAGGGATAGTTGAGGAAATTATGAGTGAGTCGGGAATCATTTGGGTAACATAAGTTCGCTGTTATTACCAAACACCAAATGCAGATATTAAAAAAATTAAAGTTTTTCGACAGCTAAAGGCAAATATATCGCTTGCTATATACATATTTGTATTATTTTTTCAATTCTTTATTGGACATTGGGCGACTACGATCGCACGGTCTATCGGCCAATTAACCGGTCCCGAAAGTGTAATAAATTGTTCATCTATCACGCCTCTCAATAAGTCCATTGTTACGCGTGCTGTGTCCATTGTTACGCATGTCATGCAAGTCAAGCTCTTGCATTTTGGCCAAAAAAGTGGGATATCATTTCACGGTAGCACTCACCATTCACAGTTACGTTATCGCAGTTACGCATTCGCATCATCCAATACGGTCCAATGATGCCACCAGCCCACAAACCGCACCAAACTGTGACTGTTTTTGGATGTATTGGTAACTCTTGCAGTGCTGGCTGATCTTCACTCCAAAATTGACAATTCTGCTTATTTACGTACCCATTGAGCTAAAAATGAGCTTCATCCATAAAGTGGAAGAAGCTCGCGATGAACTTTCTTAACAGAGCACGCATTTTGATAATAAAATTAAATAATTTGCAAGCGTTGTTCGTTTGTAAGACGATTCATGGTTAAATTATAGATGTTTGACAGTGAAAAAAAGACACGAAACGGGAGTGAGCTGTTTAAACCAGTGTTGCCAAAAAGATAATAACCAAAAAAAAGCAACCTTTAATTTCTGGCCAAACCGTATTTCATATGAAGAATTGCAATTAAGAACAAACGCTTCCCCTGTCGATGTAGAAATCCAGAAGAGAAAATGGACTTGGTTGGGTCATATCCTACGCCGAGAAATGTCCTAAACTGGAACCCGCAAGGGAAGTGAAAACCTACCAAATATACATATACACCAATCACGACAATATGGGACTCAAATGAAAGGTATTTAGGATAAAAAAACGTATCTGATATCCAATTATCGGACCAAGTATTAGGGGGACTACCCAACCCAAAAAAAGCCCTAAATCGGATATATTTACCCACCATGGTAATATGGGACGCAAATGAAAGGTATTTACGAGTAGAATACGAATTTGATAGTCAAATGTGGGACCAAGTTTCTGGGGGTCCACCACTTCCCCAAAAAACCCCCAAACAGGACATATTTACCCACCATGGCAATATGGGACTCAAATGAAAGGTATTTGCGAGTAGAATACGAATCTAATATCCAAATGTAGGACCACGTTTCTGGGGCTCCACCCCTTTCCCCAAAACACCCCCCAAAAAGGACTTATTTACTGACCATGGCAATATGGGGCTCAAATAAAAGGTCTTTGGGAGTAAAGCACGAATCTGATATCAATATTCAGGAAAAGTGTCTACCCGACCCCCACAACACCACCCAAATAATAAGTATATGAGGCTCAAATTAGAGGGTTTTTGAAGTGGAACACGAATCCGATATATATTTTCAAGGCCAACTCACTGAGTGGCCGCCCATCCCCCAAAACACCCCCCAAGCCGGCCATGTTTGCCGACTATGAAAATATGGGGCTCAAATTAAAGGTATTTGATATATCAACATTAGGGACCAACTATCCAGAGGACGCCCCACCACCATAACAACCCCGAAAAGGACGACAGTTTTATAGTTTTTAGGGCCAATACCCTAAACCTGACATATTTGCTGACTTTTGCAATAAGGAGTTTAAATGAGAATTTGATATCCAATTTTGATATAAAGATATATGATATATTTTTCGGGTTTAGTGTTTGGGGGACCACTCCAATCCCCAAAACACCCATATTAACCCACCATGTCAATGTGGAGCTTAAATGAAAGGTATTGGGCGGTAGAGCAAGAATTGATACCCACATTCGGGACCAATTTTCTGGGGGTCTACCCCTTTCCCAAACAGCAATTTTTTACTGACCATCGCAATATGGGGTTCAAATAAAGGTATTTGGGAGTAGAATACGAAATATTTAGGTCATCACCCCTTCCCCAAAACACCCCCCAAAGGGTAAACATTTTTCGACCATGCCAATATGTGGCTCAAATGAAACGTATTTGAGATTGGAAAACGAATTTTATAACCCATCTTGGGGCCATGTGTTTGGGGGCGCCTCATCGTGTAAACTCCCCTAAACCAATGGCAATATGGGGTTTAAAGAAATGGTATTTGAAAGAAGAGCACGATGCGGATATTTTTCAGGGCTAAGTATGTGGGGGACCACCTCACCCCCGAAAACACCCCTAAATCAGACATCATGAGAATATCGGGCTGAAATAAAGTATTTTAAGAATGGAGTACACCTTACATCCAAACTTAAATTCGTAGACCAATAAAGACCATATGGGATTCAGATAAAGGCACTTTTATTGTTAAACTGTTAGTCAAGCGATATACTATTTTCGCAGCATGGTATTTCACTAAAACCTCATTAATAGTCGAAAATAAATATTCCAAGGAAACTTTTGTTCCATACAAAGTAAAAGAAGGCGCAGCGGAGCGGGCCCGGGTCAGCCAGTTGTAATATATTTAATATACTTCAAGTGTAAATAATGGACACATGTATAAGACACCTTTTTTTTCTACCTGAGCCCAAACGGTGTGCCGCTGGACGACACCACAGTTTATACACACTTCAAAAATTCTATGCTCTTAGGCAATGATCAATCGCAACAAATCATGTCTATGTAGCAGGAGTCCAATAAAATTAATATAACACACACAGCATACATTATCACTTACTACTAAAATACACAACCATATTACGTGGCATTCTTCATAAATAAATAGTTGCTACAAGATCATTACTATAAAGAAAATAAATAGTACTAATGTGAGCCCATTACCTTCGGATACTGCAATTTCTAAAAAGATTTCTCCAAGAATATATGGTTGCCCAAAAAGTAATTGCGGATTTTTTTAAAGGAAAGTAAATGCATTTTTAATAAAACTTAGAATGAACTTTAATCAAATATACTTTTTTATACTTTTTTTCTAAAGCAAGCTAAACGTAACAGCTGATAACTGACAGAAGAAAGAATGCAATAACAGAGTCACAAGCTGTGAAAAAATTTGTCAACGCCGACTATATGAAAAATCCGCAATTACTTTTTGGGCAACCCAATACAAACAATAGTAATGTGTATACAACAATTGGGAATAAACGATAACAAGCACTTACTACACATACAAATGACAAACACAAGACAAGAAAAATATCAAATTATAATAAAATTTCCGAGTTTAGCATATAACAATATTAATAAAAATGCAGTGAACAGATGTGCTGTTTGATTTTTTCTATGTGAGTTAATGCAACAATTTATTTATTTATAAGTAATAAAGAATTATGTTACAATATTTTATTTTTATATACATTAAAAAAAAAAAATTATATATTTCAAATGACCAAAAAAAATTGGGATGTGAAACAAAAATATTAAAAAAATGAAAAACAAAAATAAAGATCTTGTTAAAATAAACAAAACGTTTGTGAGAAAAAAATAATAACTATAACAATATTTTGAAAATAAAGTTAAAAAATAAGGCCCTTTATAAATGTAATTTGCAATTCATTTATGCTTTGTTCAAGCAAGGATATCACAAAACACATATTTCTTAGAAACAATTCAATGCTTTTCATTTTCATTTACTTTATAAGATATTCCGAAAATACTCCAAAGCTCTTTCTATATTCGTTAATTGACAATTGGCCATTTGGTACAATTGCCTTAAGGTTCTTAGGAAAAATCTGTACAATGTGAAATACTCTAGGAAATTGCTAACATCCATTATGAAATCGATGATGCGAGCTATAAAACGGGTAATGGGCGCACATTTGCAGTCGATATGTATGTAAACGCTCAACTCACCTTTCGATTGGGTAACACATTGCGAGGACAATACCGAACTGGAGGGTCCTTTCAATACTGATTCCAAGCAGCGTATGTTGTCGCGGCAAGTGTTGATAATTTCAGCCTATATTGAAAAACAAAAACATTTTGAGCATCTTCCATTAACAAAAAAAAAAATTCCATAAAAACTCACATAATCCTCGGGCCTTAATAGATGACAACGAATCTTTAGTGCCCTGGTATCGTCCAAGCGATTATGTGATTGTTGCAATAGATTGCGTATTTCCTTTTCATCATCGCTATCATCACCCGATGAGGAGGATGTGGCCGGTATTAGCTTAATGCATTTCTCCAGATTACGCGATGAACGGCGTCGCTCATCTGCTTTGCGACGTCTCTGTGACGTATCACTTTCCGAAGTGCGTCTTAGCGATTGTGCTGAATGACTCATGCCGAATTCTAATTTTCTGGTGGCTGATTCCAATTTATGTTGTGGGAAATTGAAACGTTCAGAATTTTTGGGCGTCAAAGCCTGAGTGGATGAGGACAGTGTGACGACGGTTGGACTTTTGGGATTTTGATATTCAAAAGATTCTGTAAGAGATAAAAATCGATTATTAATAAAAGATTTTAAAGAAACTATCTAACTAGGAGGCCACCGTAGCGCCGTAGAGGTAAGCATGTCCGCCTATGACGCTGAACGCCTGCGTTCGAATCCTGGCGAGACCATCAGAAAGAAATTATCAGCGGCGCTTTTCCCCTCCTAATGCTGACAACATTTGTGAGGTACTATGCCATGTAAAACTTCTCTCCCAGGAGGTGCCGCACTGCGACACGCCGTTCAGGCTCGGCTATAAAAAGGAGCTAAAACCTTATCATTGAGCTAAAACTTGAAGCGGACTGTACTCATTGATATGTGAGAAGTTTGCCCCTGTTCCTTAGTGGAATGTTCATGGGCAAAATTTGCAAATCTAACTAACTAACGCTTCAAAATGAAAGATTGAAAATTGGTATGAACACAAAAATAAAGTTGACTAAGATATTTGGAAGCTTGATGTTATATTTCCGAGAAGAACGGCATAGGGCTGAAGCAAGTAATTTGTAGCGACTACTAAAATTAGTACATAGCTGGCAAATTAGGCCTTTTATTTGAGAACTTTGTTGGCTATGACTATGAAAGTGCTTACTAAGTTTCTTTAAACACAAATTTATACAACTGCTTCGAGAAGATCAAAAGTTCAATTATTGAGGTCATTGCAAAATGGTCAAGCAAAAATGTTTGCTGTACCCACAAAAAAGGATCACCAACCATTTTACGCAACACCATAGGATGGCGGCTTTATTAACATCTCAAAATATTGATCGGAGACCCTATAAAGTTTGCAAATTGCAAATTTTGCCCATGAACATTCTATTAAGCAACAGGGGCAAACTTCTCACATATCATTGAGTGCTGTCCCATCCCAGTTTAAGCTCAATGATAAGGGACCTCCGAGTCCGAACGGCGAACAATGTTGCCTCGGTGGACAAAAATGCAAAAATCGAAAATGAAAATTGTTATGAAATTTTTAACTAATCTTTTAAAAATCCATTCAAATAAAATTTAAAAAAAAATATATTCATATATGAGATCCCCCTTCAACTTATCGATGTTTTCGTACGAAGATTTTTTAACATATTTTTTCCCAAAAATTAAAATTTTTCTTTATGTAAGATAAAAGGATTTTTTTTAATTGGGGTGACAAAATAAAATGAAATTTTAAAAAAAGGACATAACTGATAGCTCATTTGTCAACGACAGGTGTCACAGGCATGAACATATGGTTAGTACCGTTACTTTTAAATAAGTGGCAAAAATAAAGCAACAACCGCCAAAATTGAAATTTTTAGCAGAGTGGATCTAAAAGGGGAGGACTTGGACCGCCCTAATGCCTTTTCAATGTTGTTCAGTGAAGTGTCCGGAATTAAAAAAGCTCAATTTAAGCTGCACAATCTTGCACCAATTCAATATTTTGGATTATTTTGTAAACAATTATTTTTGGGCCGCTTTCTGGAAACAGGGGTAAAAAGTCCTTTAAATTGGGATTCAGGCATAACAAAATATTCAACAAAAATGTTCGCCGGAAAATTCTACGATTGTCCCTTGAATACATCAACGCCCAAAAACTTAACAAAAACACCGGAAATCAATAAAACGGAAAACAGCAAATGACTTCTACAAGCTTAAGAACTCAAATCAAGAGATTGTTTATATCAGGTTATATACCGATTTGGATCACACTTGGCACAGTTTTTGAGAATTGTAACAGAAGTCATTGTGCAATATTTCAGCCAAATCGTATAATAATTTCGAACTCTGTAGGCTCAATATGTTAAATGGAGAGATTGGTTTATATGGGAGCTATATCAGCTTATAGACCGATTTGGACCATACTGGTGGTAGTTGTTGGGACTGTTAACAGATGTCACTATGCAAAATTTTAGACAAATCGTATAATAATTGCGACCTCTGAAGGCTCAAGATGTTAAATCGGGAGATTGGTTTATATGGAAGCTATATCAGGTTATAGACCTATTTGGATCATACTTGTAGCAGTTGTTGAGACTCTTAACAGATGTCACTATGCAAAATTTCAGACGAATCGGATAATAATTACGACGGCTGAAGGCTCAAGAAGTTAAATCGGGAGATCGGTTTATGTGGGAACGATATCAGGTTATAGACCGATTTGAACCATACTCCACTTTTTCTATATTACACTTAAATATATCTCTGTGCAAAATTTCAGAGCTCTATGTTAACTCTAACTATTTTTGTCCAACGAATGCACCAAGAGGCAACACTGTGCGGCGTGCCGTAGAGCGAAACCTCTTTGGGAAGAAGTTTTTACATGGCAATGAACCTCACAAATGTCCCCAGCATTAGGAGGGGATAACCATCGCTGAAAAAATTGTTTCGATGTTCTTGCCAGGTTTCGAACCCAGGCGTTCAGAGTCATAGGCGAAAATGCTTACTTATACGCTACGTTGGCCTCCCTATAAAGTAAACATATTCTTAATCGTCTTGATATTCTAAGTCGATCAAGCCATGTTCATCCATTCGTTCGTTCGCCTGTTAAAATCATGATAGCGTTCGAACGAAAAAAGTTTGAAATTCGAAATACGAATTGCTCTCTCTCTAGGATCTCTAGAGGCATACACGGGAGATCGGATTATATGGGAGCCACCGACGTAGCCCCCCGAAATTATTTTTTTAAAGCTAAATTTCAAAAAGTTTTATTTCCATTTGTAACCACAGTGAGGTGAAAAACTTCCCAATTGAGCAATTCGTTAACTCTCAAAGCGATCGTGTTTACTAAACCCAGCGTACCTAGGAGCATTAGAGCCTACGGACGTCCACCCAAAGTAATTTTCCATTTCAAGTGATGATATGGGTATCTGTGTGGCCGATGGCCGCTATCTCATCGTTTTCATCGAGATTGGAGTCAAAGTAAATGAGACTTATTATCGGGAAAACATTTTGGAAGCTGTTTTGGAGCCGTGGACACTCCAACATTAAGGTCGTAGACCATGGACGTACCAACAAGACTCGGCACCGTCACATAAAGCACCTGTAAACCAAGAATGCCTTAAAAATCATGTTCCGCACTTCATTTCGTCCACACAGTGGCTCTCCAAACTGCCAAATGGCAATCCGATGGACTTTTCTATTTGGACTATCGTAAAGGGCAAGATAAGGACTAAAAAATATGCCAGTAGGGATGCTTTGAGAACAGCCATTGTACGGGAAAGGGCCAAAATGCCGGCAGATTACATTCGCCCAGCTTTCAAATCCCTTTTTGAGCAGCTCAGAGGCCGAACGCCTGAGTTACAACCCCGGCGTGAAAATTTTCAGCGGTGGTTACATTCCCTTACTTATGCTGACTACATTTGTGAGGTATCCTGCCATGTTAAAATTTCTTCACCAAGTGGTGTCACGTCATTCCTATATAGGAGCAAAACAGAATGAGCGCGTTGAGTTTTGTTTTTGAGCTTTGCGTTGAAAAATTCAACTCTGCAACTCCGGCTTTGCCTAATTTAGTTTGTAGAACACATACCCTATGGTGCGAACCACAGCACACCCTATCCCGCACACGGCTCGGGATAGCTGTCAGCACCACACAAGCTGGAACACTGAGACCCGAACTGTGTGGTGTTTATTGCTGTCACGAGAAGCTTAGCTGCGAGCTACCGGGCTCGTCCACAGGTTGCGGATAGTGGAATGCTCCATCCGGAGTGCAGTCGCAGACAATGAGCGGTATCGAGCGAAGAGTCTAAGTGAGAGGTCGGTGGCAGGCTCTTGCACAAATACTGATATGACAAGGCGAGTTTTGGCGCCTTTAAATAACCATGGCTACTCTGTTCCCGCGGCGATCGCTCGTTTAGACCGCTTGCTTACCTACATGAACTTGACGAGGATCGCCACCTTTACATGAAAATGTGACTACAACAACAACAATAACATGCAACCTGAGTTTCCTTAATTTGTTGCCACTAATATATGTTAATGTAACATTTGTATCACTGTGTAACGTTGGCTTTCAAAAGTTTTTAAGCGTTGCTATGTGTCTTCGTAATTTCATAAATATTTTAATGGATTATCCATATTCAATTCCCTTCACATAAGGGAATTCTGTCCTCCTTCGAAATCTTTCAATTATTGTCAGTTTTTTGGCACAATTTTGTATCTTTCATATACTACACGCACTACTCATTTGGTTTTGCCCGAACGTATGTTTCCCTACTTGAAAAATTTGTGTATTTTTTTGAGGCGTTCATGACATTTTCTACAATACTTTGGCCAATATATATTACCTTGACAAGACTTGCGTCGAATTTCTAAATTTTTGCGACGTCTTTCGTATTCTAATTCAAGAGCTCTGCGTCGTCGAGCATGATCCACACTACTGACAATAGTGTCTTGTGTTATGACAATCTTCGATTCGTTCTGCTGCAATGAGTCCATGCGCGGCGGTGAGAGCGAATCCAAATTGTTGGCAGCCGACAGTGAAGAGCAACAATCCGATTGTGAGTCAATGAAATTACTGCAAAAACAAAACAGGCATTTTTGTTATTTATTTTCTTTAATAAATTAATTGATGTCACCCACTGGGCTGTCTATCTGTGGGTCCCCTACTTACCGATAGTCATCACCGAATTCCATCAATTTGCGTGCAGCATCCGAATCAAAACCTTCGGAATAATTTTCGGAATTATATTTCTCTTGATAATTATCCCAGGCTGTCTCTGAGAAGCTGCTGTGGTGATCTTCTGTGCCCGTTGTGTATTCTAGACATTTGCAAGGAGCAGAGAACAAAGAGAAAGAAAGAAGAAAGGAATTATTGATAGTTCTTGTTACGTATTTCTTTGGTTTCGTTTAAATAGTATAAACAAAATATGTGCTGCTCGCAATGAGCGAGCGTCTACTAGCGGGCCGGGCCCATCAATAGAAAGCACTGACCATGCACTCAGCGCTTTAAATTGTAAATGCGAGACAAGGCAAATGTTTATACACTTTTGAAAAGTAAATTATTGTTTGTTTGTTTGTTTTTTTCTAAATTTTCTTTTGAGAAACACAAAATATGCCATTAAAGTTCTCTAATATTTATATTGAATGACCACCATGGGTTTTGGGTTTGATCTCTTTTTAAATGAGGGCGTTTTCGATATGTTGTTCATTACCACAGTCGAGGACATTTATTGATGTACTTTTAAGTTAAATAGATTTTATTTGTTTCTGGATATTTTTCATTAAACTAAACCATGGGGGGGAGTGGTTTTGAAAAGGTCCTTGAGGGCGTAAAAGGAAATAGGGAAGCTTGTTAACTAACTTAAAGCTATTTTATTAATGACGAAAATTAACCCAAACCGCTGACGTTGCCATAAGGCTCGCAAATAAAAATATTGCATGTGACATTTTGTTACAAAAAAAAAGTTGCAGCCTTCCGGACCTGCTATTGATAGAATCTCAAGCAAATTATTTTTAAAATCTCTTATCGTCCAAACAATCACCAAAAAATATTCCTAAAGATCAGGATGATTCGGGTTACATAATTTCAAGTTATCTGATCCAAAAATTTTCATGCGTAAAAAGGGGCAAACTTCATGAACCCATGGTAGCCATATGGAAATATTGTCTACTCTTGACCAAACATGGTACAATTCACTGTTCCAAATTTCAGTAAAACCGAATGGGTTCAAGACCGTTAATCGGGAGGTCGATACATATGGCAGCTATATCCAAATATGATCCGATTTGCGCCATAGACGGGCCCGATGTGTAAGGGTTTACAATAGCTGTGCAGCGGTACAGTGAGCTTAAGTTAAGCTTAATCGGGTAGTAACTACGCCAGTTATGGGAGAAAGACCTTCAATCGGTAGGTTGGTTTATATGGGGGCTATATCCAAGAATGGTCCAATCTAAACCATACTCGGTAAGGACGTCCAAGAGCAAAACAAAGCGCACTGTGCGCCAGCGAAATCGGGTAATAATTGCGGCTTGTATGGGCTAAAGACCTAAAATCGGGAGATCGCTCTATATTGGGGCTACACACAACTCAATGTGCTAAATTTCAGCGTAATCGGGTAATAAATGCGGTTTTTATGGGCCTAAGATCTTAAATCAACGTCTGTTCCCAGGTTGGGGGCGGGCGACACTATCGATATTTAATATTTTGGCTGAATATCGATTGATATTCTTCCGATGGATACAATCGGAAAAGTTAATTTTTTTGCAAAATTATACAAAAATAAGCGATGCGACACTAAATGTATCATTTAAGATACATTGCGCCTATAGAGGGCGCAATTTTCATCCGATTAGGTCAACATTTGGTACAATGATTTCCCTCATGACTTCCTTTGCTTCTATATAAATCGATCTCCTGATAGGGGCTTTCCTTAGGGGCTCTTAATACCACCACACTGTGTTCTACATAGGGGCTCTGAACACCACCACACTGTGCTAAATGTCAACGAAATACCGTAATAAATGCGGCTTTTGAGGGCCTAAGACCTAAAATGGACAGATAGGTCTATATTGGGGCTATATATAACACAACTCATTGTGTTAAATTTCAGCGTTATCGGTTAACAAATGCAGTTTTTATGGGCCTAAGATGTTAAATCAACGTCTGTTCCCAAGTTGGGGCGGCTGGAGGCGAGCGTCGGATCTTGAAGCAAGCGGCTCGTGACATCGAGGGAAAACTATAAGGATTACCCTGAGAAACAAAAGAATAATTAAAACTGACTTCCCTAACGTTGACAACCTATGCAAACGAAAAAAGGGCCATGATTTACTGACCTGCACCTGGAATGTCCGAACTTTTTATAGAGAAGGTGCAGTATATACACTGACGGATGTGTTGGAGAAGCACAAGGCAGAAATAACCGCTTTACAGGAAGTACGATGGACTAGGAATGGCGTCACAACACCACCAAACGGTGACAAACTAAACTATAGCTTCCATGACACCAGGCATGAATTTGGTTTGTGGATTTGTGTAATCGGAGACTGAAACAACTTGTTTCTTGCTTAACTCTAGTGGAAGAGAGGTTAGCCACAATCCACATAAAAGAAAATTTTTTTAACATCATCCCTTTATGTGCCCATGCCCCGACGGAGGACAAAGACGAGCAGACCAAGTATTTTTTTTACGAGCGCATAGAGAGAGAAAACGACCGCTACCGCATCCTTAATATTCAAACCGTTCTGGGAGATTTTAATGCGAAGATAGAGAAGGTAAATATCTTCTGTTCAACATTCGGAAAAATTAGCCTCCACGAGATTAAGTCCGAAAATGGGTTGAGACTTCGACGCGGAATAGAACATGCTAGTTATCAGCACCAGATTACAACATAAAACAGGGAGTTTCCCAAGGCGGGGTGATATCTCCGGCACTGTTTAACCTCCACCTATCCTTCATTCCACCCTCTCCAGACGGCATAGAGATCGTATCATATGCGGACGATTGTACGATCATGGCATTAGGCCCCCACCCGTTGTAGACATCTGCGATAGGTTGAACGTGTATCTCAACAAACTTGCCTCATATTTCGCTGCAAGAAATCTGAAGATATCTGCCCCCAAATGTTCAACCAAATTCACGAGTGAGGTGAATACTGAGCTGACTGTGTTGGTCGATGGAGAAATGATTCCTCCGACCATCAAGTGTCCCAAAATACTTGGTGTCACATTTGACATCTCTTGCACATTCTCCCCACATGCCACGGCAATTTTCGATGAGGTCAAAAGTAGAAAAAAGGTCTTCAAGACACTTGCTGGCAGCACTTGAGGTGCAGACAAAGAAATATTATCGACCGCGTACAGAGCAATTGGTCGGTCTGTGATAAGTTATGAAGCGCCAGTGTAGTTTCGTCAGCTTTGTAACAAGCAGTCGAATAATATTCAAATCTGTCAGATTGCCGCCCTCCGAAGTTCTCATGTAGACCGTCTCTATTAGGAGACAAAGATCCTACTAGTCCTACATGCTGTCTAAGCAATACCTTTTGGGCTGTTATCGCAGAGATCATCCAAATCAACATCTTGTGGATAGATATCCATCGCCCAGTAGCCTTAAGGTAGATCTATATGATCTAGAACATGAGGTTCAGCGCGACAAGAGAGAACCTCTAGATCAAGAGGCATATCAAGCAGGCCTAGACAACATTCATGCAGGCACGGCAGCAGATGCCGTAAATGGCTACCGAGTGAATGTAGTCCTTGGAGAACGACCGCCTGCCATTGCACCTGAAGGAATTGACTTTCCCCGGCAAGTCAAAGTAGTTCTGGCTCAATTATGTTCAGCCAGATGCAGCCGCCTCAACTCCTACAGAGCAAGGATTGATGCCGACGTGCACGTTGTATGTCCCGATTGTAACCAGGGACCACACGATTCACGTCCCCTGTTTAACTGCCCAGCCAGACCCACTCGACTTAGACCCAGATCCCTCTGGACGCACCCCATCTTAGGCGCAGAGTTCCTGGGTCTTGACACTCAACAGAATCAAGCAGACGAAAGATAGAACACAACAAACTGCTACAACAACAACATAAAAAAAAAAATCATTAACCACATGTTTATCCAATTGACCACGTTGTGGCATATGGAAGGCATTCATCCAGCGTGTAAGATGTACGATCGATCCGAGGAGCGAACATAGATTTGGATCACAACCTTGCAGCAAAGGTTTGCACCTGTTTGAGCACGTCGACAAAAAAAAAGAAAACGATCTGACACTGGCACACGGAAGCTGGACATTGCTGTAATGGTGAAGTAAGAATCCATTTGCACACTCCATGGAAAATGCCGCGAAATTCGTACTTGGGTACCAGAAGCTATCCCCAAGAAACCCATTACATCACCAAGAGTGTCGAAATGCTACTTAAGCCAAGAATGCGGCATACAGAGAAACCTTGCTTTAGATAAGGGAGAGGTATTGGGAGAAAAGGAGAAACGCCTATTCCACAGAACAAAAAAGGAAATGGAAAGACGTGGGTCTGAGCGTATTAATGTCTACAGAAGTATAAGTAGGACACTTTTCCCAGTTGCGAGTGTCTGACGTTGGCGGCAAAGAAGGTACCGCAGACCCCATCCCTGCACGGTACGGGATAGCTGTAAGCACAACAAAGGGTAGAACATTGAGGTCCGATCTGTTTGATGTTCATCGCTATCATGGGAAGCTTAGCTGGGAGCTATCGGCCGCGTCCACAGGTTGCGGATAGTGAAATGCTCCATACGGAGTAGCTGCAACGGCAGTCGCAGACAATCAGCGGTATCGAGCGGAGAGTCTCAGTGAGAGGCTGGTCGGCACCGGCTCTTGCATAAAAACTGAGTGCCTATGATGCTCGATATGACAAGGCGAGATATTGGCGCTTTTTAATAACCAATGGCCTACCTGGTCCCGCGGCGATCGGTCCTTTGAATCGGAACGAGCTTGCTCACCTAAAGGCGCTTGACTTCCGCAAGAAAATGTGGCTACAACAACAACAACACCAATCCCTGATGATGGTATAGAATGTTTACCTCCTAGACAGAATGAGTTTCAATTGGCAGTAACCCGACTGAAGAACAACAAGGCAGCAGGAGCCGATGGGTTGCCTGCGGAACTATTTAAGACCGGAGGCGACACGCTGATAAAGCGTACGCATCAGCTCATCTGCGCCATTTGGCTAGAAGAACACATACCCGATGATTGGATCCCCAGCATACTACGTTCCGTACCCAAGAAAAGAGATAAGAAGGAATATGCCAATTACAAAAGAATAAGTCTCCTTCCCATCGCATACAAGATACTCTCGAGCGTACTGTGTGAACGATTAAAATCTAAAGTAAATGAGGGATGGTTAATCCACCACAGACCAGACCTAGGGCTGCTTAATCCACCATAGCACAGATGTTCACACTGCGCCAAATCCTGGATAAGACCCGAGAAGCACAGGTCAACACTTACATCTCTTCGTTAATTACAAAGCCGCTTTAGACAGCCCTGTACGTTCGAAGGTATTTCAAGCCATGTCTGAGTTTGGTATCCCTGCAAAATTAATGAGACTACAGTATGACGCCTGCTGATACACGTTCTTCCGTAAGAATCCGAACCATTCAATACCAAACGAGGTTTCAGACAGAGAGACAGCCTATTTTGTGATCTCTTTAATACCTTGCTGGAGAAGATAATACGAGATATTATTGTTGTCGTTGCAGTGTGTAATATACTGAGGCGGCAGCCCTTGCCGATGAAGTACTTCTTTGGGTCAATCAAGTTCGTACAACGGGCTATCATGGGATTGTATACGATATGTTAATAGATATGGCACACTACTCACAAGAGAATACATGGTACTCGCCTATGCCGACGACATCGATATCATGGGTCGGTCATCGCAAGTAGTAACTGCAGCCTTTGAAATAATCGAAAGATAATAAGTGAAAGTTGATCTGGCAGTAAATGGAGATAAGACAAAATGGATGGTATCAACTCCCACAGCGTTTTGAACATCCGAGCAGATCAAAAAAGTCGAAAGTTAGGAACTGCAACTTTGATTTGGCAAACAGGCGCTTCTTTGCATTAAGTAAGCAGTTTAGGAACAAGGAACCTCTCGACTGTCAAAAATTACTCTTAACAAGACACTGACACCGAGGCATGGGTACTTCTGAAAACAGACGAGGCAGTGCTTGTAGTGTTGCAGAGAAAGATTCTTTGTAAAATTTGTGGACCAGTCTGCATTCATGGAGAATATCGGCGGCCTATGAATCACGACCTGCATAGCGACGATAGCGTAGTTAAACTTATTTAAATACAAAGGTGGCATTGGCCAGGTCATAGTGTCAGAATGAAAGAATAAGCTCTAGCGAAGAAGTCTTTTGAAGACAAGCACAGTGGTGTACGCAAACCGGGTCGACCAAAATTCCGGAACTTCCAAGTGAGGTAAGACATCTTGAAACTAGGTGCCTGGGAGTGGAAAAGATCGAGGCGCTTGGAAATCCATTCTCAGTTCGGCTAGCGGAACAAATGTTCTGTCATAGCCAATTTGGTTTGTTAATAATCTTTCCTTCTAACAAAATTCTCATAGTCAACTTTCTTCCACTATATTTGGACCAGAAATAATCAGTTATTACTTTTTTAATACATGCTAATTAAGAAAATTTTTAATATATTATATATTGGGTTGCCCAAAAAGTAATTGTCGGTAATATAGTCGGCGTTGACAAATTTTTTCAACGGCTTGTGACTCTGTAATTGCATTCTTTCTTCTGTCAGTTATCAGCTGTTACTTTTAGTTTGCTTTAGAAAAAAAGTGCGCGAAATTTTGTTTACATTTGTTTGTTTGGCGTCAATTTTAATATGGGTACCACATGTGTTGAAAGAAATTCATTTAACAAACCGAATCAACGCTTGTGACATGCACCTTAAACGCAATGAATTCGATCCGTTTTTCAAAACGAATCATAACTGGAGATGAAAAATGGATTATTTACAACAACGTTAGTCGAAAACGATCATGGTCCAAGCATGGTGAACCAGCTCAAACCACTTCAAAGGCTGATATCCACCAAAAGAAGGTTATGCTGTCTGTTTGGTGGGATTGGAAGGGTGTGGTATATTTTGAGCTGCTTCCAAGGAACCTAACGATTAATTCGAATGTTTACTGTCAACAATTGGACAAATTGAATACAGCCATCAAGGAGAAGCGACCAGAATTGGTCAATCGTAAAGGTGTCATATTCCACCAGGACAACGCTAGACCGCACACATCTTTGGTCACTCGCCAAAAACTGAGTGAGCTTGGCTGGGAACTTTTGATGCATCCACCATATAGCCCTGACCTTGCACCATCAGACTACCATTTATTTCGATCTTTGCAGAACTCCTTAAATGGTAAAACTTTCGGCAATGATGAGGCTATAAAATTGCACTTGGTTCAGTTTTTTGCAGATAAAGGCCAGAAGTTCCATGAGCGTGGAATACTAAATTTGGAAGATGGCAAAAGGTTATCGAACAAAATGGCAATTATATATTTGATTAAAGTTCATTCTAAGTTTTATTAAAAATGCATTTACTTTCTTTTAAAAAATCCGCAATTACTTTTTGGGCAACCCAATATGTTTCTATTGCTACGTTACGTTGTAAGTAATTACCAAGGATAACTACATTTTCAAACTACTGAAGGGTATAGGAATGGTTCTACCAGTCTTCTACGTATTTTATAAAAAAAATGTACCTCTCGCTTTAAATTTTTGGGGTACCGGAGTGACAGCTTGAAAAGTGAAAAATTATTGATTTACAATAGATAAAATAAGTTTGGTTAAATTTCAAGAGCAAAAAACATTAAAATTTGAATCTTTCAATCAGTTGATTAGGATAGGACAAAGAAATTCATAATGATAATAGTTAAAACAGACAAAAAGTATATGTATCCGATTAAAAGGTAACAGAAAACCAAGCAAAGTATTTTTTGCTCATTAAGAAAATAAAAAAACAGCAAAAGAAAGCCAAACACTTGTAAAGAACAACTAAAAGAACAAATGAAACGAAAGAAAAACCAAATCAAGTAACACCCAAAAACACTTCATGTGTGCGTTTCGATCATAAAACCAAAGTAATAAACTTTTGGCGAAATAAATCATCAACCTGGAGGCAATACAACGAAAAATACTCTCACTCTCTCTCTCAAAATACTACTCACCTCCTAGTTGTTCCTCATCGTTCATGTAATTGGCCAGCTTGGCCAGGGAGCCTAGACGTGCCTCATTGGTCATGTAGGCGGTTGTAAAGGAACCCACACGGAAATTGGGCTTCATCAAATGATTTTCCTCTTCGCCACTCTCCCCATTGGAGGCAGTGCTTGTCATAGTTGCTGAAGCCATTGCCAATGCTGTAGTGCCACAGTGCACCATTTGTTTTGAGGTGTTAATGCCGCCGCCGCTGGTGTTGCTGCCGTCACAGTTTTGGAGTTGCAACAGTGCTTGGGTAATTTCTTGCATTTGCTGAGGCGTCATAGATTCGCAAGACTGCAATAGCATGGCCTGTGGATGTTTGCTGTATTCGGCAGCGGCCGCTTGCTGATTATCTTCCGAGTTGGTGTCGGATTTTTTGCTAGCATTGGCGGTGGCATAATTGAGTTTCTTCTTACGCGTTTTGCGCCGCTTCAACGAACCTTTGCTCTCGTAGCTCTTCACTTGGGCAGCAGTGGACGAGGTGCGTGGTCTGCCCGGCGACAAGGAGTCCAAGGCCGATTCGCTAATGGAGTGCGAAGCCAAACCGGACTGCACATTGGCTATGGTGCTTACTTTGGCTGCCACTTGCTTGGCATCGGTGGTTAGTTGGGAGAGGCAAGACACCGACCAGGGTCTTTCAGACTTGCGTCGAGTCTGTTGGCGTTTGACCACCTTAACATTTAGACTTTGATTGCTGCTCGCCACAACCATGGGTTCGGCTGAGCCACCCATGCGTTCGGTGGAATTGCCATAGGAATTGGTGCTTGTTTGCATGCAAGTGGCAATGGATTCAGTAAAACCTTCTGAGGTATCATCCGAACATTGTTGGGGTATCGAATCGGTTTCCGAGGCCTCACCCGAAGCCTCACAGTCATCGGTGCGTGCGGGACTGACCGCCACCGCCAAACTCGAGGGCGAAGACACTAGCTGATGGTCCTGGTTATGTGAGTGTGTCTTTAATTGAGCCGGTGTGGAAGGTTGATGTTCGAGCCATTCCTGCCGCATGAACCAAACAAAGAAAAAAAGAAAACGCGCAAACCGAAAAGAAAAAAATGTTGGAAAATGGAAAATTAGTTGTGGTGTGGTGCGAGCGATGTGCTGCATTAATGTTTACTAACCTGCACTCGCTTGATGGGACCCGGCATTATACAGACTTCACGTTTTTTAATGGTCGACGATATCTGCACTAGACCGCTGCTATTGATGGAATGCTGCTTTGGCTTGGTTGGTGTTTTCAAAGCTTCGTCACGTACTAAATGCTCTGCTTCGAGTACCAACTGTTTGATGGATTCATGCGATACTTTACCCTGTTATTGTTGTTGTCGTTGTTGTTCATTCGGTTTCGGTTGGTTATTTGTTAAGGAGAGCCAGAGAGGCGGCGCGAACGTAATAAAAGCCGACAATAACAACAAGAGCCACCGACCATACGAACACCAGACATGGATGAATGGAACATGGAAAAAAAGAGAGCAACAAAATAGAAATTAATACACATGAGAATAAAACACAACAAGTAGAAATGATTGAGAAATACAATAACAAAACATAATAATAAAAATAATAACAAAAAAAAAAACATGACAACTACGATGACAATGGCAAAAGCAACCACGACATCGTCCACTAAAAGAAGCGGCCACAATAATAATAAAAAAAAATAATAAAACACAGCGCACTGGTCTAATACGACAGCTACTCAAAGTACCCTACATATGAGGGTATCACCACCAAAGAGCTTGGCCTGGCCTGGCCTAGCCCGGCTTGGCCCCAACACCAACTATACCTATATTAAGCATAAGCTCAGCTTGTTGGTTAACGGTGAAAATGTTATCACACAAAGAAGATCAAAACAGAGAGCTGGAGAGGGAGAGAGTGACTGAGAGAGGGATTACTTTTCTTCACATGTCCTCTAATTAGGGTGAGATTGCAGTTCTTTGTGTTACAGAACAAATGAACTCCCCACACTCTCATGATTGGGAGGTCAAAGCAACGAGTATTTGTTGTAGAGTATGACGAAGATTTTCAGATGCAATGTTATGTTGGCAATGTACACTCAGCGAAATTTGTCACTTAAAATAGCAAAAATGTTTGCTTAAACAACCGTTTTTCTCTGCTGGAAATGGGAAAGCAGACATGACTGCTGTTTCAACAAACAAAGGACTGCTGTTTTAGCAAGCATTTTCCTTTACTATTTTAACTAACAGAACTGGTGAATCAAAGACAAAATCTGGTGAAATATTGAAAACGTATTACTGCTGAACAGGCAACAAATTGTTGCTACGGAAGCAAATATTTGTTTGTATGAAATTTCGCATATGGTATTTTATAGAGTGTTTTTTGTGTTATTTTATTTTATTGATTTAGTTTAATTTTATTTGTTTTACTTTATTTATTTTAGTTTATTCTTTCGTTTTACTTTTTCCTAACAATTCCTTTATAAAATGAGCAGCAGATATTTTAAGCAAACAACAGACGTTTTGGCACGCAGCCTGTTGGTCTGATATTGGAAACATTTTGGTATCATAGGAAAACTACTACGGTCATTCCAGCAAAATTAACTACACGCAATCAGCAGACAGTGTCTGCTATAATCAGATTTTTTCTATGAGTGTAACAAAAATGTTTGCTGTAACAGCAGAAAATGTGCTGAAAGATGCCTATTTTTTCCAATTTTTAAAGAAACATTTCCTTTGTTGGAATATCTTTTACTTGATATTAAGACGTTTTTATCTTAAATTGTTTTTTAAAAGATCCTTAGTTATTGAATTAATTATTGAAAACAAACATCTGAAGGTCAAAATATTGTTGAAAGTTGGCAATTGGAAAAGGACAACATTTCAACCATAAGCAATTTTGTCCCATAAGATTTAAACTGGAGTACAAAAAGATGCCAAACTATCGACATTTGAAGTGATAGTCGAGTCGAGTTTTTGAGGGCGGAGCCGAAGTCGGAGTCAGACTTTTAAGTCGGAGTTTGGTTCGGGGTTGAGAACGCTTGCCCCGACTCCGACTTAAACTTCGACACGGGGTCGGGGTCAAAGGTTAGACTCCGCAGCCCTGATCCGTTAGTAAATTGTGACTCAAATTTGAAGATAGCATCTTTATTTTGAAGCCTTGTAGCTTTGGATCGAGATCATTTTCAAAATCTTCTATTATTTTTAAGCCATCTTTATTGCGGTTACGAATACATGTCAGCTAGTAGGGGAACTTTCCCCCTTTACTCCTTAAAGGACTAAAGGTGGAAATTTTGCATGTGCAGTGTAAACAGTATATCTTTTTGAACAGTCCCTCCATAGACACATTTTTTTTTTAAATTGATTGTTCGATGGAACTATAATTGGCCCTAATTTGCCAAGTCGTCTGCTTGGTTTTGTTGAATATTCAAATCCAGGAACTTTCCGACTAAGAGGGGATGCGTCCAGAGGCATCTGGGTCTGAGACGAATAGGTCTGGCTGGGCAATTGAACATTTGACATGTGTCGTGTGTTCCCAGGTCACAATCGGGACACACATCCTGTTCGTTAGCATCGATTTTTGTTTTTAAGAAGTTGAGGCGGCTGCCAGAACTACTCTGGTTTGCCGGTAGAGGTCAATTTCATCAGATGCAGTGGGAGGCGGTCGTTCTCTAAGGACCACATTCACCCGATAGCTATTCATCGCATCTGCTACCGTGTCTGCATGAATGTCGTCTACACCCGCTTGATCTAGAGATTCTCTCTTGTAGCGCTGAACCTCTCGCTCTAGACCATGTAGATCCAACTTAAGGCTTCTGGGCGGTGCATACCTAACCACAAGATGATGATTTGGATGATTGCTTGGACAGCATGTAGTTATGTCTTTGCACGGGTAGGATCTTTGTCTCCTGATTGAAGTGGTGCACGTGAGAACTGAGGAGACAGCGCGTCACAGTTCGAAGATCGGCATGCGAAGCAATTGTTGTGCTATGCAGTCTTCGAAATTCATGCTGATGCTTGGCGAACGAAATTCTCCAACGAGGCTTGGTAGGAGTAGTCCCTCAAGCGTCTTGGCTACTGATATGAGAAAGGAGATCGGTCTGTACGAATCCCCCTCACTCAGGTCCTTTCCAGGCTGCAGTAGCGGGATCACTCCGCCCATCTTCCAGACATTGGGTACTATAAGAGTGTTCAAAGACCGGTTGAGTACAGTTGTAGGGTACCCAACTCCATGTTGATCCAAATTCTTCATCATCGTCCAGTGGCACAGAGATCACGGATACGACGAATGGCACTCTTCCTAGCCTTGTCACTCTCCGGATGCTTAATGCAATGTCTGGCGAGCTGCTGAACCACCTCTTAATCCTAGTGTGGGCAACCTTAGTCACCGTGCAAAACATGGAGCTTTCGATTTGCTCTGCCAAAGTTGTTCTCCGCTGGTAGTTACCTAGGGGAGAATGCTATGAAATGTGAAGCGCAAGTGATTATGGCCAGACAGAAGACCACTAATGTCGGGCTTTTAAACTTGCCAATTAATTAGGTCTCAACAACCAACCAGCGGCATATGCACGTTGGAATGTAACTCTATCCCGGCAGTACCGGACTTGACTGCTATCCCCATACATTCCATGTAGGGGTTATCGTTCTTAAGACAATATTAACATCTAAGATCCTTAAGGTCTATTTTACATAACAACAACCAACCAGCGGTATGTAACGTTTTATAGCTCTATCTTGGCAGTACCGGACTTGACTGCCATCCCCATACATTCCATGTAGGGGTTATCGGTCTTACCATAGTATTAACATCAAGATCCTTAAGGTCTTTTTTACATTATAGAAAACGTCAATGTCAACCTGGAATGTCAAGAACCGATTAGGAATCCCAAGTAGGCGCCAAAAGTCGACTTTAGACTTCTTAGTCGACTTTCGCAAAAAGTAGATATTTCCACTTTTTGTCAAAAATTTCCAAAATTTTCTAAATAATTTTTTATTTCCTATAATTCTTCGTAGAATTTTGCTATGAAGATATAATCATTTCTTTGTATTTTCATAAAAGGGAGTTATTAGGAAGAATTTAAAATGCAAAATAGAGAATTTTCATATCAGAACCACCAAAGCCAATATGGCTTATTGCAAAAGTTTCTACATTCCCGTCTATTTTCCCCTTTTTTGTAATTAAATTAAAGCTTGAAATGGTGTTACCTAGCCGATTTCCAACTAGTGTTAATCGGAATGTTCAACCCCAGGTAGAACGTAAGATTTTATTACATATATGAAAAACGAACTTTTATTTTCTATCACTTCCTCTTTAAAACCCCAAAAGAAACACAAAATTATCTCTATCTATCCCATTTTATGTATCCGCTATTATCAAAAATCATTTTTCAAAAATGAAATTAAACATGAAAAAAGACCGCTTTCACCAAATCAAAGTCTATCTATTCTAAATTCCATCTAGACTTCGCTAAATTTGGCGCAAAAATCCTTATTTGTGAAATGTACCCCAATATGGGAGCTACTTTAAAATATTGTTTGATTCGTCCATGGATTGGATTATACTTTTACCATACCTAGAAAATGTCGCTGCTAAATTTTAGACAAATTGGAGCAAAAATTTTGATTTCAAAGCAGAAATACCGAAAATTTTGCGTACGTTAGTATGGGACCTACACCTACAGTTTGACCCATGTGGACCACATTCCCATTATATAGGCTTAAGATTTTTAATCTCGGTCATTAAATACTCCTTTTAGGAGCTGAAGATTCCAGATCTGGGATTCAGTCTTAACGGATGCAATGAAAAGATAAAGTCCTTTACAGCCCATCCTCAAACATAAACGCTTAATGGATAAAATATACATTTGTGGCAAAATTTCATAAACATAAAACTATTAAGTTGAATTTTACATTTATAATCCCTAAAATTTTGCTTCGATATGCCACGCATTTTTATTAACATCTGAATGCCGCTACCGAAGATCATCAAATCGATTCAAAACGAGAATTATAAGCAAAGCCTTCCTGCCAAATTTCGAGAGAATCGGTTTCCAAATGACCATTTCATTGCTGTATTACTGCAAATCGGAAGAACATATATATGTAAGCTATATCCAAGTCTGAACCGATTTTTTCCAAACCAATTTCAATAGGCCTCGTCTCTAGTCCTTAGGCCGAAAAACATGTCCATACCAAATATGAAGACGATCGGATGAAAATTGCGACCTGTACTTTGTACACAAATTAACATGGACAGACAGACAGACAGATGGACATAGCTAAATCGAATCAGAAAGGGATTCTGAGTCGATCGGTATACTTATCAATGGGTCTATCTCTCTTCCTTTTGGGTGTTACAAACAAATGCACTAAGTTATAATATCCTGTACCACAGTAGTGGTGTAGGGTATAATTAAATATGCCTCCCAAACTATGGTCATGGGTTTAAAAAGAAAATACATTTAAAAATATATATGTATATTTCGCATAACACATCACTACCATAGAATTTTCTTAGCTGTAAAAAAATCAGTTCAGTATTTTCAAAGGCACTGTTACGTTTTTCTTTATTACAAATATGCTATTCATAGTTTTGACCATAATATTCAGTATATTAACTCTCTTCCTTCTTATACACAATAAAAAAAAAAACATTTATCGCAAAAAATATTCGCAGAAAAAGGTAAATTATAAACCACTTTTATTTGCATTATTTTTTATGGCAAACATAAAATAAACTCTACCCGACACTCTTTAAATATTGCACTGCAAACATCGACAACAACAATAACAACAGTCTTGGACTGTTTCCTCTTATCACCGGTAAAAAATTGAAAAAAAGTTCTTTGTTCCCAACAAAAAAAGTGAACAAATACGGTAAAAATAGTCGTAAAACACTTACTTTCGATGACGAAAGGAGCAATGTTTACTTGGTTGACACATATGAAAAAAAAAAACACACACCAAGCGTTTGGAACAACTTTATGTCGGTGTTCGTTCCAGATGACACGTATACCACATCCTTTAATAATGTAAACCAGAGCTCTTCGTAAAAAACCAAGAAGATTTCTTTCTTCCACTATGGCTTACACTTACTGACTGCACAATCAGATACGGTAAGCATGGACCACCAGACAATTTTACTCCCACTTGTCTGTCCGTTGTTCTGCTCTCCTTGGCGTTTTTCATTATCAAGTGCCTTATCAGATTTTAAGGGGTGTGAATTGCTAAACCCCCTCAGATTCTCACACTTTTCTAATATTTTTCTGACGCTTCTTTGCCACTTGACTCTCAGATGATAAATTTTAGTTGGTTTTAGATTTTGTTGGAAATTTTGCGTTTTGTTTAAAAAAGATAATGAAATTTTAATTATTTATCAATGTGATAAGTTTGTTGTTCTTTTGTAGTTCCATTTTGATTTCTTGTTTTACAAGTTTTTCTTTGTGCTTTAGAAAATTTGCGGCGATTGCATGTTTTATGATCTTGTGATTGTTTTTTTTTTAGAATTTGCCTTTTGATAGGGCCTTCTGCCTTGCGGTAGTTTTCAGAAATGATGACCTCATATTTCTATAAATTATAAAATTTTTTATTTTTGCAAAATTGAATTTATTTTGAGCGAAAGAAAAAGTAATCAATCAATTGATCAGCTGCTGTTTTGTTATTGCATTAACAAAGGGGCGTATTAAAGAATTACATGTGGTCTCTTGTATTCTTTTGTATTTTTGTATAAATAATAGCCTAAAATAAGGTATTAAAACATTGAACATTTGTTTGCAACGCTAAAAAAGTAAATGAACTAGACCAATTGTATGATGAACAGTATATTTCGCTTATAGTCCACACCGCATATAGTAGAATTAAAGATATAGTCCAATATGAGTCGTTTTCAAGCCATATACAACCAGCTTACACCTATCTTCTTTCTTAAAAAGGGTGATTTTTTTGAGGTTAGCATTTTCATGCATTTGACAGTATTTGACAGATCACGTGGGATTTCAGACATGGTGTCAAAGAGAAAGATGCTCAGTATGCTTTGACATTTCATCATGAATAGACTTACTAACGAGCAACGCTTGCAAATCATTGAATTTTATTACCAAAATCAGTATTCGGTTCGAAATGTGTTCAAATTTTGACAAATTTTGTTCAGCGATGAGGCTCATTTCTGGTTGAATGGCTACGTAAATAAGCAAAATTGCCGCATTTGGAGTGAAGAGCAACCAGAAGCCGTTCAAGAACTGCCCATGCATCCCGAAAAATGCACTGTTTGGTGTGGTTTGTACGCTGGTGGAATCATTGGACCGTATTTTTTCAAAGATGCTGTTGGACGCAACGTTACGGTGAATGAACACATTTCGAACCGAACACTGATTTTGGTAATAAAATTCAATGATTTGCAAGCGTTGCTCGTTAGTAAGTCTATTCATGATGAAATGTCAAAGCATACTGAGCATCTTTCTCTTTGACACCATGTCTGAAATCCCACGTGATCTGTCAAATACTAATGCATGAAAATCCTAACCTCAAAAAAATCACCCTTTATATAAAATTCAATTTGTGTTTGTTTGTTTCTTCCGAATAAACTCAAAAATGGCTGAACCGATTTCCTTGAAATTTTCACAGATTATGTATTGTAGGTTGGTCTGGAAGGAAACATAGCCTAAACAAGTTTTTGATATCAGGAGGGGGCGGACCCTCCCCTTTACCCCAAAAGTACTACACAAAAATAAAAGTGGACCGATCGGGACAAGTACCTGGGGGCCGCCCCAGCTCTAAAACCCCTTAAAATAGGTTTATTTGACCATAATGACAATATGGGACTCAAATGAAAGGTATTCGGGAGTAGATTACGAATATGGTCAGGAAGTAGGGATAGGCTTTACAATTTATTGATATCGGAAAGGGGCGGACCCTCCACCGTTACCCCAAAAACACCACCCAAAATCAAAAGTGGACCGATAAGGACAATATGGGTATCAAATAAAAAGTATGTGAGAGTGATAACGAATCTGGAATACAAAATCATGTCGAAGTATAGGGGATCACCCACCCCCACAAAAACGCCCAAACTGGACACATTAGCCAATCACGGATATATTGGGCTCAGTTTGTTTGTTCCGTATAGACTGAAAAATCGAAGAACCGTTTTTCTTGAAAATTTCGCATATAATTATTCGGTATCGGAAGGGGGAAGGACCCTCCCCCTTATGTCAAAAACACAACCCAAAATCAAAAGTGGACCAATCGGGACAATAAAGGTATCAAATGAAAGGTATTGGAGAGTAGAATACGAATATGGCATTAAAATTTGAATCTAAGTACCCATCGGGCCGACGTAATGCCAAAACTCCCCCAAACAGACATATTGGACGTTCATTTCAATATGGGGCTCAAATGAAAGGTATTCGGGAGTAGATTTAGAATCTGGCATACAAAATCAGATCGAAGTATAGGGGGTAACGCCACCCCATAAAAACGCCTTTATGACTATATGATACTTGGTTGAACCGATTTTCTTAAAATGTTCATATATTGTGTACGTTTGTCTGGAAGGAAACATAGGCTATATCATTTTTAGATATCGGGTGGAGGTGGACCCTCCCCCTTTTCCCCAAAACTGCCACCCATATCCGAAAGTGGTCCGATGGGTACAATAAGGGTATCAAATGAAAGGTATTGGAGACCAGAAAACGAATATCGTATTAAAATTTGAGTCCAAGAACCCAGCTCTAAAGCACCCCCTAAACTGAACTTCATTTCCGTTGGGGATAAAAAACGAATTTGATATCTATTTTCAATGCAAAGTGCCGGTGGCCGCCCCAGTTCCAAAACACCCTCCAAACGGTTCGTATTTACCGACTATGACAATATGTGGCTCAAATTAAAGGGATTTGGAAGTGCAGCACGAATTTGATATCCATATTTGAGTCGAAATGTCTGAGGTGCCATCCCTTCCCTAATGATAACATTATCACCAGGAACCGAGAAGGGGCAAACTCTCACATATCAATGTGTTCTTTTCGATTCAGTTCTAAACTCAATGATAAGAGACTTTTTTATAGCCGAGTCCGAACGGCGTCCCGCAGTGCGACACCTTTTTGGAGAAAATTTTTTAAATTACCATGCATGGCATTGTACCTCGCAAATGTCGCCAACATGAAGAAAGGATAAGCACCGCTTTGTACGACGTTCTCGCCAGGATTCGAACGCGCTCTGCGTCATAGACTACAATGGCACGAATACGATATCCGCATTCAGGGCGAAGTGTCCCCACCCTAAACAGATATTAGAGAGTTAAAGAAGGCGCAGCGGAGCGGGCCCGGTTCGGCTATATTCTTATATAATCCATTTTTGCTTATAAGCTATATTTATGAAGCAGTCATGTCATTTCATAAACATAGTTTGTGTATGATAGTCAAAAATAACAATTTAAAAATAGCTAAATTTTGACAGAAGCTTTCCATCCGAAACGTCTAAAAAAGAGCGGGATTACCATTTCTTCGAATAAATGTTATACTGTTATCTCACCATATAGTATGTACAGTGAGCGTCATGATAAAGTGTACAAAAACATTTGCTTGTAAAGTTTTTTTGTTGTGTTAAGTTTATTAAAAAAAATCTTAAATTTAAAGGCTAAATAACTATTTTAAAACAAATGCTTTATTATACTTTATTTTGACGCTCACATAAAACTGTAGGCTCCCTCACAATTTGGCTCATATTCATTACGAAACAAATGGAAGCAATGAATTTATTGCCCCCGGTTCTACTGAATATTTACAATGTGATGATAATGAAATAGACTTTTTTGGACTTTTTCCAATGATGAAATTGTTCTATTTTTCCTTTTTTTTAACATGAAATATGACAATAAAACCACCTTTCTACAGAAAATATAAACCTTTTGCTTCGTATATAGTCAACAACCACTTATTGTATGTGAATAAACTTTTTATTTAAAAAATGGCATATATAAAAATTCGCTTATAGTCCAAATCGCGATATAAGCCATTGATTTCGTGCAACGCACTGTGTGGACTATAAGCGAAATATACTGTACCAAGCAACTGAGAATTATTCTTTGATTCAAGTAAGCCGCTTTGTCTCTCAATGCTTTCTGATGATCAAGGTACAAGATAGGTTAGGCAGTCTACCATCAGACTCACTTAGATGTTTTGGTCCATTGTGATCCAACAGAAGAATGAAGATGCCTTCTATCTCCTAACGTTGAACCATTCCATCGTTTTAAAATACCCAACAACTTGCGAATGTTCACATCCGCTAAATCAGACAGGTTCTCAAAGAAAGTGTAACTCCTTCTGATTGCTAGTGCGGGACACACACACAGAAGGTGTTCTATAGTCTCTTCTTCCTCGATGTCCCTACAGCTTCTGCAAAAGATTTCAGTTTTCCTAGAGTGTGTATTTAGTTCCTAGTCTCGCAAGCTGGCCCGTTTTACAATTCCGTGGGATATCTCTGTGGCCCGGTACCCAGAACAGGTGAATTTTGAACTGCTCAGCCATCTCGTTGAGAAATCTGCGACAGTCGAGGGCGGTTTTTGTTTTCAGAAATACATTGTCCACCCCAAAGCCCACCTGGTCGCCTAGTTTGGAACCATCCGTATAGAAGTCTATGTAACTTTTATTACCAGCGATATCGGTGTAATCCACACTGCATGGAAAATTGGACATTGTATCAAGAATAACACAGTGTTCGTAGCCGCCACATGACCAAAGTGAAAGGTTCCCGAGCCTGACAAAAACTGTCGTACCAATTTGTCTAGCCCCCATGTTCAGAGGCATAAGCTGAAGCACTGAATTCAGTGCATCAGATGGTGTAGTCCTCAGTGCGGCTGTGATGCACAAACAAGCCATTTTTTGGATCCGGGTAAGTATTGATCAGTAGTTGGGTTTTTGGAGCACCGTCCACCAGACTGCACCACCGTATAGTATTATAGGTCTGAAAACTGCAATATCCACTCAGTGCATGACATGCGGTTTAAACCATCAACTTTGGCCAATGGCTCCCCTGCTGGTGTATAGGGCAAGAGTTGCCCTTCTTGCCCTTTCCAAAATGTTGGATTTGAAGTTCGATTTCCTGTCCAGCAAAACACTGAGGTATTTTGCGCTTTCAGCATTCGCTCCTCCTAAGGATACAACTGCCACTGTGGGTAACTTGTATCCTTTGCTGAAAACAACTACTTCTGTCTTAAACGAATTTATGCCTAGACAACTTTCGGTAGCCCACTTCGCTTCCTGAAGTATATCTCCAAGAGTGCTGGAAAACTTTCCCCTAACCGCAATTGCCACGTCATCAACAAATTCAAACGTTTTTACACCTTTTTCTTCCAAAGAATAAATGGCTATATTCCAAAATACCCATATTTTTAGATCCACAGATCCCAAGCCTTCCGTAATGCATTTTTTAGTAAGTAATAAACTCTCTTACGGTAGAGTTGATGCCTAGAAACTCCAACTCCTTCATATATATCTCTCATTCCATATTTTATTAGCGTCATATTAGAAACTTCTTGCGGCGAATAGGTATTATGTAGCCCATCTTCTGATTTTCCTTATTCGTTTTTAGACCAATGAACTGCTGCGTTAACAATTAGGCGGTAATTTACAAAAGAGTTTTTAATTGATGTTTGTTGTCATGGACCCTTTAAAAAGATTTTTAGGTAATAGATAAAAAGCTCAAAAAACTTTGAATTCATTAATAACATTATGGAACAATTTGAGGTTCATGGTTTCGGATGTAACTGAATAAATCGCAAAATTTTGGGACTATTTGTCATGACTAGAGGTGGGAGATGGGTAAATACCCAAAAGGTATTTACCCGGTGAATTAAGTAAATACCCGGGTATTTACCCATACATACCAAAAAGCTGAGTATTTATAATTTTGCAGATAACTTGGCTACATAAAACTGACTGATTTACTATGTTGTCAGAACGTTAAACGTCTCTATCAAAAAAGCAGTGCACAGTGTCATTACTTCTACATTTATTAGCTGATTTAATGTGTAAAGGGTAATTTTTAAGAGCTATAGTTTTCCAAAAAAAAACCCTAAATTCAGACAAATGCATGAAATCTTTATTTGAATCAACACTACGGTCCATATAATTTAATGTTTGAAGATTATTTCATGCAAATGTTGACCGTGACTGCGCCTCAAATAGTTCATCCGCTTAGTCCAATTTCGGCATACTCTTCCGACCGGTATCTTATGAATAAATGCGTCTTCCAATGCGTCAATTGAAGTGCACTTTTCTGTTTAGGCATGAGCTTTAACATAGCTCCACAAAAAATAGTCTAAAGGCGTTAAATCGCACGATCTAGGCGACCAATTGACCGGTTCCGAACGTGATATTAAATATTCATCGAACTCGCCTCTAAATAAGTCCATTGTTACGCGTGCAGTGTGGCATGTGGCACCATCTTGTTAAAACCACATGTAATGCAATTCAAGCTTTTGCATTTTGGGCAAAAAAAATTGGATAACATCTCACGGTAGAGCTCACCATTCACAATTACATTACGATTCGTATCATCTTTGAAGAAGTACGGTCCAATGATGTCACCAGCCCAAAAACCACAACCAACCAAACTGTGACTTTTTCTGGATGCATTGGTAGCTCTTGCAATGCTTCTTCACTCCAAAATCGACAATTCTGCATATTTACTTATCCATTGAGCCAAAACTGAGATTCGTCGTAAAATGGAAGAAGCGCGCGATGAACTTTCTTAACAGAGCACGCATTTTGATAATAAAATTCAATAATTTGTCAGCGTTGTTCGTTTGTAAGACGATTCATGGTTAAATTATGGACCAAACTGAAGACGTTTGACAGTAAAACAAAACACGAAACGTGCGTGAACTTTTTAAACCCGTGTTACCAAAAAGAAAATAGCTAAAAAATCATCCTTTATGAGGAAGTCTAAAAAATGCCACTAGAGGGCGCAATTTATCCGATTATCCGATTTGGCTGAAATTTTGCATGTGGTGTTTTGTTGTGACTTCCAACGAATGTGCTAAGTATGGTTCAAATCGGTCCATAGCCTAATATAGCTGCCATATAAACCGCTCTGGAATCTTGACTTCTTGAGCCTCTAGGGTGCGAAATTCTGATCCGATTTGGCTGAAATTTTGCATAAAGGGTTTTGTTTTGGCTGGCAACAACTATGCCAGTTACGGTCTAAATCCGTTCATAACCTGAAATAGCTCCCGTATGGACCCATCATCCGATTATACTTTTTAAGTCTCTAGCGGGCGCAATTAGCACTCGATTTGGCTGAAATTTGTACAACGTCTTCCTCCATGACCTTCAACATACTTATCAAATACGGTCTGAATCGGTCAATATCTTGACAAAGCTCCCATATAAGCCGATCTACCGATTTTATTTCTTGAGCCCCTACAGGCCGCAATTCTTATCCAAATTGTTTGAAATTTTACACAATGACTTCTACAATGGTCTTCAACATTCATTTCATTAATGGTCCGAATCGGAACATAACTTATCGTACCCATTATCCATTGTTTGCCTAAAAAGAGATACCAGCCAAAAAACTCGGAAAATGCGATACATGGTGGAGGGTATATAAAATTCGACCCGGCCGTATTTAGCACGCTTTTACTAGTTTTTTTATGGGTATGTTATCAAATCATATGAAAGAAGCTTTCATACCCATTCGTCATAATTACAATGTTCTAATAGAACATTTTTCGAAATGAAGTTTTCCGCTTCGGTACTCTAAAAATATTTCTTGTATACGTTTGTTTCTTATACCAAATCATTTTGCAATGAACCACCTAAGAACAAACATGGAATTCTGAAAAAATTTCTTAAAAACGTTTTTTCTTGTACACACACTACGTGTTATTATATATGTTATATACTGTATCTACTTTATGGTGTCGCAGATCAATATTCGAATGATCCCCTTAACATCCAGGTCGAAGATTTCTTCCTCTGATTTACTGGCAACCTCGATATTGTATTCATTGCATTAGTTTCTTACGAACTAGCATTTGCGATCCAAAATCTAAATCAAATAATTTTGGCACTGCCAATGCAAATTTTTCCATGAACATTCCGTTAAGGAACAGGGGCAAACTTCTCACATATTAAAGAGTGCTGTCAGGGACCTCCTTCTTATAACCGAGTCCAAACGGCGTGCCGCAGAGCGACACCTCTTTGGGGAGAAGCTTTTACATGGCAAAGTATCTCAAAAAATGGTGGTTATCCCCACCGCTGAAAGTAGTTTCCTGATGTTCTCGCCAGGATTCGATATGGCTAGACAAATAACAGATATTTAATTTGGACGACTTCTGCACTCTGCATCATCAGTGTCGCTACGACCAAGTAGCGAGAAAATACAAAAGTAAAAGAAGTACAGCATGAACAATTTTTTGGAACCAACACCACGGGTTCTACAGAGAAGCGTGCAATAAACTCATTTCTGCTAAGTTCATTCCCAAACAGTATGTTAGACTCCTCACATTAGGAAGTCAACTTTACTCCGACAATAAAGACTTTGTTTTCCTGGGGTTTTCTCATTTAAAAAGGGATATCATAATGGGCTACATTACTGTAAGGTGCTGCAAAGGAAGCCGAGTGGGTAGGATTACCAGTGCGGGTGCTTAGGTTCGATTTCCACCGGAGGCCTGGTTGTTGTTGTAGCAATGTATTGTACACTTAGGCGGCAGCCCTTGCCGAACAAAGATTTCAGGTCTTTCGCTACTGTGGTATCATAATAGTCGTAGAAATAATCGAAATGAATCTGTTTGAATCTGTTAATCCAACCTAACCTAACCCACCTATTGAACGTAACCCAATTTAAAACCTTACCAAAATAAAAATTAGCACTTCATGGCAATTTGCTTCAATCGATTACTGTGTAGTTCTAGTTACATTAGCTGAATAACAAAAAAAAAAAAAAAAATATATATATATATAAATATATATATATATATATATATATATATATATATATATATATATATATATATATATATATATATATATATATACAACTCTTCTACAGTTATTATGTATTGAATATTTCATCGTTGTTTGTTTGAAGTTTTTATGATTTCATTTTTATTCCAAGTAATAAATAATTTTCTCCCACTGTTAATTGGCCCACCGATATGGAAATTGTAGAAACTTGACTCCCAGTAGAGCCGCGCTTCATTTGAAGCGCTATCTAGCATGTGACCTTAAACCATTTAAAACTTCAAAGTTATGGAAAAAACATTACAAATTAGAACTGGGACAATTAACTTTTTAACAACTATTTTGAGTGATTTGACTTGACTAGGGTTTTGGGAGACTTGGCTGTTTGATCGTTCATCCATATAAGTTGAGCACAAAAATAAAACGAATGCATGTTGAAATCATTTGCTCGAATGCTGGCAAACAAAATAATAAATGACAATAAAACAACAAAATTACCATACAATAAAAACCAATACCAACAAAAAGAACAACAAAAGCATAAAACACATGTAGATTAAATGAAATTACAAATTAGCCTAAATTATTTGGAGCGAAACGTTGGCTATTTTGTTGAGGTTTTTTTTCGCTCTCTCAATAAAGTTTCAAATGACGTCGACTCTAATTTGAATGAGCAATGCGATACGCAAATGGAGTTGGGGGTCATTAGTTGCCTTCATGGTGTTTTTTCTTTTTTTAATTTAAATTATTGTTGGATTGGAAAACGGAAATGTTCCCATTGTGAAAAATTTTCATAGAATACTGAAGAACATATGGGTATTAAAATAGCACCACAAAAAGAACCCATAAATTATGGGTTGTGATTTGCAATGAGTTTGGAAGAACAAAAACAAAACCCTTGAAAAGAACAACAACTAAAATTGAAGCGCTAATATGAAATTAAATCGTGCTGATGATATCATATTTTTTTTTGTTCGTGCATTGTCATATCTGTTAAATTTGCAAAACAGAAATCAATGCAAAATGTGGTTTTAATTAATAAAAGAAGAAGAAGAACAAATAGGAAGGAACTGCACAATTATAAAGAACGAATATGGAAAAATATCAAAATGTGACAAGTAAGATTATGAAAACAAAAAGAAAAAATAATAAGTAAAAAATATAAATAAGAAATAAGCAAATTATATTAAGATAAATTAAATAAAAAAAAATTTGAATAAAATAAGAAATTAAATTAAACTACGCTCAAAATTAAATAAAATTCAAATAAAAAAATAAATTGAAATAAATTTAATTTAAATATTGAACAAACATATTGCAAACTCTTTAATAAAAATAAGCTAAAGTAAAATAAAACGAAATAGAATAGCATAACATAAAATAATAATAAAAAATTACGTAAAAAATAATAGGAAATAAAATAAATGATCTTCGCCCCAACAGGCAAAAAAAAACTGAAAATGAAAAGCAAAGCCCGGTCGGGATTCGAGCCTGGGCAGAAGAAGCAACAGCGAAAGCCGTTGCCGTTGTCTGGCCTTCGAAGTCGAAAATGAAACTTCCAAAAGATGCACAGAATCTTTTGTATACCATGGGAGTAGTAGACAGGGTTGTCGAGTGTGGTTAATGGGGTATCTGTATCATAGAGGCGTTTTCACAATAAGTACGATATAAGTACAACATACCAACGTACGGCTTTTGAAGCTTTCACACTTAATGTGGCCGATGAGTTATTCTAACCAAATAACGAAACGCGTCCGATAGTGGTTGGTGTGTGGTAATCTCGGGCTTTCCTTTCCCATTGCAAACAATTTCCGATCATTGAGCTCATCTCGAAAGAGAAACAAACGAAAATTAAATTTTGATTATAAAATGTTATAATGGTGGAGACGACCCTATATGAAGTGGTACGAGAGGTCGAGATGACTCTCCAACAGTAGGATTATACGATAGCGCCTTTTCTCAATATTGAGGGGACATTTCATTACGTGGAGATTGGATCGATAGTCGCCACACAGGATGGCACGCGGGTCTGACCGAATGTCTCCCGGTGGACGGATAACATGATTCGCGGCACCATTATTAATCAAGTTACAATTTAAAAGTTCTCGTTTACCATCATGAATGGCAAAACTTGGAAAAAACGTCTATAACAGCAGGGGTGGCAGGTAAGTGAAAGCAAGGAAAACTAAACTACTAGCTGGCAAATCTTAACAATATGCGCGTTCAATTTATGATGAAAATTAAGCAAATTGACCTATATTAGGCGCCCTGCCAGCATATTAATTCTAAAAAAATTAGATTTTTGAATAAACTATGCGAGGGAGCTTTATTGGGTCAATGCGGACTTGGGAGAGAATTTGGTCAGAAAGCGAGTGACAAGGGGAACGCCTCAAGAAGGAAATTTTCCTGCGGCGAACATCGAGATTATGGAAAGGTCACTGTGGAGGCTATCACTCGGAGATATAAAGATACCGGATTTCAGACTCCCGACTTTGGACGGGACCACTCTGCAGTTGTCAAAGGAGGGGAAATACCTAGGCAAAGTTCTCGATTCGCAACTGTCCTGGAAAAGGAATACGAAGGAAAGGTCCCATATGGCGATATGCGCCTCCTACCCCTGCCGATGGATGTTAGGTAGGAAGTTGGGAAGATGATTTACTGGATGTACACGGCCATTGTAATACCAGTGCTGACACATGGAGCACTGGTATGTTGGAAGGCTGTGGAGAAGAGTACACGGACTAAGGAACTTCGAAAAATACAGTGACTGGCCTGTGTTGCAATAAAGGGGCGCAAAGATCCACACCACAGTTGGCGATGCTGAATATACAACCTGTTGACATATATATTCGGGGCTGTGGCGCTAAGGCATAGCATAGGCTGAGGGAACTTGGCATGCGGAGGGAAGGCGGACTCGGGCACGTTTCATTCCCTGTCCCAGACTACCACACTATCGTACTACCTCTCTCCCAGACTACCTGCCGCCCAGATCGATTCGGGAGAGGTTGTTCCGGATTCGCTTTCCCGGGGGTGACGAGAGGAAGATGGCTGCTGTGTTTGAGTGGGGTGAGACCTCGGTTTTCACTGACGGCCCAAGGATGGAGACAGGGACGGGATTGGGGGGGTTTACTTTTTATGCCAGTTAAATTGACGTACGACCGCACGATATTCCAGGTAAAGGTCTGTGCCACTAAGTTTACCACAAAAGAGTTCCGGAGGATGGCCCTGCACCTTCGAAACGCATAATATGCATATGTGGACAGTGTGGCGTTCCTCAAGGCCTTATCCAAAAAATTGCATACATCGAAATCGAAATATAGGCCAAATCGCGATATAGGCCACAGATTTCGTACAAAGCACAATGTGGACTATATGCGAAATATACTGTATATGTATGTGGCACCTATATCCAAGTATTGACCTATATGACCCATATAGGGCATGAATATCGAAGAGCTTTACAGGGCTTGCGGTGTCAAATTTCCTTTTATAGGTCCAAGACCTTCAATCGGGAGCTCAGTCTTTATCACAGATATATCTAAACATAGACCGAACTGGGCTATATTGAACACAAATGTCGAAGAGCCTGTTCACAGCTCACAGTATCAAACTTCAGTGAAGTCGCATAATAAACATATTCTTATAGTCCAAAGAACTTAAATCGGGAGATCGGTCTTTATGGCAGCTACATTCAAATCTGAATAGATTTGGGCAGCATTGAACTGGGATATTGAGTGGTAATGCAACTCGCTGTCCCAAAATTCAGCAAAATCGGACGACAAATGCGCCTATTATGATCTCCTGACCTTAAATTGAGAGATTGGTCTATATGGCAGTTATGTCGAAATATAGACCAATATTTACCAAACTCGGTGCGAATGTCGCAACTAATTGTGTCTAATTTCAGCAAAATCGGTTAATAATCTCACCTTTTATGGGCCTAAAGCCTTAAATCTGAAGATCGGTATATGTGCCTGCCATATACACACCCCTTATTGAACAGGTATGTCGAGGAGCCTAGCACAACTCGCTGTCACAAATTTAAGCAAAATCAGGCAATTAGTGTGCCTATTATGGGCCAAAGACCTTAAGTCGTGAGATCGGTTTATATGGCAACTATATCTAAATCTGGGCCAAATCAAACAAGAATATCGAGGGGCCTAATATAACTTACTGTACCAAGTTTCAGTGAAATCGGACAATAAATAGCCTTTTATGGACACAAGACCTTAGATCAGGTGATCGGTCTATATGGCACTTATATCCAAATCTGGGCTGTATTGAACAATAATGTTGGGAGGCCTAACACAGCTCACTGTCCCAAATTTCAGCGAAACTGAATAATAAATGTGGCTTTAATGGGCCAAAGATCGGTCTATATGGGGTTTTATCAAGATATGGTCCGATCCATCTTTCTTCGAACTTTACCTACCTATACACAAAAAAGAATCTGTGCAGTTTCAGTTCAATATCTCTTTTTTTAAAGACCGTAGCGCGATTTCAACAGACAGGCAGACGGACATGGCTAGATCGTTTTAGAATTTTAGGACTATCAAGGATATATATACTTTATAGGGTCGGAAATGGATATTTCTTTGTGTTTGCGAACGGAATGACAAAATAAGTATATCCCCATTCTTCGGTGGTGTGTATAAAAATTAAAGTGCTGCCCTTTGCTTGTTCCGAATAGACGAAAAACGGCTGAACCGATTTTCATGAATTTTCACAGATTGTGCAGTTTAGCCCTCCCGGTGAATATAGGGTGCTTCATTCTGTAATATCCGCGAGAAGGGCGGACCCTCCCCCTAACCACAATTTTCAAAAACGCCAGATCTGGGTGATTGGTGCACCGATTTATGTGAAACACACACAAAGTTGGTATAAAATTTTGGGATCAAATAACCGTGGGGGACGCTCTACCCCAAAACCCTCCCAAACGGACATGTTTACCGATTGGGACAATATGGGTATCAAATGAAAGGTAATTGGAAATAAAATTCGTAACTTATATAAAAATTTGGGATCTATTCCCAGGCGACCCCAAAAGTATGCACCAAATGGACATGTAGGCCGAACGGTACTCATTCAAACGAAGGGTACTTGCGAGTAGAATACGAAATTTGAAAGTAGAATACGAAAATTATACAAAAACTTGGATCGATTCCCGGGAAGTCGACCACCCCAAAATTATGCCCCAAATGGATATGTATGCCAAACGGTATGGGATTCTAATGAAATTTGAAAACGAATATAAATAAAATAAAAAATATAAAAACTTAAATAATAAAGGGTGATTTTTTTGAGGTTAGGATTTTCATGCATTAGTATTTGACAGATTACGTGGGATTTCAGACATGGTGTCAAAGAGAAAGATGCTCAGTATGCTTTGACATTTCATCATGAATAGACTTACTAACGAGCAACGCTTGCAAATCATTGAATTTTATTACCAAAATCAGTGTTCGGTTCGAAATGTGTTCATTCGCCGTAACGTTGCGTCCAACAGCATCTTTGAAAAAATACGGTCCAATGATTCCACCAGCGTACAAACCACACCAAACAGTGCATTTTTCGGGATGCATGGGCAGTTCTTGAACGGCTTCTGGTTGCTCTTCACTCCAAATGCGGCAATTTTGCTTATTTACGTAGCCATTCAACCAGAAATGAGCCTCATCGCTGAACGGTGAATGAACACATTTCGAACCGAACACTGATTTTGGTAATAAAATTCAATGATTTGCAAGCGTTGCTCGTTAGTAAGTCTATTCATGATGAAATGTCAAAGCATACTGAGCATCTTTCTCTTTGACACCATGTCTGAAATCCCACGTGATCTGTCAAATACTAATGCATGAAAATCCTAACCTCAAAAAAATCACCCTTTATAAATAAACACATAAAATACACCATGTAAATTGACATAAAATAAAATATAATAATAACACTAAATTGCTATATAAAAAGTCTCAAAGGTTACACCAGAGTACAACACTGTCTAACTGGATATTCAACTGAAACATTAAAGCCTTGCTAATTAAGTTAAAACAACAACAAAGGAGCAATGCATTGTTATTGCGCTTTTTATCTCTTTTTTACAAACGGAAACAATTTATTTTCCTTAAAGTTGGTATTTTTCACACAAATAAAATATATGTAAGAAAAAACCCAACATGCGTAAAAGCTGTTAAAAGGCATTAATCTGCGCAAAAACCTACAATAAAAAAGTTCGTAACTAAATAAACATTCAAAGAAAGATTACAATCGTTAAATACAAGTTGTAATCAACCCAAAGAAAAATTAGACACTGAGCAAAATTTTAAGTTTCAAAAAAAAAAACGATAATTAAAATTGTTTCTTCCAAAGAAATATTTTATTATTTTATCCCCTTCTGTGGTGGATAGTTCATAAGTGTCCCAAAGCAGATTTAAGTTGTAGTAGCCGATAGCAGTGCTAATAGTGAGCTCTTACTACCGGTAGGAGTTCGTGTATTCATCTGAGGATTAGTTCTGTCACTACTATGGTTTCAAAATAGACAAAATTGTCCGAGTCTGATTTCATGCTGCCACTATAACCAAATTGGTCACCGTAGCACAGAGGCTAGCATGTCCGCCTACGACGCTGAACGCCTGCGGTGGTGGTTTTCCCTCCTAATCATGACAACATTTGTGAGGTACTTCTCTCCAAAGAGGTGTCGCGGCACGCCGTTCGGACTCGGCTATAAAAAGGAAGCCACTCATCATTCAGCTTAAACTTGAATCGGACAGCACTCATTGATATGTGAGCAGTTTGCACCTGTTCCAAAATTTGCATTTTACTATAACCAAACCACCAAAGTGTCCAGCATGCTCCTAACCTGCTTGGAATTAAGTCAACGTTAAACTTGGCACTACGGATTGATATGACAGCTGTTTTTCTTTGTTTTGTTAATTGAAACTTTAAGGCAAATAAGTAAGTAGTGTGGAAATCATTTCTTTCGGTGTATTTTTGAAAATCCATTTCCATTTTCACAAAAGAGTGAGAAAATCAACGGCATATACAACTTGGTTTTCCAAAGACCAATGTCTTACCCTCCCCTCAGCCCCTCAGCCCCTCAGCCCCTTAAGCAACGATGCAATAGGAAGACAGGGAGAAAATGGGGAGGTTAAAACAAGATTGGGCGTTTGTGATAATTAATGACAATTATTAAAAAAAAAAAAATAAACTGAAACGGAGTCAATACAAAACCACAGTAAACAGCAATAAAAACGGGCGACAAAAAAGCAATGCAGCCATGTTACTAAACCGCCATAAGTTAATGCATACTAAGCACACATGGTCAGAAGCGATTTAACTTGGTCAATTAACGCAAAATATAAGCGACACAACAGCAATGGCAACAGCGACATTGTCTAATGGTAACTCCAGCCTAGATGACAAGAGCACAACGACGATGACCACAAACAAGACCACAACAAATGACAACCATTACATGCAGGGGAGAACGAGGACTACAGAGTCGGGCAGAAAGAGAACGCCGATAGAAGTGGCGAAAGGGGATGAAAGAAACGAAACAAAACTGAAACTAAATCTCAATTAACTCCAATTTAAAGCTTAAACTTTGGAGTACATACACGCTTCAGCCTCATCTCTCGGGCCAACGAGTGTTCGATATGCAACTAATATGGACACGAAGCATGGCCTAGGAATGGTCAGCAAATAAAAACCAAAGGAGAAGGAAAAACGAGAGAGCTAACTGGAAGGCCACTAAACTAAAGTGAAAACAGGAATATTGATAGGACTTGGACAATTTGTTAGAGCGGCACAAGAAACACATTAAAGTCGGCCAGGGCATGAGGTGATGCTTAGGCAGATTTTTATTGTACCATAATAAATTTAAATGGTCACCTAGTAATGAAAGCCAACGAGCGGATGCACCTAACATTTAGGTAAAATTGAATGTGAGAGAAGAAAGCTGCTATGGATAGAGCAGGAGCGAGAAACAAACAAAATCGACTTAGTTTGACGATCTATGTCCGTCCGTCAGTTTTAATCTTAGTACAGTTTCTAAAAATGGAGTTATTCTGCCAAAAATTTGCATAGATTCCTTTTTTGTCCAAAGGCAGGTTAAGTTTGAAAATGAGCTATGTCGGACTATACCTTGATATCTCCCCCATATAACCCAATCTGCGGATTGAAGATCTTTCGCCCATAAATATGGCATATACTAGCAGATTTTGCAGAATTTTGGCACAGTGAGTTATACTAAAACCGATCTCACAATTCTCTGACTAAGGTTCCATAAAAGCAGCATTTTTCTTGATTTCTTTCAAAGTTGGCACAGTTCCCAGAGTTAAGCCCTGTATGGTTTATATAGGTGGCGCATGGTGTCCTATACATGACACACGATTCAGAGATGTCGGCTTCAAGCTTTAAATTGCTGGTTGAAGCCGCTTCTGCAGGGAAAAAGAGACTCATTGTGGAAAGTGATGCACATCATCATATGTATATGGGAAAGTTCGGATACCAACGAAAGGGGTGAGCTGCTTATCGAATATATTAAAAGTTGGAATCTGGCGATTTGTAATAAAGGAAATAAACCGGTTAATAGGAATAGGCCGGAGCTGCTAGATGTTCTCATCGTATAATTGCAGGGGTTTCGCGGCTAACAGACACCGGCACTTAGGTGGGGACACAATACGAGTCATGAAACCCACTTAGAGGCATGGTATGGAAAACATTAAAGGATTTTGTAAGTAGCACAGAATTCTTAACTTAGATATTCTTTTTCGAGATTATTTTTAGTATTCAGTGCACACAATAAGCCGACTACTGACTTAGGTGTATATCCATAGTGGCATGGGGTGTATTAATATCCACACGCCATGTACTGCGTGGATACTGCTGTTTCCAGACCTATAATGCTATATGGTAGTGTAGTCTGGTGGACGGCGCTTCAAAAGTCCATCTACTGTTCAATACTCAGACGGTTCCAGAGTATGGCTTGTTTTTGCATCACAACCACACGCTCCTAAACTAAAGGACCAGGTGAGTTTTGGGTGTACTCTGAAGAACTAGGACTGGTCATGTCGAGAAGGTTGCCCGACCACTGTAGTGTGTATCAAGCGGAGATCCTTGCAATGAAAAGGTGGTGGAATTACTATGATATAATGTCGTAACGACAACTGGCATAAATATCTTCTCAAACAGCCAGGTGGCCATAAATTTCTGGCGAACATATTTCTGAGTTAAAAAACGGCCCTCAACTGTTGCAGATTTCTCAACAGGATGGCTGAATAGTTCAAAGTTCAACGGTTTTTGGTACCAGGCCACAGAGATATTCTAGGGTGTTTTAGAGCGGACGACCTTGCGAGACTAAGAATTATGTTCCACATAACTGGAATGTGTAACATAATCTCTAGCGACATGTAAGCTAAGTCTTCAGGATCAGGCCCTAAGGGCAAATATGGTGCGAATATGGTGCACATAGGACGTAATGCCTTTTTAGTAGTTAATTATGGAATTCAGTTTTATGCAGTGTATTTTGATTACTCAGATATTTCTTTACTGATTACACCTCATCGTTGCCACAAAAATTGTTTGTTTTCTTCTACCTTTTCTACGTTTGGCAAATATTTGTAACAAAATATCACACTTGACTCATTGTTGTGAATATGTATGTTGGTTGCTTTCATATACGGTTTTCGTTGAGTTTTTGATGGTTTTTTGCAATAAACCAGATAAGATGATGTCTATTTTAAATAGCGTCAATCCGACATACTATACAATTATGGGTTTTGGCAGGCCAGTCAGTCAGCTAGTTAGCCAGCCTAATCAAGCAAGCAGGCAGCAAACGAGCCAAAGCAGGCATCTGTTGTTAAGATATAACAAAATACCATTTTAGATATGAGCTTGTGCTAAATAAATACAACTGGCAGCAGCACAAGCACCACAAAACGCAAATATTTCACTCTTAAAACCTATTTGCACTGGGGCTTTTCTCGTTACAAAAAAAAAAAAACAACCGAAAACAGCGCTCAACGTATATCGACCAGAGCAATCACAGCGAACAAATAAATTTTAACATAACAGAAAATCAAAATAAAATTGTTTAACTTAATTGTTATTTTACACGCAAAAATTTTATGTGCCATATATGCAGATGTTTGCCCGCCACTCTTTCTTCTTTGAATGGATTATATATATGTTAATATCAGCATTTGTTTGTGTTACAGAATGAGGTAGTCTTTTAGGAATGCTTGTATAGGATTCAAAATGTCTAAATTAAAAAATCCGAGAAATGGGGATTTTCTTCTTTTTTTTTGGGGAAACGAAATTTCAGTGGTGTATTTTATTCCTCAACGACTGGTGTGGAAGGCAATACATACAGTACCGACAGAGAATTAAGCGAGGCCAAGCTCTGTCAGAATTCATGATTACATTGGATCAGTAGAATAATACCAAAAAACGGTTTAGAGTTTCCGGCCAAAGCGAAGGTTCCTAATATTTATGGGGATTATTGGGTGCCATAGTAACCCAAAATCATAAGTCACATGTTCAAATTTGGCGTCAAGTACCTAGGGGCACGCCCCTCCCCAAATCCCCAAACAGGCATTATGCATCATTATGCATAAGTCGATGTTAGCAATTTGACTAGTAAAGCTAGCTGCAGTTTGGTTGTAAATGAGCTAAATCCGACAATGTTCATTGAATTCTTGAGCTCTTACAGGACGGAAATATGATCTGATTTGTTATGGCAACATATTATGGATCATTCTAGTGGTAGATAGATTTGCAATATTAACCGACTATGATTTTTTAGATCCAATACACTTAGCAGTCGCAATTTTAACCGGATTTGTATGAAATTTCGCCTGTAGTGGATTTTCAACAAATTCTTATGTTGCGTTAGTTGTTAAAATAAGAGTACTATCATGTAGCACACAAGACACCCACGCCATTAAGTACCTTCCAAACAAGTTCGATTCCCCCGGCCGTTCAAAAAAATTTTTTGCTATTGTTTCTTTAAACTTATTTAAGAAAATTCGGCTAAAAAATATGTATTTCGTAATCAAAAAAAATTTTTTTATGTGGTTTTTACATTTTTTTTTAATATTGGGTTTGATTTATTACTATGCAATAATGCTTATTGAGTTATTTTATCATGAATAATGACCTCTGTAAGATAGAGGATGCGTGCAAGACAACAAAACGAGAGTTTAAATCACGCGGTAAAATGAATAAAATTGGGTTTTAGGGTAATAGTAGAAAGTGAACAGAGAAAAAATCCGAGAGCAAGCAGTTAACGAACCACACAAAGCGACGCGAAGCGAACAAAGAAAATTAAAACAACACCACATCAAAGCTGTGCAGCAAAGTACATGTGGTGGTTGGTTAAATGGTTTTTTGTCTTGCTTATGGATATATGTATTGTTGTTGTTGTTATATGTTGGCTTGCAAAAAGTGTCTTTCAAAAATTCCAATTAATTTTCTAGTTGATCCAATTAAAAATTATTGAATTTTTAAAAATTTTCAATTAACTTTTTAATTGATCCAATTAAATAAATGATTTACATTTTCGAAATGTCCAATTTTATTTTATAATTGATCCAATTAAAAAAATGATTGAAATTTTCGTAATTTCTAATTCATTTTTTAATAGGATCAATTTAAAATGTTATTGAAAATATGCATATGTGTTATCTTGAAAATTGGACTGCACCCTTTGATATGTGAGAAGTTTGCCCCTGTTCCTTAGTGGAATGTTCTTGGGCAAAATTTGTATTTTGAATCTTGAAAACTTTCCAAAAATCGCGCTGCATAAGGCGCAACCTCGATTCCGATGCAACATGGTTCACATATGTTAAACTCCTGGGGTAAAAGTTTGAGGTTTATGTTTGGGACCCCATGATCACTCTTTAGAAACAAAACACCTACGAGGTCTTGGCTTTTTAATTGATAAAGATTGAATTTTCAGTTACATTTTATGTATAACTAGCCGAACCGGGCCCGCTCCGTTGTGCCTAGTGTCTTTTTAGGGTGGGGACACTTCGCCTTGAATGTGGGTAACGAGTTCGTGTCACTGTAGCCCATATTCGCCATGACGCTAAAAAAAAGAATGGATATCAATTTTCGCACCCGACTCCAACAATAGAAACCATGTTTTGTTTTAGGTCACTGTAAGAGTGCAAAAACATTTCGAACGAATAGCATTACAAATGTCCGATATCTTGTTTTTTGTGAAGTGCTATTAAGGAAGTGATGGCACCTCAGACATTTCGACTCAAATATCGATATTAAATTTGTGCTTCACTCCCAAATCGCTTTAGTTGGAGCCCTATATAGCTATGGACGGTCAACGAGAACCGTTTGGAGGGTGTTTTGTGCTTGGGGCCGCCCGTTGGGTCGTTGGACCCAACATTTTAATACGATATTCGTTTTCTCTAATAACTATCTAGTGCCTATCGGCCAAATTTTGATTTTGGGTGGTGGTTTTTGGGGGATTGGGGAGGATACGCCCCCATCCGATATCAAAAAAATTATATAACCTATGTTTCCTTCCACAAAAACCTATACACTCTGTGAAAATTTGAACAAAATCGGTCTAGATGGAGTTCCATATACTCATAATTGGTTAATATGCCCATTTGGGGCGTTTTCGGGGGATCGGTGTATCCCCCTATACTTCAATCTGATTTTGTATAGCAGATTCGTAATCTACTCCCAAATACCTTTCATTTGAGCCCCATATTGATATGAACGTTCAATTTGTCTGCTTGGAGGAGTTTTGGGGTTAGGGCGACGTCCTGGGTACTTGGACCAAATTTTTAATACCACATTTGCATTCTACTCTTCAATTCCTTTTATTTGATACCCATATTGTCATATCGGTCCACCTTTGATTTAGGGTGGTGTTTTTGGAGTAACGGGGAGGGTCCGCCCCCTTCCGATATCAACAAATTATAAATCAGGATCCTTCCTCCTGCCCATATCCGCAATCTACTCCCGAATACCTTTCATTTGAGTCCCATGTTGTCATGATCGTCTAGAAACTTATTTTAGGGGGTTTTGGGGTTGAGGTGGCCCTCCAGTTACTTGGACCAAATTTTTTATTTGAAATTCGTACTTTACTTCTGAATACCTTTTATTTGAGTTCCCATATTGTCCCGAGCGGTACACTTTTTGTTTTAGGTAGTACTTTTGGGGTATCAAAAAACTTTATAGCCTATGTTTTCTTCCAGACCAACCTACACAATCTCTGAAAATTTCAAGGTAATCGGTTCAGCCGTTTTTGAGTCTATACGGAGCAAACAAATTCATTTTTATATATGAGATTTTTTTTAGATTCAATTAAAAAAATAATTAAATCAATTCATTTTTTAATTGAAAATGACAAAAATGTCAATCACGATTGTAATTGAAAAAGTTCCAGATTCAATTTAAAAAATTATTGAATCAATTAATATTTTAATTGAAAATTGCCAAAATTTCAATCAGAATCGTAATTGAAAAAATCCGGATTCAGTTAAAAAAAATATTGATAAAATTGATTTTTTAATTGAAGCAATAATTATTTTCAATTAAATTTTTAATTGAAAAAATTTTCGTGATATTTTTTTACTGTCTCGTGTTCGTTTATCAATATCAAGTATGATCCGAACCTGATCTAGTTGCTATATAAAGTGATCTTCCGATTTCACTACTTGAGTTTCGACAGCAAGCAATAATTATACAAATAAACAAAGGAATCTCTGTGAACTTTGTTTCTTTATTGGCATCCCTATCCTATAAGCACTTGCAACTGAGTAATAAAGCACGAAATGCACATCACACCTTTTGCTTAGTTTTAGTTGTTGTTGGCATAGTAAGTGCTGCAGTGCTGGTAGTTTATACATCATAGCCAATGAGCAAACAAACACAACACATGCATATTCCATCAGAGAGATGAATTGCGATAACAAACAAGAAATCCGATTGACTGAACAAACACCAATGAATATTTGAAAAACTATTTTTCAACACTTGCCTCTGATACTAGAGATGACAGTTATGAAGTTTTTGTTTGGTTTAATTTATGTATGTTGGTTCATGTTATATATTTTGTTATAAAAGTTTAATTAGTTTCTACACTGTATTGTGTATTAATTAATTTATGAATACTATCTTGATTTGGTAAAAACGATTAACACTAAATATTCTTAAAAAATGTTTTATTAGAACAACTAGTTTCAATACAGTTCACTTTTAATAACTTTTGAAGATTTTAAATATGTTTTTTAATTAACACGTCTTTATACAAAACAAATATTTCAGTATACTTTTGGATATCTCACATGTTGTATTTCAGATTTTTTTCTATTAATTTCAATAATAAACACTTCTAAGGGGAGGAACCAAATCTTGTTAAATTGACTTAGATTCTTTAACTGTAGTAAATTATATTTATTTTCTTTTGGATTCATTTATGTTAAGAAGTACACCAAATTATTTGAGAAGTTCTCAAAAATGAATTTATGAAAAATTAGCATTTCTAAATTTTTTTAATCTATATCCTTTTTGTATTGGTGAATGTATCTTAGAAGAACCACCTTTATATCACATTTGAATTTTTTAGTACATGTTTTCTTTCGATACACCTCTACGTATGTCACATTAAACTGTTAGAAATTTACAACTAATTGTAGATATTGACACATATGTTTCCCATAATGTTGCCATATTTTTGAATATACATTGTGATGCTTATTTCAATTATTTATTTGTAGGGCAATGTTTAAATGTTTCCCATAATGTAGTTAAAATTAACACCACTCATTTCATACTTAATCAAATTAATTTTTATTTGTATTATTCAATGAAACACTGTTATTTTTCCTTTATTTGTTAGTTTTAGTTTAACAACATCCCGATTTTTTCTATTTTTTTGCTTCGAAATTTGTTTATTGTTCCTTGCTTCAAGGGCAGTGATCTTTAAGTAACCAAATATAAAAACCGACCAGTAGCGTTATACTCATGCAGTTTGTCTAGCCTTTACTCAACTAAGTCGAAATCGTAATGAAATGCCATGGAATATCATTCACATTTTATTTGTTGTTGTATATCTGCTGTTCCACACTTTTCCATTATTCCCTCCCCATTTCAGTTGGTTTATTTAAACGACGATAAGATAATAACAATAATAATAATAATAGGATGTATTATAACGCACAAAAACCACAGCAACAAAATTCGAAACTACACATTGATAGATTGCGGGAAAACTGAACAACCGCAGAAATCGATTAAATATTTTGTTATTGTGGCCATATTTCTTTGTTGGTCGTTTTGTCTAGAGCATTCCTTTCTGGATTTCATCTAAAGCAAAAATTCAGTTTTGCAATGCGGTGTGAAGTGATATTGAGCAGATTTTGGGCGAATGTTCAATGCTATTTATTCTATTCTAATTGAATTTTGCTTTCACATTTCAATTGGCAAAATATAACAATTTATAATAATTAAACTAGCCTACAAAAATATTTTCGTTAATTACAATTGAAGTGAAAAGGGCAGTTTATAAGACATCTATTTGAATTATAACCATTATGATATAAAATTTCCTAAGTGGTAAAAAATGGTCGGCACCGTAGCGCAGAGGTTAGCATGTCCGCCTATGACGCTGAATGCCTGGGTTCGAATCCTGGCGAGACCGTCAGAAAAAAAAATATTCAACGGTGGTGTTCCCCTCCTAATGCTGGCAACATTTATGAGGTACTACGCCATGTAAAAACTTCTTTCCAAAGAGGTGTTGCACAGCGGCACGCCGTTCGGACTCGGCTATAAAATGGAGGTCCTTATCATTGAGCTTAAACTTGAATCGGAGCGCACTCATTGATATACGAGAAGTTTGACCTCGTTCCTTATGGAATGTTCATTGGCAAAATGTGGAATTTGGTTACAATTTAACAAAATGGCCACACCCTAGTCTCTTCCAGACGCGGATTCTATCATATTTCCTGATCATAAATGAACAAAATATGAAATTGCAAGTCAAAAGTCCTATTACTCAGCATGGAGCTTATTAGCAATTCTAATCCATCGAAAGTTATGATCATAGGGAATATTGCACAAAATACAAACCACATACATTATTAAATAAAAAGACAACTCTAACAACCAATGGTGAAACAATGTATTACAACGTAATATGGCCATATTGGTTCGCTGTACAACCATTTTTCTCCAGAAATATTGACCATAAATTATCTTCATTGTAAATACTAATCTCTTATTGTCTGCTACTGTGATAAGGTTCGAAAAATAATTACTCATCGGTGATTTGTGAATTCCCATTAATACCAACGAAATAGCAACAAACAAAAAAAAACTTAAAATTGTGCCGTGAAATATATGACTGACGGTTAGTTAATAATAGACGACTGCCGAACAACAACAGAGATCAATTAAAATCAAACATATGCTTCGATTTGGTATTTAAAATATAATCTACGGCAAATTGTAGGAAACTTAATTAGCCTTAGGGCTTGAGATTATTTGAACATAATCATGGTATTCTATGGTTCTTTTGATATTAGATTTTTGTTCATTGAAAATGTTTGAATAAAGTTGTTCATGAGCTAATTTAATGCTAAAAGAAGCATAGCAAATGGATTTCACATGTTTCAATTCCCACGAGATGGTTGATGACCCTCTTTTTTGTTATTTTTTTGTATGCCTCCAACTAATACTCGTAATCGAAGATTCCTAATGTTTTAAAATAGAAATCAATTGACTTTATCATGGTAAGATACTGATGATCTAAGAGTTTACAACGAATCGATCTTTCTAAATAATGTTGAGATCTTATGGCAATGAGGTACACTGGCAAACAAAATTTTGTCATAGTTTTGCTTGAATTTTGCCCTTTAAGTATAATACGAGTTATATGGGTGTTCAAAGCATGCAGTAAAGATTTCGGTTTTTGAGCAGAAATTTTTTTAGTGAAAAATCGGTTTTGCGACTCATTTCAATATTAATAATCGATTTCGGATGTGTTAAGTCGATTAAAACAACGGACTTGATTAACTATGCATGATCACCAAAGGCAGAGGAGTATACTAATGGAATAATGAAAGTGCATTGAATTACTGAAATGAAGAGTATAGTTTTATATCCCACAACATAGGATAGGGCCTATAGTCATTTAGTCATTCCGCTTGCAACACATAGAAATATCAATTTCAGACGCTACAAAGTATAGATATATTTCTGATCGTCGGAAAATTCCAAAAACAAATTCACGATATTCGTGTGTCTGTTCATCTGTGTGTCGACCTGTTTTGATTACGATACAGCCCTTAGAAATTAAGATATCGAGCTGAAATTTTGGCACAAATCCATATTTTTTTTCATCTTAAAGTGTATTTATTGGCGGTATGATATAAGGCCCCAATGCAATAAAACCCCCAAACCCGAAAAATGAAATAAGGGCCCAAATTTTTACATAAGAAAAAAAAAACATCGATAATTGGGGCTTTATTTAATTTTGAAAATTAAGGCTTAATTTCATATGAAATACGACCCCGAATTTGAAAATAAAACAAAGCCCCAAAACCAAATTTTTGGGGCTTTATTTGTTTTGCAAACATTTACAATAAAACAGATGGAGCAGCACATTTCCAAAAATTTACTGGACATTATTCAATCACCCACTTATTGGGGCTTTATTTAATTTTAAAATTGGGTCTTTATTTGTATGAAATATGGCCCCAAAATTGGAGTCTTATTTCATTTTAGTTTGGGATGTTTTTTCATTGTGGCCTTATTTCATTTTTAGTATGCGGTCCAATTTCATTATGAAATAAAGCCCCTTTTTTGGTTTACCCGAAGTCGTTGAAATTTGAAACAGAGAGTTGTACTGAGTCTCCCGATATACGAACCGAATATGGTCCAGATCGGACCTTATTTAGATATAGCAACCATATAGACCTCTCTGCCAATTTAGGGTCTAAAGCACTCAAAAGCCCTAAAAATGTGAGCTTTTGCTAAGACCGTCAAATATTATCTGATTCCGTAATATCAGGAATTATCTGATTCTACAATAGCTCCCATATAAACCAGTATCCCCATTTGACATTTTGAGGTCCTGAAGCCGCAATTGTTGTCGGGTTTGGCTGAAATTTTGCACATAGCGTTTTTTAATCACTTCCAACAGCCATGGTATGAATTGTCAACATTTTTCACTTTCAACAGCCATGGTATGAATTGTACAAAGCAGTTTTAGAAACTTAATATAGCACCTATATAAACCGAAATCCCGATTAGTTTTTTACGGCCCCTACAAGCTTATTTATTATTATTTAGCACAGATTTGGTACCTACAGTACGCATATGCCCTTCAGCTTAGCTCATTTGTGGAAATAGTAGCAGAATGCATGGTGGTGGGGTCCCAAGATTCGGCCCAGACAAACATAGCACGCTTTACTTGTTTACTTCCAAATACCTTTCATTTGAGTCCCATATTGTTGCGATTGTTCATTTGGCGAGTTTTGGGGAAGGGAACACCACCCGAACAATGGATACCAAATTTTAGTGTTTAGGGTAGGTGAGGTAAGAGTGGCAGTCCTTCACTTTGATAATTTTACGTCCATTGTGATACCACAGTAGCGACAAACCAAGGCCTCTATAGTGGGAATCGAACCCACTACCCCAGCTCTGGCAATCCGACCGCGCTACCAACTTGGCTATCGGGGCAATCAAAATTTGGGTAATTAGAAGTTCTTTTGTGGTGTGGGATGGCCCCGCAGACATTCCGCCTCAAATTAATTCGTGCTCTTCCCCGAATATCTTTCATTTGAGTCCATTGTACGGTTAAGGGGTGTTTTGGGACCCCTAAAACTTTGACTCCAAGATTGGATGTCATTAGTCGAATTCAGTAAAATGTTTTAACGAAATCGAAATTTTGCAAGAAGTGTTTTGCTCTAAGTTCTAAAAACTGCGCCATATATGGTCTGAATCGGTTCATTACCTTATATAGCTCCAATATAAACCAAACTCCCGATTATACTCCTTGAGGCTCTAGACGGCGCAATTCTTATCCATAAACTTATATAGCTCCTAATAAACCGATCTCACGATTTTATTTCTTGGCCCACTATAGGGCGCAATTATTATCCGATTTAGCTGAAAATTTTCACGAAGTGGACTGCAAACCCATGGCAGCCGGTTGTACGTACCGGATTGACCCGATGGAGTTTTCCATCGGCAAGGGCTGCCGCCTCAGTGTGTAACACACTGATACAACAACAAAAACAACGAAGTGTTTTGCTAAGTTCATAACCTAATATAGCTCCCATATAAACCGATTTCGAATCTTGACTTCTTGAGACGTTGGAGGGCGCAATTACTATCAGATTGAGCTGGAATATTGGACGAATTGGTTTGATTTTACTTCCGACAGCTGTGGCAAGTAAGGTCTAAATCGGTTCGGTCTTAATCGATCTCGGATCTTGACTACTTGAGCCGCTAGAGGGCGCTTTTATTATCCGATTGGCCTGTAATTTTGCATGAATTGTTTTCTTTTAACTTCCAAAATCTGAGCCAAGTAAGGTCTAAATCGGTACATTACCTGATATAGTTGTCTATATGACAACTATATCAGGTAATGTACCGATTCTCGATTATACTTCTTGAGTCTTTTCCGATTTGGCTGAAATTTAGCACATCGACTTTATATATGACCTTAAACATGTGTTAAATATGGTCCGAATTAGTCCCTAACTTGATATAGCTCCAAATAAACAGATGTCCCGATTTTATTTTTTGAGCCACTATAAGCCACAATTCTTGTCCGATTTGGATGAAATTTTGCTTAATGACTTTTATTTTTGATCTCGAATAGTCCAACCAAGTATGGCCCCAATCGGTTCATACTTCGGTATAACACCAAAAGCATAGCAATTCTTAAATATTATCCTTTGTTTGCCTATAAAAAGATATCGGACAAAGAACTTGAGAAATGCGAACAATGGTGGAGGGTATATAAGATTCGGTCCGGTCGAACTTAGCATGCTTTTACTTTTTTTCTAAAGCGCTCCATTTCGAGTTAAATTTATCACTTTTGCGACTATTGCAAGCATAGCTAAAAAAAGTAAGGCGGCAGAAATAGACATGAAACTAAATCCATTTCGACTTCAAAATCAATTATTTTTGACTTTTGAAAACCGTGAAAAAGTCGACCTTGGCTTTTCGACTTTTTTGCACAAAAAATCGATTAATCAAAAATTAACCTTACGATTCCTAGTTCGACCTTTTCAAAGAAATCCCAGAGGTGTTTCGTTTTGATTTTCCTTACGTTATTGTGAATCCACTTCACTCTATTAAGACAAGCCATGAAATATGATTTTTACTCCCGATTTCTGGTTTTCTTCAAAAAGCTTTAGCGTTCTTGCGAATATACTTCTGGGCGAACTGATTGCTCAGCTTATGGTGATTTCGATTATGGTGATTTCGATTTTACGCCAATGTTACACTTATACGGATCACCATGTTGCAAACGTCACCCCAACGCTCCCAAAGTGTTACACTTTTTGCATTTTCAATCGAACATGTTCACAAGTCAATATGTAGTCATTTTCACCAAATGATGGTGATGGATGAAGAACTTTCTAGCAATACATCCAATATGCCGTTTGCTACATAAAACGAGTTAACTTTTTCCATTTTTATATATATCTTTTAAATATTTTGCCGCTTTTTTCAAAACATTCAACAAATTTTTGTCTTTCTTCTTCTGTTCAAACGAAATTTGATTGAATGATAGCCGCTGATTTTAAGTGAGGCATTCTCCACCGTGGACTTGGCACGCTGTAAAAAATGCAACATTTTCCCACTCTCTGTAGGCAACATCAATATAAACAAACACTACACCCGGTGGTGGGGTTACATTCAATTTGAGTTTAACATGTCGAAAAATTGCCACACTTTTTGGCACAATCGAAATCACCATTAGAAATTACATGAGATTGGGAATATACCACAACTTATATGGAGTCTAGGTCATGCTCAATAATAATAGGTCATTGGATAGCCAACGATCGTAAGGAGTCTTAAAATTTCATGAGACCAATTTGTTTGGCTTTGAGAAAATATTCGTGCTGGAATACTTAAATTCGTTCACTACAAACTAATTTCCAATACTCAATTCACATCACCCTTGCCGGCTGGGTGGCTTATCAACCAACCAAGCCACCCAATTTATGGCTTCAACATTTCTTTGTCAAATAATTCCCACCATTTGAATGATTTCCCATCATAACAATTATGTTTTATTCATAATAAATTAACACACTTATAACAGGCCGTAAAATAATTAATTGCTATTCCATGCGAGTCAATTATCAATTCGTATTCAAATACATACCAGTCAAGTTATGCCTACGTTTTGGCAAAGTCATGCCGACATTGGCTTAAAGACAGCCAAAAATTTCACATACAAAACGAACATTTTACAAATTATTAGGGTAACATTAACGCCTGTGGCGTGTTTACAGGTTTTGAATTAACAAAAATTATTTATATTTCACGACACATTCATACAAGCAGCCCCATCCAACCATCCTACCATTCATACAAGAATTCATGATAAATGGATGGCAAATTTCCAATTGTAGTTCAACAACTATAACAACAAAGTCACGTAGGTACTTGCGCTGCATAGGCATAACTAAAGCGGCACGCATGCGCGCCTTGTCGCTCCTGAATCACTCACTGCGTGAGAGACAAGCAAAATGTTTTGTCACTGTTTGAAGTTGTGGCGCATGTAACAACCACAAGCATGAGGGAGGAGACATTGCGGTGCACTGCTGCTGGTCAAGAGCACCAAAAATTATTTATAAATCTGCACGCATTTCAATGGCTTAAATGTGATTTGTATTCGAAATGAAATTATTTTTCACTGAGATTTTTATCATTTCTTCTCCTCTGTTTCGATTTTCATTTGCGGATTTTGGCGTTGTAATGGCGCATACGTGTGACTAAGTGAGTGCACAAATCCGTTTAATGACGTCGAAAAGTTGACGTTATGCCCATGCGAAATGGGAAAGCCACTTGCCATGATTTATTATCATTAAAAAGTAAAATTTCCATTTACATTTCGGAACATATTTGAAATATTTTCCATAACTATTGAAAATCAATTTGAAATTAATGGAAATTGGTCTGTGCTTTAATTACTTAAAAAATCTAAGGCGAAAGTGTTTTGGGGGAAATGAAAACTAGGGCAGTAAGAAGAGAAACGTTAGTGAGTCACAAATGATTGATAATCCTTGTGTATTAGTAGAATGGTATACCAAGATTGAGAAGTATCTGAAGGTTTAACAACATATTGCGAAAAAAGTCTGTGCTCAGGAACACATCGACTACGGCATTTCTCTCTAATCTATCACTATACATATGGAGAAGGTTAGATCAGGTTGAATGGGAAGTGCACCATAAGTTTTGTTGAATAGGTTGTAGGTAATTGAGCAAGACTATCGTCGGCAAATGCGAGATGCATTCTCGTAATCAGGCGTGTTTAAAGCCTTAAAGATCAATATGTTCCTCTTATAAGGTTTCCATTCGTCACCAACTTGGATTCGAAGTAGACCTTGAATGGAAAGACCTGTTATTGCCTAATGCCCATGATGAAGGCATTGTTTTCCAACTTACTTTATGCTAATTGGAAGGTCACTACTAAAGGTTACTACTTCTCTCATATCAATGAGGGCAGTAAGATTAATGTTTAAGCTCAATGATAAGGGGCCTACTTTTTATGCTGAGTCCGAACGGTGTGCCGCATGCCATACCAGTTGGTAGAGAAGTTTTAACATGGCAGGGTACCTCACAAATGCAGTCACCATAAGTAAAGAGATAACCACCGCTGAAAAATTTCGAACGTTCACGCCGGTATTGGAACCCATGCGTTCGGCGTCATAGGTGGACATGCTAATTTCTGCGCCACGGTTGCGTCCTAATTGGAAGGTTAGGTTTGGTTTATGTGACAGTTTGCCTTTGCAAATGTTTATATCCGCTAAATCAGACAAGTTCTCAAAGAGAAGAGAACCTGAAGTAGAACTTGTTCTGACTACCAGGGCGGGAGATACACACAGCAGATGTTCTTTAATCTCTTCTTCTTTGACGTCCTCACTGCTTTTAAAAACAGTCATTGTTTGCCACCATGTTTGCCGATCGGACAGTGACCTGTCATGACGAACACAATGCAAAAGTTCTGCAAAAGTCGTTGCTGGCAACCATCAGTCTGTCAGCAGGTTTTCCAATTACGCAGTGACCTGTCATGACGGATACAATGACTGAGACGTTTGTTCTAGCCATCGACACCAAAGCCGTATACCTCTTCAAGTCTAGATGAGCCCAACATAATACTGGAATGTTTACAGCCCACCCTTGTGATCATTTGTCATTCGTTGTCTTTCGGGCCTGATACTGAAAACTTAGCTTACATGCCGCTAGAGGCATACCCAAAAATTCCAGTGGAATGTGTAAGATAGTTCCTAGCCTCGCAAGCTTGTCTGATTTACAATTCCCTGGGATATATCGGTGGTCCTGCACCCAGAACCGGTGAATTTTAAACTATTCTGCCATTTCATAAGAAATCTGCGACAGTCCAGGGTGGTTTTCGAATTCTGAACAGGTAAAAGCGCGTTAAGTTCGGCCGGGCCGAATCTTGGAAATCCACCACCATGGAATCTGCTAAATACACAAAGGATTTGGACTGTACGTGACACGATTGTTGGAAGTCGTAAGAGAACATTATGTACAAAATTTCAGGCTCATCGGATAAAAATTGAGGCTTCTTGGGGCTTGATATGTCAAATTATACTTGTCACGATTGTTGAAAGTCATAATAAAACCCTCGGCTCAATCGGATAACAACTGCGGCTTTCAGGGGCTCAAGATGTCAAGCTGGGAGATCAGTGTACATGGGAGCTATATCTGGTTATAGACCGATTCAGACCATACTTAACACGATTGTTGGAAGTCGTAACGGAACAAATCAGTCCAATCGGTTAATAACTGCAGCTTCTAGGAGCTCAAGAAGTCAAGTCGAAGGACCACTTTATATGAGTGCTATATTCAAATCTAAACCGAAATAAAATGTATGTAGCCCGAGGTTGTGCAGACCAATCTCCCTTGAGTGACTCCTCCCGAGCCTCGTTGGCGAATTTCCATTCGCCGCGCATCAGCATGGGTTTCGAAGACTGCATAGCACAACAATTGCTTTGCATTCCATCACCGCACACATTTGCCGAGGCTTCAACCAGCCCAGGCCATGTGATTGGACGGTCCACGTGCCACTGAACCTATGAGGGCATTCGACATGGTCAGCAATTCCAAACTATTTGAGGACATCGTCAATACGTCCTTCCAGCCAGACCTAAAACGCTAGACCTCGAATTTTCTGTGTGGTTGCCAGTTGTTTGTGGAATTTAGACATAAGAAGTCGAAACACTGTAGAGTGAAACAAGGAGTTCCCCAAGGCGGGTGATTTCTCCGGCACTGTTTGAGTTCTACCTTCCCTCTATTCCACACCCCTACAGACACATCAATATCTTATTATATGCGGACGATTATACGATAATGGCATTGTTGACATCTGCGATAGGTTAAAGGTCTACCTCAACGCTTGTTTCACTACAAAAGATTTAAAGATATTCACAACCAAATCTTTAGCCAAATTGTTTAAAACAAATACGAGTGAGGTGAATAATAAGCTGAATGTGAAAGTCGATGAAAACACGATGTTGTTGTTGTAGCCACATTTGATCCTTGCCAAGCTCTTATAGGCGAGTCAGCTCATTCCGGTTTAAAATAGCGATCGCCAAAGGAACATTATGAGCATTGATTATTTAAAGGCGCTGCCAATAGCTGGCCTTGTCGTATCGAGCACCATAGGCACTCAGTATTTAAACAAGAGCCGGTGCCACCTGGTCTCTCCCTAAGATTCTCCACTCGATATCGCTGATTGTATGCGACTGCAGTTGCAGGTACTCCGTATACGAAGCATCCCACTATTCGCAACCTGTGGACGCGCCCGGTAGCTTTCAGCTGAGCTTCTCGTGATAAGTACATATGACCACCACACAGATCGGAGCTACGATTCCTACCATCAAGTGTCCCAATATACTTGGTGTCACATTTGAAAGCTCTTACACATTCTACCCACATGTCACAGCAATATGTGATAAGGTCAAAAGTAGAAACAAGTTCCTTAAGTCACTTGCCGGCAGCTCTTGGGGTGCTGACAAAGAAACCTTGTTGACCTGTCGGTCTGTGGTAAGTTATGCAGTGCTAGTATGGTCTCGACAGCTTTCCGATACGCAATGGAATAATATTCAGATCTGCCAGAATGTTGAATTGCGACGGGCTTCCTACTAAGTTCTCACGCGGACCACCTTCACCAGGAGACGAAGATCCTACCCGTGAGAAGATATAAGTACATGCTGTCTAAGCCTTACCTTTTGGGCTGCTCAGAAGCCTTAAAGTGGATCTACATGATCTAGATCGAGAGGTTCAGCGTTACAAGAGAAAACCTCTAGATCAAGCGACACATCAAGCGGTTCTAAACAAAATTCATGCGGAGTCGGTGGCAGACATGGTGAATAGCTACCGGGTTAATGTGGTCCTTGGAGAACGACCGCCAGCCATTGTACCTCAAGAAATTAACCTCCCTCGGCGAACCAGAGTAGTTCCAGCTCAATTACGATCCGGCAGATGCAGCTGCCTCAATAATGAGGCGACCGATTAAAACTTGAATCGGACAGCACTCATTGATATGTAAGAAGTTTGCCCTTGTTCCTTAGTGGATTTGAAATTTTCAGATGCAGCCGCCTCAACTCCCACAGAGCAAGGATTGATGCCAACGTGCAGGATATGTGTCCTGTGACCACACGACACACATCACCTGTTTAACTGCTCAGCAAGATTCACTCGACACAGACCCAAACTCTCTGGACGCAGCCCACCTATGGCGCAGAGCTCCAGCAAGTGGATACTTAACAGAACCAAAGAGACGAAAGGTAGAACACAACACGCTGCTACAACAAGCAATCCCGTACGTACCGGATTGACTCGATGGAGCCTTTCATCGGAAAGGGCTTTCGCCTCAGTGTACAACATACTGCTGCAACAACGACGACACTTATCTTAGCTATTCCACCACTTTTTTTTCCAAGTATCTCCGCTCGACCGGTAACTTTGTCGATATAACCAGATAAAGTTCACCCTAAAGACTAGGTCGTCCAGTCTGGAATCTTGCATACAGAAAGTCCATGCAATTTATTAGGAAAGCGGCCCAGGCAATGAGTAATCCACACTGCCTGCAACATTGGGCATTATATCAAGGATAACATAGCCTCCGTAGCCGCGGTATGACAAAAGAGAAAGCTCCCGTCGGGTTCCAATGGCCAGAGGCATTAGGTGAAGCATAAAATTTAGTGCTTCAGATGATGTCGTCCTCAGGGCAGCTGTGATGCACAATGGATTCGGCTAAGTATTGCACATTAGGTGGACTATTGAAGAGCTGTCCACCAGACCTCAACACCATATAGCCCCTACGGGAAATGTGTAGTGAATTGCCACAAATATACCGGTACTAAAGTGGAGAATTAGTCACAGAACATGTCCTACAGGGAATGCAAAGTTTCAATTGTCATAACTTATGATTCTTAATTATTATTTAAAAAGTCGCTTGATTATTGTTAAAAATTGCTTATCCGTTATATATATTTGCTAACTAATGTTATCGCCCGTAAAAATATTGTACTTTCCAGGACATATCCTATGGTGTCCGAATGGTGGCAATTCGTCGCCTCGAGCGACAAACTTTTGTATAAAAGTGATAGGTTTTTTCCATGTAAGGGAACGAGAACTGGGACCGGTCCCTATCACCAGAGGACCTATACCGTGACAGGTTTGGGACTTGTCCCATTTACCGTGGGGGCATTATGGGTCTGATAACTGCAGTATATACCCAGAGCAGGACACGCGGTTAAAACCCCCGAACTTCAGCCAGTGGCTCTCTTTATGGGGCAAGAGTAGCCCTTCTTGCCCTTTCCAAAATTTTTGATTTGAAGTTCAATTTCCCGTCGAGCAAAACACCCAGGTATTTTACGCTTTCTAAGCCAATTAAAGTAACCAAATTCTAAACTCTTTTCAATTTCTTAGAAGATGTCAGCCATAGATTATATTACATTGAGTTTCATGAACTTGCGTTTAACACCGTTGCGTAACGCTGAATAACAATATAGGTGTACCATGTGTTTTCTCCAAAAGTGAAATTTCTCCTTAGGTCTTTATGGGAAAAATTTCGCAACAAATTTTTCACGCCGATTACAACGAATATACTTTCGACAAATTATCCATCAATAATAATACCCGGCAATTTCCATCGTATCATACATGGATGACCAAACAACCGAGTATGACATACGACATGTTGGTATACACTACAACATAACATGACCGCCGACCGACAAATTAGTGGGCGTCGGACGTCATCGTGGCAAATAATAGATTATAAAAATTCAACTCACGCGACAATTTTCAAAACCGAAAAGCGAAAATAGAGTCCTACAACAACCATAAATTTACCTTGGCAGTGACATACGTGTTCGCATCTTGAATGTAAGAGCAACGACTGAGGCGTTTTTTTCTTGTTTTTTTTTCATTGCAATCAAAGCATGAACCAAAAGACAATCAAAATAAAGTGCGTGCACTGAGCCAATAAGCAATATGTCGTTGTCGTCATCCTCATGCTCAGCATGGTCTTTTTGGAGGTAACAAGTGTCAGAGCAACAACCATTCAACTGAAAAGTAGTCAACCAGCCAGCCAGCAGCTCCAAGCATATCCATAGCTTACCACACACGGACACGTAACATCCAATATGACGGCATATCATATCATATTAAACATAAAAAACGCGAGCAAACAAACAAACAAACAAAAAAAAAACGCAAACCAAAGCCTACTCTGCCATGCATAAAAATTGGATTTCCATTGCATGGCACGCATGCTGATGGTCTACAAGTGCCTGCCTTGTCTCTGTGTGCGGTGTATTGTATTACATTGGGAATTACATGAAAACTTTGGTAACTGCTATGATTTTTGGCCACTATAACAAAATCAAAAAACAAAAAAAAAAAAGTTGGAAAAGTGGCAATTACCCACACGACTTTGTCGTTGTCCACTCTCGATGCTTTGAAATTGAAATTCCTTTAAAGATCATGAGAATTTGTGATGAGTGCAAGTGCGCATGCGCGCCTGCATATAACACGAAACGAGATTTGGTTGCGTTACATGATTTTATGATGTTTTGTAAGCCATGCAAAAAGTAAACCACACTGAACACACATTTAAAACAGAAAATCTATTGATGCTGAAAATGAATGCGTAAAGGCGTCCGTATATCTTAGTTTTACTCCAGATCGTGCCGAGTTGAATGAATTGGCCACAAAATCAAAAATATGCAAAACAAAAAACACTTTCAAAGGAAATGAGTGACATTAATAAATATTTTCGAGAGCAAAAGATTCAATGTTTATGTCCATAAGAATAGGGTTGTCGCTATTCAAGTCAATCAACTAGGCAGAAGAAATTGGAACCGCATAAATATCTGAGATTCGTACTCTACTCTTAATTGCCTTTCATTTAAGTCTCATATTGTACCGGTTGTTCTGTATGCCTATTTAGGGAGGTTTTCGTGGAGGGGTGTGCCCCCTAGGTACTTGACCCCAAATAAAATCACCAAACCTTCGAATTTCCTCACCCAGATCATGACTTAAACTGTTTTACCGTGTAATGTACTGAGGGTAATAGACATTGCCGCGGCAAATATTTACCAGCAGCACCAGATCAACATCTTGATATGCACAAGGCCATTAGTTGTCCCCTGATCAAGAAGTGAGAAACCAAATTGATCACGTTGGAAGGCATTTATCCATTTCATTTGACCTATCCGAGAAGCGAACATAGATTGTTGATACTGAGAATTGCCCTTGCACGTTCAGGGAAACTGGAGGTCGAAAAGCTGCAAACACAACAGACCTAAATGAAAGCACTCCTTGTTCCGATGACAAAACGGCGCAATGGCAAATCATTGGTCACTCCATGAAAAATACCACGTATCAAATCCGTAATTCGGTATCAAAAACTCCTCCTAGAAACCAATGAAAAGGCCAGGAGTGCCGAAATGCTACTAAAGCCAAGAATGCGGCATACGAGCATTGCTCGTACAGATCAACCGTAATCAGTAGCAACGCGCTACGCAAAGGAGAGGTAGCGGGAGAAAAGGAAAGGAGTGCTAAGTTCGGCCGGGCCGAATCTTTTATAACCTCCACCTTGGATCGCATTTGTCGAGTTCTTTTCCCGGCATCTCTTCTTAGGCAAAAAAAGGATATAAGAAAAGATTTGCTGTACTATTAGAGCGATATCAAGATATGGTCCGGTTTGGACCACAATTGCATTATATGTTGGAGACCTGTGTAAAATATCAGCCAATTTGAATAAGTGCATCCTTTGGGGGCTCAAGAAAGAAAGACCGATTCAGACCATAATAAACACGTATGTTGATGGTCATGAGAGGATCCGTCGCACAAAATTTCAGGCAAATCGGATAATAATTGCGACCTCTAGAGGCTCAAGAATCCAAGACTCAAGATCGGTTTATATGACAGCTATATCAGGTTATGGACCGATTTGAACCATTCTAAGCACAGTTGTTGGATATCATAACAAAACATGTCGTGCAAAATTTCATTCCAATCGGATAAGAATTGCGCACTCTAGAGAACCAAGAAGTCAAGACCCAAAATCGGTTTATATGGCAGCTATATCAAAACATGGACCGATATGGCCCATTTACAATACCAACTGACCTACACTAATAAGATGTATTTGTGCAAAATTTCAAGCGGCTAGCTTTACTCCTTCGGAAGTTAGCGTGCTTTCGACAGACAGACGGACGGACATGGCTAGATCGACATAAAATGACGCGACGATCAAGAATATATATACTTTATGGGGTCTCAGACGAATATTTCGAGTAGTTACAAACAGAATGACGAAATTCGTATACCCCCCATCCTATGGTGGAGGGTATAAAATTACGTGAGTGCGAGTCAATCGAGGTGTTCAGGTGTCAGAATAAAATTCAGGAATTCTCTCAAAGAATTTAACTTGAAGCCGATGGTTTTGGCACAGGCTCATCCTCCTGCAGAGAAAAAGAAAGAAGTCTGACAACAGATACAGTCAAAGTGCTTAGGATAAGCTGGTAGCCGATAGTGGCGGCGATACCACAGAACCAATCCCGCCTAGTCTGAATGAGGTCTACATAGCAATAACACGGCTAAAAACCAGGCAGCAGGTCCCGATGCCTTACCGGCTAAACTATTTAAGACGGAAAGCGACACGCTTGTGAGGTGTATGTTTCTTTTTCAGAACAAAAAGAAAGCATCGAAAAGTCTTTTCCTTAGAAAGAAGAGAGAAATAAAAATACTTAAATCGAAATGCTCAGGAGTCAGAACGAAGTCCGGGAGCTCTATCAAACATCAAACCGATGGCTGTGGTACTGGCACATCCTTCTTCAGAGACAAAGAAGAAAATCTGTTAAACCTACGGCAAATGTGTAGTCAATTGCCCCAAATATACTGGTCCTAAACTAGAGAATTATTTACCTGTCCTACAGGGAATGAAAAGTTTCAATTGTCATAACTTATGATTCTTAATTATTTTTTAATAAGTCGCTTAATTATTGTTAATAATTGCTTATCAATGTAATATATATTTGCTTACTAATGTAATCTCCCTTAAAAATACTTGCAAAGTATACTCATCAACTGTCCCAGGACCTATCCTACAGTGTTAGAATGGTGGCAATTCGTCACCTCGAGCGACAAACCCTTATAAAAGTGATAGGTTTTTTCCATATAAGGGGACGAGAACTGGGACCGGTCCCTATCACCAGAGGACCTATTCCATTCCCCGTAGGGAAATAAGGCCAAAGTAAAATGAGCGCGCTGGGCTTTAGTTTTGAGCGTCGCGTTGTAAAAATGCAACTCTGCACACAAATTCCACAAAAGTAATGCGGAAAAGTAAAAAAAAAACTTCATCTTTGACGCTTGAAACCGAGCGTCATTCTGTGTTGCCACACATAAAGAAGTGTTTTTGGTCGTCAAAGTTAAAAAATGTTTAATTTTTGCTAGGTGCTTTTTAACATTTTTTTGCAGAATTGCATTTTCAACGCGTCAGGATATCCTGGTAGCCGAGAGTGGCGGCGATACTGCGGAACCAATCCCTGATTGTGGTATACTTCCTAGTCAGCATGTGGTCTACATAGCAATAACTCTTTTAAAGAACAACAAGGCAGCTTTGCAAGGCAGCAAAAACGTCAGAAAATTAAGCCAAATCCCATGACAAACACGGTAGGTAGCCAGGCGAACCGGAACGAAATTCTCACCCAATTCAGGCCTCTACAGTACTTCAAAATGATAAGATGATTAATCTAGGCACGGACGATGATTAATTTGGCAGCCTGTTGAGCAGACTACTTAAGGCGTGGCCTGGTGCAGCCTTTTTCGCGCGATGTTCATAGAGGCCACCAAGAAGCTCCCAGAAGGAAGGCTCATTGATTCCGTAGCACGTGAATCACAGATTATTTTCTAGGCAGCTCGTCGGTCGCTTTGTACCCTTGCATCTTCCGATTAGTCTCCACCATAACATAGCAGTCTCCAATCAACATCGTCCTTATTCAAGGAATTCTGCGCTATTGCCGCCATCCAGTTTAAACCCATATGTGTAAACAAAAGGTCCCGGAAAGGGCGAGGAGCCAGAGATTTCTTTTCGGGAAAGACACTGCACCCATCCAAAAAACCTGTGTGATTTCCTTATTCAAGGAATTCCTTATTCAAGGAATTCCTTATTCAAGGAATTCCTTATTCAAGGAATTCCTTATTCAAGGAATTCCTTATTCAAGGAATTCCTTATTCAAGGAATTCCTTATTCAAGAAATTCCTTATTCAAGGAATTCCTTATTCAAGGAATTCTGTATACATATGTGTATACAGAAGGTCCCGGAAAAGGCGAAGTAAACATAGCCCACAGATTCGTTTTCGGGAAAACGACGCATAACATAAAAAATAGTAAAAAATCAGCCACCTAATGTCTTGAAATTCTGCAAATGATATCGATGACAGATTTTTGCTAATTTTATCGATTCTATCCCACTGTCTTACGTTCAATCCGTCACCAAGGAACGAAGGAGTACCATGGTATATAAGCATTTGCGTCGCGAATAGCGGGCTGCCCAAAGCGTCTCTAACTCCAAGCACAACAGATGAAAGGGTAGAGTTTGAGGAGCGCCAGTAACCTGACTACTTGAGTCTAAGAACGATCTTCGTTGCGACACTCACAATCAGTGTTGCCACTCAAGAAAATTATTTCCTACCAAAATTTCAGAAAAATCCTACCAAACGCGACCAATACCTACCAATTGTTTTTCAAGCCAAAAATGTGGCATCTGTTTTTATACCCACCACCGAAGAGTTAGCCATTTTGCCATTTCATTTGGAAACACGAATTTATACATTTTCTATGCTACAAAGTACTAGATCAGCGTTAATTATATAGAATCTAGACATATCCGTCCATCTTTTTTTCGGAATCAATCTATATTGATATAGCACCCTTTATACTGACCTCCCGATAAGAAATTTTGAGTTCAGAAAGTCGTAGTTTTGCCCCGTATTCAGTGCACAACCGCAACAAGTTTGGATAAATCGATCTGTCGATTTAAATGTTTGAGCCCAAAAATTCGCTTTATTACCAATGTTCGCTGTTATGGTGAGTTGCATAGACCCACAACATCTGAGTATGGACTAGATCTGACCATATTTGTATGCAACTGCCACATAACTCTGATTTCCGATTGAAGGCATTTAACGCACAAAAGGCGCATTTCCTACCCAGGATTTACGAAGTTTTAAAGAAATCCCTTAAAATTTGTACCAGTTACAGTCAATATTAGAACTTGCGTCGTTTTTACTGAAATTTGAAGCCTTGTTACAGTATTTGGCTCATCGACATCCATGGTTTTGTTCTGCACTCGAATTTTGAGTTATCATCGACGATATTTGCAGTAATCAACTTGATATTTATATGATGGAAAAACTACCAAAAATTGAGGTCACCGTACTAACCTACCAAGAAAATAAGAACCTACCAATTTTGGTAGAACCTACCAAAAATGGCAACACTGCTCACAATATATGTACTCCCAACATATGTATGTCTCAGGGCACTCATCCTTGCTCCAAAGAGCAGCAGTAACGTGTGCTTTCATGATCAACCCACGGAGGGTACAGTGGTTCAAAGCACGATGCTATACCCGACATCCGAAGGTGAGAACAACAGTCATATACACCTGGTTTACCGTCCTCAGCTTGAGCCCTCAACTCCTTTCACTTTTTGACGGTTTCTTTGACGTTCTTTCACCAGCTTATTTTGTGCCTAAGTACTAGGCCCCGGAGCGAACGGTAGCTCTATGCCATCCAGAGCAGGTCCCCCTGAAAAAACCCAGCATTCTCCTTCTGATGAAAATTGCCATCTCAGTCTTTCTGGGGCCCTCACCATTACTAGGACATATGTTAAGAATGTCACCAAAGACAAAGACTGGAACTGACTAATAACTGTCAAGACTAATAACTGTCACCAAGAAGACTTAAAAAGCGTCTCCCTCGGGATCTTCCTTGCTCGCTCTTCCTTTCTGTAGAGATCAGCATCTGTACCTTCTCGATCATCCTGAGTAGGAGACAGTGGTTGGAAGCACGACATCTATAGGCGAAAATCGTTCGAACAATAGCCATATACATCCGATATACCGTCCTCAGCCTAAGTCCTCAACTGTTTCCTATCAGGTTGATACTGGAGTAAAGCCCATTCAGTCCCCTTTTTACGCTTTCTTCGACGTTCTTTCTCCAGCTTACTATGTGTCTAGAGAGAGAGCGGAAGCTCTATGCCATCCAGAACAGGTCCCCCTGAAAAAACCCAGGTTTTCCATTCACAACTAATAACTGTCACTGCAAGAAGACTGAAAACCCTTGCAGAAACTTGTCATTTGGCATTCTTCAATTTCAGGATTAAGACTCTTCTTGATCATACCATATGTTCCCTAAATTTATTAGGAAAATTTCCGCAATAAATTTAACAAAAAGTATGATTGACATCTCTTAACCAATAACATTAGCCATACAAGTACGCAAGAAAATATAACACAAAAAAATGTGAGCACAGAAAAAATGAAGCAGTAAAAACACAGCTCCCAGGCTGCGATTGACCACCATGGGAGTCAACGAATGAAAACTCAAACAAAATTTTCTTCGCGCACTTCTCTTCTTTCCTCACCAATCTTATCTCTTTCCCAATAATGTACCCACAGACAAATACCAGCCGATTTTATTTCAAAGTAATGCAAATATTTTTCACATTTGCGGTTTGGCAGGAAAATGTTATTGACATTGATTTGTTGTGAAAAGCCAGATGTGAAAGAAATTGCATTTGCTTTTGATTAGAAATTGTGCAAAGAAGGCACAAAAGTGGAAAACTGAAAAAACATCAAAGAAAATCCGTGTTTTCTTTTGCTTGTGGCATTGTGTTGAGGTGTAAAATCAATTAGAGGCAATGGTTTTGTCAAAGAGATCTTAATTTAAAAAAAAATGCTGTGGGGTCTTTCATGTAAGGATGTGCCAGCCGCAATTTTGTCGAACGATGATGTGAATATATAGAGGAATATGTTTCTACTTTGACATGAACTAACAATTTGCTAAATATATCTGAGGCACAATTTGGATATTATACAGCTGTTATTGATAATAGGTTGGCATATGAGGAACTAAGGATACGTTGTTTATATGTACCACATGAATAAAATTCCAAGAAACTGCAGGTAAAGGGAGGAAAATTGGACAATCCTGTCGATAAAATATGAATTTTTGTATATTTTATACTCTTTATTTGAATTGTATATGAATTGAATTGTATTTACTTTACTTTACTTTATTTGAATTAAAAGAATTACTACCAGAATTCTCCAACTCTGATCGAATTGTAAAAGAGTTGAATAACAAACGTCATTTAGTACTGAAAAAACAACATAGAATTGGAACACTTACTGCTAATTTCCTTTCTTACCAACTTAAGATTGATCACTTGTTCATCAGCACTTGACCGGTAAAGTCTTCTTCTCTCTTCATTAACCCCCTTCTCTACCACTTTAGCTCATTCTAACTCTAACACACTAATCTTTTTACCTCAATAAACAAATATTGTTACGTTTACTGAAATTTCTCTGCGTTTTGTTATTTGTTTATTTTCCTGCAGTTCCTGTGTTTTTTCCACGCTTGTTATTCCCCAATCCAGAGAAACAACAAGCATCTACATACTATATACAGTTCACTAATCACTGGAATTTTGCAATTTGTCTTTACCAGTTTTGCCTTTTATATTTCGGATTTGGACAACCCATGTGTTACAATCTGCTAACTGACAACTCTATCGTTAAACTTGACATTTTTGAGGTTATATGTTCTCTGAACGTTTTGACATGCGAGCGATATTTGAGTAGTTTATAGTGACATAAAAGATTCATCTCGTCCAAAAAATGGTATTAGGTTAGGTTAGGTTGAAAAGAGGGTGCAGATATTAATCCGCCCCATGCCACTATGGACATACACCTAAATCAGTAATCGGCTTGTTGTGCGCTCTAGAAACTATAGTGACCTCTAAAAAGAAAATTTTAAGTTAGGAATTCCGTGCAACTTACAAAATTCTTAATTGTTTTCAATGCCACTCCCCTAAGTTGGTTCATGTCTGATATTGTGTCTCCACCTAAGTACCGGTATCTGTTGGACGCGAAAGCCGGGCAGTGTCAAAGGAAATGCTCCATCGTCTCATCATCTTCCCCGCATGCCCTACACATGCTATCACTTGCCCCACCGATTTTACATAAGTGAGCTCGTAGTACTATGTATCCCGTTATGATACCAATAGCTATACTGACCTCCTTCTTGTTTCCTTTCAGTAATAGCCTCGTCTTCTCACGATCTGGATTTCCCATAGGATTTTCGCCGTCCTACCGACCGTTTCGCTGTTCCACAATGTTCCATGCGCATTCGTCGCCCACTCCCTTAACTCGGACTGTGTCGACCCGAAAGGCTTCGGGTTAACCAAGTTTATTGACGGCAGTCCTCTGGCCTTCACCGCCAAATCGTCCGCACTTTCAATTCCCCTTACTCCGTTATGGCCCGGCACCCAAACGATTCGGATTTTCTCATCCTCAGAGAAGGCGTTAATCTCCTTCTTACCCTGCAAGACTGTTCGTGACCTTACCGTCCTGGTTGTTATTGCCCTTATGGCAATTTTACTGTCGGTAAAGATGTTCACACTCGACGTCCTCGCGTTAACACCACATCACTTCACGCATTCCATGATAGCCCGGATCTCCGCCTGCAGGACCGTATTATGGTCAGGCAGTCTAAAACAGATGTCAGTCTCTGGGTTTTCAATGTATACTCCCAGGCCCACTCTGTCCTCTAGTTTTGATCCATCTGTGTAACATGATCATCCAGATGGCAATACTAGGGTTCCGTAAATCCAAGACTGTGCCGATGGCAACAGTGCCTCGCACGCAACTTTAAGGTTCATCTCAGGTATCCGATCGGAAACTCTTCCCTTTGTTACAGGTTTCCTATCGTCTCCTCGATTATACCGAGATGGTATGAGCTTCTCCCATCCTCAATCCATTCTCCTATCGCCTTAGTCTCATAGCCGTAGTGGCTGCCTCACACTTAATCTGTATGTCAATGGGTCGGATATCTAGAATAGTCTCCAGTGCCCTAGTGGGCGTGGTCCTCATCGCTCCGCCTATGCCAAGACAACATGTCCTCTGAACCTATTGTATGGTCATTATGTTGCACTTTTTCTCCATAGCAGTCCACCAAACTACTGAGGTGAAAGTAAGTATTGGTCTAATCACGCTCCAGTAGAGCCAGTGGACTATCCTAGGATTCAGGCCCCATTTCGAGCCTATGGCCCGTCTACATAGTGCCCAACATATGTGAGCCTTCTCAGTACGCCCCTGAATGTGACACTTCCAATTCAGTGTCCTGTCCAAGATCACACCGAAGTAGTTGACCTTGTCAGATATCGAAATCGTCTTATTGAGGAAACGTGAACAGGCATATTTCAGTCTTCTCTGGGTTAACATTGAGACCTCTGGGTCTAGCCCAGTCATATGCCATATGCAAGACCCTTTCGGCCCATCTGCATAGTTCGTTCGGATCCTTACCTCTTAGAAGTATTATAACATCGTCTGCGTAGCAGACTGGTTCAAATCCCTCCTCAGACAGCATCCGTAATAGGTCATTTATGGTGGTCACCCATAGGAGTGGCGATAAAATGCCCCCCTGTGGCGTGCCCTGTTCCACTTTCTCCCTTATATTTATGCCATTGGACACACAATTTATCCACCTGTTCCTTGGCATATGGTTTATCCAGTCTCTAAGGACCGGGTTCACCCGGTACTGGTCTAAGGGTTGGATCAGTATGTCGCTCCGCCCATTGTTAAAAGCCCCCTCGATGTCAATGCATACCGCCAGTGTGTACGTTTTGCCATCGAAGGATTCTTCTATTTTATGCACAACCTCGTGCAGGGCAGTCTCCATCGACTTTCCCTTGACATAGGCATGCTGTTTGCATTTGAGCAGTTCGCTGGATGTCATACTCTTTATCATGTTGTCCACAATATGTTCCATGGTTTTGAGTAGAATGGACGTAAGGCTTATGGGCCTGTAGGCCTTTTGGTGTCGCATAACTTGCCTTGCCGGGCTTAGGTATAAACACAACTCTTGCCTTCTGCCAGGCTTTCGGGGTATATGAAAGACCTAGGCACGCTGTGAAAGTTTTGGCCAGACGAGGCGCCAGATAGTCTGCCTCTTTCTGTAGTAACGCCGGAAATATTCCATCAGGAATTAAATCGTGAACATTTTCACAACTTTCGAAGTGGATTAACTCAACAACTGTGCATCGATGAACTTGATTAAATTTTTGGCGATGAAGCTCCATCAAGGACCAGTGTTTATCGATAGTATGGTGAATTCAACCGAGGTCGAAGTTCACTCCAAGACGAATTTCGTGAAGGTCGTCCAAAATCAGTTGTTGTTCCAACAACCATTGATGCTGTGCGCCAACTTATATTGCAAGATCGTCATGTGACCTATCGTGAAATTGAGACAGCCTTAGGGACCAGCATACATTCAATATTGCATGAACGTTTTACCGTCAAAAAAATTTGTTTGCGTTGAATCCTATACAATTTGTCAATTGCTCAAAAATAGGCTTGTGTCGATTGGTCGAAAGAAACGCTCCAAAAAATGCGAAACAACTATTTGAGCACTCAAAACATCGATTTGATGAGTCATCCATCGTATAGTCCTGACTTGGCACCGAATAACTTCTTTTTATTTGCGTTCGTAAAAAATAAAATGAGAGGTTAACGTTTTTCTACACCTGAAGCAGCGGTTGATGCGTTCAGAATGCATGTTTTGGATATAGATACCTCAAAGTGACAAAAGTGCTTCGACAATTGGTGTATAGATCTTAATGGGGAATATTTTGAAAAACATTAAAACGATTTTCGATGATTAATATTTGTTTTTGTGTTCTCTAATCCCGAAATGTAAAAGGTAACCCTTATTGGAAGACTCCCTCAAGCGTCTGCAGTAGCATATTCTTGGTTTTCGTATCTAAGTAATCTAAGACGATCTAGACATGTCCCTCCGTCTGTCCGTCATTTATCTCACTCACGCGATTACATTCTCCGTCGTCAAATGGAAGAGACACAAGAGATAAACAAGGTGAACGAATCATATTTTCGTGTAACATAGCATCTTTCGCTACAAACAAATTATTATTGGTTTTAAAGCATTTTTGTAATTTTTGGGGTAAATGGTGACAAATTTTTACCACAGACAAAGTTCCTAACGGTTTTACCATTAACAAAGTGACTTTTGTATCAAAAAGTGCCAAATTCACAACTAAATTTTAACAGTGAAGGAAAATGTTGCACAGTTACTATCAAAACAGTACATCCTGAATAAAACAGCTTTATTTGTCGCAAAGAGATTCCAAACGTTTTATGTTTTTGGGTATGCACATACACATTTTGCATATGGTACAGGATCGGACTATATTTTGATACAGCCTTTACTGCCCCCTGAAGTCTCATCTTGCTCTTCTTATTTTATTTCTGAAATTTTTGTTATCAGACGTCATGATGTGCTCGGATTCCGGGTTTTGGTGGCAATTTTAAGGGTGAATCATTCTATATTCGAGTTTTTCCAGATTTTCCAAAGGGAAAATGTTACCCAAAATTCAGTTTCTATATACAATTCAATTTCGAAAACTCCAAATTTTATTTGTGTTGGTATAACTTCATTTTTGACACGGCATCAACGCATCACACAGTGCGTTGATGCTGTATCAAAATCGAAAAAAAAACTAGTAAAAACAAAAAAACCTCTGAAAAACGAAAATACAGGTTAAAATATATATAAATCGTATAAACCGCTGTATAAAATCCTACATCACCGAATCAACGTACTACTTATAATACATGCAACCTATGTTGAAATTCGCGCACCTATTGAAATGTGGAATAGAACCTTGTAAGATTTTTTTTACGATTGGAACTAAGTTGTGCCTTCTACAGCCTTAAAAGAGCATATCGGATGAAATATATCTAAATCTGAACCGATTTTTATAAAATTTTACGCACGTCTGGAATGGCAAATAGAACATCTCCCGTTTAAATTTGTTAAGATACGACCAATACGGTGGCTTCTACAGCCTTAAAAGTCCATATTGGCTCAAAGGTATATAAGGGAGCTATATCTACATCAAATAAAACATATCATGTAAAGATCGGACAAAAAAAGTGACTTATAAAGCCTTAAAGGCCATATTAGCTGGAAGATATATATATATATATATATATATATAGTAGAGATATCTCTACCCTATTTTCAAACGGCATATTTTTACTAGTTATACCCTCCACCATAGGATGGGGGTATACTAATTTCGTCATTCTGTTTGTAACTCCTCGAAATATGCGTCTGAGACCACATAAAGTATATATATTCGTGATCGTCATGCCATTTCAAGTCGATCTAGCCATGTCCGTCCTTCCGTCCGTCTGTCTGTCGAAAGCACGCTAACTTTCGAGGGAAATGTTGCAAAAACACTTCTTATTAGTTTGGGATTGTAAATGGCCAAAATCGGTCCAAGTTTGGATATAGCTGCCATAAAAACCGATCTTGGGTCTTGATTTCTTGAGCCTCTAGAGGGCGCAGTTTTCGTCCGATTTGGCTGAAATGATTTTGCACGTAGTGTTTTGGTATCACATCCAACAGCTGTGCTAAGTATGGTTCAAATCGGTCCATGTTTTGATATAGCTGCCATATAAACCGATCTTGACTTCTTGAGCCAATAGAGCGCGCAATTCTTATCCGATTTGGCTGAAATTTTGCATGAGGTGTTTTGTTATGACTTTCAATAACTGTGCTAAGTTTGGCGGAAATCGGTATAGAACCTGATATAGCTGCCATATAAACCGATCTGGGATCTTGATTTCTTGAGCCTCTAGAGGGCGCAATTCGCATCCGATTTGGCACAAATTTTGTACAACGGCTTCTCTCATGACTTTCAACATACGTGTCTAATATGGTCTGAATCGATCATCCATCGAGCTTGTTTTTTTGTTTGCATTCTATCCCACTGTGCAACGTAGTTTCAAGAAATTATAAGTGGTATTTATAGTAGCTTTACCAATAACATTTTCGACTACCATGTTGTAGCTTATTCAAAAAAGTTATTATATTTCATTTATCAGTTTATCAAACACGCGTAAAAATTTCTTAAAAATGGACTGAAAAAGAAAAAAAATATTAATCCCAAACTTACCTTTACGGGTGATATAGTCGATGTACTGGTAGTGGTGGATGTGTGGGATTTGGCTGGGGAACGTGGCGGCAAACGTTTGCCCACATTATTGCCATGCAACTGTTGGGCATACATCAAAGTGACCGAAGGTGAGCCGTATTGGCTGTACTGGCTGTGGTGGTACTGCTGATTGTCATTGGGCTTGACATTGATATTGGAAAGATCTGCACGTGTATAAGAGCGTATATTTTCCTTAAAAAAACAACAACACAAATAATAATGAGATTTGGCGTGCCTTTTCGTAAAAAGTTTTAAAAATTCAGAAAAAAACTATTTCTAGCCTATTTCAAACCTGCTTTTGTAAGGAGGTACACCAAAGCAATTTGTATGCAATACTTTCAAAATTCATAAACTTTGGGAGAAAAATCACACAATGCCAAGACAAATTGTTTTGGAAAAGAAATGGTAACAAAGTATGTTAGCCGCAGTTGGCTAGTTGCTGCTGAATGGCCCACAAGAAAAATGGAGTCAAAGAAAAAGCGGCTACCATCGATTGCTATTAGCCTTTTGGGAGAAAACTTTGCCTCCGTTTGTCGAAGGCTGATAAGTGTGTGAATGTGTGTGTGCCATGTTTTGCCCATCAGCCTGCCTTTTTGCCTAGCCAACTCCATCTCCATGGGCCTGTTGGCGAGCCGTGGTTTTCTTTAAACTTTACATGATTTCCGCTTATTATTTTTTAATATGTATCTCTAAACTTAAATCATGATCAATGATTTTAGTCGCTTTTCTCTTTGGTGTTGTTTGTGCTTTTGTGCCAACATTGTTGTCTTATTGGCCCCAGCCCCGCTGACTGCAGTGTCAGTCATGTTGTAACGGAAATCATTTGTTAATTTGTGAAAACGTTTACCACCATTAATATATATCAGGTTTACACTGCCGTGCCGCCGTGCGCATTGTGAATTGCGTTTCGTTTTACTGCATTTGGCATGTGATGATTTATGGCAGCAAATCATAGAGATGATTTTTTTTTTCTTCTGGTCTAACAAAAGTCAAAGCCAAGCAATTGCAGTAGCAGACGTAGGTAATTTTTGAACATAATTGAATTTTACACGCAGGTGGTTTCTTCTCAAGAGGATTGGTAATTTGCAAAATTCTGGCGGTTAAACGAACTTGGACAGAGCTGCACTCAAAAATCGATATCATGGATAAATTAACAGTCACATGTAAAGCAGCCTAAAGATTGTAAGCGAATCCATGGTAGAGAACCAGCACATATTCTGACTTAATATTTGCACTGGAGAAAGTAACATTAGTGATGCCACAATCCCAATCAAACCGATACTGCTTGCATAGAATGGCGAAAGGGAAAACACGAAGGTTGTTATTTATATTTGGTGTATTGTCAGCGCAAGCATTATTTGGAGTTTCTTAATAGAAATAGTGACGGTGCAAAATTTCAGCCAAGTCGGATATGAATTACGCCCTCTAGAGGCTCAAGAAGTATAATCGGGAGTTCGGTTTATATTGGAGCTATATCTGGTTTTGGCCCAATTGAAATCATATTTGGCCAGGGCGATTAAGTTCATAGGAATAGTCACCGTGCAAAATTTCAGTCAAATCGGATAAGAATTACTTCCAAGAAGTAAAATCGGGAGATCGGTTTATATGGGAGCTATATCAGGGTTTGAACCGACTCGGACCATACTTAGCACATTTGTTGAATACCATGAAAAACGTCATAGTACAAAATTTCAACCAAATCGGATATAAATTACGCCCTCTAGGGGCTCAAAAAGTAAAATCAAGGATCAAGAATAATAATCGGGAGATCGGTTTATATGGGAGCTATATATAACATGGATCAATATGGTCCATTTACAATCCCAAACGACCTATATTAACCTACTTACTCTACTACTTCGAAAGTAAGCGTATTTTCCACAGACAGACAGACAGACAAACGGAGGGTCATGACCAGATAGACTTAAAATCTCATGGCAACCAATAATGTATATAATTTATGGGGTCTTGGGTTAGGTAAGGTTGAATGGGTCGCCCACCAAAGGTTAGTTTACTTGGAAACCAGTTTGGCCCATTGTGGTATCCTAGAGAGAGAAAGGGAAGAAAAAGGAAAAATGTGAGACCTCGTACTAGAGGTATTAGGTGTTCGGTAATGACCCCTGTCAAAGTACTCATCGACTTCTTATTGAACGCCAGCAACTCCCTCGTCCTCCTCCGGTCAATGACCGGCTATAGTGCCTTCGGAGTCCGGCAACCATCTACCGTGTCCCACTTCGCCACCGAAGCCGCCCTGGCCATCCCTTCTACTGTGTTCAGTAGCTCGACAAATGGCACGTAGACAAGACCGATGACTGGTCCGCCCGGCGCAGACGAACCCCTCCTGGGGTTGGGATGATGCTTATTGTGTGATACACAGAAAAGGTGCTTATTTGTCTTCCTGGTTGCTATTGCCCTAATGACTAACCGTTGGTGCGTAAAAATGTTCCCACTCGATGTGCTCGCATTGACACTGTACTAATTCCAGGTTTCAGTAATCGTTTGACTTTTGCCTGCAGGACCTTGTTATGGTGGGGTAGCCAGAAGCAAACTAGGGGCTGGATTCTTTTATGTAGATCCCATGCCTGTACTGCCTTTGAGCCATCCATGTAGGATGAAATACCGATTGTAATTTCTGAACTTCGCCAAACCATGACCGCGACGCTGGCACCAGTATCTCGCAAGTGGCCTAAAGTGCTGTTTCAGGTCCGATCCAAAATATCTTTCAGTCCAACCGGGTTTCCTATCTTGGCCCCGATTATCCCACAATGGTAAAAGTTGCACCTGTCCACCTTTAGTCTGGTAGCCAGAGTCAATACAAATTTTCGCTCAAAATCATTCCACTAAGGAACAGGAGCAAATTTGTCACATATTAATATGTGCTTTCCGATTCAAATTTAAGCTCAATGATAAGGGACCTCCTTTTTATACCCGAGACCGAAAGATGTGCCGCAGTGCGACACCTCTTTGTGCAGAATTTCGAATTAGGAGGGGTTAACCACCCTTGAAAATTTTTCCTGATGTTCTCGCGAGGATTCGAAACCATGCGTTCGGCGTCATAGGCGGACATGGTAATCTCTGCGCTTCGGTGGCCTACGGTGGGTAACTAGAGGCATTTAGTGCAATATCCAGTGCATCCAGTGGTGTCTTCCTAAATGCAGCTGAGTATTAAACAGTAGGTGAGTATTTTAAATGCCGTCCACCAGACCATAACACCATATAGAGTCAGAATCAAGCAGACAAAAGATGGAACACAACAAACTGCTACAACAACAACAACCATATAGAGTTAAAGGTCTGACAACTGTTGTAAATAGTCAATGCATGACATGCCACTTTAACCACTGTCACTACAAGAGTATAGGGCAAGAGCTGCCTTTCTGGTCCTTTCTTCTCCAGCAAAATACTCAGGTATTTGCGCTTACAGTAAATAGAACATTTTTCCTCCCAAGTGGACGGGTGTTATCGAGGATACTAGAGTGATCAATAAAACGGATTTCTACTAAAACCGGGTTTCGAACTAATTGAAAAAACCGGTTTAAGTTTTTGAAGTTTTTAAAAAAACCATTTAAACCAGTTTATTTAACTTCCAAAAATTTTATAAATAAATTTGAAGTGAAGTTAAAAGTCGACCAGCATATTTTTTTCAGTTTCTGTTATTTCAGATTGACTTATTGCTGAGACAAACTTCTAACGGAAAACATTTCGCTTAAGAAAAGAAAGACAAAATTTTTATATTTTCCGAGAAAACGAAATTTTGAATGAAATGTTCTTTAAGGCAAAGTTTTAATGAAATTTGCTATAATAATAAATTAAAAAAAATAATCCAACAAAGCTAAATTGCATGAAATTTTCTCTCAAGAAAAATATTGAGCAATATATGTTTTTTCTTCAAATTTAAAAAAAAAAATACATTTTACCCAAATTAATTTTTTCAAAAGACAATTTTTTTTTGAAATCTTCTCAATCGAAAAAAAAATTTATAACATTTTTTTACGACAAAATTTCGACAATTTTTTTAATGATTTAGTTTTTTTTTGCCAATAACAGAATAATCTAAAAAACGAAAAAGTCAATATTCAAGAAACCGATTAATACATTGCGCTCAAAAAACAAAACTGGTTATCATAGAGAATGCCTTGTATCTCCACGAAGGTGGGGCAAACGATATATGTGACAAGGTCAAGTACTTAGAAATGATCTTGGACAGGTAACTTAATAATTAGTGTCACATTCGGGAGCGTACTATGTAGACGGGCCGTAGGCTCGAAATGGGGCCTAAATCCGAGGATAGTCCACTGGCTCTACAGGAGCGTAATTAGACCAATACTTCCTTACGGCTCAGTAGTTTGGTGGACTGCTATGGAGAAAAGGTGCAACATAAGGACCATACAACAGATTAAGAGAACATATTGTCTTGGCATAGGCGGAGCTATGAGGACCACGACCACTTAGGCACTGAAGACTATTCCAGATATCCGACCCATTGACATACCGATTAAGTGCGAGGCAGCCACTGCGGCTATGAGTATTAAGGCGATGGGAAAATGGAGTGAGGTTGAGGTCAACTCATATCATCGTGGTATAATCGAGGCGACGATAAAAAACCCGGAAGGATAAGAAGAGGTTTTCGATCGGATACCTGTGATGACACTTGAGGTCGAGTGCGAGACACTGCTGTCTGAGGCACAGTCTTGATTTGACGGAACTATGGTATGCCCATCTGGGAGATCACGCTGTACAGATGGATCAAAGCTAGAGAACATAGTGGGCCTGTGATTCTACACTGCAGGCAGAGATCCGGGCGATCACGGAATGCGTTAGGTGGTGTGTTGTCGAGTGTGAACATCTTTACGGACATCAGGGCAACAACAACCAGAACGGTAAGGTCACGAATAGTCTTAGAGTGTAAAAAGGACATTGCCGCCTTCTTTGAGGCTAGCACAATCCGCATCGTTTGGGTGCCGAGTCATAGCGGAGTAAGGGGAAATGAAAGAGCAGACAATTTGGCAGTGAAGGTCAGAGGACTGTCGTCAATAAACTTAGTTACCCCGAAGCCTTTCGGGTCGATGCCGTCCGAGTTAAGGGCGTGGTCGATGTAACACTGTGGAACTGCGAAACGGTCGGTAAGACAGCGAAAATCCTATGGGGAGATCCGGATTGTGGGAAGCTGATGCTATTACTGACCGTGGGAGGGCTCAAAATTATGTGGCCTTAGATTTGAAATAGTCAATGGTTTTGCTGCGGTTGGTTGGAACAGAACCTGGTCAACAAAGGGCCGTTTGAACTTTCAAACAAGCAAATTAATAAGTCCTGCCTTAGCACCTAATGACTTGATCTTATTCCTCAGACAACCTCAAGACATTGCTGGAGGGATTATTCTTCACATTATTTCCAAAACAGTCTAATAGTCCACAAAAATGTCGTGGTAGAGAGTTCCATTAAACTACTGCTTGTGGTAATATCGTCTAACCACTGACACCGTTAACGAAAATGCGGCCTCCCAGTTATTGGGATTAAGTTATTCCAGCAATGCAACACTAGACGATTGAACGAACGAACATTCAAAGACTCAACCAATCTGACAGCCATTCCATTTCATGCGTCCGCTCCCTAACACTTTTAATGGAAATGGTTTGTTAGTTAGTTTGTCGTGCTTGGTTGTTTGATTCCTTGGCCTAGCATGTACTATTTGCAGGCCTTCTTACAAACTACTGTCTCCTATTTTTTTTTTTTTGTTTTTTGCTGTTTGTGACTTACCTTCTCCAGATTGCCATTGGCAGCATCATCGGAATATGAGGAATTTCTGGCATGTTGCGGTGGTGAGGAAGATGCTGGGGCAATCATGCTGTTGCCATTGTTGATTGTTTTGTGCAGAGTATTTGTGCTGATAGATGGCGATGAATTGGCATCATTGTTGTTGTTGTTGTTGTTGTTAGTGTTATTGACAATATTGTGTTGCTTAGTTGTTGATGTCGGAGACTTGTGGTGGTGGCCATTGCCATGATTATTATTGATTTGTAATTCCATTTCGCGGCGTTGATGCTGCTTATGCTGTGGTTTGGAACGAATCTTTGTTGCATTCGACTTCATCGAAGTTGTGGTTGTAGTGGCTTCCGTCAGCATATCATTGGAAGAGCATGAACTGCTGGTTATACTGCTGGATCGACTACTGCTGCTGGCCCCTACGGCGCAGGAGGAGGATCTTGCCACAGATGCACCAGAAGAATGTTCCTTCAGGGCTGAGCAACTTTCCTCTGAGTCTAGCAGCGATGTGGTGACCACCACAAAAGTTGTTGATGTTGTGGGGGAGGCTACAGGGGAATTGTGGATTTTTGTCAAACCTAAAGCAGCCTGCTTGTTTTCTTTATCCGAGTCAGCGTCACCCAATATGGTCGAACCCACAGCACTGGTGCATGCGGTTGAAGATGACACTGTGGCCGATTGAATGCTACCAGCAGCCGACGTCAGATCGTAGCCATGAAAATCACCTGAAGCTGTCGACGAAATAACTCTGGCGATGTGATTGGAATTCAAGCTGTCATGGGCCGTCGTAGACTGCTGCTGGTGTCTACCCGATGCGGTGTAGAGCCAACCCTCGTCATCCGAAGAGACTTCAGCGGATTTCAGAAGCTACGTCGATCAAGCAACAGCATCACAATTTCAAATGGCCATCATCACACCATGTTGAAACGAAGTCATCACGCATTTTTGTAAACAAAATTCAAAATAGCAAATGAAAATTTCAGCCATAGAAAATGGGAAAGGTGGAAAAACAGAGAGAAGGAAAAAAATCAATGAGTAAATTATAGAAAAACAATTTTTACTTTTTAAATTAGAAGCCTCGCTTGGCGGCAGTTAAGCAGCTATGGATGGATGATTAGTAATTGATGAACATTAAGCAAAAAGACAGCACAAAAGCAATGATAGATTGAACATAAAGTAGGGGGGAAAAACTACAATGCTGGCGATGATGATAATGGTGATGCTTTGCAAAAGAAGCGTTTCAGTTTAATTAGCTTTATAGGCAAGAAACAATACACCAGACACAACATCAGCAATCACAGCTAATGGCAAATTGCATCTCAAAGATGCGCAATCATCGTACTCGTATATCAAGTCGAACACTCAAACATTGCATACATCAACAGAAATTCCAATCAAAAGTCAGTTTAATACAAACATACATAAAAAATAGAAACAACGTTAGATATAACAACCAAGTAAAACAAAGACATATTGCCTCAACACATTCAAGAAAAAAAAAGAACCATGAAATTAGTAGCAAATAGATGAGGCAAACAGTGGTTTTTTACTAAAAGCATATATAAAATGTCAGAATTTTTTAAGTTTTTTATGTTCTCTGCCATAAATGAGATGACAGCTATGTTCAACTAAACATTCCTTAACTTTATGCACGATTATCGAAAATCGAATTTGTCAGGCTTATTCCCTGATATACATGTTGCGACATAAGGCAGCTGTGGCTGCTACAAAAAGGAGCCATGATGTATCATGCAAATAAAATGGAATCCCAATCTATATTTTGACCGAATTTTTAAAGTCATTAAAAACATTGCAAGTGTATTTTTTTACAAGCTTATCTCATTTCAAAATTCGTACTTTAGTTTGCACATTGCAAAGTCCGATATTTTCGTCTTTCAAGTGACAAACAACGACATTCCGATACTGATTGATTAAGAAAATACAAGGTTTATAAAAAAACTCGGGAATTCTGCAGCTAGGTTGAAGATGTAGAAGAAGATCCTACCATACACTTCTTTTACAATAGGTAACATTCAAAGTTAGACAAAGTGTAGAGAATGTCTATGATGAATGATGACGAATGATTCTCCAGAGTGCGCAATTATTATCGGATTTGGCTGAAATTTTGCACAATAACTTCTGCTATGACAGTATATGAATTTGGTCAGACGAGGTCGGATGAAAAAACTTGTGCTCCAAGAAAGACGAGGAAAATTAGGTTGGAAGTCACAAGAGCGGTCAGTATGCAAAATTTTCGACAAATCAGATAATAATTGCGCCCTGTAAGGGTTCCAAAAATCAACACGGAGGAGGTTAATTAAACGTCCACCGCTAATAGTAGGAGTGGCATATATCATATACATAGACTTCAAATTTTGTCAGCGTCGTTTTGAAGCCCTCTCATTCTCTGGGATTTGTTGCCTCTAAAATCGGTTCTTGAGCCCATAGTGCAGTGCCTCGTACATTTTTCGTGAGTCGTGATTTTCTCGTGAGTGCCTGGTGAGTTGTTATTTCAATTTCAGAATCCATTCACTTTTGCTCGTTATGACCACCTTTTGTCCTGACTATTGCTCTGAGTCGATCAAAACACGAGTTGCAAGTTGCATAAATGTAATATGTCGGTAATTTGGCCATTCTCGTACCATGGTTTTCTTTAGCTTATTCATACTGGCATATTGTTAGTCCTTACCTTGTTCTCTTGAGGTCGAGCGCTAGGTACTGCTGCCAGCATCCTTTCGCGGAATATTTTCATATCTTAAGTCATTTATTTGCCACTAAGGGTTACGTTAAACTGGAGTCTTCACTCGTCGAAACATTTTAGGTGTTTTTGCAGAGTTTTTAGACTACCATCAACACGGTTTGACAACGATACCAGTAACATTATAACAATTAATAGTGCGATGCACAAACATTCTGCTCACTTTGAAGTGTTTGAGTTCGCCAACACTAGCCGGTTGTGATTTTCTAGCCAAATAGAACGCAATCACACAATTGCGATTGAAATCCATCACGAATAACTGTCGTTCGAAATAAAATCAGAAGCAATTGTTGTTGGTGGCTCATAAACAATGTAATGAACTGTCAATAAAACAAGCATCAAGCAGCTGTCGTTCTAGTTTGACAAATATACCAGCTAATAGATTCACTTTGTTTCATTTACCTTGTATATTCTGCAAAATTTTTTTGAACAGGAAGGTTTTGGGCTTCTGCTCAGGCACGAGCCCCACAAATGGACTTCATATTCGTAATCCTGTGATTATTTGAAGGGGTGTGCAAAAATCTAATTTTTTTTTGATAATTTTCCTCCATAGCTGAAACTCCTCTTCAATAATTTAGTACAAATCGATACTTATTACAAATTGTATTTATATATTTATTATGATAAAACCCATATAAAAGACATAAGACACTGCCTTTTAAAAGCATGGGGACAAGTATAATGAGTTCAACATGTTGTTTAAATGACAACTTGTCATTGATAAAAATATTTAACAATTTAAACAACATATAAATAATAAAGCAAAAAAGAAAACTTATAAGAAAATTTAATAATTTACTGGCACAATAAATTTATTTAAAAGAAAATATAAAACCAATTATTTAAAATGTTTGTAAATCGCAGTCTTGAACTGTCTTTCGTTACTTGTAATTTGAATACTATTGGGAAGAGTATTCTAGAGACGTAAAGCATTAACAAAGAACAGTTGTTAAAATATTCGATACAATATTGATGATGTATTTGTATTATATGTTTGCTCATTGTAGAGTTGGCAAAACGCAATACAGAGGCCAGATATGACGGTTCATTGGTATAAACTATCTTGCAAATGATCCGCTTATCTTAAGCTACGAGTCGAATGAGACACCATATATTTATATGGCAAAGTCAGATGCCCGGTCTCTTCTACGCAAATCAAAAATGTTTCTAAGGACATCGTTAAAGGCTATGTGCAATTTATTCCTATTGGTTACATCACAACTGTAGAAAACCAGTTTCGGCAGAATAAATTACTTAGCCAGAATCATTCTTATGGACTACGGGGTATCGTAAAACGCCATACATCCTGCCCACTATCTTCCATGAAAGTCTGTCATCAAACTCCAGCCCAAGGTTTCTTACAGATGAAACAATCTCAATTGAAGCTTCAGCAATTGCCGCATCAAGATTGTGCGGCATTGTCACCCGATTCCAACCAATCACAAGGCATTTCCACCATTGGCGTTTGCCCATGTGTTTATCCTATCCAAGTCACTATTATGGCGAAGTACGCTATCGATCAGCCTCCCCGGTGCAGAGCTCATATACAACTTTACGTCGTCTGCATACATATGAATACCACAGTTCTGCAACTGTCCAGAAAGGTAATTGCTTTATAAGGAAAAAAACAGTGGACCCAATACATTGGACCCCTGTGGAACACCTCTTGAGACTGGAAGATAACTAGAACAGCGGCTATCAACACACACCGATTGGCTTCTATTCGAAAGCTAGGAAGATATAACAGGCGTAGTTCTTCAAGAAAATTTAAACAAATGTCTTAGTTTAAGGCAAAGAATATTGGCATCAAGGAAATCAAACGCTTTCGAATGATGTACAAGAACAAGAAAGTAACTTTATCGCTGTCAATATCACTCCTTACATCTTCAACTACTTTCAATAGTGCAGTAGTGCAAATGTGCTTTGGCCGGAAGCAAGATTGATTGATCTGTTAGCAGCAAATTATTGGCAATATATCCTGATATCTTCCGGTTATTTAGAGTCTCAAATATCTTAGAGATCTATGAACGTATTGCTATTGGCCTAAATTCCTGTTTATTCTTGGGTATTGGGACTATTCTTGCCAATTTCCAAGACTGTGTATAGTAACACCCTAAAATAATATTGTTAAAAAGATGACATATATACGGAAGAATAAAGCGTAGAATTATCCTAAAATTTTTTGGATCAATCCATCAGAACCAATGGTATTAGACTTTACTGATTCTACAGCGCCAACGATATCACTCAAAACGCAGGTCTGGTGAGGTGCTTTTACTATTATAGTCTAAGTTAGTAAATTCAGGAAAACATATGTTTAAGAAACTCTTATTTTTTTTCATCCAGATCAACATGACTACCAATTGATGCATTATCACTTTCTATTCCAACTGACTTAATATATCTCCAATTATAATAAGCTATTTTCGTCGCATTTATACTGGAATTGGTCTGATGGCTCACACGCTTGTAATCATTAAAAAGTTCAGGTCTTCTACAACGCTTCCATCGAGAGTACGCACAATTTCTTTTACGTATTAATACTTTAATATTAATGTTCTTTTTACTTTTCAGCCTGTATAGGTAGATCTTATTGTATTGATTAAAACTTAAGCTCGATGCCTTAAATTTGGCGTTTGGTTCTCCAAACTATATATATTTCATCCAATATTTCGTCCTTTCATTGAAGGACATCATTCGGGAAAAAACATTAAAGATTGAAAACAGTTTTTGATACGTGTAAAAGTTTTACAAATTGTTTTTGCTTAGGAGAGCAGTAAAAATTGAAAACAAATCGCAGAGTTTTCTCTAAATAGATTGTCGCCTTGGTTGTATTCTTTGCACTGATTGGAATTTGGCCTTGCTGATCAGCATCCTATAGCTTTGTGCTAGATTGTCTGTGTGGGTCTTGAAGTTGATTCGATGGTGTGTAGGCGTTGAGAGTATGTGAAACGTCGTAGCTGTGATTCTTTTTTGGTAGTTTACTTCGCTATTAAGAACTTTTACTCTCTCAAGCTCGGGATGGTGGTTGTTTCCGCATAATCGGATTTTAGTGCGGTTTTTGGAGTTTATACGTTAGAGCTATGTTTTAGATCGCATTTATGACCTGAGATTTGTGTCTCCAACTTGTTTTTCGTTTTTCCGATGTATTGCATACCACATTTCGTAAATTCAGTTAATTTCCGCTACAGTTAATTTTGTTTGTAAGTTTTGATTTCTTCCATTGTGTCTACTTTTATACCCACCACCAAAGGATGGGTGTACACTAATCTAGTCATTCCATTTGTAATATATATATATATATATATATATATATATATATATATATATATATATATATGTATATATATATATATATATATATATATATATATATATATATATATATATATATATATATATATATATATATATATATATATATATATATATATATATATATATATATATATATATATATATATATATATATATATATATATATATATATATATATATATATATATATATATATATGTATATATATATATATATATATATATATATATTGAAATTTCTACAGATACTTAATGTCCATGTAGATTTTTGGGGATTGCAAATGGTCCATATCGGTTCAGATTTAGATATAGCTTCCACATAAACCGATCTCCAGATTTGACTTCTTGAGCCCCTGGAAGCCGCAATTTTTGTCCGATTTGGCTGTGCCAGATACGGCCAAATTCAGTCTATAATCTGATAAAGCTCCCATGTAAACCGGTCTCTCGATCATCCAGACAGAAGTTTGGTATCTAGAATAAAATTATGTCCTACAACTTAATTAATTTCGTATAAATTTTGAGCAGAATCCATGGTGGTGGGTTCCCAAAATTCGGCCCGGCCGAACTTAGCACGCTTTCTTCTTGTTTTTAAGTTGGTGTAAAGACCTTGTAAAGTGTTGACTGTTTTGCGAGCTTGTTTCATATTTTAGTTCTCGAAGCAATCCGATTTTTCAAAACGCTCTAAAACACCAAATTTAAGGTCTCGAGCTTGAGTTTTAAACAATACAATAAAATAAATACTTTAATATCATTATCAAAAACAGTTCGTGTCTTCCTAGGAACACATTTGTCGAAAATCTGACTCATATCATGTTGATGAAATGCAGTCTGTTCTTCTACGCAGGACGTAGCTGACATTCAGCAGTGCCGATTTCACAAATTGGCCACATTTGTTTCTTTTATTGTTTGAAACTTAAGCTTTATATGAACCATGTTAAAGTTTATTGTAATAATTGTGTTAGTCAAATCTTGGAGAAGTTCTTTGAAAAATATAATGTTGCATGGAAAATATTAGTTATCAATAACATACCAAAACCACAATACATACATGCGACATACAAGACTAAATGACCCATAGAATACTCCAAAAAGATAACTTACAATATACATATACCTATGTTATAAAAACAATGCTAGACACATCAGTATTACATATAAACTAAAAAGTATTCCCATCATTTTTGTAGAACAACTTAAAGACGATATCCTCGACCGCCAACACCATCAATTCGGGAAAAAATGAATGAAAGTCTCTGTTTTGCAATCTGGCGGAATATGTAAATAAAAAAAATCCAACATCCAGACAAGTTAAAGATTCGCGACAAGGAATGACAAGGGAGACCATATACCGGGTGACTCTTACCACAAACCAGGAAATACCATAGATTACACACAATCATACTATGCAATAAATTATTTGTAGACGCAAAAAAACACAACCAACAACACGAAAAAGATGGAAAAAGCGGCAAAAGAAACTTCAAAAACAAACGACAAAAAATGAAGAAAACACTGATGAATGATAAAATATGGAGCATATGCGTCATCATTTCAGTGTCAACAGCAAAGCAATGGGACAACGGAACGGGACGCCAATGGAGCTATCTACCAGACGATACTGAATAAACAATATCACAATGGAAGAAACTCCCGCGGAGGAGAGAAGTAGGTGAGTTAATGCCAAAGACAGATAAGTGGTCACATATAATGTTGATGGTTTGTTTGACTTAGATTACCCCGTAACCAAAAATAAGTAAAAAAAGTCATACCATGATTATAAAATATGAAGATTTGGACCATACCAAAGGCAACCACAGGTTGATGAATGAATTCAAGTCAATGATTTCGTGGTGGGATAAATGATAGGAAATGTTAAGGCACAGTGCTTCGGAATCATAGTAAATATTTGTTTTGAAGCATTGTAGAGTTTTTCGGCATCATTGATTAAAAGAGGTTATGATCACTTTTTATATCACAAAACGCGTGTATTTGGAAAAATGATGCCCAATTTCAATAAATGCGAGCTTTAGCAGCAAAAAAGGTCTTGCCACCATGTGTTGACTAGCTATATTTTCGCCTACTAACACATGGTGACACGTGATATTATATTAATGTAACCAATCTATGAGTTCTTTGTTGCTGATAAAGTAGACATTTATCACAATGGGTGTTATAATACACAAAAAAAAAAAACTATTTCGTGATCCAAACGTTTATCATTAGTTTTCATTCAATAATGCCGAACAAACAGGGTGATCTTTCATTTTCACATAATGTTACTTTATTTGTGTTTCTGTTTTATTTCTGTAAATCCGAAGCACTGTGCATCATGTGACACCTTACAAAGGAAAATGTCACCCACCACCACAACATGACACCCCATGAGATAGGAAATAATGAAACGGCTATATGTGAATTGCGTGGCTATGGATCAGGGACTTCATTCACATTCGTTACTACTTACATCACTTGCGTGCAAAGAAGCGGCCGACGATAGGTGGGCGCCGCCACTAACAATACCATCATCATCGACACCAACAGTAAGGCGGCTGCCATTGTCTACGCCATCGCCGCCAACAATCATATCATGGACATCATCGCCACAGTTGCTGTTGCTGTAGTTGGTCTCGTTGTCGGTGTCCAAGTGCTTAAAATAGAAAATGGCACAATTTTTCGATTTGCGATTTGAACGATTGAATTTTGAAATATCAGCGGCATGATGGTGTTCATGATGATGGTGTTTGCGCAACACCGTAGGCGATTTGTGGTGCTGCGGCGGATGGTGATGATGAGCCTTGCTGCCGCCGCCGCCGATGCCATTGTGACTATTGTTGGGCGAAATAATGGCAATGTTTTTCTGTTTCATGGCACCGTTAACAGCACCTACTACACCTCCCATCACCCCAGCGATGCCACCAGCATTGGGCAGATGGTGATGATGAGGTGGCTGGTGCGAATGGCGATGATGATGGTGTTGCTGATTGTTGTCACTGTTGCTGCTGCTGCCGCCGCCATTCGATAACTTGTGTTGCTTGGTAAGATTGTCGATAAGAGCGCCGGTAGAACTGCTGTTACCAGTTGTCGAAGAGGCTGACGATGCACCCGACGATGACGACGAAGAGGATGAAGAAGAAAGGCCCCCTGAGGATTGAGCCAGATTTGCTGCCGCCGAACCTGTTGTCATGCTATTTTGTGTAATCGCCATAAGGGTCAATCTCTGGTGATTGTGCAGCTGCTGCTGTTGCTGCTGCTGATGATGCAGTACTTTCTGCTGCTGTTGCAGATGATGATCATTGGCTACCACCATTGCATTCACCAGCAACTCTGTCTGGGCAACAACAGTTGTTGTAGCTGTTACAGCTTTTGTTTGCATGTCATGTATTTCACAACTTTCTAGTTCAGTAGGATTATTTGCTACTTCACCGGCTGCAGCCGCCACAGCATTTGTCCCAGCAACTTCAACTCCAACCGTTGCCGGCGGTGAAGTGGCCAATGCCGAAGCACTAGTTGTGGCTGTTGCCAAGACTAATGATGTAGCTGTTAAAGTTGTCGCCGTTGGCTTTTTATGGTGACAGGCGTATTTTTTCGTTGGCGGAAAACTACCGTTCGCTATGAGGTATTTATAGGTGCTTAGCAAACCTTTGCCGTCGCCACGCTGATTGCGTATACGCTGTTGCAGACTCTCCAAATCTGAACTTTCAGAATCTGCTTCGAAATCGGTAAGGCTAAGATTTGTTTTAAATTGATGCCCAGCCAACGAGGATCGATTGCTGGAACGGTCAAAGGTGACTAGAAGTTTGGTATAGCCGCGCTGCTGCTGTTTACGCTGATTACGTTTGGTGGGACAATCGATTTCGTCAGCATCAATGTCGGCCTCGTCGTCGTATCCCTCCTCTTCGTCTTCGTCGTCACCCTCGTCGTCTTCACAGTCAAGCTAAACGTTGTGTGGTTAGAAAGTTTGATACAACACAGGATTGCAGCAGAGTGCAGAGAGGGTGTAGAGGAAGTTGAAAGTAAGAACACTTGTTAGTTTTGATTTAAAACATATACTAAAACTAGACAGGGGTAGGAAGGAGGAATAACTGGTGGGTGAAACTCTAGGGAAAGTTAACCAATTTGACAGAGTTGCCACTTGATAACTAAAAAAACAAATATGATATTGTTTTTCGTATCTCTGATGTCCTATAATATATATTGTATTTAGAATATTATAGCCAAATGTTCCAACTGATTTGGTCGAAAATTTCCAACTGATTTGGTCGAAATTTTGCTAGCCGTCATATCGATGAATTTTGTGTATTTTGAAAGTCTAGCGACTTTTTCCAATCGGTTTGGCTGTTATCTGTTATTTCGGGTTCATATAGAGTAGAAAACACCCTTGCAAAAAGGTTTTATCTCGGTTCACGTCCACCCCCATGCGATGGTTCTATCCGATTTTGGATTTTAAAAGGTTTTTGTCAAATATTCCCAAGTCCCGTGATTCAGGTTACTATAAAGGGGGGAAAGATAGTATGCGCGGTGAATTCATTTGAACCAGGCCTGCGGATTCGACTGAATTCGGGGTTTTGAGGACCCAGTCGAAGTAGGAGTTGGGCTATTGAGCCGGATTTCGGTATGGATTTGAGCATGCTTGCCCCCACTAAATACTCCGTCTCCCACTACAACCTGATGTCGGAGTCGAGGGTCAGGCTCCGCAGCCCTGATTTGAACCCTACAAGTCGACAGGACAGGTTGGTATACGTGAACAATACAACTCCTTGAGGTGATTTTTAAGGAGCTGCGTTTTGCTGGACTATGTGCTGACTGGATGTTTAGATTTTATGGTGATTTTCATCCGAAAAACGGGAAAACCTAGCAACTCCCTGCCCAAAGACCGTTGACGATTTTTTCTCATGTTTTCGCCAGGATTCGAACCCAGGCGTTCAGCGTCATAGGCGACATTCGAACCTCTGCGCCACAGTGGCCTCGCTTTATTGGACATGTAAAAGAAAATTTTACCATGAACATTCCCTTAAGGAACAGGGGCAAACTTCTCACATATTAATGAGTGCTGTCCGATTCAAGTAAAAGCTCAATGATAAGGGACCTCCTTTTTTAGCTGAGTCCGAACGGAGTGCCTCACAAATGCCGCCAGCATTAGGAGGGAATGGCCACCGCTGAAAAGTTATTTCTGATCTTCTCGCCAGGTTTCGAACCCCTGCCTTCATGCTGACCATGCGGACATGCTAACCTCTGTGCTACGGTAGCCTCCATTGTACATAGAACTTTAAATAAAATGAAGGTCTATACAACTCTGTCTGGTGGACTCGCAGCTCCCCCCTCTTTTAGCGTTGAATGGTAGGATTATCAACACATCGCTAGTAGAGGACGCTGACGAATGCCCATTCTCACAAAACGAAAGGATGTGGAAGAGTTACCGCTTTCTCCGGACTACCTGTTGGTGATTTTTGACCAGACACTAACCCGAAGAAGCAAAGTCCAGAAAATGATCTGAAGTTCGGAAACTAACCTGAGTAGGCAAAGTCTGAAAAAGGGTTAGAAGGGGAAAGCTGGGCGATTTTATGTCGTCACTAACCCGAAGAAGCAAAGTTCAGAAAATGATCAGAAGATTAGAAACTAACCTGGAGAGACAAAGCCTAGAAAAGGGTTAAAGGGGAAAGCTAAGCGTAAAGGGGAAATCTAAGCTATGGGGAAGAGTTGACGCTTCCTCCAGAGTATCTAGGATTGATTTTTGACCAGAAACTAACCTGGAGCGGTTAAGTCCAGAAAACGGATACAATGGGAAAGATGTAATAATGTTGCAAAATCGAAAAAAGGGCCAGAAGAGGAAAGCTGGGCACATTTGCATCGTCTGTCCTCGATGGGAAAGAGTTGCCGCCTCCTGCGGAGTATCTGGGAGTGATTATTAATTAGAAACTAACCTGGAGAAGCAAGGTCCAGAAAAGAGTCCGAAGTCGACTGCTGTACTCCTGTCGCAACTCGGTAGGTAGGCTGCCCGAATGGCCGTAGACCCACCACCAAGTTAGGGTAAAGTTACCATTTTCTTGGCGCCCCTGTAGCTGACTTATAGAAAGGACTGCCACTCTAACCTAACGTAACTTAACCTACCGTTTCTCCCGAGTACTTGGTCTTGATTTTTTTTTACCAGAAACTAACTTGGAGAAGGAACGTTGAATAAAGGGTAAGAAGGGAACTGCATGAGCTATATTCCTGTCTCAACTATTTAGGAACGACTATGCTGAAGATATTACACAGAATGTTTATGGCAGTGGTTTGGTCTATTCTCACCTAAGATTCGGGTCTGGTACGGATAGGAGTTGGGGGCTGTCCTGAGGGAGGAAGGGCCATCCCCAGAATGGGCTAGAGTTACAGCTCTCTTCCAAGTACTTGGGCGGGATTTTTTTTTACCAGAAAGTTGGCGGAGTAAGCAGGGGACAGTACACTGGAAGTTTATGGCGGTGGTTCGACCAGTACTCACCAAATCATGTATGATATGGGAGCAGGCTGTAAACCGTTATAACTCGAAAAGAAACAGGGTAGTACGACAGTGCTCGTCACTGGAGCTTAAACGCGTACCCAAAAAGAGGCGCTGAATGTCATACTTGATAACATGCCTTAGCACGGTTTGCGGCAGGGGATTGTTCTTAGACTGTGTGGTCGGTAACCAGGTGTTCCTGTAGGGGACTAGCGATATGTTTTGGTCGTATGGTAATCACTACAGAAGCGTGATTAGACCAATACTTCCTTAGGCCTCAGTAGTTTGGTGGACTGTAATGGAAAAAAGTGCAACGTAAGGATAATACAACAGGATCAGAGAATATGTAGTCTTGGTACATGCGGAGCGATGAGGACCGCGCCCATTAGGGCACTCGAGACTATACAAGAAAACCGACCCACAGATAAACAAATTAAGTTTGAGGCAGCCACTGTGGCTATAAGAGTTAAGGCGATGGGAGAATGAATAAAGGATAGAAGCAGGGCATGGAAAGAAATAGGGTTTCGGATCAAAATGCAAATTTTGCCCATGAACATTCCACTAAGGACTGCACTCTTAAATATCAATGAGTGCAGTCCGATTCAAGTTTAAGATCAGTGATGAGGGGCTACCTTTTTATAGCAAATGTATGCCAGCATTGGGAGGGGGATTGTTGCCAGCATTGGGAGGGGGAAACCACCGCTGACATTTTTTTCGATGGTCTCGCCAAGATTCGAACCCATGTGTTCAGCATCATAGGCGGACGTGCTAACCTCTGCGCTACAGTAGCTTCCATGAGTTTTTTGGATCGGGTACCTGAAACGACACTTGAGGTCGAGTTCGAGGCACTGCCGCCGACCGCACAATCTCAGATTGATGGATATCTGATATTGCCATCTGAAAGTTCATGCTACACAGATGAATCAAAGCTAGAGGACAGAATACGATCCTTGTTAACGGTGTAAGGGAGAATAAAAGAGCAGACGATTTGGCAGTGAAGGACAAAGATTAACCAAGACTGGGATAAATTTTATTAACCCGAAGTTAGTAAGCGACGAGGGCGCATGTAACACTGTGGAACAGCGAAACTGTCGGTAGGATGGCGAAAATCCTATGGGGAGATCCGAAAAATGAGAAGATGAGGTCATTACTGAAAGAGTGTAAGAAGAAGGTCAGTATAGCTTTTGGTATCATAATGGGACACAGGACTACGAGAAAACTTATGCAAAATAGGTGAGGCATGGTTAGGGCAAGTGTCGAAGATGATAAGACATTTGAGCATTTTCTATGTCATTACCCAGTTTTCGCGGCTAACAGACATCGCAACTTAATTGGGGACACAATACCAGACATGAATCAACTTCGGAGGTGATGTGGAAAACATAAGGGATTTCGTAAGTAGCACGGAATTCCCGACTTAGATTTTCGTTTTTGAGGTTACTTTTTAGTATTTAGAGCGCACAATAAGTCAATTACTGGCTTAGGTGTATGTCCATAGTGACATGGGGTGGAAGAACATCCGCACCCCTTTTCCAATCTACCCTAACCAACCTTCTCTTCATTCTTGATTACTGACGAAGTCTGCGGAGGTTGTTTTTGCCCAACATTGTTATTTTTTCGTGTGTGTTTGTTCCTCATTTCCTTCTTATTTCGTTTTACTGATGATGGACCTCTGTTTGATTCTGTCTGCATTTTTTTTATCTTCTCTCTTCCAAGGCGAATACAATAGACTTGAGGTCTCCGTGCCAAGATGTTGAAAAAAAAAAACCATAAATCGGACGGTACCTTAATATGGCGACTTAACCAAAGCGTGGACCGATATCAACCTAATGAGAATTCCCAATGAGAGCTTTCCGGCCAAATATATTGGAACATATGCCTAAAATTATAAAACATGGACCGATATTGTTCATTTTGAATACCAAGGATACTAGAAGTAATATAAATATTTCTGTCATAAAACATATCATGTAAAATATTGAAGACACTAGCTCTTTGGTGTAGGTTGGCTTGAAAATGCCAAACACTTTTTGGGATGTGCTAAGCCTTATTGCGATTTCCCTCAAACCTCATTGTCGGGGGGTGAGAAAAAAAAACCTATTATGGTTTCACAGTGTAACAAAAACGAGTCGGTGCAAGATCCAACCCGCAGAACAACATGGTCAACAATAGGTCAGTACGCGTACTTTTCCAGTAAAAACAAGCAGGAGAGTAAGAACAATTTTTACTTTCTTTTGCTATTTATATAAATTTAATAGGTGGTTTTAATTAAACCGATGTTCGAGGCTGCAAATTTCTGATGGGAAAAAACCTGCAGTAGAAAATTGCAAGCTCTCAATTATCAAACTCTTAAAATTTTGTTCGCTCTCACGCACTCTCCCGCTCTCTTCTGCTGTCAAATAAACGCAAACGACTTCCACCAACAATTTGTGCAATTTTGCACACATTTTTGAGTACACGAACACACTTAATATCTAATCACACATAACCTACAAATTCTTCTTTTGACTATTCTCGTGGCAACTCTGTCTTGCATTCATGTTGTCATGTTTTGCTCCGTTATTTCGAATCGCGTGACAATTTGTAAATTCAAATTCTTTGGCGATACGAAGAGAATGGACACATAAATATATGCCATGTTTTCGGGGCACCATGGGGGAGAAACGAATAAAAAAAAAACAGGAACAATCGATCGATAACTGTCGACATATGCTAAATAGGTAACGAAACTGATGTAAAGCAGGCACCGAAGTGTTGCCAACGTTTTTGGTGGTTTGGTTTGGCAACAGGATAAATACCCATATAAAAATAAATTTTGAATAAATTTGTATTGTCAGTTTGATTTTTAGTATGAATTGAGAAAAAAATAAAACAAAAACTGCAACAATATTACATCATTTTCATCCAAAAAAGGGTAATGCTCCTTAAATCGAAATAAAATCGCAAACAAAAAAGTTGACAATACTTTACATGCATTTTTAGATTTGGTTATTCTGTGTGTTGCATTGTGGGGGCAGGCAGTTAAAACTAAATAGACATGGTACAATTTGTTATACTCCCCCTCGCTCTCTTGAAAACAAAAAATAAATAAAACAAGCCTGGTAAACGACAACACTATTCGCCAAAAATAAATTACAATCTCGAAAAGTTTTAATGCATTGCCATTATTTAGGTAACGCTGTGTATAACTGCTGCTACCCATCTCGGTTGGAGGGTTACTGATTTCGAAGGAGATTTGTATTCAGTCGGCAATTTTGCCGGTTGGTTGGCGGCAGACGTCCTCCAAATGTTAAGAGAGACGAGCATGTCTATCTACCTATCCACAAATTAAATGCCGGTTAGTTAGTTTTCATTCACGGTCTAGGAGCAGGCATTGGAAGTTAGATCGTAGTAGGGGGGAGTGGGGGGTTAGGAGAGGTTGGATATATTTAGTACAAAAATACATTAAAATGTATGTGTCCATAACAAGAAGACATCAATGTACAACAACGTTGCAGCAGTACATCAAAATTGTTGAACGAATGATCGTTACTTGTTTAGTCATAGAGTGAAGCTGATTTGTGGCTCTATTACGAAATCTTACCTTAGTTTGAATACAATCACGTGAAGTCGATGATGAAGACGATGGAAGTGGATGATGTGGTTGTTGTTGCTGCTGCTGCTGCTGTTGAGAAGACACGTTCAACGTTTCAGTTTCCTCGATGTCATTGGTGTTGCAACAACGATGAGAATGATGGTGATGATGATGATAATGATGGATCAGTTGCTGGTGATGGCAGTGTTGTTGATGATGATGCTGCTGTTGGTGTTGTTGCTGTTGCAAATCGTTGTATGACAATGAATGATGTCTTATGTCACTTTCTAAATCGGAAGGCAAATCATTTAAATCATCCTCGGTGGCGCCATCAACTGCTGCTAATGGCTCTACATGACCATCGAAACTATCTTCGTTTGAAGAATCAATTGAATCATCTATATCTTCGCTATCTAGATCTTCATTAGTTAAATTACCCTGAAAAGAGAAGAGAAATGGGAAAAATCATGAGCATGAACTTAGAACAAGAAAAAAATTAAAGACTGTAATACGAAAAAGGCAAACTTTGAACAAATCAAAGAACTGAAGTTGGTAGTAAAACTGATACCAAACTTGTAACCTCAACATTTGCGAGGGTTAATATCTACCAATTAGAATCAGAAGAATTCTTCATGTAAAGCCTTTGTGGATGTGTCAGTGTGAAGCTTCTAAATATATAAGGTATTCTCTAGCTACAAACTTTGGTATCTTTGTAGATTCTACAGAAGTTGTAACTTGAAAGCTTAGTCAAGATTTCCACATATGCATTTATCCATTATGACAGACCTAGAAGGAGTGTAATACGTTTTAGAATACGGCTGTAAAGCTACCAACATTTCCAAAATTGAAGTCGGTTATATAATGTTAGAGAATTCACATCATATTATTTGTAACCATCTGTAGTACGAAACCAATAAATTCTAACTAGAACTGAGCTCTTGTTTTCTGGTCTATTGATTTCGTTTAAGGACGACTGTGCATCGCCAACCACTTCGTCCAACACACTCTGCGAGGACGCCTACTCAAAATAAGTAGGTGGTCCGGCAGCCAGAACAGGGAGCCATATGAAAATCAGCTAACGAAGAAGATATTAATGACCGATTGATCTCAGACAACTTAAACCCAAATCATGAGAAGACTATAAGGTCTATGTTGAGCTATTCTCAGCCATATGTGTGAGTAAGATCGAACAAGGACACAGCCTTGAGTAAGTTTGATTGACAGGCGCACATATTTGCCGTCATTAAAAAACAAATGCCATGTCATCGTATTTCGAAGTATTGGTCCAAGCCCTTGGCTTAGATTTAATGGATAACCAAATATCAAGGTGAGTTCAATTTGAAACAGGTACACTCTGTAAGAGAAAAAGGACGACGCTGTGAGTGCCTAGACCAGACCTAGATACCAGGGAAAGAGAAAAGCGTAGAAAGCCAACGCCTAACCGATACGCTTATATATTCACTGAAAGAAATTTGTTAGTAAAAACGGCAACCGAAAATATGCTGAAAGTGAAACAGAAAAAGAATTTCTGTTCCCGCATCGAAATCATCTCCATAGGGTCCAGGACAGCGTAGATTGAAAGACGCTATACTCGTTCAGCTTTCTTTACTCCAAGTCACTCAATGAAGACTACTGCCTGGTGCTCTATCCAATTTATATCAATCTGCATATATTACAGTAATCATAATGGCCATCTCTCTTGCTCGCCGCCCATAAGGCAACGTACAGTGTCCGGTTATAGTATTTAGTGACCTCTGATCGAAAAGAAGAACTTTGTCCACCTCCTTCCATTGATGACAGACCAGAAAGTTTTTGCAATCCATTCCAAATTTTGCATAAATGTTTCCCATTGTTGCACAGGGTAGCTGACACGAAGTGTTACCAACTCAAACGACCACATTGTTTTGTTTTAAAATATTTTTTATTGATTCAATTGACAAAAATGTGAGGAAGTAATGGAAGACCATTCGTGACCTTATCATCCTGGTTGTTATTGCCCCGATGGCCAATAACAAAGATATTCACACTCGACGTCCCCGAGTTAACACTACACCACCTCATGCGTTCCGTAATGGCCTGCAGGACCTTATTATGGTCAGGACGTCGAGTGCGAACATCTTCACGGACAGTCAATTGGCCATCTGGGCAATAACAACCAGGACGGTAAGGTCACGAACAGTCTTGGATTGGGAGGAGGAGATTAACGCCTTCTCTGAGGATGGCACAATCCGCAACGTTTGCGCGCCGAGTCTTAGTGGAGTAAGAGTGAGTGAAAGAGCATACAAGTTAGCAAAGATGGCCAAAGGACCGCCGTCAATAAATTTGGTTAACCGGAATCCTTTCGGATCGAGGCAGTCCGATTTAAGGGCGTGGAATAGCGAAAACGTCGGTAGGACGGCAAAATCCTATGGGGAGATCCGGATCGTGAGAAGACGAGGCTATTACTGAAAGGAAGTAAGAAGGAGGTCAATATTGGTTTCGGTATCATAACGGGACACATGGGACTTCGAGACCACTTATGCAAATCGGTGCAGAAAGTGAAGGCATGTGGGAAAGATGATGAGACTTTGGAGCATTTCCTATGTCATTGCCCGACTTTCGCGGCTAACAGACATCGGTACTTGGATTGAGACATACCAATTCCAGACATGAACCAAGTAAGGGGCCTGGTATGGAAAACAATCAAGGATTTTGTAAGAAGCATGAAATTCCTAACTTGATTTTTCTATTTCGAGATTACTTTTTAGTAATTAGAGAGCACAGCAAGCCGATTACTGGCTTAGGTGTATGTCCATAATAGCATGGGCGGATTAATATCTGTACCCTCTTTTCAACTTAACCGATCCGGTACAACGTAAAATAACTTTGGGTTCTACATTGTGGGCAGCGTTGTTCTATCGTTTCTTTCATGTCGTGTGATAGACGTTTTCTTATTCCTGGCGTTAGGATGTTCACCAAGAATACAAGACTTGCCAGAAACTTACAACCGTTCTTCAGTTGGTGGGCCAGTTGACCAAACTATGTATTACCAAGAAAATTAATTTTTCGCCCGAACCATTCGTATGTGGAATCTACTTTCAGCTAATGTCTTTCCTACCAACATTGGCGCTCAGGAGTTAAGACGAATATCAATAAACACGACTCTCTTTTTCCCCCCTCCAATGTTAAACTGTCCTAATGTCGATGCAATGCACAGCATATATAAATAGAAGACATCACCAGCGTGTTGGTTACGAGAAAAAAAAAAAAAACTCAAAGCTGACCATCATGAGCGTGACACGAAAGTGGTAGTTTAGACCTTAACTATGAGAAGACTGTAAGCTTAATGTGGAGTATTGTTCAACCAGATTCTGTGGTTTTTAAGCGAACCCACTCTTCAAGTGATTGATTGATAGATGAATATACTCACTGAGACTAATAAAACCGATTCAGACCACATTCGGCACAGATTCTTAGGGTTATTTACCACTCACTGTACCAAGATTCAGCTAAATAGGGCAAAAACTATGCCTCTATGGATGCTAGACAACTAATCACGAGATCGGTCTATATGGTATATATATCTAGATAGGGATCATATTAGGCACAGATATCCAATAGTCTAACGCAACTCTACCAAATTTCAGCTAAATCGGGTAAGGTATGCACCTTTAATGGGCTTAAGAAGTTAAATAGTGTAGTATATGACAGCTATATCAAAATGTATTCCGATCTGGACCGGATGTTGAGGGTTCTTGACGTTCTTGTAGGCTTAATTAAGAAGCAAGTGGGAAGACTTCTCTTGGGAAGAATATCAAATACTTGTTTAGTTTATTAAAAACAAAATGAAATAAATGCAGCAGCCAGAGATAAGAAAAATAGCTGCGATAAATCCCAAATTGGCGAAGATTGAAGTTAGTTCTTCGTCAGTCACTTTATAGTTGCATTCAAGGAACAATGGCATTAGTTTTCTTAAAAAAGACTTTCAGAAAATTTTGTGTAAGATTACTGCTGTGCCATAACAGCCTGCAAAAGTTTTACTTTTAAGGTTTATTTAATTTCTTAATTTCACATCAAAATACTTCATTCCCTATAAGGTATGACAGAGTGACAGGAATATAAGCTAAGCCAATTTAGTTAGGATTAAAAACGAATATTACATCACGTTCTGTCAACTATCTGTACGGCTACCATTGAGTGGCATGCCAAATAAAGATGTTGAGGACTTATTCCCTATTGCATTTCTTGCTCGTAAAACACATAATCGAATATTGGAAAATATAAAATCATCAAACGTCGTTGACCAAAAAAGGAATACAAAAACCGAAAAATGAGTTTCAATATGCAAAGCAACACAAAAAAAAAAACATGGCAATAACACATTGCAATTGTGGGAAAATGAATTGCAATCTAAATGTTTATAAAAAGAAGAAGAAAGACGTTACAAATTTAATCGCAGATGACAGAGTTGTTGAACCAGGATGTTGGGAATGGAGCTATGGAAATGGTGTAATAGACAACAACAAAGTAAACTTTTGTAGTTCAAAGAATATTCATTATGTTCTCCCAATGACAACACCTCAAAATATTGGCCCAGCAGCATCTTAACCGTCATAAATTGAAGTTCACAAGAAGGATGGAAAAACTAAAACTCCAGCATAAAACCCCAACTCAAACTGGGATATTACCAGCTTTTTGTTGTAATATAGACCTGATCTCTCTTTATCTCTAAATGATAATCGTTAAGTAAAACATGACACTTAGCACACGATAAATCGGTCTTAACAACTCACTGATCATACATATTAATGGTGGTTCCATGCCAGCCTGCCTGCCTGCCTGCTTGTTTGTCTTGATTATGAATTTGCGCATGCCCGTTGTACGCTTTTGCCATATCGCAATGTGGGTGTGGTGGGTGTTTTTGCCGCAAACATAAAACTATCGCCAACATTGTGGGCATGGACATATAGATTTACTCATACGACATCTTGTATGGCAAGATATGCGCGACCATTTTGACAGTTCCAACTCGTCGCAGTTGTACATTTCAATTTTTTAGCAGGCTTACAATACAAATGCTACTCGTTTTCTTGTTAGTCATGCCATATGCCATTGTCATTAAAAGTAGTACAGTAGTGGCAGCAGTATTTATGGTTATTGGGACTGTTTATTGTTATCATGTTAAGCTGTCAGCTAATACGAATAAAATTATTAACAACAACAATAAAAGGCAACACAAACAAATCTGACAATGACAAAATGCTCATCACATTGCTTGCAAAAAAAATTTAATTTATTTTAATGGTCATTTATGAAATATATACATATTACAAAATCATATAAACCTACCTAAAAACAAAATAAGAAAAATATAACAAGTAAAAGTGCTTTAAGATCGCATCCTATATGGATCGCATTTCCCAATTCTTTGCATCCAAATTGCAAATTTGCTCACAAATATTCCATTAAGGAACAGGCGGTAAACTTCCGACATATCATTGAACACTGTCCGATTCAAGTTTAAGGGATCTCCTTTTTATATCCGAGTCCGAACAGTGTGGAGGCCAGAGGTTAGCATGTCCACCTTTGACGCTAAACGCCTGGGTTCGATTCCAGGCGGGAGCATTAGAAGCAGATTTTCAGCAGTGGTTATCCCCTTCTAATGTTGGCAACAATTGTGAGGTACTATGCCATCTAACAATGCCACCCCAAAAAGGTGTCGCAATGCGGCACTCCTTTCGGACTCGGCTATAAAAAGGAGGTTCCTTATCACTGGGCTTAAACTCGAATAGCACACATTGATATGCGAGAAGTTAGCCCCTGTTCCTTAATGGAATGTTCATAGACATATTAGAAGTTTGTCCGAACAGCGTGCTTCCTTGAAATAACTCACAAATGTCGGTAGCATTAATTAGGGAAAAAGGTTGAAAAAATGTAGAGAAGAAAGAAGACTGAGAAAAACCACTATTTGTTTTTCTCAGACTTCTTTCTCTCCTACAGACATTTGTGAGGTATTTCACCACAGCATTGTACAAGACAGAAAAAAATCAAACCAACCACAAGAACGGCGAGATTATAATCCCGTCAGCCAATTTATGCCTCTACAGAAGACGTGTTCATCTTTATCCTTCTCGCAATTGCTAAACTGTTTTCAATTCTTCGTCGTCACCGCACATAATGCACAAATCTGTCTTTCTCTGTGTTCAAAGCGACGTCAATGACCTGACGTTGCAATGATTAGTCGAGACACCTAAAGCAATCCGATGTTATGCTTCCTCAGGATAAGCGAGGACCTGAATCGCAAAATATTCGGTCACAGGGCCTTTGCTATCATGCAACCCACAGCAGCAATCCAGGTCCCACTCGCGCGGTCATTGTAGAAAGCGCCCACCCTACCAAGAAGCTAGCACAGCTAAGGGGTCACTGACGACGTAGCACGATTTGCGGCAATTGGTGATCCATTCCTCGTCGGCCACTTCGAGCAATGACCCCTTTGGACCTCTACCAGCAATCCGAAGTCATGCTTCCTCAACTCCAGGATAAGCGATGTCCTCTTTCACGAAATACGTGGCCACAAGGCCTTTTTTAAGCTGCAACCCACAGCAACAGCCCACGCGAATATCGCGTCTATCGTTTAAGGAGTCAATCCTAACAAGGAGATCGCACAGTGGAGGGTTCACTGATTCCGTTGCACGATCTGCGGCAATCAGCGATATTTTTCTGGTCAGCTCGTCGGCCGTCAGCTTGATGGCCCAAGCTCCAGTAGAGCCCGAAAGCCTTTCCCATGGTTCGTAGAAGCTTCTTCCATCATCCCACAATGTGGCGCGACGCCACACAGTGGGATAGAATAGGAAAACACTACCAAAAAAACTGCCTTTTGAGAACGAGTACAGACATCTCTTTCACATCCCAATCATGCATCAAAATGAAAATCGACTCATAAATGCCTTTGCAAATCGCAAAATACAAAAAAACGGTCTCGGCCGAAATTTCAAAAAATAAAAACTTAATGTCGAATATGTATTCCCGATACCAGGATAGATATTTTAGACTCCAGCTGGACTTTTTGTAGGTATTTTTGAGTACTATTCAGCAAAGAAATATTTGGAAACCGGATCATAAATGAAGGTTTGGCAGCGCGAGCAATTCTTGAAATGCCATGGTGACAAACTTTGGGGTCCCTGCCAAGTGACGCCTGGGCCACTGACCAATTTCGCACATGATCTCTATAACAACTCAGCCCTAACTATTTCAAAGAGTTATCTCTATCGGTTCTCAAATGGCATATTTTTGACTATTTTTCTCGATTTTATCCCACTGAGCGACGTCCTTCTTTCTGAAATACAAGGCCATAGAGCTCTTGCGATCCTGCAACCCACAACACCAACCAAAGATTCACTCGCCCGGTCATTCACCCTATCAATAAGGTCGCACAGTGGAGGACTCACTGATTCCCTAGCACGATCTGCGACAATCAGCCATCCATTCCAGGCCAGCTCGTCCGACGCTTGGTTTGCCTCCACACCTTGATGGGCCGGGACACTGCAGAGCCTGACAGCCCTTGCCATAGTTCGAAGAAGGTTTATGCATCTTCTGACCTTTAATGGCACGACGCCAGCACCTTCAGTGTCAGTCTGATCGGGCCGCCGTTCCCGCATCGAAATCATCTCCAGTGCCTTCAAGACCTCAAAGAAAGCCGCCTGAAATGGCGTCCAGAACCCTATTGAATTGCCCGATTCCAAGGAAAGCAATGAAGATTCCTGCTTCGTGCCCCATCTAATTTAGAACGACCCATCCTTGCATACAGCGGTTTGCAGGTAGAGCGGAGACCCACAGCACAGAGATCCCAAATAAAGACTCCCCCGGTTTATAATAAGTCGAGCTGCATACAGCATGCCGCCCCGCCGCATCTCCATCCCCCAGCAGAACAGTAGAATTGCGTCAAGTATCTGACCCCCTTAGTCTTATTGCGATCTTCGTTGCCACACACCCAACTTATAAACAAAAGTCTAAGAACGAGATTAGTATTCATTAGTATTCAGCGACCCCTTTGCCGGTCCATGCATCCATAGGTGAGAATTAGCCGAACAACCGCCGTAAACATCTAGTGCACCGTTGGGGCTAAACCCCTAAATACTACCTATGGGGTTGCTTATTCAGTTCCATTGTGTTGATGTTCCCTCTCCAACTTTGTTTCTGGTGCAGAAAACCGCCTATGTACTAGGCCAACGGAAAGAGGCCAGTGGAGCTGCTCACTTTATCCAGGATAGGTCCCCTGAAAACACCCAGCTTCCTTCTCCTGGTAAAGCCAAAAATCTTCTTGTACGCCAAAAATGCTTCGTTTACAGCAAAATACGATTTTTTACACGAAAAGATGATTGGCCAAACGTAAACCGCTTGTCCTTAAAAATTATGGATTTTGTACATTTTGATTGAACATTATTGTATTAAATTAGTTGCCGCCTGGAAAGCAATCAAGGATTTTGTAATCACGGAATTCCTTACTTAAAATTTTCTTTTTCGAGGTTTCTGTTTAGTTTTTAGTGTGCACAGCAAGCCGCTTACTGTATGTCTTAGGTGTATATCTATAGTGAGCCAACTTAGGAGAGTGGTATCTGCACCCTCTTTTCAACCTAACCTAACTTAACTCTGTCCGTCCATCTGTTCGCTTGAAATTTTGCACAAATACTTCCTAATAGTGTAAGTCGGTTGGGTTTGTAAATGGGCCAAATTGGTCCATGTTTTGATATGCAGCTCCCATAAAAACCAATCTCCCGATATGACTTCTTGAGCCTCTATAGGGCGCAATTAGTATCCGATTTTGTCGAAATTTTCCAAATTGTGTTTTGTTACATCCATGATAAATTTTAACCAAATCGGTTCGGAACAGGGATTCGGAGCACAGCTAGTTTTGCAGGAGCGGGAGCTATAATTTTTATAGCGGTTTTCAATCTCAAAATCCGCTCCGACAAAATAAAAATTGGTTATAGAAATTTTTATAGGAGGTTTATTCATTTAGCCATTTCATTTTCTCACATCGAAATATTAATTTCCGACCCAACAAAGAATATATATATTCTTGATCGTCGTAAAATTCTAAAGCGATTTAATTATGTCGGTGTGCCTATCCGTCCGTCTTTTTGTGTCCGTGTGTTGTAATCAAGCTACAGTCTTCAAAAATTAAGATATTGAGCTAAAATTTGAGCTCATCTAAGCCCCTCGACATGCTTGTCAAATATTGTTCCGATCGCACTATATTTAGGTATAGATGCAGTATAGGCCGATCTGCCGGTAAAGGGTCTTAAGACCATAACATCCGCAATTATAACCCGATTTTGCTAAAATTTGAAACAGAAAGTTTTATTAGGCCTCCCGAAATCCAAAAACGAATAGGGTCCAGATCGGACTATATTTGGATATAGCGGCGAAATAGACCGATATGGCGATTTTGGGTCTCAATTCTGTTAGAGCCCTTGATTTCAATGTCAAATATAATCTCGTTCGGACTATAGTTTGGTATAACTGCCCTACAGACCGATTTACAGCTATTGGGTCTTAAGGCCATAACAACCGCATTTATAACCCAAATTGGCTGAAATTTGGAACAGTGAGTTCCATTAGTCCCCTTGTCAAATATGGCCCCGATCGGACTATATTTAGATATAGCTGCCATATACACCGATTTTCTAATATAGGGCTTTAAGGCATAACAGTCGCATTTATTACCCGATTTCGCCGAAAGTTGAAACAGTGAGATATATTGAGTCTCCCGATATTCCAACCGAATATAGTCGAGATCGGGCCTAATTTAGATATAGCTATCAATTTAGGGTCTTAATCCCATAATAGGATACCAGTTTTCGTTGAAATTTTAAACTGAGATATCAGCATCTAAACCAAATACGATCCTAATCGGTCTATATTTGGATATAGGACATAGTGGAGTTAAAATAACATAGGATAATAAATTTATCCATGGTGGTGGGTATCCAAAGTACGGCACGACCAAACTGAGTACGTTTTTACTTGTTTTGGTTTACGAACTTTTTATGGCGACACTAAATGACACTATGTGCTTAAGAAGAAAAATCGATGGTCCGTTTTCAGCCAAATTGAATGAGTGCAGTCCGATTCAAGTTTAAGCTCAATTATAAGGGGCCTCCTTTTCATTGCCGAGTCCGAACGGCGTGCCGCAGTGCGATACCGCTTTAGAGAGAAGTTTTACATGGCATAGTACCTCAAAAATGTTGCCAGCATGAGGAGGGGAAAACCACCGCTGAAATTTTTTCTAATGGTCTCGCCAGCATTCGAACCCAGGCGTTCAGCGTCATAGGCGGACATGCTAACCTCCGCGCTACGATAGCCTCCATTGAAGCGAAAAACGAAATTGAATGTTGCTTAACGTTGAAAACGTTATAACAAATTTAATTCTAAGGTGTGAAAAATAAATAGTCAGTTTAAATGTAAAGGAACGGGAGCGGGAGCGGAGCGGAACGAAAAAAAAAATTGACGGAGCGGAGCGTGGAGTGGAGCGAAAACACATTTTGCTGGAGCGGGAGCGGAAAAAAGGTGCTCGCTCGGGATCCCTGGTTTAGAACCTGATAAAGCTCCTATATAGATTGATTTCCTTAGTCAAAAAACTCATTCAAATGCCATCCATGGAGATTCGGCCAGGCCAAATTTAAAGGTCTTTAACATGTTAACCCCCACCCTTTGTAAATTTCCTTAAACCTTGAAAAGGTTACAAAGTCAATACTTACAATATTAAAAAGCGATATAATATAAATAAATATATAACAAGAAATCAAGATCGAAGATCGGTTTATATGGCACCTATACCAGGTTATAGACCGATTTGGACCATACTTCGCACAAATTTTGGAAGTAGTTGCGCCCTCTAAAAGCTCAAGAAGTCAAGACCCAAGATCGGTTTATATGGCAGCTATATCAGGTTATGAACCAATTTGAACCATTCTTAGCACAGATATTTATTTCAGTCAAATCGGACGAGAATTGCGCCCTCTAGAGGCTCAAGAAGTCAAGATCCAAGATCGGTTTATATGGCAGCTATATCAGGCTTCGAACCGATTTTGACCATACTTAGCTCAGTTGTTGGAAGTGATTTCAAAACAGTACGTGCAAAATTTCAGTCAAATTGGAGGAGAATTGCGCCCTTTAGAGGCTCAAGAAGTCAAGACCCAAGATCGGTTTCTATGGCAGCTATATCAAAACATGGACCGATTAGGCGCTTTTACAATCCCAACCGGCCTACACTTATAACAAGTATTTGAGCAAAATTTCAAGCGGCTAGCTTTACTCCTTCTAAAGTTAGCGTGCTTTCGACAGACAGACAGACAGACGGACGGACATGGCTAGTTCGACTTAAAATGTCACGACGATCAAGAATGTGGTGTTACAAACAGAATGACGAAATTAGTGTACCCCCATCCCATGGTGGAGGATATAAAAAAAAAACTTTAGTGAGTTAAGTCCCTGCCGTATTTATATCATCACCCTTTTGATTGTTTATTTGTTTATAATCATTTTAAAATTTCCAGTTAAACATTATTTTACTGTTTAAATATTTGTAAACATTCATCTTGGTAAATTTGCATTTGGAATGATTGATAGCAGCTAGAAACTTCCGTAGTGGGGCGTTGAAAGTCAAACAAAGCGAAATCAAACAAATCATAAGATTTTAATTATTTTCATTGGGGTTTTGGTGGCTCCTCCTCATAGGCTTCTTATTCTCAAAAAAAGAAACAATTATCAATTTGTATATAAGAAATAAAACGTAAAACATTAAAAGCTTATCCAAATGTAATCATTACCCTAACCTTGAAATGGCCAGACAAACAAATACTCACAAGAAGAGGAGGAAAGAAAAAAAGAAAAAAATACATAAAAATCCCAAGCTCATAATTTATGTCTTTGCGTAGTTTTTCTATGAACTGTAAAGTGGCGAGTAATTTTTCAGTTATTTTCCACAACACAAATGTTAAAATAGGCCCATTTCAGTGTTTGTGTATAAATTTCACAAGTTCTTGTTTAGAAAAATGTTTTTGCTTTTCTTTTTGTTGTTCATTTTGCTAGAAGAAAATGTAGGGAGGGTCATTTAGGCCCTTTTTGAAACGATGACTAAACTTTTCACACGATTTTTGCTTTTTATTTCACATGTCTTGGCACATCTCCTATGGTTACAACGAGGCGTATATGTGCGTTTTTTAAAAGTTCTCAAGGCCAAGCAAATTTCTTAGGTCTATTAAAACAGATTTTTGGATTTCGTCTAAAATAATAATTTCATCATTTTTGTTTTAAGTTTTGGGGACTGACTGAGTGACTTGGCGTCTGGGTCATACCATGCGATGGATGCTATCTATGTTCGAGACATTTAGGCTAGTTCTCATGATCCGGCCATAAAGAGAGTTGATTAATGTTGCCGTGAATTACGTATATAAATGCGTTCCGCAACAATCATGGCAAATATTTGAAATATTTGACTTTCAGACATTACTATGTTGAAACTTTTTGAAGTGTTATTTATAATTTGGTATGATGACCTCATGAAAATCGCGTGATGAGAAGGATTTAAATAAGAATAATTTAAAAAACCAGAACATAATTTGAAGTGTAAAGGGAATTCTCCTAATAATTTTTGGTGGCAGTTAAGTACGAAGGAGGTAGAATCAACAACAATGTCGAAGCAGTTTAGCCAAATTGGTTGAAAATTGCAGGTTAATACATTATCCCCATTATTTTTGTCATGTAGTCCTAAAAATGACATCGGCGAAATGGCAACCTCCATTGATCATACATTGATTAAGTCGATTTTTGATACTATTCCCATTACCGATATCGCATGCCAGACAGTAACCAACCCATTCACATTGAAGTGAAGTTCACACGGATTAACACCACGTAGCCGGAAATGCGAAAATGAACCTCGTCACTGGAAAAAACTAACGCCTCTTCTGGCCGGCTGTCAATCAGCCTTTTACATGCATTGTGAGAGGCAACAAAATCGCGTTCAGTTAATTATTTCACAACCACCAATTTATAGGCATAAAATTTTAGATCTTGATGGAGAATTCATCGAACAGTGGTGGCAGAAATTCCCATAGCAGCTGCGTGTTTGCTAGCCGAATGCTGGGGTGAACGCACAACCAGGGATTCGCTCCACTTCGACATTTTTGTTTTTTCACTCCGCTCCTTTACATTTAAATTGACTATTTATTTTTCAATTTTCTTCTTATACTCATTTTGTCATTACGTTTACAACATCAAGCAATATTCAACTCCGATTATGTGTATTCGCCGTCTATATCGGGCTATATCCTTATAAAGCCCCCATATAAACCGATCTCTTGAATTGATTTCTTGAGCCTCTAGTGAGCGATATTCTTATCCGATTTAGCTAAAATTAGCAAATTGGTTTCTTTTATGACCTCCATTTTTGAACAGTACAACATTTTTGAAAGGAACAGTCTCAATCGGCCCATAAGCGTTTATAGCTCCCATATAAACCAATCTCTCGATTGTCCTTTTCTTATCCGATTTGCCTCAAATTTTGTATAATTTCTCCTACGGCCTTCCTAAGTATCTAGAGGTCGCAATTATTATTTGATTTGACTGATTTTGCATAATGATTTCTCCTATAACTTCCAACATGCATGCCAACCATGGTCTGAATCCGACATATCGGTGAAGATAAAGTTAACTTTAACTAGCAGAGACACAAACCCATTCAATTAGCAGCACTCTGTTACGAGTTTAGCAGAGCTATGCTTATAATATAACAGAAAAGATCAAAAAATAAAATCAAGAAAAAAATCATCAAAAACGGCAACAAGAGCACTAAAAGGTCCACAAACATTGGAAGTGTTGTAAAAAATTAAGTAACAACATTAAAAAATGCATAACGGACAGATCTACAACACAAAAAAGGCCAAAGCGAAAAGTGCATAAACTGGGAGGGATGCGGGGTACCCGTTTATAGTGAAGGAAGCTATCGATGTCCTCGATGCGATGAATCAAAAAACAGTATATCCAAAAAGGCCACAGAATTTGAGATATTTGCCATTTAAAGTTAAAGTTGGAATGAACAGAATGGTCCACTGTGCAGAAACTAAAAGGGATGCGGGTACCCACTTATAGTGAAGGAAGCCCTCGATGCCTAGGATCAAGAGATTTCTTCACTATAAGTGGGTACCCCCCATCCCTCATAGTTTTTGCACAATGGTCCATTCTGTTAGTTCTAACTTTAACTTTAAATGCCAATTATCTCAAATACTGAGAAAACCACCACCATCGATATATTTATTATCCTATTTTATTATAAACCTATCTATCTATTCAAATGTCCAACTACGGGCCTATTTTGATCATATTCGATTCAGGTACTGAGAAGCTTTATACACAGTTTAAAATTTCACGGGAATCTGGTTATAAATGAGGATTTTAGGGATTTAGATCCGCGATCTGCAAATCGATCCATATGGAACCTTTATCTAAATATGGTCTGATATGGATCATACGTGGTTCGGATATCGGGTGACCTAGTGCAACACCATGTTCCATATTTTTATTATACATGGACTGATCAGGACCAAATTTGGTTCGGACAATGGGAAATCTAGTCCAACTCACTGCTCTAAATTTCAGCAATTATAGAAAATACGGCGTTTTAAGACCCTAAATCGGCAGAATGGTCTATATGGCATATATATCTATATCCAAATTTGTCCGATCTGGACTGTGTTCACTTGGACAATGAGAGGCCTAGTGCAACTCACTGTTTCCGATTTGTCGGATAACAAATCGGACTTTTATGGGACTAAAATCCTAATTCGGCAGATCGGTTTATAAGACAGCTATATCTAAATATGGTCCGATCTGGTCGAACAACGAACAACGAAAGACATATTGTAACTCACTATTCCAAGTTTCAGCTGTTCTTTCTATATGGCAGCTATATCTCAATATATTTCGATCTGGACCAAACTCGTTGCGGATGTCGACAAACCAAATAAAGTCCACTCTTCTAAATTTGAACAAAATCGGCCTTAAATCGGCAGCCCTCCCCTCAGCCCAGCCTTCTGGGGGGAGGACTAAAACACTCTTTTGTAATTTTATGGAGTTCTGATGGTCCGTTGAGGTTCATATCTGGGTTTAGCGAAACTTCCACACTCCCGAAATGAGTTAACCCACGATAGAATCTAATTAGGGCCAGGCACGAGTCTGTGAGGAGGAGTTTCAAAGCGAGAGCATAAGGCACGTTGCATAGAAAAACGCTTTCGACGGCAAGGGCCCGATACTCCCTAGACCAGAGCATGATGGCAACTTACTGGAGAGAGAAACAAACTTGAAAACTTCCCCCTCCAGATGCAACGCCTTTCAACCACCTCCCCGTTCGGGAGTTTTTTTATACCCACTATCATAGAATGGGGGTATACCAATCTAGTCATTCCGTTTCTAATACCTCGAAATATTGATCTACAATAGGAACCCCTAGAGTATATATATTCTTGATCGTCCCGATATTTTGAATCGAACTAGCCATGTCCGTCTGTCGAAATCACGATAGTGGTCGAACGCGCAAAGCTAGCCACTTGAAATTTTATACAGATACTTAATATTGATGTAGGTCGTTGGGGATGGCAAATGGGCCATATCGGTTCAAATTTCAATATAGCTCCTATATAAATTGATCTCTCGATTTGACTTCTTGAGCCATTGGAAGCCTCAATTTTCATCCGATTTAGCTGAAATTTTGCACATAGTTTTCTGTTATGACTTCCAACAACTGAGCCAAGTACGGTTCGAATCGGTCTATAACCTGATATAGCTACGATATAAACCGATCTCCAGATTTGACATCTTGACATCTTGAGCCCCTGGAAGCCTCAATTTTCATCCGATTTTGCATGCGGTGTTCTGTTATGACTTTTAACAACTGTGGCAAGTACGGTTTAAATCGGTCAAGAACCTGATATAGCTCCCACATAAACCGATCTCCCGATTTGACTTCTTGAACACGTGGACGCCGCAATTTTTGTTCGATTTGGCTGAAATTTTGCACATAGTGTTCTGTAATGGCTCCCAACAAATGTGCCAACTACGGTCCAAATCAGCCTATAACCAGATATAGCTCCCATATATTAGCAGAATCCATGGTGGTGGGTTCCCAAGATTCGGCCCGGCCGAACTTAGCCCGCTTTTACTCCTTTTTCCAATAAGTAGGTTTCTCTGGCGCACCCTGTATTTTTGTGGGGCTATGTTAAAGCTCATGTCTATACAGACAAGCCCGCTTCAATTGACGCATTGGAAGACAACATTGCAGCATTTATTTGTTATTCGCAGTCACGGTCAACATTTGCATGAAATAATCTTCGAACATTAAATTATGTGGACCGCACTATCCATTCAAATAAAGATTAAATGCGTTTTTCTGAATTTTATGTGTTTTTTTTGTTTGGAAAACTTTCCTATAGCTCTTAGAAAATCACCCTTTGCATAGAACTTTACAAATGCGATCCATGGTGGAGGGTATATAAGATTCGGCCCGGGCGAACTCGACGCGCTGTTACTTACCCACCGCTATAGGATGGGGGTTATACTAATTTAGTCATTCCGTTTGTAACACCTCGAAATATTGATCTGACATGTCCGGCCGCCCATCTGTGGAAATCACGGTAGCGGTCGAACGCATAGAGCTAGCTGCTAGTTGCAAATTTTGCCCAAATACTTCTTATTGATGTGGGTCGTTGGGGATTGCAAATGGGCCATATGGGTTCAGATTTGGATATAGCTCCCATATAAAGTGTTCCTTTGACTTGACCTCTTGAGCTTCTAGAAGCTACAATTAGCCGATTGGGCTGATGAATGGCACAAGTTGTTCTATTACGACTTCCATCATTCGCGCCAAATACAGTCTATAACTTGATTAGCTCACATAAAAACGATCTCCCGATTTGACATCTTGGGCCGCTACAAGCCGTAGTTGTCATCCGATTGAGCTGACATTTTTAACAATCGTGCCAGGAGGTCCAAATCAGTCTATAGCCGGATATAGCTCCCATATGAACCGGTCTCTCGATTATCCTTCTTCGGTTCCTAGAATCTTTAATTTTTGCTGGTTTGAAAAAAGTTTGGTATGTAGGATAGAATTATGCCCTTCAACTAAATTTAGTTTGTATAAAGTTTTAGCAGAATCCATGGCGGTGGGTTCCCAAGATTCGGCCCGGCCGAACCCGGCACGCTTTTAAAGGGTGATTTTTTTGAGGTTAGGATTTTCATGCATTAGTATTTGACAGATCACGTGGGATTTCAGACATGGTGTCAAAGAGAAAGATGCTCAGTATGCTTTGACATTTCATCATGAATAGACTTACTAACGAGCAACGCTTGCAAATCATTGAATTTTATTACCAAAATCAGTGTTCGGTTCGAAATGTGTTCATTCACCGTAACGTTGCGTCCAACAGCATCTTTGAAAAAATACGGTCCAACGATTCCACCAGCGTACAAACCACACCAAACAGTGCATTTTTCGGGATGCATGGGCAGTTCTTGAACGGCTTCTGGTTGCTCTTCACTCCAAATGCGGCAATTTTGCTTATTTACGTAGCCATTCAACCAGAAATGAGCCTCATCGCTGAACAAAATTTGTCAAAATTTGAACACATTTCGAACCGAACACTGATTTTGGTAATAAAATTCAATGATTTGCAAGCGTTGCTCGTTAGTAAGTCTATTCATGATGAAATGTCAAAGCATACTGAGCATCTTTCTCTTTGACACCATGTCTGAAATCCCACGTGATCTGTCAAATACTAATGCATGAAAATCCTAACCTCAAAAAAATCACCCTTTATTTGTGTTTTTTTTTCTTAGCTACCTGAATATTATATAACTACCTATGCAACCATTATAAAATCTTTTATAGCATTCCTACTATTAATTATCCTAAAATATGATCAATAATTTACGACTATCGTTTATTAATTTAAATTCAAATCTTGTTACAGCGGTTGGCAACATTTGTGTGACAAAAGTTTATATTCTAGGCTACGTATGCATGGCAGCTTTCTCCATAACGCATGCCTCCCGTTTAGTTTAATTACATAAAATCACAACTGGTATGGACATAAAAATTTAATTTTATTAACAAATCCCCTACAAGAAAAATGGTGTTAATCGTGCAACACATTTACCTAACCTGGTATTCTGAGATTTTGTGTCCCTGTTAAATACATTTTAATCTTACACATCTGAAGAGCATATCACCACAACACTGACTTAAGGACGGACGAGCGCATGCGCAATAGCCATGCAAAGTCGCCGCAACATCAGTTAGGTAAGCTGGCGGACGGACGGGTAGGCCAACTGTAAAGGCAATGTCGTTGGTTGGCTCGTAATCTCTATGATGTGACATGTAAGCACGTTGTAAAATTATTTCCCCCAAGCGTTTCTGTTTTTCTCTTTTATTATACTTAAACAACTTTTAAGCCTTAAATCTTGCAGCAATTAAACGAAAATGTCTTCTTAGGAAAAATTTCACAAAAGAAGGCATACAAAAAACAAAAACTTTCCAGAAACCAGAAAAGTTGTCAACAAACTTGAAACATTCTTAGAGCATACAAAGTCGAGAAATTCTATTACATCTATGGAAGAAAAGAAAACCAGAAGTGAGCCACCACCACTGGGTTATATATGTAGTAGGTAGACATGGACAAAGACGATGACCATGATGGCAATAACCCAAACAACCAACGCAAAACCAACCGCTAAGTAGTAGAGGCGGCTGTGCTGCAGATGCGCATGCGTACACGCTGCTTGTCATCTTAACGAGAAAACCAAAAACCTTGACAGACTAGAGCGAGAGAGTCTGCAGTTTGTTTTTATTCTTGATTTTTGTTTCTATTGCTGCCTCCTAGTGCTTATCTACAATAAATGCGAAGAAGAAGAGGAAGAGTAAAGCCATAAATTATTACATTAGAATTTAATAACAAAAAAAAAAACGAATCGACTGAAAATGGGCGACAACTAAGTACATAGTAATAGCATGTGGCAAAAAAAGAAACTGCGATTTTTTCCAGCTAAAACATTCATTGCGTCATTGCCAGTTTTTAATGGAGGCCTTAAATCCCGACTAAAGCTTAGAAAACTGCCGACCTACAGGTCATTGAACTCAAAGTCAAGAAAACCGCATAAATTCCTCTAGGTTTGGATTTCCTGAAACAGCATTGCAAAGCTTTTTTAATTTAAAATTTAAATATTATTTAATCATCTTCCCCTGATTCATCCCACACAATTACTGGTGATTAATCATAGAAATCTTGATTTTAATCAAAGTTACCATAAAGCAAATTTAATACCCAAAACTATGATATAATTTTAACAAAATTTTAAGCATAACAAATTGTTTTTGAAGCCTTTGACCTTCCACTAAGAGTGAACAGTGAACAATGAATGTGTGTCTGACGGACGACTACCTGGCTAGTTATCAAAGGTACCTAGATTATGTTTTGAATTTTCTTGGTTTTAGCATTCAATGGTACTCATATCCCTACCCTATTTCCAGCGCAGACTGCTGTATGCAAACAAACATCTGCTTAATGACATCTACACCTACCTGGGCGGATGAACCAAATAATCTACCTAAGTTGGCAAAGGGTGATCATATTTAAGAGTGATATAATATTCACATTTTTAAAACCATTTTACTAACACCGAATATAAATATATTTTTGGCTAGGTCATAAGAACCACTTGTAAGTGCTTTGTCCATAGTGATACCACAGTCCATGTTCTTTATTTTCCATTTCTTTCAATGGTAATTTTACATTTCATATCTAATTCTTATAGTAATCTTCCTAAGACGTATTTAAACAATTTTTCTAAGCACTCATCTTCCCATTAGGGTGATATCCACACTTCCGAAGGAACCTTATCGCCAACCCTGTCATAGTCGGAACGGCGTGTCGCAGTGCGACACCTCTTAGGAGAGAAGTTTTTACATGGCATAGTACATCACAAATGTTGCTAGCACTAGGAGGGGAAAAACCACCGCTGAAATTTTTTTTCTGATGGGCCCTCCAGGATTCGAACCTAGACGTTCAGCGTCATAGGCGAACATGCTAACCTCTGCGCTACGGTGACCTCCTTATATAAGCATCTATCCGGTGGCATATAAACATCTATTCGAATTATCCCACTCTCATTATAAACCGTCCTATTCGAAGGTCTGGTCCAATAGCCCTCATCCATAAACCTTTCCCTGGTTCCAAAGCGGTGGATAAACACCCTCCTCTCGTACCTACAAACGCGTTCCATTTGGGTCAACGACACCAAACACCAAACGGGGAACGCATACGAATTCGTATGATCATCTTGATCCTCTTAGTCAGTCCTCCTCTCATACGCATGGTCCTATACAGCATCGCATATGCTGCCCTTCCTTAATGCCCCATCAACATGTTTCACAAATGACATGTTCTCCTGTAAAACAACACCTAAATATTTGATGCTTTCACTGTTCGAAAGTATCGCATCCCTTATCTGGACCGACGGAGAGAAGCGCCAAATATTCTTAAATAATCCCAAGCCTCTACATCTAAACATGATGGATCTACACTTAACCAGATTAAATTTCATCCTCCAACGCTCAAAATAAGGGATCAGCTCCCAAGGTAGACCTACATCTTCCTCTGAGCAACCACCGCCCTGGGATGAGTAACCGCTATCGCCACATCATTGGCGTAGGCCATAGCCAAAGCCTCCTTCTGTGGCAGAGGTGTATCTGTTAATGACACACCCCACTGCCAACCGATTGTATCATTGCTCCCACTCTATATTTAGTCTGCCCATGCTCTGCGATGATGGTTTCAGAAGGCGCAGTTGCACACCGCACAGCCAACCGATTGTATCATTGCTCCCACTCTATGTTTGGTCTTCCCATGCTCTCCGATTCAAAGTGTGAGAGCAGTGCAAATATCGAGTGGAGAGTTTCACGCTCACACCGGCTTATTTGAATCGCAGAGTATGGGCAGACCAAATCTAGAGTGAAAGCAATGATACAATTGGGTGGCTATGCGGTGTGCCATTAACTTATTGTCAAATCTGGTCCAAAACTATAACCCTCTAATTTCATGATGAGACCCGTGTGCCATAACGTATCAAACGCCAGTTGAAAGTCCAGACTTACAGCCAACGTTCCACTTCGCCTTCTAAAACTATCAGATACCTTGGACGCCAGCACTATCAGCGCATGCACGGTGGAGTTGCCCTCCCTGGAAACAAACTGATGCTCTCCAATGACATCACCCTCCTCGAATAACTTCCCCAAACTCGATAGCAGAGAGATGGCTCTATAAAGACGAACTGGTCGGCTCCTTTCCCAGCTTCAGGATGGGAATCATGTTCGACACTTTCCATGCCTTTGGAAAGTAGACAATGCTCAGGCGTCGATTAAAAAGAAACGTCCAATCGTCTAAACGTCCCAAATCCTATGGCCCATCTTTCTGATAACAAAGTTTGGAATGCCATCCTCCCCACAATTCCCCAGTTCAGTCTACTGAGAACCGCTCCAACCTCTGATCTCCTCATCATCCTCACCGGAGGTGACACCATTCCCGCACTGCATCATATGCCTCATCGAATCAGCCTTGATATCAAAGTGATCCGATCCGATCTCATCATCATCCTCACCGGAGGTGACACCATTCCGGCACTGCACCATATGCCTCATCGAGTCAGCCGTAATATCAAAGTGATCCTCATCATCAACCGCGCCCTGCATCCTTGAGAAAGTGTACACCGAAATCTCCGCCCTTCCCCCCATGCCAGGCATTGAAATCCCCACCAACAATCACCTCATTGCAACAAATAATGCTCTCCAATTTATCCATGCCAATATTTAATCAAGGTCTACAATACAGCGAACACAAGACAATATTAACCCCGCCTCTACTCCTCATCCTCACAACTGTACCCTCTATACTCCCAAGATCAGCAGTGTTGGTTGACAGAGTGGTTGACACTACTTGTCGAATTGTCGGAAGGAAATCTGAAGTTTCTGCCGATATTTTGACAGATTGCTTACAGAATTCTGAACCAAAATTATGGGAAACTCGGAAGAGAATTTAGAGTTGTCGTTAAGACTTCTGATCGAATTCTGATGTCGACTTGTCTTACCGATTTCAAGCACAAATAATAGACAAATGAAATCTGACACAGAGTCCCGTATTCGTTGCGAATTCCATCAGAATTGTCTGAACAAAAATTTCAAACGGTTCAAACAGAAAAGATAAAAAAACATTTGACACGGAGTTCAGACGTCTTTTAGAATTCCCTCCGAACTTTAAGAAGAAAAATGGATGTTCAGACTTCGTTCAGAATTCTTTCAAAACTGTCGGGACAAAAATTGCCTCAGAATGTTGAACAGCATTCTGAACGAACTCGGTAAGATCATTTCTAAAGACTTTGAAATTAGTTCGGATTTGTCTGACATCAGACATTTGGTACGCTGGGGTGTTTTGAAACACCTAAAAACGTATAGGGTTATTAAAAGCAGCTTTGGAGCAGACAGAACGATGATAAATGCCAAACTGTTTTTTAAAAGTCTGTTCAGGGATATACCTGATATCTTTCGGTCTGAAAAAGTTCCGCCGATAACCCATTGGCTTCTACTACCTTGTTGTTCTTCAGCCCGATTACTGCCACACCGAGATTTGATCATTACCTATTAAACAAATATAGCGCGATCGAAATAGTTACTTCAAAATGTTATTTATATATAATTTATTTATACTTCAAAATTTTGTTGACGATTTTTTACAACTTATCCAAACTTATCGTTTACTCGTCCCAACAAAAACCCATACAACAAATTCTTGGTATCGGTAAAACAAATATTAGAGTTAGAATATAAAAGTCAGCAGCTGCCATTATCACGAAGACTCTGTTTGGAAAATATTATTCAAATTTTTCACTTATACCTACTACACTGTAGTGCAGAATTGATATTATAATGCTTATGTTTGAGAAGGGGGTTCGAGCTTATAGCTATTAGTCTTGACACATGCTACTTTGGACTAAGTAAGCAGTTTAGAAACAAGGCCACATCTCGACAGACGGAGATTACACTATACAAGACACTGATACTACCCGTGCTGTTATATGGTTCTGAAGCATGGGTACTTGTGAAAGCAGATGAGGCAGTGCTTAGAGTGTTTGAGAGAAAGATTCTTCGTCAAATATATGGACCAGTTTGCGATAGTGGAGATTATAGGCGACGTAAGAACCACGAGCTGTATGACGACGATAGCATAGTTATACACATCAAAATACAACGGCTGCGTTGGCTAGGTCATGTTGTCAGAATGGATGAAGAAGCTCCAGCAAAGAAGTCTTTTGAAGGCAAACACGGTGGCACACGCAAACCGGGAAGACCAAAAGCCCGATGGAAAGATCAAGTGGTGAGAGACTGCTCGAAACTTGGCGTCAGAGATTTTATGAGCGCAGAAGATCGAGGCGCTGAAACGTTATTCTACGTTCGGCTAGTGGAACAAATATTCTGGAATAGCCAATTAAAGTAAGTAAAGTAATTAGTCTTGACTTTGCCCGAAATTTTAACACTTCTAACTTCTATAACTGAATTTGACTTTTGAATCTGAAAAATGACTTCAGATCCTGCTATTAAAGAGACGCTTTATCGTTGAACTGTACCTTGGATCCGGAAGCACTAATATAAAGGAATTTTCAATTAACTAATTTTTTTATGAATTAATGACTCTCAGTACAACTTTCTTAACCATATCCAGATGCTGCACATGTGTTCTATGTTTTGACTCTGGTAAGCATACTAAATAACCATATGTCACAACTGGTCATCTGCCTTTCGAAGTTTCTACTACAATACCCATATGCTTCAGGCATGTAAAATGAATCACATAAGATCTTCCTAGTTCTAGATACTCTATTCAAGTTTCAGTTTAGTTTCATTTTTACTACATGGGAACATTGTTAGGATGTGTGTTTTTTTTGAGATCAACTCATTGTAAAATGAAGGAATGTTAGTCATGTGAGAACAAACGTTGGAAAACGAAGAGGGTTGCAAATTCTTGGTCTATAGGACGAAAATGGTTTGCATTGGCCCACATTTGCATACAGCTGTCATATAGATCGATATTCCTATTTAAGGTCAAGACTCCATAAAGGGGTCATTATACCTCTACTTATCCTCGCCGAATATGGGACTAGCTGGGACCATATTTGTATTTGTATATTGAATTTTTCTTCTGATCGTGTCTTGGTATGCTTTACCTAAACAATACGAACTCCTATAGTCAAATCATGTGGATGTTTAAAGCACACTGTGTGATGATTCCTATGGAGTATAATATATTTGATTTTCATAATTTGAAAAGGTGAGCTATGAAATTTGTATGATGTAGAAACAATACTCATTCAATACTCTTTAGGAACATGTCCTATACTTTGAGAATACAAAATTAAGTTACTTAAAAAGCAGATATTCAATGAGGAAGTCTTATGTAAGTGAAGCGAAAGTGAAGCGAAGAACAAACTTTGTGTCAAACGCCTATATTTGTAGAAACTATATTTAACCTTTTCGATTTACCATTTACTTCTATACCCTCTACAATAGGATTTCGTCATTTCGCTTGTAACACAATCAAAAATAGATCTGAGACCTAACAAAGTATATATATATATATATATTGGGTTGCCCAAAAAGTAATTGCGGGTTTTTCATATAGTCGGCGTTGACAAATTTTTTCACAGCTTGTGACTCTGTAATTGCGTTCTTTCTTCTGTCAGTTATCAGCTGCTACTTTTAGCTTGTTTTAGAAAAAAAGTGTAAAAAAAGTATATTTGATTAAAGTTCATTCTTAGTTTTATTAAAAATGCATTTACTTTCTTTTAAAAAATCCGCAATTACTTTTTGGGCAACCCAATATTCTTGATCGTCTTGATATTCTGAGTCGATATTAACTCATTTGGTTGAAATTTTACATGGAATGGTTTATTTTGACTTTCAATAACTGTTTTAAATACAATATCTAAATCGGTTCACAACGTGATATAGGTTAGGTTAGGTTATATTTAAGTGGCAGTCTATCTTCAGACTCACTAAGACGTTCTCGTCCATTGTGATACCACAGGAACAGAAGAAGCCTTCTAGTTCCTACCGTTGAACCATCCAGATCGCTTTAAAAAGCCCAATAACTTCCGAATGTTCACATCCGCTAAATCAGACAGGTTCTCAAAGAAATGAGAACCTAAAGTGGAACTCCTTCTGACAGCTAGTGCGGGACACTCATACAGAAGGTGTTCTATAGTCTCTTCTTATTCGATGTTCTCACAGCTTCTGCAAAAGTCGTTGGTGACAACCTTCAGACTGTCAACATGTTTTTCGATAAGACAGTGACCTGTCAATGACAGCAAAGCAGTAGACCTCTTCAAGTCTAAATTAGGCCACATAGTTTTGGAATACCCACAGCCCCCTCTTTGTGACCATCTATCATTCGTTTTCCTTCGGGCTTGGTCCTGAAAACTTAGCTTAGCTTACATATCGCTAGAAGCATACCTACAGATTCCAGTGTACCTGGAATGTGTAGGCTAGTTCCTAGACTCGCAAGCTCATCCGCTTTACAATTCCCTGTGATATCTCTGTGGCCCGGCTCCCGGAACAAGTGAATTTAGAACTGTTCAGCCATCTCGTAGAGAGATCTGCGACAGTCGAGGGCGGTTTTTGTTTTCAGAAATACGTCCAGGGATTCAATGGCTGCCTGAGAAGATATTTATGGATTCTCTCTACCCAAGGAGACAGGTTCCACTGTAAGCAACTTGTATCTCCTGCTGAAAAGAACTACTACTGTTTTGTCCGGATTCATACCCAGATCACTTTCGTTAGCCCACTTTGCTGTTGCACGTAGAGCTCCCTGAAGTATACCTCTTAGAGTGCTGGGAAACTTTCCCCTAACCGCAATTGCCACGTCATCAGCATACCACTTTTACGTCTTTTTCTTCCAGAGACAATAATATATTTTTAATGGATATATTCCAAATTAGAGGAGACAGTTCACCTCCAAGTGGTGTTCCTTTACTGACCCATATTTTTAGATCCACAGATGACGTCGGTTTTACATTATTGAAAGCACCTTTAGTAAAGTCGAAAAGTAAACTACGTTTAAAAATGCTACGTTTTTGGCTAACGTTTAATATGTTAAAGCCAAACGTTCCATGGTAACAATAAAAGAAAAACTTCGTAATAAAAGTATTTTGTTTGTGGCAAAAATGTCCCAAACGTTTTATTTTTTGCGTGTATGAGCCGATCTCCCGATTATACTTCTTGTGTCTCTAGTGGGGGCAATTCTTATCTGATTTGGCTGAAATTTTGCACAACGATTTTTTCTGTGACTCTTAACATTTGTGTTAAATATGGTCCGAAACTATCCATATCGTCTTGTAGCTCCCATATAAACAGATCTCCCGATTGTATTTCTTGAGCCACTATGTGTCGCATTTCTTATCCGATTTGTCTTAAGTTTTCCACAATGAATTCCATTTTGGTCTCCAACAGCCAATCCAAGTATGACCCCAATCGATTAATAGCTTGGTATAGCTCATATAGCATAGTAATTCTTATCCATTATCCTTTGTTTGCCTATAAAGAGATATCGGCCAAAGAACTTGACAAATGCGATCCATGGTAGATGGTATATAAGATTCGGACCGGTTGAACTAAGCACGTTCTTAATTGTTTTACATATAACGTGATACGGCATACATTTTATGCTATCGCAAATTTTATCACATCTATAATTGATATTTTGTGTCAATTGTCAAATTATTGAAAACTAGTTTCAATAAAAAGTAACATTACCATTACAAAAGAAACTAATAACGAACAAGGTCTCCCTGAATAAAAGCATAATCAAGTACAGTAGAAACGTAAGCCTCATTGAAGAAAGTGTCATCAGCTCAAAAGATGGGTCACATTATAAAGGTTCCACACCAAAGATTTGCCCTTAATATGTGCACTTAAAGGAGTATAAGTATAACGAGTATATATCCGAGTTGCTCTCGTTTGAAATCCATAATGTTGTTGTTGTTGCTCGTTCCGGTCCAAAGGACCGATCGCCGCGATAACAGGGTGGCTATTGGTTATTTAAAGGCGCCAATAACTCGCCTTGTCACATCGAGCATCATAGGCACTCAGTATTTGTACAAGCTGCCCGACCTCTCACTTAGACAATCTGCTCGATACCGCTGACTGTCCGCGACTGCTATACTCTGTAATTGCTAAAATTGCGGAATAAGGTAGGAGGATGCATCTGGTACGGTTTTGGTAACTGAGCAAAATTCTGGACGACACTGACAAATGCAAAAGCAATTTTGCCCATGAGCATTCCATAGAGGAATGCTCAACTTCTCACATATCAATGAGTGCTGTCGAATATAAATTCAAGCTCAATGATAAAGGGACTCCTTTTTTATAGCCGAGTCCGAACGGCATGCCTCTTTGGTGATTAGTTTTTACATGGCTGCCATACCATTTTTTTTCAAATGGCATAGTTCCTCACAAAAGGCGCCAGAATTACAAAGGGGAAACCATCGCTGAAAATTGTTTCTGATGTTCTCGCCAAGATTCGAATTCAGGCGTTCAGTGTCATAGGCGGACATGCTAACCTCTGACCTACGGTTGCCTCCAGAACATTGGCAAATGCTTGGTTATATCTTTCGGATAAATGCAACGAATTCATTATTGAAAATTTAACTTTAACGTTTTCGTTTCACTATACTACTAATAAAAATATTTAAGCCTCTTATTGTCTTACCAATAGTATATGTAAAGTAATAATCCTTATAGTATCCAATATTTCAAAATAGCATATAAACACAAATCCACTGGCTTCAACAAATCATTTTGTATATTTTACTGATATTTCATCATTTTTGTTATCCATCGCATTCAGAAAGAATTTAACCATTAACACTAATCGAAAATAGACAAGATGTAACGTTTCAGCAAACAACATTCAACACTTTTAATATAATCATTTTCAATTCTTTTTATTATTTTTTTCTATCCGTTTTAGTTAAAACAGATTTTCTCTTTCACTTTCGTACTTCCAAACAACCGACCGTCGGTATGCATCAAATGCACTCTCTAACATCCTTCGCGAAACTAATTCCAAATGTTTTGTTAAATAAAAAAACTGGGGGTTGTTTTCCAAATGTAAGCAAAGTCAGGTAAAAGATATTACAAGCATATCTGTCAAAGGATATACAGAAGCGCATGTTTGTGTTACTACCTAGACGCAAACGCACAGCAGACGGACACAGTGAGATGGACATAAAAAGGAAAAAACTAAATACTGGGAAATTTTGAAAATAGTCCACATAAGGCAACTATTTAATATACAAACATTGGCGTTTTGCAATGTTAAGAACGGAGAGAGAAACATATGTTTGGAAATTCCAGGTCCAATATGATTTTCGAATTACAAATTTTCTTATTTTAATTTGGGTTAACGAACTACGGCCATACTTAATAGTTTTCTTTCTCAATACTAAAGGAGCTCACAGTTGAAACGGCAAAAACGTGTGTGTGATTATTGGAATGGAACACTTCTTAAGATCAAATGCCAAATTGGGGGGATACTTCTCTCGTATGAATGAGTACTGTTCGATAAAAGTTTTAGGTCAATGATTATAGTTTATTTAAGGACTATGATTCGCTGTTTAAAATAAATCAAACCGCGTTGATATTGGCTGGCCAATAGTAACCTATACTTGACACGGACAATCTTAAGTTATATTGAAGGTCTACACTTGAGCCATTCTCCCAAAAAAAAGCCACTTAAAAAGTGCTAATTTTTCTTTTGCAATTATACAATATTAAAAAAAACCAAGAGAAAGAGCATGATTTTAGGTCCGTGTAATGCAGGTTTACTATACTGTCGGAATTCAAACATTTTAACAAAATAATTTTCGAACCGCTATAACTTTAAAACAAATGAATGGATTTAAAAACGACCAAAGAGTTTGTGGTTTGTGCCCTATAAGGGAAATTTTGGGACAGCCATACTTGTACGAAAAAGAAAATATTTAATCAGCTCCGTCCAACTTTCTCAATGTTTGTCCTATTTTAATAACATGGTCATCAATTTACAATTCTTACGAAATTTTGCACAAGGGATTCTCATATGACTCCAGATACTCATATGACTATAGAAACCGGTTCAGATTTCGTTGTAGCTCTTGTATACACTGTCGGACAAAATAAAGTGCGGTTGTGTACCCTTCTTCATTAATCCTCAATATTTTTTATCTACGTGTATTATTTACTATTTTTTTATTGTCTGTTTTTATTTTTTATCGTATGGTTATTTTTTGGAGTGCCTCAATTATATCCAAAAACATTTGAAATTTTTAAACTCGTTCGTTCAAGTTTCTGATGTAAAAGTATTGTAGTATAAAAACAGTCTTTGTGACATAATAAAGTGCGTTTTTTTATAAATCGTGAAATTTATAATACCAGCCGAACCGGGCCGCTGCGCCTTCTTTAACTCTCTAATATCTTTTTAGGGTGGGGACATTTCGCCCTGAATGCGGATATCGAATTCGTGCTGACCCAAATTTTAATACCATATTCGTTTTTGGTCTCCAATACCTTTCATTTGATACCCTTATTGTACCTATCGGACCACTTTGGGATATGGGTGGCGTTTTTGGGGTAAGGGGGAGGGTGCGCCTCCACCCGATATCTAAAACTTATATAGCCTATGTTTCCTCCCAGACAAACGTACACAATCTATGAAAATTTTAAGAAAATCGGTTCAGCCAAGTATCATATAGTCATAATGGGTCTAAGGGCGATCTGATTTTGTATGCCAGATTCGAAATCTATTCCCGAATACCTTTCATTTGAGCCCCATATTGAAATGAACGTCCAATATGCCTGTTTGGGGAAGTTTTGGGGAAGTTTTGGGGTTGGGGCGACCCGATGGGTACTTAGACTCACATTTACCATATTCGTATTCTACTCTCCAATACCTTTCATATGATACCCATATTGTCCCGATCGGTTCGCTTTTGAGGTTTGGGTTGTTTTTGACATAAGGAGGAGGGTCCGTCCCCCTTCCGATACCGAAAAATTATATATATTATATATATATATAAATTATATTATATACCTACACAATATGTGAAAATTTCGAGAAAATCGGTTCTGCCGTATTTCAGTCTATACGGAACAAACAAAACTAGTCCCATATATCCGTGATTGGCTAATGTGCCCATTTTGGGCGTTTTTGTGGGGGTGGGGTGACCCCCTATACTTCGACATCCCGCACACTTTTCATTTGATACCTATATTGCCCATATCGGTCCACTTTTGATTTTGTGTGATGTTTTTGTGGTAACGGTGGAGGGTCCGCCCCCTTCCATTATCAATAAATTTTAAAGCCTATTCCTACTTCCTGACCATATTCGTAATCTACTCCCGAATACCATTCATTTGAGTCCCATTTTGTTACGATCGTCAAATAAACCTATTTGAAGGGGTTTTGGGGCGGGGGCGGCCCCCCAGGTACTTGGGCCCAACTTTTATTAAGAAATTCGTACTCTACTCTTGATTAACGTTCAGTAGAATACCATATTGTCCCGATCGGTCCACTTTTATTTTTAGGTAGTAATTTTGGGGTAAGGGGGAGGTTTCGACCTCCTCCCGATATCAAAAAATTATATACCCTATGTTTCCTTCCGGACCAACCTACACAATCTGTGAAAATTTCAAGGTAATCGATTCAGTCGTTTTTATACCCTCCACCATAGTATGGGGGTATACTAATTTCGTTATTCTGTTTGTAACTACTCGAAATATTCGTCTGAGACCCCATAAAGTATATATATTCTTGGTCGTCGTGACATTTTATGCCGATCTGTCTGTCCGTCCGTCCGCCTGTATGCTAACTTTCGAAGGAGTAAAGCTAGCCGCGGTCGGTTGGGATTGTAAATGGGACAAATCGGTCCAGGTTTTGATATAGCTGCCATATAAATAGAGGGCGCTATTCTTATCCGATTGGAATGAAATTTTGCACGACGTGTTTTGTTATGATATCCAACAACTGCACCAAGTAAGATTCAAATCGGTTGATAACCTGATATAGCTGCCATATAAACAGATCTTGGGTCTTGACTTCTTGAGCCTCTAGAGGGCGCAATTGTTATCCGATTGGAATGAAATTTTGCACGACGTTTTTCGCTATGACTTCCAACAACTGTATTTTGTTAAAATATCCAACAACTGTGCCAAGTATGGTTTAAATCGGTATATAACCTGATATAGCTTTCATATAAACCGATCTGGGGACTTGACTTCTTGAGCTTCTAGAGGACGCAATTCCTATCCAATTTAACCGATTTGGCTGAAATTTTGTACGACGGATCCATCCATCAACATACGTGTTTATTATGGTCTGAATCGGTCTATATTCTGATACAGCTCCCATATAAAACGATCTTATTCGAATTGGCTGACATTTTGCACAGGTTTCCAAAATATAATTTAATTGTGGTCCGAACCGGACCATATCTTGATATCGCTTAAATAGCAGAGGAAATATTTTTTCATCCTTTTTTTGCCTAAGAAGAGATGTCGGTAAAAGAACTCGACAAATGCGATCCATGGTGGAAAGTATGTATGATTCGCATGCTTTTAGTTGTTGAGTCTATACGGAACAAACAAACAAACCGACCAACAAACATACAAACAAACAAACACAAATTCTATTTTATATATAAGATATATAGCTCCCACATAAACCGATCGCTATTCTTATCCAATTGGGCTGAAATTTATTATGCAAAATGTCAGCCTAATAGGACAAAAATTGCGGCTTGTAAGGACTCAAGAAGCCAAATCAAGAGAACGGTTTATATGGGAGCTATATCAGGTTATGGACTGATTTGGACCGTACTTGGCATAGTTGTTGGAAGTCATAACAAAACACTACATGCAAAATTTCAGTTAAATCGGACAAAAATTGCGGCTAGTAACAACTCAAGCAGTCAAATCGGGAGATTTGTTTATAAGGTTATAGACCGATTTGGGCCGTACTTAGCACATTTTTTGAAAGTAATAGCAAAACACTACACGCTCAATCGGACAAAAATTGCGGCTTGCGAGGGCTCAAGAAGTCAAAACGGAGATGGGTTCATATGGAAGCTTTATCAGGTTATAGACCGATTTGACCGTACTTGGTACAGTTGTTGGAAATTACAACAGAACACTACGTGCTCAATTTCAGCCAAATCGGACAAAAATTGCGGCTTGTGAGGGCTCAAGAAGTCAAATCAGGAGATCGGTTTATATTGGAGCTATATCAGGTTCTTAATCGATTTGAACCGTACTTGGCACAGTAGTTGGAAGTCATAACAGAACACCACATATAAAATTTCCGGCTTCCAGAAGCTCAAAAAGTCAAATTGAGAGATCGGTTTATGTGGGAGCTACATCAAATTATAGACCGATTTGGACCGTACTTGGAACATTTGTTGGAAGTCCTAAAGGAACACCTCGTGCAAAATTTCAGCCAATTTCAGGGGCTCAAGAAGTCAAATCGGGGGATCGGTTTATATGGGAGCTATATCTGAATCTGAACCGATATGGCCCATTTGTAAACCCCAACGACCTACATTGATATTAAGTATCTGTGCGGCTAGCTTAACGCGTTCGACCTCTATCGTGATTTCGACAGATGGACGAACATGGCTAGATCGACTTAGAACATCGAGACAATCATGAATACATATACATAATGGGGTCTTAGACGAATATTTCAAAGTGTTACAAGTTTATTTCATCCTTTTCTTGACTTTCGTCGGCTTTTCCTACTTTTTCAAGAGGTTATTTATGGCTTGAAATCTGTTAATAAGAGACGCTTTTTTGAATTTATGTTTCTGAATTTCGAGTTTATAGTCTTTATAGTCTGTAAAAAACATATATTTACATTTTCAATAACTTTCTTAATTTATTAAAAAACTGGACATCACAACACATTTGTAATTATAAAAAAGAAAATAAATAAAATGTAAAATATTGCAGCCAAAAAAAAAAAAAAATAAACCTCTATAACAGAACTATGTGTACTCTTTAAACTATACCAACGGAATACTGAAGCTTGGCATTATCTTTGTATTCTTTAGCATTCATCGAAAATTCTCTGTTATATAAAGAAAGAAACATTAACATCCTTTAAACTTAACACTCAGAGTATTTCTCCACATTGTTACACAAATTAATCTAATCGTTTTGTGCTCCTTGCTCCAGTTTTTTAATCTATTATCATTTCCATAGCATGCCTTCAGACATCCCAAAAACTGGGTTACTAAGGTTTCTATGAAAATTACTAACCTACACCTTAGCAAATTCCTTGAAGTTCCCAACATAACCTAAAGCTAAGTAATGAACTACAATTATCTTCCAGATTACTCACAACATGATAGATAGATCTATTGATAGGCCAGCTCTATTACATCTTAGAATCTGAAGCGGAAAACGAAAAAAAGCAAAAAATCTTTTGCACGATTTTTGTCTGTTATTCACTCAGTCTCTAGAATGCCAGACGTGGATGTGCCCTAGTGGGCATTTTCATGCAACACTTGCATTTTTTTTGCAACATGCGCTCTCAATTCCCCTGCAGGCACGTCATTAACAAATAGCTTGGAAATTTAAGTGGTGGATTAGTTTATCCAACATGACAAAATTTAGACAGACATGCTATGCTATGGGACTGACTAGCTGACTATTGAAACTGTTGTTATTCTGTCGATCAATAGTAACTTGCAATTAGCTACAATATTTAGAATCGGCAACTGACATAAATAAGTGCGGCAGAACATTCCCTGAAGCCATCACTAGAAGGCAACAAACAAAAAGCATTGATCTATTTGTTTGTTAAAAAAAAGTGAAAAAATCCAAAAAACAATTGAAATTTGGGAGGAATTAAAAAATAACAATTGGCCTTGATGTCTGTTGAACAAAGAATAATTGAATTTAGCAATGCAATTTGGCCAAAAGGATTGTTGTACAAAGTTTCAATAAAAGTGACAACCCAGCAAAAACTAGGGAAGCACATGTCATTACACACTGGCACCCCAGTAAGCAAATTCTTGTTACTCGTTGGAATGTCTAATAATGGGTTACCTATAATAAGTTAATTCATTACTTATTGGTAATAAGAAGTTAAAGTATACCTAAAAATAAAGCATTAATCCAAAAGAAAATTTGAAAACGAAAAGAATTCTGTTTGATCTTAAGTAATTAGAAAATTCTCAAGAAATCAATCATTTTTTCATTCTTTTTATGATTTTGGGATTTATTTTTGATATTTGTTATTTAATATTATTAATTTATTAAACTCTCTACATCATCTACACTTTTTAGAGTATTGATATTAATTTTCTGTACTATTCTATCAAATCCATAGATAAAGTGGCCCAATGGGCCCTTAATATACCCTTTCCCAAATAAGGTTTTCAATACCATGGTAACTTTCTTGTTCTAGAAACCTCTTCAATAATTTTAGGCCAATATGGGACAATTATATGTATTGAAAGGGTTCAAAATTCTCAAGACCCTCTTGGACCCTTTCCGAGCTTGATTTCTAGGCAGATTTTTCCGCATTCGTGATCTAATCAGAAATCCTTTTCATTTAAGTACCATATCGCCTACATTGAAGGAGCTAACATTTTCAGAACCCTTGTGGACTCTTTTTCCATTGAGAAACAGGGGATACTTCTCTCTTATCAATGAGTGCAGACCGATGAAATTTTTTTGGACTCTTAGCGTGTCCAATTTTTGGCCTAACTTTACCAGTGTATGACAACCAAAACAGACTTCAGATTCGATATCCTGAATTCGAATTATGAGGGTGTTCAGTAAGAAAATCGTAATTCGAAATAAGAAAAAGGGATAGTTTATTATCTTCCCGCCTTCCACCTTCCCTAGGCATGTGCTGGAAGTTGTATAAAACCAGTTAACCCAATTTTGAATTTGAATTTATTATAGCAAGTTTAGAAATAAGTATCCGAACGGGCTCTTCCCCCTTCCGACAGATAAATAATACATTTTTACCACGATACGGAAATGAATATGTTAATATATAGCATGGCCAAGCTAAATATTACACAGCACCAGAAGGATTATTTGCATGTTTTCGGGTATGCCATTATTTTACAGTAATAAGTATTATTAAATCGAATCTATTATTTTCTATACCGAAGGGTATGTTTAGAGGTATGTCATTATTTTTAGCACTTCAGTATTTGTACGAAGAATTCATTAGTTGTCATCTGGTGGTATTTTTACTCTGAAGCACTTTTCTTGCAGGTCATGCCCATGTTAAAGTATTGTATTATTGCGGATATAACTACTAGTAAGTGGTTACAGAATCTTGTTTCGGTTTAACCTCTGACTTACCCGGTAATATGACTTTTTGCTGCGAAAGAATGAATATGGGTAGATAATAAACTTAAAATTATTCTTTTTAATTTATTTGAGTAAATATCACAATCGAGGCTTGGGTTGCAGTCCGTGACCCTAACAAGTATTTTCACTCATAATCTGTGATTCAATTTTAATGTTTCAAATGAAAATTTTTTATAATTTTAATTCGTTTTCAGTTGCACTTTCGTTTCATAGAAGTCAAAGAATATTTTGCTGATATGGATTATGTAAAACTTGGAATTTCAAGAAATTGATTTCAACTTTATGGTTATACAAACCGGAAGCGTTATCGACGAGTTTTCAGAAAATGAATGACATCGGTTACCAAAAAAAAAAAAAAACTCTAGGTAATAGTTTTTTTTATTAACATTTGGCGATAATGTCTGCTAGAGTTAATCATCAGCAATTCTAGCTGCACCAACGTCATTTTTGATTTGTTCATTTCGTTTTCAACCCAGTAGTAATCTTACGGGCATTACATCACCAGCTAACTGTAGAAAACCAAACAAAAAAACTGCAACAGAGTGGTGACAACTACCAGAAGTAAATGCGAGCGTAATCATCATCATTATTTATTTTTACTTAGTGCCAGCCGAGATAGAGATCGGTGCATCTTGGCAAGTTGACATGCGGCAGCCAATCGAAATGACAAACTTAAGGTGGTGTCAAAATACCACACTCCCTGCGGCGAAGGCAGAAAACTCCAACTCAAACTTAAACTCCTCCATTGGGACTCGACAATTTTTATTACCAGATTAAAGTTGACACCTGTTAGTGGTGATATTTCTTTGCTAGCTTCTTGGCATGACTGCTGGGCATCGGTTAGAGATATCTATGGGAGGAGTAGGGGTTTCTTTTTTTTCATCAGCTAATGGTGACGATGACTACAACTATGCTGGTTAAGGTAGTTCCAAATATACATTGTCTAACTTCAACATCGAAGGAATTACTCAAGCGATTGCACTCAAACACCTCAACAATTCTATTGTTAGCGTGGTGGCAACAAGTGCTGCCGCAGTTGTTGCTGCCACAGCTACAGCAGCAGAAGCCAAAGTGCCTCTCTGTTGCAAAGTGTCCCCACACTAATGTCACCATTCATTGTCTTTTGGCTTGTTGAGTCAATTGGAAAAGTGATGAAAATAAAATTTTGTTGGCTGGGTGCAGTGTATCCAAGTTAGGAAGGTAGATCAGCAAATGAAGGTGATTTTTTGGTGATAACGACATTTTGATGATGAGGCAAAACTAAATAAATTTGAAGTTTTAGGGGTATTGTGAAAGATATTAAAGCCATAGTACTTTATTGCTATGGGTGGGCTTAATGGAGTGAAAATGGGATTTTATATAGCCCAAGAAGTGGCAAAGCAAGAAGTTGTTACGATATTTTGGAATGAGAATGGAAACTCCGGCTAAGCTTGTTATCTCGATTATTATGTGGGGAAACAATAAAAGCCAAGTGTGTATTAATAATACAGAGATTAAAAAGGAGGAATTAAGATTGGTATAGATTGCCAAAAAAAAACCACCCAAGCTGGCACACCCAAGTTCGTCATAGTATCTTCCCGGCAAAGTGACACAATAAGAACATTATTTAGAAATTTTTTCGCACTACTGTCATATAAATGAATAATAAGAGCCATAGCACATATCCTACAAAGAAAGAGGTTGCCTTTCTGATACGCTATGTGGGGAAACAACTTGAGCAATTTTCCGATATTTCTTCCAAAGTGGAGTGAGTCGAGCTAGTGACCATGAGAATGAATATCACCAGAAATTTAAGGATTTATTTAATAATTGAAAAGAAATTGGCAGATAATAGATATGATTCGATCACAGACAACATGCCATCGGCATACGTTATACACAGGGCAAGTGCTATCTTCAGTAGCGTAGTGTTGCTCTCTAACTTCCCGTCTGATGGGCCTATAGTTCATAGTTTGATAATTTGCAGCATAAAACGAAGATCTAAATGGAAAATGGCATATTAGACTCAGAGTTTGGCTGCCACATTTTCTTTTCATCGGTAAATAATGTTTTTTTCTGAAAAGGATGATTTGATCATTTCTTAGTCTTAGCCGAAGGATGCCAAGTCTCTCTCCAATTAAGAAGTCCTCAATCTCTCGAGAGACCGGTTTATATCTATAAACCGGTCTCTCGATCATCCGAGTCTTCAAATAAATGATAACTTAAAGATGGCTTATCAGTGCAGAACACGAAGACAGCAGACTTCCTTACAACTTCCGGTGAAATCCTTTCCTCCAATCCTTAGTCTGTTAGCACATTTTTCAATATGCCACCATAACTGACGGAATACCCATAGGATTATAATATCGAATCCAAATGAGATATTCAAAGAACGATCTACATATGTATTTCAAATTGGGTGGCAGAAAGTGGCTAATTATTCCCTGGAATGGGGAATATGTGAAAACCGCAGAATAGCAAGGAGTACTCAAACAAGGAGACGATAATTTTTAGACAAACGCGGCAACAGTCCTGGTTTCACATTCCCTTTTACGCTTGAAAGACCCTTGTCACGCGAATGAAAACAAAAACGGTGTAGCGTTAATTCACCCGTCCGTCCGCTCCTCCTTCTATCCGTCTGACTGTTGAAATCACGCTACAGTACAGTAGAAATAGAGATATTGAGCTGAAAATTTGCACAGATTCTTGTTTTGCTCATCGACAGGTTAAGTTTGAAGATGGGCCATATCGGACCATATCTTGATATAGCTCCCATATAGACCGATTGGCCGATTTAAGATCTTAGACCCATAAAAGCCACATTTATTATCCGATTTTGCTGAAATTTCAAATAGTGAGTTGTGTTAGGCCACTCGGCATCCCTCTTTAATTTGGCTCAGATCGGTCCAGATTTGGATACAGCTGCCATATAGACCGATCTTTCGATTTAAGGTCTTGGGCCCATAAAAGGCGCATTTTTTGTTCGATTTCGCTGAAATTTAGGACAGTGAATTGTGTTAGGCCCGTCGATATCATTCTTGAAGATGGCCCAGATCGGTCCAGATTCAAATATAGCTGCTTTATAGGCTGATCTTTTGATTTAAGGTCTTGGACCCATAGAAGGCGTATTTATTATCCGATTTCGCCTAAATATGACACAGTGACTTATGTTAGGCTTTTTGACATCCGTATTCAAAATGATTCAGATCGGTCTATTTTTGGAGATAACTGTCAAAAGTACCAATATTGAACAGTGCCTTGTATTTATTAGACCACTTAATGTCCATGACGAATTTGGTCCAAGTCCAACTATATTTGAATATGGCTGTAATGGGTGCATACCAAATGCATTTTTCTCAGGATTGTGACGTTTGCATATATACCAGAGGGTGCGAGGTATCCAAAGTTCGACCCGGCCGAACTTAATGCCTTTTTACTTGTTCATCATAGAATTATCAAATAAAATCAAAGAGAAGTTTTTCCCAACAGGAAATGTATTTTGTTTTTTTTTTTTTATTTATGTGATAATTAAGGGAGAAGTAAAGTAAAAACATCCTGGACTCCAGTTCCTTCATGATTGACTACTATTTTACATTATTGAAGATATTCTCAATGTCAACAAATGGTAATATTGTATTTTTTGATAAAGAGAGGGAGAGAGCCTTCTATGAAGCCAGCTATGTTATTAAGCTCTGTTTTTGACTTGGACTTGTTCTCGACTATAGTCTTACCGGTGTCTAGATAGGCGGTGCTTAGGAATCTTCGCCCTGAGAGGTGTATTTATCAAACTCTTCAGTGTTTTCGAAATAATGAGCGACTTAAGTACGAAAGACTTCTGTGATACAGTTTACCTGCTTTTAGTATATAAACGACCTATACCGTCACAATCTGGTGAAGCTGTTGCCAATTTCATAAGAACGTCGGAGTATACTTCTGAAAGTCCATCGACTATCACACTCCACATCACCAAGAAGTTCTTAGTGATATCTCCAAAGGTTCTTCGGCCGACAATACTATATTCGCCGTAGTTCTCTTGGGGATTGAATTTGGACCAAGTGACCACAGTCTTTTGGATAATTAAGAGAGTTTCTCCCTTTTTTTACTAGAGTTTTCGAATTTGTCCCACTAAGTTTCTTGATATACTTTTTCCCAGAGAAGGTCGATGACCTAAGCAATTGGCAAACATGCGGCGATGAGATTGTATCCATCTTATCCTCAAGACAGAAACCAGGTATCTTCGAAATCTTTGCCGACCACTTGCCTTTCACCTAGTGAACCTGGCGCAGCTACTTCTCCACTAGTGGAGGTTTCAATAGCAGACAACATGTTAGTGCCTGATACCAGCATCGCAGCTGTTGAGTCTATGGAGCCCGTTCTTAACCAACTCTCGGACTTTAGATCTGCCGCACCACTGGATATAGACGCTGACCATTAACCGCTTAAACTAAAATACCCTGAGTTGCTGAAAATTGTGCGAGTAAAGTAAGTAGAATGACATTGTGCAGAAATATTGCTACGGAGCGAATTAAAATCTCGTCCGCTTCAATCGACGGTTGAAGCAAGAAATGGAATATTTATTTTATTGCGCCACTTCAAGGGAGCCAGAGAAGGCAGCAAAAAAAATTTAACGAAAATTACAGATTTTTCCATATTCATAGGAGTTTAGCAATGATTCTTTAAAAAAAATTTTCAGTGAAGGCAAGCATGGCATGGGATTGGTCTTGTACTCAAGACCAATCTTCGTCAGAAGCCTATGTATATCAATGGCTTGTCGGCTTGTGGGGCCTAAAGCAGCCACTGTACTAGGTGAGGTTCCCGAAGCAGTCACCATCAGAGCCTTTGTAACACAACATTGAAAGACTACTCCTGGGCAATAAATTCTTCTACACTGGAGAACAGACGTAGACCATCAACCACTCACAGGAAATTTGAATTTCTGTATAGCGTCGCAGGCTGCCCCAGTTAACTCTTTAAATTTGGGACTTTTTATGATTTCTTTAATGGGTCCTTCTTAAGACATGTTTTTTTTCAAAGTAATATGCATACAAAATCCATAACAAATACCCTTAAGTCATATTTATGATAAAGGCTATTCAATTGTCTTTATTTTGCACCTTAAATATAGGAAATGTTTTAAAAATTGCAGAAAACATAACACAGCGATTTGATGCGGCAACACTTTACCATGAAATCGAAGCTCCAACAAACTCGTGGGCTCTATAATTTTCTCATTTTTTATGGAGTAAGGGGAGTAATCCCATTATGTCCATTAAAAACTATTTATGGGCATAATCCTAACAATGCTTCAAAAAGACTACTAAGACAACTTAAAAAAAATTGTGAATAATAAATGAACAAAATCAAATGTTGGAGTAGGAGTTATTGAGGCTACTAAATACAAGAAAAAAACATAAAAAATGCATCAACATTTGATTTTCTGCCAAAGCTTGGTGGTCTTAAGGTTGCTGCTGGCCCAAACACTTTAATTGCTATTTAATGGCATTAATAAGATTTACTGATTTCCATGGCTTCTCCGCCAACAAATTAATTTTTCTGAGTGTATAATTTGCTTGTGGCACCAATTTTTTCCAAATTAAACCATAAAATTGACCAAAGAAAACCAAAAAAAAAAAAAAATACCCATGCGAATGTGTTTTTGAGATTTTGCTCAAAATTTAATAATGATAAAGCGCAAATGGTGTAATACAATACCGCCGGTCAATATGCGAAGTTGGCGAATTGTTGGCAATGGAAAACCGAAGAGGACCATGCCCCACAAGTCCCATTTGGTGTAAATGCATACAAAGAGCATATCGGCGCGCATTTAACACGGAAGTTGATGCGAATTTTCAAACAAGATTCAATTTCTCTTCAATTCATTCGCATAATTGTCCGTCCATCTGTCTCTAGTGTCTTGTGCTATATGGCCAACTGTCGATCAAAGATTCACAGCAAAAGATTTGGTGTAAAGAGGCAACTCTAACTGCAATGAAATGCAGGGATTTGGCTTAGTTTACATTGCCTCTGCTATAATTAGTTTACAATGGTCTCGGGAGAATTGTTATTGGAGACCACTTTGGCTGCAAAGGGGAAAGTATTTTTCCAATTTCCATTTCTATTTTCTCATATGCAGTCTTTGCTTTGCCAACATGTTTGCAAAACAAAACAAAAATTGCATAATTAGACAAATCGGACCAGCTGACCACTCGAGCACAATGAAAATGAACGCTGTCTACCAAGTATGAACCAGAGCAATTTAGAAAATCTCCACTTTATAGCAAAATGGCAAAAGAAGCCTTAGTACTACCAATAGCCATTGATTTGTGGGTCTAGAGAAAAATCAAATAAACGAATACAAAATGTTGTAATAAAACACTTGAGTTGTAAGTCAACGAAGGTGGTGCTAAGTCGAGTGCTAGCTATATGCTAGTAACTTAAGTTGATACTTATGGAATGGTTTTCTTCAACCTTTGTAAATGTTGTTATTATCACAACTTTGGAAATCTTTAGAGCCATATGTTCTCCAAAGCAAATTCTATGCTGCATAAGGCTATGCATGAACCACATCGGAAAAGACAACTCTGAGAGGATTAAACAAAAAACATTGACCATTGATCCCGGAATTACAATAATTATAATCCCGGCATTTAAACAACTATTCTTTGGACATTGCTAGCTTTTACTTGAGACTAAATAAAGTGTTGTAAAACAATGACAAGTTTTTCGAAACTAAAAATTCCTCATACGCAAATAAGGATTTTACAACATTCAAATTCAGCAAGATTTTCACAGATGAAGAGAAAGGTTGTGTTATGAAAAAAGTATACCAAAATATTAATCATATTAGCATTCTCTTAAATTGTGGCTTTCCTTTTCCATTTCCAATGAAAATCTCCGATCATTGAGCTCGGATCATTGAGCTCGTCTCTTAAGACAAACAAACAAAAAGTGTAAAAGTAAAGGATCTTCGTTGAAAAAAAAATCAAAAAAAAACTTAAAAATGAAAATAGTCCACAGAGCCCGGCCGGGATTCGAACCTGGGTACACGGAGCAGCAGTGAGATCCGTTGCTGTCGTCCAGCGTTCGAAGCCATCAATACAACTTTCAACAGACGCACAAAAAATCTGCCATTATACAAAAACATATGCATTGGGAAAAGTACAGCTAAGAGACAGGGTTGTCGAGCGTGGTTAATGTTGTAGTTATATCATAGATGCGTTTTCGCAGTAAATTCGGTGTAAGTGCAACATACCAACGTACGGCCCTTGAAGCCTTCACACCTTATATGGCTGATGAGTAATTGTAACCAAATTACGAAACGCTTCCCATAGATCATTAAATTTTATAATTTTTGTAAAGGCCGTCTACTTGTCTGTCGAAAGTACGCTTACTTAGAAAGGAGTAAAGGCCGAAACAGAATGAGCTTTGTTTTGGGGTGTCACGTTGCAAAAATGAAACTCTGCACACACATCCCACAAAAGAAAAATATTCAACCTTGACGCTTGAAAGCGAACGTCATTCGCCATACGTAAAGTAGCATTTTTAGCCGTCAAAGTTAAAATTGTTCAACTTTGGCGAATTGATTTTTATACCACCACCATACGATGGGGTTATACTAATCTCGTCATTCCGTTTGTAACAACTCGAAATATTGATCTAAGACGCCATAAATTAAATATATATTATTGATCGTTTCGATATTCTGAGTAGAGCTGGCAAAATATCGATGGCACTATCGATACTATCGACATTTAATTTTTTCACTGAATATCGATTGATATTTTTCCGATAGATATTATCACAAAAGGTAAATTATTTTGCAAAATTAAACAAAAATATGCAATCCGGTACTGAATGAATCCATCAAGATACAGGTCGCAATTTTCATCCGATTAGGCTAACATTTTGTACAATGATTTCTCTCATGACTTCCTATTGACTTTATTAACCTTGATTTCATTTATTTTTCTTCTCCTTTAGAAATATAGGTGATGGGAAATTAACGATACTATCGATATTTGTTATTAAAACTATCGAAAATATCGAATGGTGCGATAGTTTGCTAGCTCTTATTCTGAGTCGATCTAGACATGTCCGTCCGTCCATCTGTTGAAATCATAATAGGGGTCGAACGCATAAAGCTAGCCGCTTGAAATTTTGCACAAATACTTTGTATTGATGTTAGTCATTGGTGGCTAAAATTTTGCAGATAGTGTTCTGTTATGACTTCCAATAGGCACGGCCAGACTGAACTTAGCACGCTTTTACTTATTTGACTTTTGTTTACAGAGTTGCATTTTTCAACGAGACGCTCCTCAACGCGCTTAGTGTGTTTATTTTGCACAAATACTTTCTGTCAGTGTCGGTTGGCTGAGATTGTAAATGAGTTAAAATACGTCCATGCTTTGCTATATAAAACCATCTACCAATTTGACTTCTTTAGCCTCTAGAGGGCGTAATTGTTATCCAAATTGTACACCCAGAGAAAAGTTGATACCAAACATTCTCATTTCAATACCAAACGGTATTCATAGTAAAGCGACACCGTATGGTACAAAAATAATACCGAATGGAATGATGAAACATAAAATTATTAGTACCGTTTGGCACTGCCCCTTTTACAGAGCTGGTATTGGTTTTTATACCAACACTGGTTAGAGATAAAAATTGTTTAACTTTTGCGAGTGACTTCTGTTTGCAGAGTTGCATTTTGCATTTTGTATAGGCCTTAAAGCTAGGCGTCTGAAATTTTGCACAAATACTTCCTTTCAGTGTTGGTCGGTTAGGATTGTAGATGAGTTAAATAAAATATGTTCATGTTTTGCTATAGCTGTCATATTCTAACGATTTAACTTCTTTGATCTCTAGAGGGCGCAATTGTTATCCATTTATATGTATTTTTGCAAGTGGTTTTTTTGTTTTAACTTTAAAATCGATCCCCAATCTTATATAGGTGCCATATACTCCCAAATTGACTTTTGGAGCCAGTAGAGGGAGAAATTGTTATCCGATTTGCCTGAAATTTTCCTAGTATCCATGATAAATATGGTCTGATTCGGTTCATAATTTGATATAGCTTCCACATTTGACATTTTATACATGGTATTTTTTATAACTTCTAACAGTCATGACAGGTAGGTAGACTGAGGAGAGTCTCAGACTTGGTGTCCTGGTAAAAAGGAAGTTGGACGAGTATGCCAGGAGGGCAGGGCGGGTAGACCGGTCATGCACATGTGGCTTTTGTCGAACAACTGAACATACTCGTAGTAGAGGAGACGGCCAGTGCGGATGATTGTTGGATTGCCAAGCGACTCCGGCCAGCCGTTGACCAGAAGAGGACGAGGGAGTTGCTGTCTCTAGATAAAGGGGTCACTGAGTATGATTACAGGTTACAGTCATAACCGGACACTGTGCGATAGGTCATATTGCGGAGCGCAACGACTGCTGTGGACGATGTGTTGATGAGGAGGAGATGATCGAATGCCTGATTTTTTCATGCTAGGGTCTACAGGGCATAGGCTTTCAATCATAGGAAGGCGGTTCTTCTCCCATATCGGTGAACTTGCAGATGTGTCTCTGGGAAGTCTTCTCCGATACGTGAATAAGATGGGTTTGATTCGACAAGGGACGCGATGAGATCTTCAACACGAATTACCAATACTTGGCATTTGGAGAGTGAATACTTGAGTGAGTGTGGGCTTCCGATTCGGGGAAACTCCCTATTCCTATATTTTCTGTATTTTTCATATCTCTTCATCTCCCTGTCTTCCCTTCGGACGGAGCGGGGGGTAGTGTTTTTCATCAACATGATTTTTTCGCCAAGTCTTCCTTTTTCCGTTTTTTTCTTTTTCATGTTAGGATGTCAAAATGGGCCAAACTGGTCTCCGAGTAAACTCACCATTCGGGGTGGGCCACCCATTCAACCAAAGAGCCATGACAAGTGCGATCCATAACGGGATATGGCTCCTATTTGTTTGAAAAATTCATAGAAAGAACTTGTCAAATGTGCTCCTTGGTGAAGAGGCTCAACTTTCCTAATTTTCTTTTACCTAAAGTGGAATTCCTTCTGCTTGCCAGTGTTGGACACACATAGTCCCCACTTCCTCGACGTTTTCACTGCTTTTGCAAAAATCGATGCTGGCAACCTTAAACCTATCAGAATGTTTCAGACAGTGACCTGTCATGACGGGCACAATGACTGAGGCGTCTGTTATAGCTTATAAAGACAGCAAAGCGGTAGATCTTTTCAAGTCTAGATTGGGGCACATAGTTTTGGAATGTTCACTTACGGGTCGTGAATACTTTGTCATATGTCATTCATTGCCCTTCGGACTTTTCCTGAACACCTAGCTTACATGCCGCTTCTAGTTTCCCTAGAATATAATATAAGTTAGTTTCTAGTCTCGCAAGCTCGTCGGCTCTACAAATCCCTGGAAAATCGCTGTGCCCCAACGCCCAGAACAGGTGAATTTTGGACGGTACAACCAATTTATTTGAGAGATTTGCGATTATTTAGGATGGTTTTCGAATTCAGAAGTCAGCTCTCTGGGGAACAACATTCTGTAACTAGTGATAGTTAAGTTTCATTTGAAACTGTACCTGATTTTCTCAAAATTTCTAATTTATCGAAATCTTTAATTATTTCTTGTATGTTCTCAATGGGAGTTGGACCCATTACTTTTTCTCCGAGCATTAAATGATTACCAGTTCTTGCCACTCATTTTCGATACGGACTCCAAATTTATTGCATTTCAACTTGGTTTCCCTGCATCTCAAAATAGTCCACCGTAAATTGACCCCAGTTGCTACTTTTGTCGTTAAAATGCTACAGAGTCGTTAAAATGCCAACAAGCTGTAATTTTATTTGAAATTTTGCTTATTTTGGCATGTAACACAGCTGATATACAAATTTATGATGAAGACGAAAATGGATCAAATGAAAGCAACATAAAATGCACTCTCAACCACAGCTCGGGCGCAATCAATTCGTTTTGTTTGCAACAACCAAACCACCAAATGCGGGTTTATTCAGTCATTTTCGGTAAATATTGAACTTTAAAGAGGATTTTACTTCTGAATCTGTGAATTTGTTTTACTTCATTGAGTGGCGGGGTACCGTGGGTTTTGGTTCCTCGTTTCATGGGATTCGATCGAAGACTACTCTCTATAAGTTGCAACAATTGGGTTTTGCTGTTGCAGGCAAAACATAAACATAAATTTAACTTTTACTTTCAAAATCGCACTGATTTTGTTGGTTTTGGGATTTCTCATTTCCATTTCGAAACTGTATTTTGGGATTTTCTTCCTTCTAAACCAACACTGCATTGGCCATCAAGCAATCGACGACAAAGAAGTAGGACTGACCAAAAACCAATGACTTTTGAAAATTTGTTTGCCGAATTTACATTTGCTTGGTGATTCCATTTTTTTTTTGGCCACTTTGATTTTCTTTTTTTTTACATGTTAAACACATTGTAAATTTTGTTACCCCCTCCCCCTCCGCAACACATATGGGCATACGACATCGTTGCTTCAATTTGAGGGCCAATTTGTTGTTGAGGCCAGAGCATAGCCATTATGTGCCTTTGGATAACATACGGAAAAGATTTGCCCGCATCACAGAGGCCAACTGTGGAAATCACAAATTGACATTTAAAATATGTCATGTTATTATCAATGTCCATTTTGTTAACAATTTCCAAGTTTTTGGTGTTGCCTTTGCTTCTCTTGTCTTGTCTTGTGTTTTACGAGTCCCCAGTTGCACGATAATGGGCTGGGGGAATACAGTTGCCAGCTAAATAACTAGCCCCGAGTGTAATTAACGATCCTGCAAGAGTTCAAAGAAACTCTTATAGCCCTCCACTCGTCGCTCGCTTGCTCTCTCACAATGGCCCGTGAGTGATTTGAAGCCATAGAAAGAAGAAAAATGTCATTTTAGTGATCTTTTATGTCCATTTTTAATTCATAACTTTTTTGTGGGTTTCCTCCATACAATTTTGACAATTGATGGACACTTCCAAGCCGCGCAACCATCAGCCAGCCATGATGTCTTGTCCAAAGGTAAAAAAAAGTTTATTTTTTGACTTTTCGCCTTTTTCACATTAGCTTTGAAAATATTTGCTGGTTTTCCTTCGCCAGCTGCCTCTTTGCCTTTTGTGGTTAGTCTTCAAATGTAATTAAAATGATTTACTACCATCAAATTTAAGAGACATAATTTGACAGTCTTATATTTTCGTCTTTTTTTCTTTCTGCGGTTAATTTTAACTCATATGTCGATGGGGTTAATGTGTTACGAATTTTCTTGTCTTTTCTAAATGGAGGGAAATTTAGTGGGGTCGTTTTAAATTGAAGTAGTGAAAAGTTTTCACTTGCAGTGCGCAAATGAGAACTAAAGTTGGAAAACTTTCTCAATTGTTGTAGAGTGTAAAGGTTGATAGCTAAAGCTGCAGTAATTAGCCTGATTTTTGATTCATGCCATTATATTATACTCCTCCCTTTGCCGTTTCCATTTGGTATTGTAAATGCGGCAAAAAGGGCATTTTTATTACATGTGGCTTACATATACATGGTAGCTGATACAAAGTATTACCAATTTAAAGGACCAAATTTTTTATGTGTGCAATATTTTTTAGAGCTCCAAATGACAAAATTGCATTGTGAAAGTAACCTAAATAGCAGAATTCATTCAATTTAATTGGATATACCCACCTTTTGCCTTAGCAATTGCCCATAGGGATGGGATTCTACCGGGTAAATTCCCAGTGCCTAGGTTTTTATTTATACATTTTTAGATATTTTGGTAACTGAATATAAAACTGACTTTCTGATTTCATAACAACGGACTATAATCATAAATATCCGCTATATGGACCGATCTGTACAGTTGAGTTTTGGCAGAGCTCTACACCTTTTTGTTGAATGTGGTCCAGATCGGACCATATTTGGATATAGCTGCCATATAGATCGACCTCTCGATACAGAGTATGGAGTCTATTAAAGGAAAATGTTTCATCCGATTTCAATGAAATTCGGCACTGTGGGTTTTGGTATACCTCTATACCGTTTTGTTGAATGTTGTTCAGATCGGACCAAATTAGGATATAGCTGCCATATAGACCGATTTCCCAATATAGAGTGTTAGGCCCATAAGAGGAGTATTTTTCATACGATTTCGATGAAGTTTGGCACAGTGAGTTATGATTGAATGTGGTTCAGATCGGACCATATTTGGATATAGCCGCAAGATAGACCGACCGCCCGATCACCCGATATAGGGTATTAAGACCAAAACCCCTCAAATCGGGTATATTTACCGACCATGGTAATATTGATCTTAAATTAAATGTCTTTGGGAGTAGAGCACGAAATTGACTTCCACTTTTGGGTTCCCGATAACAATATACAACAGCAGATCTGGGGCATGGGAAATTCTAAAAAGTTCTAGGTCAGCTAAAAAGTACTAAATCTTTGTTTAGGGCAATTTTGACTTAACCTTCACCAAAGGTTATATTTCGCTATATATTCGGGAGGCCATCGTAGCGCGCAGAGATTGGCATGTCCGCCTATGACGCTGAAAGCCTGGGTTCGAATACTGGCGAGACCATCAGCTAAAATTTTCAGCGGTTGTTTTTCCCTCCTAATGCTGGCAACATTTGTGAGCTACTATGCCATGCAAAACTTCTCTCCAAAGAGGTGTCGCACTACGGCGCGCCGTTCGGTCTCGGGTATAAAAAGGAGGCCCCTTATCATTGAGCTTAAACTTGAATCGGACTGCACTCATGGATATGTTAGAAGTTTGCCCCTGTTCCTTAGTGGAATGTTCATGGGCAAAAATTTGCATTTAGCAATTTGCATATAATCGAGATATATCAGAGATAGGTGGACCGATTTAAGTTAATTTTTGTCTTTACCCTTATAAAACAACCAAAAAATAGAAATCTGAATTTGGGACCAAGTACTTGGGAGAAACGTCCCACTCAAAAAACCTCAAACTCTCGGAAGCGGGCATATATACCGATCGGTACAATTTGAGTTAAAATAAAAACACTCAATGGTACAATATGGGTCACAAATGTAAGGAGAGTGATACTAGAACACAAATCTGATATTTAAATATGGTCCAATTATCTGGGGTCGCCTCATCTCCCAAAAATCACCGCAAGTAGAGCAATTGACCAAATATGGGATTCTGCTGAAAGGTATTTGCTCCAAATACCTGGAGGGTCTGATATTTTGTATCAAACTTGTCGTGTCGTATTTTTTTTTTGATCCTATGTAGGTTCAAGTCTGGTATCGTATCCACACTTAGTGTCGGCATCTGATAACCGTAGAAGCTGGGCAGTAGGATATGTTCCACGGAATCGCAGTCTTCACTATACTACACACGCAGTCATTTGCCGAATCTTTTCTGTATAGGTGCGCCTATAGTGATAAGTGTCCCGTAACGATACTGAAAGCCATTCTGATCGGCTTCTTACTTCTCCTCAGTATTAGCCTCATAATGTCATGATTCAAATCCCCATAGAGGATTTTCGTTGCCCTTCCGGCCGTTTTACTGTTCACAATGGTACATGTAGGTTTGTCGCCCAAGCCATTGCCTTTAAAAGCCTCGCACTCACATCAATGACAATCTTCTGAACCCTACAGCCAAGTGGAGTGTCTTCTATCCCCCCTTACTATGTTATGGTCCCGCAACCACGGTTTCTGGCCGCTTCACTCGGAGACGTTAGGTCTCCGAACATCAGCATGGATTGAAAAAACTGCATAGCACAACAACTGCTTTGCACGCCGTCAACGCACACATTTGCAGTGGCTTCAATCAGCCCAGGCCATGTGATAGGACGGTCCTTGTGGCACTGGACCTATCGAAGCTATTCGACACGATCAGCCATGTCAGCGAAATTCAGTAATAAATGCGTCTGTTATAGGCTTAAGACGTAGGGTCAAATCGTCAAATCGGTTATATGACATCTATATCCAAATATAGTCCGATTTAGGCCATTCAATAACTTTACCTACGTATAGGAGAAATACGAGACTGTGCAAAATTTCAACTTAATATCTCAATTATGAATAAAAATGTAGCGTTATTAACATACGGACATGAATTTTACGACAATTCGAAATATATATACTTTGTATGGTCGGAAATGGATACTTCGATGTTATAAGATACACCCAAGTAAGGCGCAAGACACCCTAGTAAAGCGCAAGACAACGCACAAGCCAAAGAAATATGAAACAGGGTGGACCGGGGAGAAACTGCAACCGGTATTAGCAGGGTTTAGCTGGCTGAACCAGGTCTCTACAGAACTCTAAAGTGAAAGAGGACTAAGAGCCTGGAAGAAAACAAGGACACTGTAAAAAGTGATCACCCATTGTTCTGTGTCTTCTCGCGATTGCAGGGCAGTGAAACTAAGGGAGTTCGACTGTCTGCCAAAAGTCTGTATCTCCCTGTGCAACGCGACTTCAAAGGGTCGACCTTGCAATGATCAGTCGGAACTCTTATCACCAGTCGTGCTTTCTCGGTAAGTGACGTCCTATTTCATGAAATACTCGGCCGCAGGGCCTTCGCTAACCTGCACTAATCAGTTCACGCCTCATTCTCGTGGTCATCTTAGAAAGCGTCCTCCTAGCTCAGTAGCCCGGATAGAGGAGGGCTCACAGATTCCTTAGCGCGATCAGCGTTGGTCACCTATCTATTTCTGCCCAATCGTCGACCGCCTCATTCCCTGCCACTCCTTGAGGGACTGGAAACCTGCAAAGACTAACAGACTTTCCTATAGTTCAAAGAAGCTTTTTCCAGCCTTGACCTCAGTCTGTGACAGTGTCATCGAGCCGTCCTGCATCGACATCGCATCCAGTGCCACAGGACTACGAAGACCTCCTCCTGAAAGACGATAAACCCGTTCAAAAACCTGTATTATTCCCAGATTCCAAGAAATTTTATTCTCATACATGTATAAAGAAGGTCCCGGGAAGGGGGGTTACCCCAGCCAGAGATTAAGGCATTCATAACTGTCCCCGACGGGATTAGCTCTGAACCCTATGGTGGGTCTATTTGCAAGGGCCAGAATCGTTTATCAAGCGGTTATCAAAATCGTAATCTACCTTAAATTCTAAAAAGTTTTGCTCGAGAAACCAGGTGACAAAATTCAGTTTTTGGTCCCATATAAATAAAGGTTCCGATTTTTTCGCTAAAAACTGGAAGCTCGATTTTGATTTTAGACCAGCGCTGGGCTTGTGTTCTAGTGTGCGTTTTATTTCCAAACCCATGGGCTTATGCCTTTGTGCACGTACACAAATATGTCCAATAGTGTGTGCGTATTTGACCGTCACTAAAATTTAGACCCATGATACGATTTTGATAACCGCCTACTGTTTACAAAGGGGTTAGATGATGCACCAGGTAGTCACCTTCTGCAGTAATGGCATTAAATCTTGGTATCCTAAAGGATTGAAAGCTCTTTTAGGCTTCTTTTACCAAAAAATGCGTAATGATGAGCCAGCGACCAACCTCATTTTACCTAAAATCCGTTGTATCTGTTATCCAAGAAGTTTTCCTCTATTTGTGGGAAAAGCATAAGACCTGACAACTTATCCCTTTAAGAATTAAACTGTCATATTAAAACATAATTGTGCTTCCCAGGATACACAATCGTTGGGAGACAGAGTTCATTGCCTATTAGTTCTACCTTCTTATCAAGAAATTCAAGTTTAATTGCTTACCCTGTACTTATTTCGACAGCTTTGGCAGCTTCATATCATTGAAGAGTGGGCAACTCTGGTATCGGTGTGTTTATCATTTGATTAGGCTTGTAATAAGATTTCCCAATTTCATGGGAATATTTTTCGGCCATGCTTACCTTTCCTCATTACTATCTTGTCACATATGCTTGTGTCGTGTCCGTCTCTATATTCAAAGCTCTTCACTGTCCATTTCCAAGTCCTTCCCACTGTGATAGCTTTTCGCAGTGCTTTGCAGTTTGGTCACTTGGCTATGCCAAAGAAAAGCCATACTGCATCGGATGTGCGAGTAAAAGTGCACAGACATATGGCAAACATATGTAACAACATTTTGTTGTGGAACATTTACAGATTAACATCAGTTTCTTTAGATGTAACAGTTTTTTTTACAACTCCCCGCTTTGCAGACACAACAGAGTTTTTATTTATTGATGAAATGAGTTTGGCAAAATGTTGTTATTTCACGGTAGTATTGTGCCATTTTTCCACTGTTTAACTAGAAAGCTAAAAATCGGTGGAAGAAAAAGGGGGGCCACATTTGGTTGTGGAGCTAGTGCTGGTAAATGTTAGGGTTCATAAATCACAACTCAGACAAACGGGCCATGCGGAGTTTGAAACACAAAATGCCCACAACAAATTATGTTTATTTTGATTTTTGAGTTTTGTTGGACAAAATGTTCACTGTTTTGTGTCTGAGTGTGTGTGTGTGTGTGTTTTGGTATTTGGTTTGTTTCCCAGAAACCACAGTTTGGGCTGTTATTGATTTGATGGCTAAACGGCTTCAATTGTTTCTGAGCACACACTCGAAAAAAAAAAACAATTTTTTTACGTGAGCGAAGATATAGAATTTTCCAATCGTCTCTATCAGATCGTCAAGAGGAAGGCGAGTTCTAGACATGGCCGCAAGAACTGGTTTACTCGTTATGAACACTGGTAACGTGCCAGCTCTTAGGCGATCCGCGTGCGATGGTACTATACCACACATCACCCTTGTGTCCGAGGAAATCATCGGATAACAGCGACCACCAGTATATTATGTTCTCATTTAATACTGGGAGGGACACGGCTAATGAGGGAAGGAGCACAGGTACACGAAAGTGAAACGTGAACAAGCTCAACAACTCGAACTACCAGCGGAAATTGATCGGGCATCGTAGAGAATGGATGCAAAAACTCCATGCCAAGACTCAAAAGGCCGAGGGCAAATAGAACCGCAGTACACTGGTGGAATGATGCTACAGCTGAGCTACGAGGCAACTGCATTAAACCAAGAGGTAGATATACGAGAGGTCGCCGCAGAAGCACGGCTGAGACAGAACATACGAGGCAAAAAAGTTAGTTTAGGTTTAAGTGGCAGTCTACCATCAGACTCACTTAGACGTTTTCGTTCATTGTGATACCACAGGAACAGAAGAAGAAAGATGTCTTCTATTTCCTACCGTTGAACCATCCATCGCTTTAAAAAGCCCAACAACTTGCGAATGTTCACATCCGCTAGATCAGACAGGTTCTGAAAGAAATGAGAAACAGAAGGTGTTCTAAAGTCTCTTCCTAGGCAAAAAAGTTACTCGCTGCCGTTATAGAAAGAAACAAGAAAGAAAAGTGGGAGGAATTAAGAGAAGATGTATACCGGCACCCTTTGGGCCTAAAATACAAAATTGTTATGGAAAAACTCAGCACATGGAGCCCAACAGCGGTAATGAATGGAAGAACAATGGATAATGTAGTCCACACACTGTTTCCCACTGACAACATAACCCCTTTTACGATAGAGGAGCTACGGAATGCAGCTCGCAGCATTCAGAGCAGAAAAGCGCCCGGTCCTGAAGGAATACCGACCGAAGTCATCAGGCAGATAGCTGAAAGCAGACTGGAATTTCATCCGAAAATGTTTAACCAATGTCTATTGGGAGGTGTTTTTCCGGAGGCATGGAAAACACAAAAGCTGGTGCTCATAAGCAAGGACAAAGGTGATCCAACATTTACATCCTCATACAGACCAAAAAAAAAAATAATTCGTTTCACATAAAGGAAATTTTCGACAAGTAAACTTCTTTTGTAAAAAACGTTGGACTATGTTTTTGACATTGAAATTCCTGCAAGAATTTGTGACAAATATAAAGCTATACTACCCCGACAATCCCTTCATTCTTCATATATTCATATGCAAAATTTTTGTACCTAAGGCGACACTTAAAAAATTTTTTATCATCTGCAGAATTTACCATCTGCATTCGACGAACTGCTCGATATACTGACCGATCTTCGGAAAGTCAAAAAAAATAAATAAATAAATAAAAGCAATTGTTGTGTATGAGTCTATATGTGTCAATACCAGCGACGAGCACACAATTGTAATCATGTGCAAGCCCATGGGCTTGCTTGGGATATGGGTTTGATATGTTGAAGCGAAACGTTATGGAGTTAAAATAAATGAAAAAAAAATTTTAATAAAAGTATTTTGTTTGTCGTAAAAATGTCCCAAAGGTTTTATTTTTTTGCGTGTATGCATGCTGGCTACGGCCGGCAAGCTTTTGGAGCCATGGCTCTAGGACGCCATCATTAAGAGAGATGGGCTCTCAATGAGAGAACATAGCTTCTGGGCTGGAATGTCCACGATCGGAGAAAGAGAGAGATAGATGGAGATAGTAAAGGCGGCTAGGCAAAGGAGCCACGACTCTAGAACGCATTCAATAGCCTCAGATGGTCTGAAATCCTCCAAGCGCTCAGAGAGGACTTTAATATCCCGTCGTGACATAATACTTATCTATCAGGATGAAATGAGTAAATATAAGGTCACATCAGGAGGGGCGCAAGGATCCATACTTGGACCGAATCTTTGAAATGCCAGTTATGAGGGAAAACTTTGAACAGAAATGCCAGGCGGAACCTTTCTAATAGGATATGCTGACGACAACGGTGCAGACGAGAGACAAAAAAGGTACAGAGCGCAAACTACAGCAGGTGATGCTAAGGGCAAAGGGCTGGCGGGACTCCCACGGCTTACAACTTGCCATGCAGATGTCGGAGTTACTACTCCTATCGAGAAAAAATATCCCAGTGGAAGCGGATATGCGCATAGACGACATGCTGGCAAGACCAAGAGATCGGTCAGATACCTAGGAATCGGAGTAGATACCAAACTGACCTATGCAGAGCAAATTCGGCATGCGAAAACAACGGCCGCGAGGATAACGGCGCAATTCAGTCGACTAGTGGCAAACATAGGTGGGACTCTTCCATCCAGGCGCAGACTTTTAATGAAAACATGCAATAGCATCCTTCTCTATAAAAGTGAAATATGGGCCAGACACCTTGAATTAATGCGAAAGCGGTACCAGGGTGGATTTTTAGCCGGCACCGTTGATAACGGAGTCCGGCATATGACTAGAGACGTACTCGCAACATGCGTAAAGCGTTTCCATTCTGACATTAAAAAAAAATCCGTCTCTATCAGATAAAGTGGTATAGTACTTTTTACTTTTGACATATAGGTCACATCAAAGATAACATAGTGTCCGTAGCCCCTCCCTGACCTATGGGAGAGCTCCCTTAATCTTACGATGCACAGTGAGCCAAACGATGAAAAACTTGGAAATAGGTCCACAAATTTTTCTCTGTTAATTTGACCGACGCGAGTGCGAAGCACTGCTGCCAGCGGCACACTCTTGGATTGACGGAACCCTAGTATTGCCATCTGGAAGATCATGTTACACAAAATGGATCAAAGCTAGATGACAGAGTGGGCCTGGGGCTCTACATTGAGAACCCAGGGACTGAGATCTGTTTTAGACTGCCTGACCATAATACGGTCCTGCAGGCGGAGATCTGTGCAATCACGGAATGCGTTAGGTGGTGTGTTACTAAACAGGAGGACGTCAAGTGTGAACATCTTTACGGACAATAAAATTGACATAAGAGCAATAACAACCAGGACGGTAAAGTCACAAACCGTCTTGCAGTGTAAGAAGGAGATTAATGCCTTCTCTGACGATGGCAAAATCCGCATCGTTTGGGTGCCGGGCCATAACGGTTTAAGGGGGAACGAAAGAGCAGACGATTTGCCGTCAATAAACTTATAGTGATTTCGATTCTGAAAAAAAATGTTACACTAATGTTGCACTTATACGGGACAACATTTTGGGAATGCTGCCTTATCCCTCTCATAGTTTTACACTTTTTACATTTTCAATCGAACATGTTAATATGCCCGTATATTGTAATTTCAACCAAATAATGCTGTAAAATGTAGCAATGCATCTAATATGCCGTTAGCTAAATAAAACGCGATTACTTTTTCCTTTTTTTATGTATTTCTTTTTAATATTTTGCCAAACATTCTACAAATTGTTTTCTTCTTCTTCTTTTCAACCAAAATTTGCTTGAACGGTGGCATGCACATGAGATGATAGCAGCTGATTTAAAGTGCGGCATTCTCCATCCTAGCCTAGCCACGGTGTAGAAAATGCAGCATTTTTTCACTTTCAGTGGGCAACACCATTACAAACGAACATTTACCCGGTGGTGGGGTTACACTTTTTTGGAGAATCGAATACAAAATTTCGATTTCAGTGCAACATGTCGAAAAAATGCTGCACTTTTTTCACAATCGAAATCACCTTTAGTTAACCCGAAACCTTTCGGGTCGACGCCAGAGTCAGAGTTAAGGGCGTGGGGGACGAATGCGCATGCTATCCTTTGGAACAGCGAAACGGTCTGCAGGACGGCGAAATCCTATGGGGGGATCCAGATCGTGAGAAGACGAGGCTATTACTGAAAGGAAGTAAGAAGGAGGTCAGTATAGCTATTGGTATCATGACGGGACACATAGGACAACGAGCTCGCTTATGTAAAATCGGTGCGGCATGTGATAGCATGTGTTGGGCTAGCAAATTGTCCTTTCCTATTAAAAGCTATTGGCTTCAGAATCTAAAATATCCCAAAAAAATCATTAGTCTGCTTTATGAGTACGCTCCTGAATATTACACTTCCAGTTAAGTTTCCTATCCAAGATCACTCTCAAGTCTCAACGTTCCAACGAGGAATTGGACTATCTTCTTCTTCTTCGTAGTGAGCCGGATATCAGTTTTCTCTGCGTTAACGTTCAGAACCTTTAGGTCTAGCCCAGTCGTATGTCATCTTCAAACCCCTTCGGCTTTCCAGCATAGATTATTTCGACTCAGGCTTTAAAACCTCGAAGCCAGTCTACTCAGCAGACCTGCTCGTACCATATTGAAATATTATAACATAGTCTGCATAGCAAACGGGTTCAGATCCCGTTCAGCCAACAACCGCCACTGTCATGACAGTGGCCTCCTCTGGCGTGTAGCTTACAATATAATTAGAATTTTTCTGCTTTTCGAGAGAAAGACTTAATAATAACTACTAATTCAAGGTTATATAGAAGAGGTCAGGGATATTGAGTCACTTTCGTTTAAGATATCGGGGTCGCTTATCTTTTAGTGTTCACTATTAGTAATATCTCTGCCTATTTGTGTTATATTTAAAACACATTTTTTTCTGAGTGTAGGTACATGTCTTCATTTTATTTGTTAGATAGAGCTTCAGATAAACAGGAAGAATATTTTGCCAAGGCAAATGTTGTAGGCATGCTAATAAGCTTTCCCGCCATAACGCCTGCCTTCCTCTTTGGTAGATGTGTTTATAAACAAATTTTGTTGTGGTTGAAGTATTGGGAGATTGTTTTGGGGGTGTAATGGATGGATGGTACAAATGTTTATGTAAATAATCTGTCTAAGTATACAAGGCAATCAATTTCAAAGACTTACAACTCAAACCGAAGGGCAATCGCCTTTTACGTTCAGGTTCAATTTCGAAAAATTGATGTTGCAAGAAATGAAGTTACAAGGCAATGGCCAACTTGTTTGTAACTTTAACACAAGTCAATTTCTTTGACGTTAAAAAAAAACGCAAAAACAAACGTTAACGACATTTTGATAAACTTCCTTTGTAATGTTTCAAACTTAACATTTGCAGAATGACTTCATTGTTGTGTTGTTTGAGTGGGGGAAAATATATAAATTATTGTCAAAATGTGGCATGACAAATGACTTGTTGGTCTTCTCCAACACAACCAAATAAAAACAAAACGCCAAAAAATCAGCCAACGCATGCCCTCTACACATTTGCAGTTGGAGGTAACATAAATATTACATAGACTTTGAAAAAAAATATTTAAGGTTTGCCAACTGGTCTCTAAGGAATTTGAGACATCATCTTTGGTTTAAAGCTAAAGTTTGTCCATTTCCTTGTCATTGAGCAAAAAACATCCCACTGTGCGCTGACCATTAAACGTTTGATGGCAATATTAAGGCATGTGCACCACCATGCACTATCTGCATCTTGTGGCAGGCAATCTCTCAATCTATAGCCAATGGAATGCCATGGCTATGTATCTCTCCCCATATGTGTAGAAAAAAAACGTCTCCCTCTTTGGTGTACACTTTTCCCGGCATCCGTCTGTCTGTCTGTCTGAGTGTTTCAACTTCATTGTCACCTTTTTTGGCTTGTAAATTGTTTGAAAACATTGTGTATTGCCAGTATTTCTTAAGTTTTTATTTTGGTCGATTTGGTTTTTTTTCTCGCTTATATTTCACCACACAAAGTCAATTTCAATTTCAAGTTCAAGTTTGTCATTTATCTTCACACATATCGATTTCGTCGCGCCATGAGTTGCTGAGATTTTCCCTTCCCTTTGATTTGGTAACATTTCAGCCAAAAAGTTACAGCATCAAAGGAATTGTTTTTTTTTTGTTTATTTTTGTTGGCATTTTATTTGGGCGCCATTATGGGAGTGATATGAAAACACTTTTGGAATACAATTTTTTTTCTTCAAACAAATTATCAACAATGTTTTTCTCAACCTGTAGTCAAGAAAACACAAACAATTTGTGTGTATTTCCAAATGAGATATAACTTGAGTTTTTCCGTAAAAGCAAATTAAGCAAAACCAAGCCCGTGAGATCGAAACTTATAAAAATTATAAAAGTCTCAAATTTAAACGTCTCCACTCAGTGCTTATTTTAGGTCCAGTTTGAGGACGAGATAGGAAGGAGGAGGGAGCATATGCAGAGGTTGTGGTCCCCTCCACAAGGGAGCTGTAGTCCGAAGAAGGCCTAGCTACGGAGTACCTGAACAAAGTCTTTCTGAAGGCAGGTCCAGAAGGAGTACCGCCTCGTACAACGGAGAAGAGAGAAAACACTGCAGAGGGTTGTGAGGAAAAACGCGTTGCCCTGGTCACGTTCCATATGGAGATGAGGAGAGCGAAGAGGAGTGCCTGGACGAAATATCGCTGTAAAGGATTAGGAAGCACTAGTGAGGAACCTAGGTTGCGCAAAGTTCTTTCTAAGGAACCCAACACAACATGCTCCCTGAGCAAGCATAATGGAACTTACACCTAGAGCAACCAGGAGACGATAGAGCTACTGATGGGAACTCACTTTCCAGGCAGCCAGAATAAGGCCGAGGATGAAGACATCGCAGTACGCACAGGAGCAGCATATACGGAAGACCTCATCGGTGATACATTCGGCAAGGAGAAGATTGTGTGGGCGATTCACACTTGCCAGACATTTAAATCGACCGGGCCTAACAGAATTACCCCGCACTATTGCAGGAATCTTTGCTATGACTGAGACAACTTTTTCGTTCAAGCGTGGCGTAGTCCTACATAGCAAGGGCAGGGTGGTCTTTATCCCTGAGGAAAAATCCAAACCACAGCACGACCAAAGTTCCATTAGTCTGTAATTTTTTCCACTCTAAACAATGTAAAAACTAGTATACCTAAAATTGAGAGAGGACTGACGCCGAGGAACTTTAGTGGTCTACAATTGAGTGTACAATAGAGTAGGTCGTTGGATTAATTAATACGAGAATCCGAGAAGTGTCTCCTTGACGTACTACCTCTTGGATATGGAGGGGTTTTCTAACAACCTGGAGATGGTAACCACCCTGGACTACAGGAAAGCCCACACGAATATCTCAAGGTGGGTGAATAGCATGCTACGCGGTAAGATTATTAATGCGGACGTGGGAGAAGGGAATGACGTGGAGGTATCCTCACCAGTACGATGCTGTGTAACTTCTCAACAAGGATGGCGTGAGTTAATCGCATATGCGGACGATGTTTTGTAATTGATACGAAGTTTCTTAAGCGAGATCATGGAAAGATGACTAAGAGATGGGTAACGACATATGGATTGTGGACTTGACCCCAATGGAGACGAAGCTAGAGCTCTTCACTCGGGGATATCATATAACGGCTTAAGACTCTTATTTTCGCACGGCACTACTTTGCAGTTTTCGATTGAGGTGAAATACCTGCGCCAAGTCCTCGCCTTGAAAGAGAAAACGGAGGAAATAATCCGTAAGGCCCTATGCGCCTTCTACTCCTGCAGGAGGATGTTCGGTAGGAAGTGGGGAGTTAATCGGAAGATCATGAACTGGATGTACACCGCCGTTGTGCAGCCAGTACTGTCGTATGGAGTGCTGGTATGGTGGAAAGCTGTTTATAAGAGAATCGAACGAGGGAGTTCGGAAAGGTGCAGAGATTGGCATGACTCGGAATCATGATCGCGTAGAGCACCACACCGCAAGCATGCTTGGAGGCGGTGATTATGATGCCAAGTTTCGCTAATGCTAAAGAAACTCCCTATGCTGAAGGTGGACGGTAACAGTTCTATTCAGGGTATTATGGCTGCGGAGGGTAGACTGGTCTGCGGAGGTAGAGGGTAGGAAGGTCTCACACTATGCGGTTTAGATACTGATGTAGGATGGGAGCTATCCAGGCAGACCGAATTCGAGGATGAATGCTGTGTGTGTGAAGAATGAGACTTCTGGGCTCACTGATGGCAACAAGATGGCGTTAGGCTAATCCATTCTGGAGCTAATATGGTAAACTTCGCTAAGACTGTCTGACGAGTGTACGGTAAATCAGGATGAGATCTGTACCGTTAATTTGGTTGCAAAAGAAATCAAGGGAATGGGTTTCTGCTCTCGACTGTTGCAGATCTCTCAGCGAGATGGCTTAATAGCTCCAAAATCACCTGTTGTGGATATCGGGCCACAGAGATATCCCAAGGAATTGTAGCACAAACGAATTTGCTAGACTAGAAACTATCTTACACACTGCAGGGGAACTGGAATCTGTGGGTATGCCTGTAGCGACATGTAAGCTAAGTTTTCAGTATCAGAGTCGAAGGGCAACGACGGATAGTCAGAAAGTGGGTCTACCGCTTTGCTGTCGGTGGCTAGAACAGACGTCCAACTCATTGTGTCCATCATGACAGGTGACTGTCTGATCGGAAAACATGCTGACAGACTGTTACAAGAAACGACTTCCTTAGAAGCTATAAAAAGGTCGAAGAAGAAAATACTATAGAACATCTGATATGCGTGTGTCCCGCACAGGCAGTCAGAAGGGGTTCCACTTTAGGTTCTCATTTCTTTGAGAACTAATCTTTATTAGGGGATGTAAAAGTTCGCAAGTTGTTGGGGCTTTTTAAAGCTGTCTGGCATCTTCTATCGCTTGTTCCTGTGGTATCACAATGGACCAAAACGGTCTAAGTGAGTCTGATGGCAGACTGCCACTTAAATCTAACCCAACCTAAGGCGTTTGCCGCCGTCGAAGCTCACAAGTGATGTGAACTGCTTAGTGGCGCTCAAGACCTTCAATTCGAGGACGTGAGGTCGAGGTGCTCGGCTAAATGTTTGCAATCTTTAAATCCACTCTGGTTGTGATTGTAGCCACACTTTCATGGCGAGGTACCGATCCTCGACAAGCTCCTGTAGGTAGCAAGCTCGTTTCGGTCGAAAGGACCGATCGCCGAGGGAGCATGGCGGCCATTGGTTATGTAAAGGCGCCAATAACTCGCCTTGTCACATCGAGCATCATAGGCACTCAATATTTGTGAAAGACTCACTGAGACTCTCCAATCGATACCTATAGCCCACGACTGCTATTGCAACTACTTGGTATGAAGCATTCCACTATCAACCTGTACAGTAGCTCGCAGCTAAGCTTCTCGTGACAGCAATGAAACCCATACAGATTGCACCTAAATGTTCCAGACTGTGTGGTGCTCACAGCTATCCAGTGCCGGGATCCTATCTAGTCTAATGACATTGCGCTTGGCTTCCCGGATACCATAGTACTCTAGGAAATGCGAAGGCAGACGAATATGGCAAGAAGGGCACGCCCACGGCGAGTGAACAAGTCGACGATTTCGCATATGTACCATTTGTCGAAGGAGGCCACCGTAGCGCAGAGGTTACCATGTCCGCCTATGACGCTGAACGTCTGGGTTCTATTCCAGGCGAGAATATTAGAAAAAACTTTTTAGCGGTGGTTATCCTCTCCTAATGCTGACGATATTTGTGAGGTATCATGCCATGTAAAAACTTCTCCCCAACGAGGTGTCGCACTGCGGCACTCCGTTCGGACACCTATGTAAAACGGAGACCTCTTATCATTTGAGTTTGAACTTGAATCGGACCGCACTCAATAATATGTGAGAAGTGTACCTCAATTCCTCAATGGAAAGTTAATGGGCAAATATGCATTTGCATTTGCCATTTGTCGAATTACTAAATTTGGTAGCGGGGATCGTCAGCGCAGAATTGGTGGCGAAGTGGGAATCTCTGGCCTTACGTTCTGCGAAGGAGGACGACATAGCTGCTGGGTTTTGGTAAGAGGTCAATGAGTGCTTTTATAACGGCTACTATAAGATATGCCATTGGGCGATGAACATGGCAATCACGAACAATGGTTATAGCAGAAGCAGACCTAGCTATCGCGGTTAACAGCTTCTGATCCTAGGTGTAAACAAACCTAGAGCATAGAATGCAAAACGATAATGTGATTAGCACGCTGTTCCTGACATTATTAAGAGCGCACGTACAAACTAAATCTTCAATTTTTTCAAGTCTTTCTGCCTGCTAAGGTGAATATCACCTTATTTTATAATTCTCATTTTGTTTCACTTTCGAAAAATGATCGAAGAATTTTTTGCAATGGAAAAGTAAAGACAGCAGATCCGAAACGCGTCATTGTTTGACGCGTTTCGGCCTCTTGGTTATGGAGGTCATCAACGAAAACCTCTAGGTGTGTTGCTAGGTTTTACTCATATGGAATTCATTACGAAAACGATGCACGATGTTTGTGATGTAAGTACGACACTAACCAAGTCTACTAGCATCTGTTTATGTTGAAGTATAGATTTAGTTTGTTTTCAATTTTTGCTGTTTTTTGGCATTAAAGTTTAGTTTTGTTTTTTATATCCTCCACCATTTGTAACACATCGAAATATTGATCTGAGACCCAACAAAGTATTTATTCCTGATCATCTTGGCATTCTAAGTTGATTTAGCACTGTCCGTCCGCCTGTCGACAGTACGCAAACTTTCGAAGGAATAAAGCTAAACGATTGAAATTTTGCATGAATACTTCCTATTAGTGAAAGGCCAAATCGGTCCGTGTTTTGATATAGCTGTCATATAAACCAATCTTAGGTCTTGACTTCTTGAGCCTCTAGGTGGCGCAATTCCTATCCGATTTGGCTGAAATTTTGCACGTAGCCTTTTGTTATGGCTTTTAAAAATGCCTTAGGTAAGGTTATGTTGGGTTGAAAAGACGGTGCAGATATTAATCCGCCCCATGCCACTATGGACATACACCTAAGCCAGTAATGGGCTTGTTATGCTCTCTAAAAACTATAAAGTAACCTCTAAAAAGAAAATTTTAAGTTAGGAATTCTGTGATACTTACAAAATCTTTAATTGTTTTCAATGCCACTCCCCTAAGTTGGTTCATGTCTAATATTGTGTCTCCACCTAAGTACCGGTAAGGAAATGCTCCAACAACTCATCATCTTCCTCGCATCCCCTACACATGCTATCACTTGCCGCACCGATTTTACATAAGTGAGCTCGTAGTCCTATGTGTCCCGTTATGATACCAATAGCTATACTGACCTCCTTCTTGCTTCCTTTCAGTAATAGCCTCGTCTTCTCACGATGTGGATCCCCCCATAGGATTTTCTCCTTCCTACCGACCTTTTCGCTGTTCCTTAACCAAGTTTATTGACGACAGTCCTCTGGCCTTCACCGCCAAATCGCCTGCCCTTTCATTTCCCCTTACTCCGTTATGGCCCGGCACCCAAACGATGCGGATTTTGTCATCCTCAGAGAAGGCGATAATCTCCTTCTTACACTGTAAGACTGTTCGTGACCTTACCGTCCTGGTTGTTATTGCCCTTAAGGCAATTTTACTGTCGGTAAAGATGTTGACACTCGACGTCCTCGTGTTAGCACCACACCATTTCACGCATTCCGTGATCGCCCGGATCTCCGCCTGTAGGACCGTATTATGGTCAGGCAGTCTAAAACAGATGTCAGTCCCCGGGTTTTCAATGTTAACCCCCAGGCCCACTCTGTCCTCTAGCTTTGATCCATCCGTGTAACATGATCTTCCAGATGGCAATACTAAGGTTCCGTAAATCCAAGACTGTGCCGCTTCCAGCAGTATCTCGCACTCGACCTCAAGTGTCGTCTCAGGTATCCGATCGGAAACCTCTCCCCTTCCTTCCAGGTTTCCTATCGTCGCCTCGATTATAACGCGATGGTATGAGCTGCTCCCATTATCAATTCATTCTCCCATCGCCTTAAGTCTCATAGCCGCAGTAGCTGCCTCACACTTAATCTGAATGTCAATGGGTTGGATATCTAGAATATTCTCCAGTGCCTAGTGGGCGTGGTCCTCATTGCTCCGCCTATGCCAAGACAACATGTTCTCTGCACCTGTTGTATGATCCTTATGTTGCACTTTTTCTCCATAGCAGTTCACCAAACTACTGTGGCGTAAGTAAGTATTGATCTAATCACGCTCCTGAAGAGCCAGTGGAATATCCTAGGATTCTGGCCCCATTTCGAGCCTATGGCCCGTCTACATAGTGCCCAACATCTGTGAGCCTTCTCAGTACGCTCCTGAATGTGACACTTCCAATTCAGTTTCCTGTCCAAGATCACACCAAAGTATTTGACCTTGTCAGATATCGAAATCGTCTTATTGAGGAAACGGGAACAGGCATGGTCTAAGGATTGGATCAGTGTGTCGCTTCGCACATTGCCTAACGCCAGTGTGTACGTTTTGGCATCAAAGGATTCTTTTTTTATGCGCAACCTCGTAAAAATGCTTTAGGTATGGTTTAAATCGGTTCATAACCAGATATAGCTGTCATATAAACCGATCTTGGGTCTTGAATCCTTGAGCCTCTAGAGGGCGCAATTCTTTTCGGATTAGGCGGTGTTTTGTTATGACTTCCAACGACTCTGCCAAGTATGGTCCAAATCGATTAATAACCTGATATAGCTCCCATATAAACCGATCTCGGATCTTAACTTCTTGAGCCGCTAAAGGGCGGAATTGTTCTTCGATTTGGATGAAATATTGCATTAAGTATGGTTCAAAGAGGTTCATAACCTGATATAGCTCCCATGCAAACCGATCTCCTGATTATAATTTTTGAGCCTCCAAAAAGCGCAATTCATATCCGATTTGGCTGAAAGTTTGCACATTGACTTCTACTATAGTCTCCAACAGACAAACCAAATATGGCCCTAATGTGTTCATAACTTGGTATAGCGCTAATAGCATACCAATTCACATCCATCGTATTGATATCGATACGATGGATCGGGCAAAGAACTTGACAAATGCGTCCCATGATGGAGGGTATGTAAGTTTCGGTCAGGTCGAACTTTTACGCTTTTACTTTTTTTTATATGCAGTGCCCTTTGTTTTCTGCCATCGGGGTTCTTTATCAATAAACAATTATGTCAATTTATTTAAAACTTACCACTGAAGAAGTTTTCTTTCTCAATAAACCATCCAGCCACAATTGGACCTCAAATGCTTTCAGGTACAATAAATGATAACGATTTTGTAGACGCTCCAAACTGGTTTCCGATTTTCGGGAATTAGATGTTGTTGCAGAAGGTATTGCTGAGTTGGCTACAGAAGAAATTCCCAAAGAATTATTGGCAGTGCTGCCTGGCAAGGAGGTCAGCTTGCTGGACGACTCTATGGAACAGCAGACAATACCCGATGAGGTGGTGGCTGTATCATCTGTGGAAGAAAGTGACGAATTTGTTTGTTCCGCAATTAAACTGGCATCGGAATCGTGTGGCTGTTGCAAATGTAATTGTTGTTGTTGCTGCTGCTGCTGCTGTTGTTGCTGCAATTGCAATTGTTGCTCCTTTTCGGAGGCTGCTCTAATACAGGCACTTACCACTCGAGCGTGTGATACTATTTCATGGTATAACACCTGGAAAGGAAAAGAAGTAATACACAAAAACAAAATGCATTAGTTTCACTGTTTCCCCGCATATAGAGTGTGGTTGCTGTTATTGCTACATTACAATAAAGTGAAAATTAATGCATTAATGATGCTCTCCAATGTAGCGCTGCTGACGATGATCATCCCAGCTATGTGGAGTTGGCAACATTATTTTGTACGATTTGTTTGAACAAAGAAATTACATTAAAACACAAAATGGAAAATCGAACTAGGCAACAACGAATAACCAAACCACGAGGAGCAGCAAACTAAGGAGAAAATGCCAAATAGAAAGTGGAACGAACTTTGTTTGTGGAAATTTTAATTTGAATATAAACAAAAACAACAACAAAAAACAAACAAAATCCAACCAAACCAACACAACTCGACCATGTAATTTTCATTACAAACACCAGCAAGTGGAAAATGTTTAAATGAAATTCAAGGTAATTTAAGATGAGCTTTTCATTTGTCGCAGCTACTGGCATGTTTAGGTGGTTGTTGGAGAATGACAAATTTTCCTTTGTTGCCAAAGGAAGCCAAAAGGTAAACCCCCCCTTTGAAGCTGGGCTACGACAAGAAAAAGAGTTGTGATGTCTGCCTTCTAGATGAAATCGACGTGGGTTTTGGGTTTTGTTGCTGTTGAAAAATTACTATAATCTATAATGAACCGTTCCTTGGTACATGTACGAGCCTTCACACTTTGAACTCATATTCTATGGCAGACATAGTCATATAGATCAGCCAACCAACCAAGCACATGATGAGGGCGAGACACATTATAGTCCTCAAACAATTACATTTAATTTTAGAGTTTTATTATTGAGCCGGAGGAGAATTGAAAGAAGATGATGCTAAGGGACAAACGCAGCCTACCCAATACACCAATGATGCACACCAGTTGTGACTGTTCGTTCCCTAACAAAATAGACACAACCCACATATTTATGTAATAATAACAATGAAGAGTTAATGGATCGTAGCTGGTTGGAAGATGCAAATGCAGCGAACAGGAAAAACTGAAGTACAGATAATGGTGGTGGCCTAGTCGGCACCATTAGCGTAGAAATAATTGATGACGGGTTTTAACATGAGTTGTGAACTTATAAAACAACGATTTTCAGTAATCAAATTCAGATTTGAGCCAAAACCTCAAAGAAATTTAAGAAAGTATTTGAAATCAAGACAATGTGGCGTAGGTGGTTAATATGGTGGAAAGCATTATTTTTGATGGCAATTACTTTAGATGGCATCATAATATTAGGGTGAAGAAAGTCCTTAAGTAAAGATAAATGGCTCCAATTTAACCAAATGTTATCATAATACAAATGCAAATGTGCCATTAGCATTCTATTAAGTAACAGGAGCAAACTTCTCACATATCAGTGAGTGTTGTCCGATTCAGCTTTAAGCTCAATGATAAGGGGCCTCCGTTTTATAGACGAATCCGAACGGCAATAATCACCGCTGAAAAAGGTTTTTCTGATCTTCTCCCCAGGATTTGAACCCAGGCGTTCAACGTCATAGGCCAACATGCTAACCTCTGTGCTACGGTGGCCTCCGGCTATCACTATAATACAACCACCATTTGGTAATCTTGCCTGCAATAAAGCAGGAACATAAACAATAGCCCCTCCTTAAACAAATGACGTGCCCACGCCATTGCTTGCTACAGTGCAAAATATCTAAGTACTAACAACCAGCAACTTTATACTTATCCACTACTAACCCTTTAGCACTACAATACTCGCTGTAGGACCTTAGCCATCAACATTTTCAGCACAATCTCAACCCATTGTCAGAGCTCCGGAAAGAGCTACGCATTTAGACATATTAGAGTGAATGGCACTGACTAGAAATGCAATTCGTTTTTTAGAACTGCTTAAGTAGAATACATTTTTAATATTTGCCTTCGCTTCGATTTCTACGTGACTAAGATGAGTATCGTAAAAAGTTCAAAGTTATTGAAATTATTTTTCTGAATTGGAACAAGTAAAAAGGCGTAAAGTTCGGCCAGGCCGAACTTTGGATACCCACCGCTTGGGGTATATATGTAAACCACCTTTCACCATAATCCGATGAAAAATGCATAATTTATACACCCATAGCTGCTATATCGAAATGGTCCGATTTGGACCAAATTCGGCACGGACATTGAGTGGTCTAAGTCAGTGGCAAGTCATTTTTCCATTTTGTAGTACAAAATATTGGTCTTTTAGTTAGCTATATCCAAATATAGACCGATCTGAAGAAAATACTATACGAAAGTCTAACATAAGTCACTAGGTCAAATTTCAGCGAAATCGGATTATTAATGCGCCTTTTATGGGGCCAACACCTTAAATCGACAGATCGGTCTATATGGCAACTATATGTAAATTTGAACCGATCTGGGTCAAATTGAAAAAGAATGCCGAAGGGCCTAACCCAACTCACTGCCCCAAATTGCGACGACATCGGATAATAAATGCCCCTTTTATGGGTCCAAGACCTAAAATCGAGCGATTGGTCTATATGGCAGCTATATCCAAATCTGCACCGATCTGGGCCAAACTGAAAAAGATGTCGAATGTCCTAACACAACTTGTCCCGAATTTCTGCGACATCGGACAATAAATGTGGCTTTAATGGGCCTAAGATCTTAAATCGACGGATCGGCCTACATGAGGGATATATCAAGATATAGTCCGATATAGCCCATTTTTGCACTTAACTTCGGACGGACGTGACTGGACCATCTTGGATTTTTACGAGGAACAAGAATATATTCACTTTGTAGGTTCAGAAATGTATATTTCGATGTGTTGCAAACGGAATGACAAAATTAATATACCCCCATCCTTCGGTGGTGGGTTTAATAATGGAAATCAGACAGTGATTATCCCAGCTACGGCTTGATGAAATTTAAACTAAACACTACAGGGTAGCTGACACGAAGTGTCAACATGTTCACACTGGTATATCTGTCAAGCTAGAAATAAAAACGACATGATATTTGTTTTATCGACACTATCTTATATTATTTACAAGCATTTGCCGCCGTGTTTATTTAAGAAAAAAATTACTTGTGATGGAGTTCAAGCATACATCCATAGAAAAAATCAAGCTCAGCGTTGACCACTTTGATTCGCAAAAGTGGACACAAACCTCTCCGCGGTGTCACCTGGGTAGCTACATTTAACATCCGTCAATGGTAGTGTGCTAATCTGCTTTACGAGTACACCTATAGAACGATAAAAAGATAGGTTGGCGAAGGCAAGTGCGAAGGCAAGAAGTGCGAAGGCTCGGGAAGGGATCCACAACAACATCGAATGGTAACACCCTATATAATAGCTGCCATGAAACGTAGCATTAATTTGGTAGTGGATTTGGTTTAGTCGAAAACTGAAACACCTTGCCTTCAAGATAACTTCGATGGATGAGAGGCTAGCCACAATCCGCATATAGGCCAAATTCTTCAACATCAGCCTTATTTGTGCCCATGCCACGACGGAAAACAAGGATGACCAAGACCAAGGGTATTTTCTACGGACGCTACGAAGGGGAATATGACCACTGTCACGCCCAGGATATTAAAATCGTTCTGGCAGATTTTAATGCGAAGATAAGGAAGGAAAATATCTTTGGCCCAACAGTCGGAAAATTGGAACTACACGAGATAACGTCCAATAATGGGTTGAGACTTAAGACTTCGTCGCGACAAAGAACATGGTAGCTAGATTTCAACATAACAAAATTCACAAAGCCACATGGTTCTCACCCGATCAAAACACGAGGAACCAAATTGATCACGTTGTGATAGATGGACAGCATTCATCCAGAGTGTTAGATGTACGATTCATTCGTGGAGCGAATGTAGATTTGAGCATGGCGAGCAAAGTACGATCTGACACGACACGGATGATGGACGTTGAAAATCTGCAAACACAACAGATGGCAACGGCATACTCCATTGGACTGACCCAACTGCTTGATAAAAACACTCCTTGATCCGATGATATAACGGCGCAGTGGCAATCCACTGCCTACTCCATGGAAAATGCCGCCAAATCCGTACTTGGGTATCGGAAGCCTTCTCCAAAAAACCCATGGAACGACCAAGAGTGTCGAAATGCTAGCCAAGAATGCGGCATACAGAGCAACCCTGCAATCAGTAGCAATGCGCCAGATAAAGGACAGGTATCGGAAGAAAAAGAGGGATGAGAATAGACATTTCTTCTCTCCGTAGAAAGAAAAAGGTAATGGAAACGCGTGAGTGTGATCGAATTGAGATGTACAGCAGTCAGAATGAAGTCCGGAAATTTTATCAAAGAATTAAACATCAACCCAATGGCTTTGGTGCAGGCACATCCTCCTGCAGAGATAAACAAGGAAATCTAGTAATTGTCACGGATAGTGTGCTGAGATATGGACAACAAGGCAGCAAGAGCCGACGGATTACCCGCTGAACTGTTTAAAATCGGAGGCGACACGCTGATATGGCGTATGCATCCGCTTGTCTGCGCCATCTGAGAACGCATACCCGATGATAAGAACCTCAGCATACTATGTCCCGTACACAAAAAGGAGACAAGACGGAATATGCCAACTATAGGGCAATAAGCCTCCTCCCATCTCATACTAGATACTCTCGAGCGTACTTTATGAAAGATTAAAACCTTAAGTCAATGAGATAATTGGGCCCTATCAGTGCGCCTTCAAAGCTGGTAAATCCACCATAGACCAGATATTTTGCCACAAATTTTCAATTTATGCCCATAGTGCATTGCTCGAATTGCCACAAAAGATGTTAGTACTAACAAACCAGCAACATCAAATTATTCCAACGCAATATTATCCACTTTTCAAAACTCCGGGAAGTGCTACGCATCTTGCCAACTAAAGTTAGCAACGAGTCATTATGATTGTGGCTGTCTAGAAGTGCAATTCGTTGTTTAAAATTGTTCAACTAGATTATTCTTTAGCTTTGATTGCTACGTGGCTAAGATGAATATCACAAAAAGGTCAAAGTTATGGAAATGATTTTTTTCAATGAGTTGAAACTAAAGAAATCTGACAGTGATTATCCTTGCTAGAGCTAGGCAGACTAGACTAAAAACGACAGACAATATGTGATACATTTTCAAAAAAAAAACTTTCTCAGAAACAGCTGTGTCTCAGACGGATTTGCCGAAATTCCCACTAAGCTGATGATAATCTATTCAAATGTCTTTGGCTGGTAGATATCAAACAAAGATTATAAATCTATCATAGTAACTCAATCTTGAATACAATCACAAACAATTGGCATCAATATGACCGAAACAATTTGAGGCTAAGAGGTGTGCAAGAAGACCTTTTACAATCAAATTAATTATCACATGAACTCTGGCAAAAGGATTAAAGATCAACCGTTTGCCATCAGTCAAAAATCAGCAAAACAAACAAATAAGCCAAGGGAAAAAAGAAAATACCAGGCAAAAGCCTATCTCCTCTCAAAGGGAGCGCTATTTTGAGTTATTGTCAAAACCTTAGTGGCCAAATTGAAAACCCCGCTATGGGACTGTCGGCGTGAAGACACAATAATCAGTTATGTACACAACGCCATCATTCATATCGCTTTTCAAACAACCGCCACCACAACCAACGCCACATGTCAATAGCTTTGAGGTTTTCTATACGTTATTGTGACCATATCATGCGACTTTGTCTTCAATGGAGTTATATTAAATCTTGATAAAACACCCGCCAAAATATGGGCAAAGCGATTGAAAGAGAAAAATGATTAGAAAAATCACAAGAGAGACATGGCAAAATAGAAAACCTTTTCCAAACTTCATCACTGGAAATGTGATCGTGTCGTGTTCATAGTTGAGGGATTAGCTTGCAACAATTGCTGGTACATGCTGGCGAATGAATAGAGCGCAGCGGAGGCCAGACAAAACTGTTCGGGGGACAATTCATGAAAACTTTGGATTTGTTTGGATTTTCCTTCATAAATAATGATGTTTGCAATATTTTGTTTTCTTATCTTTACACATTTGAAGACGCCTCTTTTTCGCATAACAATGGAATTGATATTTTAGCGTGTTTCTTGCCGGCTGGACTTTTGTCGAAGCTTTTTGGAGTTACACAATGAGAGTTAAATATGTTCAAGTAAATGAAATAACGCACTTAAAGAAACGAATTTCTGTAAAGACAATCTTTAAACGATTTGTTCTGCAGCTATTGGCTGGGTAAAAATTGTAAATGAGATTTAGAAGAAAACCCCCAAATTGTCTAAAATTCGGCTGGGCTTAACCTTCTTTTTCTAAAGCTCCCGCATTCCAAGATCTCCAAAATTTGGTGCGTAAGTTGGAAGCCTTAAATGCAAATTATATGCAACATTTCAGATAAATTGCAAACATTTGGAAATAACAGCAGAATTATTGCTGAAATAGTAGCAAATTCAAGTACGAAAAGTCAGCAGATGGCGTTGGCTGTTATGAAATACAAATTTGCACATCAACATTCTATTAGAGAACAAGGGCAAACTTCTCACGTGTGAATGAGCGATGTTCGATTCAAGTTTGAGGGTGCAGTTGTTATCCGACTTGGCTGAATTTTTGCACAATGTCTTTTGCTTTGATTTTTAAAAACTCCACCAAGTATGGTCCAAATCAGTGTATAACCTGATATAGCTCTTCTATAAACCAATGTCTGGATTTGAGTTCTAAAGCCTATAGAAGGCGACTACTTTAACTTACGACTTTATCCCTGAATTGTGTTTCTGTTTTACTGATTTTGGGTATTTACGTTAAGTTTTGGGTTTTTATGTATTCAGCGGACTATAGTAGAATTTTCCGGCAAATATTTTTGTAGAAAATTTGATATGTTAGAAACCCATTTTAAAGGAATTTTTGACCCTGTTTCCAAAAAAGGGCCGCAAAATCAGTTTTTAAAAATAATTCAATAATCGAAAAATCCAAAATTTTGAATTGGTACAAGATCATGCAGTTGAAATTTAGCTTCTTGATTTAGGACACTTCACTGAAGAACACTGAAAAAGAATTAGGGCGGACCAAGTCGGCCCCTTCCAGATCCACTCTGCCGCAAATTCCAATTTTGAAAGTTATTGCTTTATTTTTGCCTCTTATTTAAAACTAACGTTACTAACCAAATGTTCATGTGTGTGCCATCTATCGTTGGCAAATGAGGTTCCAGTTGTGTCCTCGGCACAAATTCTGCACGTCTATCCCTTGTAGAGCAGAAATGAAAGTGAAAACTGCGGAGGATATAGGCATAATGGTCAAGCGGGTCACGAAGGTTCCGAATGACTCGCTTGTGTTAGCATGTCATAGTGCCAAACTAAGGGGCAAACAGCGACCGCCATGGTAGACCCCAGAGTGGTTAGTCTAAGGAAGGACTGCAGAAAACTCTTCAACAGGGCGAAAGCCAGAAGGGCACTGCACGACTGAGATGTCTATAAAGCTGAGCTAAGAAAATATAAGGGCGAGCTGAGAAAGGCTCAGAAAAAATCATGGGCAGAATCCTGCAGCTCCGTGGAGGATACATCTGAGGCCTCTAGACTAAGTACGATTCTGTCCTCTAGACCTATTACGGTGGCGTACATTCTGAAGTCAGAATATTTGGACAATGGCTAGTGAGCAAAAACTAGAACTACTCGTTGATACACATTTCCCGGGAAATTCTCCAACGGACAACGTGGTTGTGACTGGTATGCATTCGTTGGAGGTTGTTAGGGAAATTGTGTCTGAGCCAAAAATCATTTGGGTGATAAGAAGTTCCGACTCCTTTAAGTCGCCAGGCCCTGATGATGTATAACCGGTTGAAAAACAAGCTGTGTCTGATAGACTGGTTTCATGGCATAGGGAGATATCTCTGCTTGTCATATATACCTGTGGGATGGAGGGATACGAAGGCCATTTTCATTCCGAAAGCAGGAAAAACTAACCACACGAAGGCGAAAGATTTTCGTCCTATTTGTCTGCCATCCTTTATGCTGAAGACTCTTGAGAGGTTGACAGAAAAAACATATCTTAGGGCAAAGATCCCTGGAGATGGCCTGTCGCTTCAGCAGCATGCATATAGTAAAGGCAAATCCACAGAAACAGCCCTTCACGACCCATTCGGCTGCATAGAAGGATTTCTCGCTGTCAAAGAATATACAATGGTAGTATTTCTTGACATTGAAGGTGCTTTCAATAATGTAAAAACGACGTCAATCATAAAGGACTTGGAGTTTCTAGGCATCAACTCTACCGTAAGAAAGATTATTAACAAAGGAAAAGTTTCCCAGCATTCTTAGAGATGTACTTCAGGAAGCATTGCGTGCAACAGCGAAGTGGTCTGCGGTGCTGCGACCACTGCCGTGAGGCTAAGGGAGCTTTCTCTTTGGTCATGCGGTGGCTACGGGCACTGTGTTATCCTTGAAACATTGTCCGATGTTCCAGGCAGTGTGGATTCAACCTACCTGAGCCGCGTTTTGATAAAAAGTACTGTACCACTATTCCAAATAGAACCGATTGGAACTACGATATCCCTGGTTATAAAAGTTACATGGACTTCTATACGGATGGTTCTAAACAAGACGACCAGGTGGGCTTTGGGGTGTACTCTAAAGATATAGAACTGGTCATATCGAAAAGTTTACCCGACCACTGCAGTGTGTATCAAGCGGAGATTCTTGCAATTAAGGAAGTGATGGAATGGCTAATATATAATGCCATTACGACGATTGGCATTAATATCTTCTCAGACAGCCAGACAGCCATTAACTTCCTGGATAACGTATTTCTGAACACAAAAACCGCACTCGACTGGGTGCCGGGCCACAGAGATATCCCAGGGTATTCTAAAGCGGATGAGATTGCGAGAATAGGAACAACCCTATACATTCCAGGCACACTGGAATCTGTGGGTATGCCTCTAGCGACATGTAAGCTAAGTTTTTAGGACCAGGCCCGAAGGACAATGAATGATACATGGTCACAAAGAGAGGGCTGTGAGCATTCCAAAACTATGTGGCCTAATCCAGACTTGAAGAGATCTACTGCTTTGCTGTCATTGGCTAGAACGTCTCAGTCATTGTGTCCGTTCGATGTGAGGACATCGAAGAAAAAGAGACTATAGAACATCTTCTGTATGTGTGTCCCGCCTGGCAGTCAGAAGCAGTTCCACTGTAGTTTCTCATTTCTTTGACAACCTGTCTAATTTAGCGGATGTGAACATTAGCAAGTTGTTGGGCTTTTTAAAGCGATTTGGATGGTTCAACGATAGGCACTAAAAGGCATCTCCAACTCCTCCTCGTCATCCCACATTCAGCAGAGGTCTGCCTCTTTCTGCGTCCAGCGCCACCTCAAAGGCCCAATGTTACAATGATCAGCCGTGCTTTCTTAGCCTTACGATAAACGACGTTCGGTTTCGCGAAATGATTGCAACCATGCAACAACCCAGCACTAGCCCACGCTTACAAGACGTCCACCTCATCAAGAATCCCGCACAGGGGAGGTCTCACAGATTCCGTAACACTTTCTGCGGCAATCAGCGATTAATTCATTGCCAGCTCGTCAAACGCTTCGTTCCCTGCCCACCTGAAAGCCTTTTGCAAGGTTCAAAGACGCTCTTTACAACATTTAAACAATTTCGGCCTCACATGGACCAACGCCACGTATATCGGGCTGCCGCTTCCGCATCGACAACGTCTCCAGTGGCTTTAGAACTGCGATCTCCATCTGAATTACGCTGCACCTGTCTAGAAATTATCATTCCAAGAAATTCAACGAAGACTCTTGCTTCGATGCCCCCATCCAATTTAGACTCATCCGTGCATACAATAGGTCCTGGAAGGGGTGTGTCCCTCAACCCAGATATCCTTATTCAAGAATCCTACGTCCAACCCAACGCACAGTGGGATAAAAAATGAGAACGAGTAGAGATACCAGTTTTACGTTTGAAATGGTTAGATCTATGTGGTGTTAGCGAGATCGCATGCAAAATTTTAAGGCCCTATGTTGTCGGGTGCTTTTTTGCAGGCCCTAAAGTTGGTCACCTCGGTATTTCGAAAAATTGCTCGGACTGCCAAATCTACATTTCTGGGCCTATTTTTTGACTTCCAAACTGTATAGCTTTTGACTGAATAAAATGAAAAAGGAACCACAAATGACTTCGTAAATTGCTTAATACGAAGCCAATCTCGGCCAAAATTTCAACAAATAAAAATTAAAACACGTACATCCACGAAAACGGTGAGTTTATTGTATACCACCAGTGGACTTTGTTGTAGTGATTGTGATTAGGCCTTGAAATTTTGCAAACTATTTCGGTAACACCTCAGCTCTAACCATTCCAAATTTTGCCCATGAACATTCCACTAAGGAACAGGGGCAAGCTTCTCATATATCGATGAGTGCAGTCCGATTCAAGTTTTAAGGAGCCTCCTTTTTATAGCCGAGTCCGAACGGCGTTTTACATGGCATAGTTTTCCATGCGACGACCCTTTATTGTGGCCCCACCAAGTGTCGGTTTCCGTTAATCGCGAAAGCCGGGCAATGATATAGGTAATGCTCCAATGTCTCATCATCTTCCCCGCATGCCCTACACATACTTTCACTTAACGCACCGATTTTGCACAAGTGAGCTCTTAGTCCTATGTGTTCCATTTTGCTACTGAAAGCTATACTGACCTTCTTCTTACTTCCTTTCAGTAATAGCCTCGTCTTCTCATGATCTGATCGTGGGGCGGATATTAATCCGCCCCATGACACAATGGATATTCACCTTAGCCAATAATCGACTTGTTGTGCACTCTAAATACAAAAAGGTAACCTCGAAAGAGAAAATCTGAGTTAGGAATTCCATGCTACTTACAAAATCCTTAATTGTTTTCCATGCCACACCCCTAAGTTGGTTAGTTCAAGTTAGTTCAATATAACTAAAACTTTTATTTGAATTTTCATTTCCTGAGTTCACAAACACATGCTGGAACAATTAAATAAACTTAATTCTAATGGTGAGACATTGTGTCTAAAAATAGAACACGCCAAACGTAAACAAAAAAGCAAGAACATCTTTGATGAAAAAGAGTTAGAAAATGTTTTGCTTTTGTGTTGTTAGCAAATATTGAAAGGGGCAAATACATCAGAAAAAATGTCAGCGCTGGTTTTCCCCTTACAAATCGTGGCAACATTTGTGAGCTTTGGTGCCATGTTCAAACTTCTCCACCAAGTGGTGTTGCTGTGCGGTACGCCGTTCGAATTCGGCATTCAAAAGGAGGTCCCTTATCAGTGAGCTTAAACTTTAATCGGACTGCACTCACTGATATGAGAGAAGTATCCCCTATTCATTAATGTAATGTTCATGGGAAATTTAGTATCAGTATAAAAGTTTGCGCACAATTCCAATGAGGTCCAAAAAGTAAAGCGAGATTTAAATCCACTATTTTTATCAGGTGTAAAGTTTATTAACTCTTTAAATATTAAATTTGATATTCATTTTACTATCAAGTTAAACCCTCAGTTATATTTTTCACTCCATATTTCATATTTTTAAAAGAAACACAATCTTCAACATTTCTCGGAGTGTAGACGTGCTGTAATACCCATGTAAACACACAAAAATCTGCTAATATGCGTTTGTCTTTTATAGCCAACACATTTAGAAAATGCTATGTTTTTTCCTATCCAAGGCAACAAACATTGTTCGGTTCGTGTTGCATTTGTGATTCATTGCAATGTTGAGAAGTATTTACCCAATCCAACTCCTGAGCATCTTTATGTCCGTCTGTCCATCCCCCATTTCTTGGATGAATTCAACCGCTTAGGATGATGGGTGGTGTTAAACTTTTGAACTCTTGCATCACCGACGAGTGGAGTGGAATGGCAGTGGTCAACAGTGCATCATACATCAAAAAGACCTCTTACACTTGTCCCATGTGCCGAGGCGAGATGAGACAATGAAGGCTGCGACAGGTGAATCGTTAGTTTCGTATACCCCTTTTTCCCTCTTAGGCCATGCGAAAGAAGGAAAACAAAGAGTAATGTGGTGTGGTAACATGCTGTCTATTGCAATGCAAAGGCTTAAAAAGCTGCCGCAAAGCAAGGTAAAGATGCTTGGTGGATTATATTTTGTTGAAAAGGAAAAAAACACACACACAATTGTATGATAAATGAGATTTTTTAGATTAAAGACAAAAATAAAGTATTTACGCAATTGTACAATTATGGCATGGAATTTGCAAAAAAAAGCAAAAAACGGCGTAATTATCAAAACGCTTTTTGTAATCAAATGGAAATAATGCGAATTTTTGTTTTTTTTTCTAAGCAGACAGGCATTCATCAAAGTTGATAATGGCTAAAAAATAGCCAAAGAAGATTATGTAAGAAAACTATGAAACGGAGAAAAATTAATTTTTCATTTCTGACTGCCAATCTTCATTTAAATATGTTTTAACTAGGTAAAAATCACTTCTTGCCTAGCTTCAAACTAAAGAACAATACACATGGCGCGGGGTTTTGTTCAAAGCAATCGCTGGTTACGTAACTGCGAGTATACAGCTCAACCAAATAGAATTCAGAATAGCAGTTAGCCAAATAAATGATAAAAAGGCAGCAGGAGCCGATGGGTTTCCAGCTAAGGTGTATACATCAGTTCATTAGCACAATCTGGCTAGGCGATAGGAACTTTTTCATGCCATGCCCTGTGTGTAATCGGGTAGAACAGCATGTGGCCGCAGGAGAGGAATGAGCTTACTTCCTAGATTAGGTATGGTTTAACTGGCAGCCTGCAATCAGACTCAGACATATTTGTGAATCGTGATGCCATAAGCAAAAGTGAAGGATGATGTCTTCTAATTCCTACCGTTGAATCAGGCAGACCACTTTAAAGAGCCCACAAACATGCGAATGTTCGCGTCTGCTAATTCCGACGCGTCCTCAAAGAATTAGGAACCTGAAGTGGAACTCCTTACAGAACACGCACTTCCTCGACGTCCTCACAGTTTATACAATAATCATTTATTCCAACCTTAAGACTTTCAACATGTTTGCCAATGAGATAGATGTCCGTCCTATGACTCTTACGAATTGCTCAGATACCTGCAGCAAGCATATGTAATGGTGAGATCGATGGAGACCGACCTGAACGTGATTGTCCACAAAATAAAAGAATCTTTCAATGCCAACCTGTATACGTTGGCGGTATGCATTGAAATCGAATGAGCTTTAATACAAACACTGAATAAATCATATGCTATGGAACAGGTGGATAAATTGGGGGTCCTATGACAAAAAGATAAGAGCAAAACAACACTGGGCTTACCACAGGAGGCCACTCCTATGGGTGACCGGAGGCCAACGTAGCACAGGGGTGAGCATGTCCGCCTATGACACTAAACGCCTGGCCTCGAACCCTGGCGAGACCATCAGAAACAATTTTCAGCGGTGGTTTTATCTCCCTAACGCTCGCGAGATTTGTGAGGTACTATGTAAAAATTCTCTACAAAGGGGTATCACACTGCGGCATACCGTTACCGGAGTCGGCTATGAAAAGTAGGCCCCTCATTGTTGAGCTTAAACTTGATTCGGACTGCACTCCTTGATTTGTGAGAAGTTTTTCCCTGCTGAGAAATTTAAACCCATCTGCTATGCAGACGATGTTGTAACAGTTCTGAGGGGTAGGGATCCGTATAAGCTATGTAGGAAGGCCTAAAAGCCTTTGCAGATAGCAAAAGGCTGGGCTAGTCTTGTGGGTCTCTCTCAATGTTCAACCAGAGAAAACTGAAATCTGCTTTTTGACGAGGAATGCGAAGGGGGGCCAGTTAGATATAACACGTAACCTCAATAGAACGATTTCAATATCTGGCATGTTATAATACTTAGAAGTGATCTTAGAAAGGAAACTGAAGTGGAGGCGTCACATTAGAGTGGTTTTATCTCAAACAGAAAAAAATCGATGTAGAATTTTTTTGCGGTACCTCCTAAAATGTATCATTTTATTAAATTTTAAGATTCCCAAAATTTGAGCACAATTGAAAGATGTTAACACGTGCAGCTGGGGCCTCAAAGCTTTTAAAATCTCGATTTTTTGGCTATTTGCCGGCTTTGGTGACCTCGGCGACCCATATCCCTGGAACGGCTACAGCTATTTGCCATTCTCTTTTTAACATTTTATCTTTAATAACGAAGAACTTGAGTAGTACTGAATTCGAGATAATGAAGTCAGTGTCCCTAAAAACATGCAAGGTAACCCTGTCGTTTTTTGCAATTAAGGTAGAGATCGCGTTTATTAACCAATCATCACAAAAATATTTATATATCATTTTCTAAGCCCAAAGACAAACACTATGAGTTTTGGGAAAAATCGGTTCAGACTTAGATATAGCTTCCATATAATTCCCCCCGATTTACATTTAAAAGGGCGTAGTTGCAACAATTTTCGACGGATTTGCACGAAATTCGGTATGAAATGTTGTATTACCCATCTCAAGGCCTCTGCCAATTTGCATCAAAATAGGTTCAGATTTGGATATAGCTTCCATATAAAGCACCGGTTCAAAGAACATGTTATTTAGACATAAGCGGGGCGATGAGAACCACATCTACTAGGGTACTGGAGTCTCTTCTAGATAGCCGATCCATCCACATATAGGTTGAGTGTGAGGATATGAGACTTAGGGCAATGGGAGAATGGATATGGATAGATGATAGGAGCAGATCATACCATCGCGGTATTATCGAGGCGACGATAGGATAACTGGAAGGAATGGAAAAGGTTTTGGATCGGATACTTGAGGCGACACTTTAGGTCGAGTGCCAGACACTGTTATCCGCTGCTAAGTCTTGTATTGACGAAAAACTCACAGAAAGTTTATGCTACATGAATAAATCAAAGCTGGATGACGGATACATTGAGGACTCAGGAAATGAAATTTATTTCCGAGTGCCTGACCATAATTCGGTCTTGCAGGCAGAGATTTGCGGGTGATCACGATGCGTGAGGGGGTATGGTGTTAACACAAGGACATCGAGTATGAAAACTGGCCATAAGGGCAATAACAACCAGGACATTAACGCCTTCTCTCAGGATGGCACGATCCGCATTGTTTGGGTGCAAGGCCATAGCGCAGAAGATGGGAATGAAAGAGCAGACGATTTGGCAGTGTCTGCTGTCAGTAAACTTGGTTAATCCGCAACCTTTCGGGTCGACGCAGTTCAAGTTAAGGGCGTGGGCAACGAACGCGCATGCAGCACTGTGGAATGGTGAAACTGTTGGGAGGATGACGCAAAATCTAAGGGGTCGTAAGATGACGACGAAGATAATGCTGAAAGCGAATAAAAAAGGGATTTGTATAGCTTTCGGTATCATAACCGGACACATACGACTATAAGCGCGCTTATACAGAATAGGTGCGGCAAGTGTCCTACAAACATTTTTCATAATTTTGGCAGAGTGTTCGTTCCCGCGATGATAAAAAACAATAGTCTGAAAGATTTGTATGCAATTGTTTTTGCGAATTTGTCTCAAAACACTCTTATATGATTTCTTTGGACAATTCATTGTTTGTGCGAAAGTTTTAGCAACTCTTCGCGACGATTTTCCCACAACCCATTGCGTTATTATCTTCCGTATGACTCGAGAAACCCTCTTCTAGGTTATCATTAGACAATCCAATGCATGTGCGGAAGTTTTAGCACATCTTTGCGACGATTCTCTTACAATAAAATGCGTTATAATCTTACGTATGACTCGTGAAACACTCTTCTAGGTTATCATTGGGCAATCCATTGCGTGTGCGGAAATGTTAGCACCTTTTCGTGACTATTTTTACGCAACCCATTGCGTTATATTCGCCCAAAAGATGCCTGAGTGAACGTTTCACGATTGTTTCAAATTGCATTAAATTATGTTTTTCGATGCTTCGTTTTGAGTGGACAACTTCCACCAAACAAAATTCTCACTTGGCTTATATGACGATTGGCACTTTTTTTCGAGTTTTTTTTTCATAGTTGTTATGTTTTTGATGAACAACAAATGTTGATATGCATTTTTAGATGTTCTAAGCGAATAACTAGCAACCCTTTTAGAGCAATATTGAATAAATATTCCAAAACACTTATTTGTAACTCGTTCAGGCAAATAATGCGCAATTCTTCTTGAAGTGTATTTTACTAATCTTCTAAAACACTCATTTGTTACTCACTCGCACGATTCTTGTGCGATTCAAAGATATTCCAAGACTCTTATGCAACTCATATGGATGATTCGCGGAACACTCTTCCAGAAGTTTCGTCTTGGTGACACAACTCCTCACGACGGGGGAATCGTCTACGATTATTAGACAAACTCGTCCACGATCGTAACCTTCTTCTAGAAGATTCTCGGAAGATTGTAAGGCGATCAAATATGTTTTAGCATGTGAAGGGCATATGGGGAAGATGATAAGACGTTGTAGCATTTCCAATGTCAATGTCCAGCTTTCCCGACCAACAGACACCGTCAATTAGATGGGGAAACAATACCAGACATGAGCTAATTTTGTCAACAATCCGAATCATGCATGAAAATCAAACCACAAATGCTTTAGTAAATCGTTAAAAACAAAGCCTACCTCGGAAAATAATTTCAAAATAAAATTAAAAATTAAATCAAAAATCCCCTAGAGCAAAATAGATATTGAAGACCTCAAACTGAGGTCAAGCATTAGCCAGCAAAAAATTTTAAAATCGGACCACAAATGACGATTTGGCAGCCCGAACAAATTTTCGAAATAACGAGGTACCCTACTATAGGGACTGCCAAGAGGCGGCCGGACCACCTAGGGCCTTAACATTTTGCATATAATCTTGTTAAGATCACAGCTCCAACAAGAGAGAGGGAGAGAGAGAGAGAGATCTAAGAGATATGCATATTAGTTCTGATTTTTTACTAGTTTTTTTTTTCGATTCTATACCACTGTGCAACACCACATAGTAGAGAATGGCTGACTACCTTACTTCACAAGTGTCGCCTGCACTAGGATAGAATAACTACTGCTGAAATTTTTTCTGATACTTTCGCAGGTATTTGAAGCCAGTCATTCAGCGTTTAACGCAAAGATGCCAACCTCGGCCACCGAATAAAATATCTCAAAATAATCGTTATTGATGTAAAATCGATTTTGTTTCCAAAAATTATTATCCGCATTAATCACTTGTACAACTTTGCAAGGTTATGGGGAAATTGGATGATTTCATGCGTTTGCTTCAATGACAATAATTCAAAAGACAATCATTTTTCTTAGCCATATGAATTTGAAAAACATTAATTTTCCATTTCAAAATGGTGTCAAAATCTCAAAAAGATTCCCCTCGCTAACATACGGTATTACCTCACCTCATTTGCACATTTTCTTACCAACTCTAACAGCAGCGAGCACAAAGATCTGAAAATATTATTTGAATTCTTCTCAATTTGCGTTGGGCAACAATATGAGGAAAATCAAAACGAAGTGCTACTTTCATACCTACCCAATGGTGTTGGTGGCTGGCTATTTTTATAGAGGCCTCTTTAATTTTAAGTTTTTAATTTGTACTATTTTTGCTAAGTTTTTGATGTTTCTGCTGAAAAAATAATTCAGAACAGCGACAAAAATGAATGGCATTCGTAGATGTGGTGCGAGAATAGTGGATATTTTCTTGGACACTAGCCGGCAGAGTGGCGATGTGAGATGTGAAACATTTGTTTCGTGAGCATAAGGCGACTCAGGCGTCCTTCTGTGTGTGTTGGTATAGAAAAAAAAGAGTCATTGTTCCGCTCCTCCTCCTAAGTTGCCTCTTAGGTCCTAAGCAAATCACTGACGCATACGCATTTGCGCCACGCATTTGTTCGATTCGCTTCAAAATTTGTTCGCCGAGATGGTGGATGATGCCCACATCTCGCACTCACTGAGTCTATCTACGATATGTACAGTGTAGACAAAAACTTTTCATATTCAAATGAGAATTCTTTCGCATGCCATTAGAGCAGAGATACTCACGATTTGCTGCTGATGCTGCTCATTCTCAAATAGATGTGGTTCGTTGACTCATCCCCAAGCATGTCAAATGACGAATGAATTCAATGGGGTACTGTACAACCAATTGGGGCAGGGAGCTGGGGTTCAGGGTAATTGGTCTCTACGACACAATGTGTTGAAAATTTCAGTTGGCGTTTTTTTTTCACTAACGTCTCGATATTCTAATTTAAAATTTTTTTGAAAACAAAAAAAAAACCTAAATCTAATTTAATTGATGTTTTCAATTTAGAATTTATCTTATTTTGGTCTAACAACAACAATGATCGCTTGAAAATGAATTCATGTGAAATCCAAGCGAAGTAAGTAATGGGAAATAGCTACAAACATTGGCGAACTTTGATTAATTGACCTCGACATTGTTTCATTTCGGGGAAGGGATCTGTTATAGTGTTCGATTGGGCTAATTAAAGATATTTATTATTGTTGTTTTTCTTTTTTTAAGCACAAACAGAGGGAAAGGTTCATCTGTTTTGTTTTGGAAAACAGAGTATACAAATGAAATCAAAAAAAGTATGAAGTTAATCAATTTGAATACTAAGTTATTGCATACACTTTTAGGGGTTTTCAACATAGACATTGTTGTGGAGAATGTAAAAATGAGCAGCAATACTTGAACTTGAATTTTGCCTGTAGATTTTCATTATATTAGAAAAAACACCAATTTTGACCACCAAACTTGGAGATAGGATTCAAAGCCCAAGGACCGTACTGTGGAAAATACAGAAGTTTGCCTCAAAATATTCACTAATATTTGGTATATTGATCTTTTGTAAAGACCAAATAGGAGGGGGCTAAACTAGTTTAGGTTTTAGCTACCCTTAACAGTACATAAATGCTTGATCTCGATGACATTCCAAGTCGATCGATTTGTATAAAAGTAAACTAGGGTTGCCTAAAAAGTAATTGCGGATTTTTTAAAAGAAAGTAAATGCATTTTTAATAAAACTTAGAATGAACTTTAATCAAATATGTAATTGCCATTTTGTTCGATAACCTCTTGTCATTTTCCTGGCAAATTTAGTATTCCACGGTCAAAGAACTTCTGGCCTTTATCTGCAAAAAACTGAACCAAGTGCGATTTTATAGCCTCATCATTGCCGAAAGTTTTACCATTTAAGGAGTTCTGCAACGATCGAAATAAATGGTAGTCTGATGGTGCAAGGTCAGGGCTTCATGGTGGATGCATCAAAAGTTCCCAGCCAAGCTCACTCAGTTTTTGGCGAGTGACCAAAGATGTGTGCGGTCTAGCGTTGTCCTGGTGGAATATGACACCTTTACGATTGACCAATTCTGGTCGCTTCTCCTTGATGGCTGTATTCAATTTGTCCAATTGTTGACAGTAAACATCCGAATTAATCGTTTAGTTCCTTGGAAGCAGCTCAAAATATACCACACCCTTCCAATCCCACCAAACAGACAGCATAACCTTCTTTTGGTGGATATCAGCCTTTGAAGTGGTTTGAGCTGGTTCACCATGCTTGAACCATGATCGTTTTCGACTAACGTTGTTGTAAACAATCCATTTTTCATCTCCAGTTATGATTCGTTTTAAAAACGGATCGAATTCATTGCGTTTCAATACATGTGGTACCCATATTAAAATTGACGCCAAACAAACAAATGTAAACAAAATTTCGCCCACTTTTTTTCTAAAGCAAGCTAAAAGTAACAGCTGATAACTGACAGAAGAAAGAATGCAATTACAGAGTCACAAGCCGTTGAAAAAATTTGTCAACGCCGACTATATTACTACTATATAACCGACAATTACTTTTTGGGCAACCCAATAATAAGGATTTTCGTTCAAAATTTCGCACAAATACATTTGTACTGGTATCTCTCAGTTTGGATTGTTAAAAGGCCAAATCGGTCTAAATTTTTAAAAATAATTGTCACTTCTAATGCTTTTTGATTTGATTTTTAAAGCGCTAAAGGGCACATTTGACCAGCATTTAAATTAAGTATATCTAGGGGGAATAATTTCTAGAATTTTTTCTATCGTTTTTGCCAAATTTCGAACCCAGCCCACAGGCCTCGGCTGTGTCTTACACGGATTTAGAGATTAATATCTAGGATTTGTTCTGAGTCTTTTTCAGCTTCTTAACTCTGGCTTATAAATATCCTTGTTCTAAGGTGCCCTTGTGGCTTTCGCCTCACTGAAGAGACTTCCGTCAACCAGTTTCATCTTAGACCTGTTCTGTTGAAAACCTGGCGGTCCTTGTTTGCTCCCTTGGTTTGGTTCTAGGCTGAAACTAATGTAACTATGATCAGATAAGCTGTAGTTATACAATACTTTTCTGTTCCTGTTAATTAATCCACAGATTGCAACTTTTTGTACCCACCACCATAGGATGGGCGTATACTAATCAAGTCATTCCATTTGCAACACATCGAATTATTGAACTGGGACCGCCTATTGCAAATTTTGCCCATGAACATTCCACTAAGGAACAGGGGCCAACTTCTCACATATCAATGAGTGCAGTCCAATTCAAGGTTTAAGCTCATTCCGTTAACATCTGAACTTTCCCATATCTGGTGAACAACTTTTCCATATCTAGCGAATAATGTTTACTAAAAATAAGGAACTAAATTTTAAGATGTCTAATTTTAGAACTATTGAAGGATACATTTTATTTGGTGAAAGATTTTTTACTTGATGTCAAAGACTTCTTATACTAAATAAAAGTTTAAAAGATCCTTAAGTTTACGTCTTATTTTTAAAGATTTGATGATCTAAATACAATCGAATGTTAGGAAATTTCCGTTCGGACAGCGATGTACCTAAGCAAAAGATCGTAAGGCTTTTCTATTTCTTTAGATGAATTATATTGTTGTCCTTTGCCCACAGTCAATCTTTAATGATATTTTGACCTCGTTTAAAGATTTTTGTTTGAAATGAAACGCAAAGTTAAGAATATATTGTACTAATTTTTATGATAAAACTTCTTTGGTATTAGTTAAAAAATTTTTCACCGAAGGAAAATTGTCCTTCAAAATTTGTTAATTATGTGTTTATTGCCTGTAGTGGAAATGTCATTAAAAATCTAAATACTTTTCTTTGAAAAGCTTTAAAATCTAAAAAAATAGTCTAACCTCATTTTTATAATTTGTGACATTCACTTTTAGTTCGTTTTAATTCTACAAAAAAAAAAAACTCAGTACAATCACAATTTCTTTTTTCCTCTAAACAAAACGAAAACATTCAACAAAAGTCATAATTGTAAATGATCATAACTGTGAAAGCAGCAGCAGCAGCAGCAGTCTAATCACAGAGACTCTATTTCATATCACCTCAATTTAGGACCCAATTTCAATTTTTCTAAGGATACATTTGCATATCGTTGTCGACGTTAGCTGGCTGCCTTTGTCGTGTCGTTCGATTTCTTTCAATTTGCTGTGGAAAATCAGAGTGATTTTGTTGTTGTTATTGTACCTTAATGTTGATTAGTCACGAGTTTAGTACGCCAAGCAACCAAAACACCATAAAGTGCACAACAACAAAAAAAAAACAACCAAGTTCTGTTCACAAAAGCCCAAATTGTGAACAATTGTTTAGACTTTCAAAGAACTTGAAAAATCGTGCTTAAAACTAAATATTACAAAAATCCCAAGTAAACCATTCACCATTACCAAGTGTTTTAAGACGAGGCATAAAAAAATCACATTGCCCAAAAGTTTAGGTGTGGTTTTGTCTGCAGTGTAGACTAAGCTGCCTATAAGAGCCTTACAAGAGAAAGGAAAATATGACAATGTAGGTAATTTTTCTTCCCTTTCTTGTTGAAAGATGGAAGTATTTTTCGAAAAATAAAATAAATTGTTTAGGGACATATAAAACAAACACTTGAGACGTAAGAAATCAGTTTAAGTTTTTTTTTTTTAATATTTGAGGAAGTGTGGTAACTATACAAAAAAACATCTCAGTTCGCATCACTAGGATGAACTCTGATTTTAGGAACTAGGTCATTATTCGGTTTATATGACTACAAAGGACAACGCGGAGCGTAGGTCTGTGTTCAAACATAAACATTAAAATGCTTCAAACGTAGTAACAGGGCCCTCTATCCAATGGTGGTGGATATAGTAATACATTCCAATATTGATTTGGCTTCAATAGGTTATTGGCCAGATATATTGTGAAAATTGCTTCTTTTTAGAAAAACAAATCCATTTTGCATACTTCGCTATATGAGGGGGCCATCGTTAAATGTATGCTGAAATATTTTCATAACTTCTTGCTTTAATGTCTTACAAACTTTCTGTGAATTATGAAAGCAATGCAACATCAAAAGTAGGCTACTTGGTTGTAGTTTTACGTTTTTTTGTTGTTAACAAACAGTTCCTCAGTACTTGCAGAAAAAATTAGTTTCATTTTTGTTGGACTAGACTTTTTCTCCTTTTTGTTTGGCTAAGTGACAAATCGGCACAACTAAAAACCATGAATAAGTTGTAACCATACCATAACAAACAAACACAAAAGGATAGTTGGATAATAAAGATTTCAAATGGGACTAAAGCCCAACCTAACAACTAAACATTCATTTTTTATTATTCTTTGTTAACACAAGTGTTGTTGCAATACAGTTATCACCAAAAAAAAAAAAAAAAAAACAAATTTAGTTGTTTAAAATTACTGCATTTGAAGGTTATTGTTATGCGGCAAACAAAGTGTTAAGATCGATAAAAACAACAAAGAAAATTTGCAGCCAGTTGCAGGGAGTAATTCTTTTAAAAATAAAAGGGAAAGCTTTTTTTAATTTTTTTTTTGCTAATGGGTTTTGCCTACATTGAACAGTATTTCTTAATAAATTAGCTGTTTTTAATTTTAATTTAGTTTATACGAATGAAAAATGATTGCAAAATTATGATTCATAACAAAGATTGGCTTAACGATGCAAATCTGTTAGGTTAGGTTGAAAAGAGGATGCAGATATTAATCCGCCACATATATTAATCGTAGTCCTATGTGTCCCGTTATGATGCAAATTGCAAATTTTTCCCATGAACATTCCACTAAGGTACAGGGCCAACTTCTCAAATACCAATGAGTGCAGTCCGGTTCAAGTTAAAGCTCAATGACAAGGGGCCTCCTTTTTATAGCCGAGTCCGAACGGCGTGCCGCTGTACGACACCTCTTTGGAGAGAAGTTTTATATGGCATAGTACCTCACAAATGTTGCCAGCATTAGGAGGAGCAAACCACTGCTGAAAATTTTTTCTGATGGTCCCGCCAGGATTCGAACCCAGGCGTTCAACTTCATAGGCGGACATGCTAACCTCTGCGCTACGGTGGCCTCCGTATCCCGTTATGATACCAATAGCCATACTCCCCTTTTTTTGCTTTTTTTAGTAATAGCCTCGTTTTTTCACGATCTGGATCCCCCCATAGGATTTTCGCCGTCCTACCGACCGTTTCGTTGTTCCACAATGTTGCATGCACATTCGTCGCCCACTCCCTTAACTCGGACTGCGTCAACACGAAAGGCTTCGGGTTAAAGAAGTTTATTGACGGCAGTCCTCTGGCCTTCACCGCCAAATCGTCTGCCCTTTCATTTCCCCTTACTCCGTTATGACTCAGCACCCAAACGATGCGGATTTAGCCATCCTCAGAGAAGGCGATAATTTCCTTCTTACACTGCAAGACTGTTCGTGACCTTACCGTCCTGGTTGTTATTGCCCTTATGACAATTTTACTGTCGGTAAAGATGTTCACACTTGATGTCCTTGCGGTAGCACCACACCACTTCACGCATTCCGTGATCCCCCGGATCTCCGCCTGCAGGACCGTATTATGGTCAAGCAGTCTAAAACAGATATCAGTCCTTGGGTTCTCAATGTAATCCCCCAGGCCCACTCTGTCCGCTAGCTTTGATCCATCCGTGCAACATGATCTTCTAGATGGCAATACTAGGGGTCCGTCAATCCAAGACTGTGCCGATGGCAGCAGTACCTCGCACTCAACTTCAAGGTTCATCTCAGGTATCCGATCGGAAACCTCTACTCTTCCTTCCAGGTTTCCTATCGTCGCCTCGATTATACCACGATGGCATGAGCTGCTCCCATCCTCAATCCATTATCCCATCGCCATAAGTCTCATAGCCGCAGTGGCTGCCCCACACTTAATCTGTATGTCAATGGGTCGGATATCTAGAATAGTCTCCGGTGCCCTAGTGGGCGTTGTCCTCATCGCTCCGCCTATGCCAAGACAACATGTTCTCTGGCCTGATATCCGTCCCATTGACATACAAATCTGTTAATGCAGAGAAAGGAGCAATACGTGGCTAGGGATGCGAATAAGTTAGATACTCAAATAGTAAATACCTTGCAAGGTTAATAAAGATATATAAAAGAGAAATTTTTACGCATATAGGGAAACGCTCTTGGCATTGTTGGATAATTTGGACTTGAATAAGGGAAGTAAGATTTGAGTTGTTTAGATAGGACACCGCATGCAAAATTTAGGCCAAATTGGACAAAAATTGCGGCTTGTAAAGGCTTAAGAAGTCAAACCGGGAGATCGGTTAATATGGGAGCTATATCAGGTTATAGACCGATTCGGAGCGTACTAGGCACATTTGTTGAAAGTCTTAACAGAAGTCAAAGCGGGAGATCGGTTTATATGTGAGTTATATCTAAATCGGAACCGATATGGCCCATTTGCAATCCCCAACAACCAACGCATTCGACCGCTATCGTGATTTCAACAGACGGACGGACGGACATGGCTAAATCGGCTCAGAACTTCAAGACGATCATAAATATACATAATGGGGTCTTAAACGAATATTTCGAGGTGTTACAAACGAAATGACTAAATTAGAATACCCACATCCTACTATGTCCAAAGTTAGATGTAGTGCTTTCTAAGGGATCCAGTTGACGATTTTAGGTCTTAGGCATGAAATTTGTTTGCTGGTTAAAATACTGAGTGTACCTAGCGCCATCCTGAAAAAAAAATGTTAGTCCTACTCTTAAAGATGTCAGCCAAATACAAAAGTAAAATAAGTATCAATCAGTGATTAAAATTTGAAGCGGATGGTATTCGGAAAGAAATTAAATTTCGGTTAGGTTAGGTTGAAAAAAAGGTGCGGACATAATTCCGCCCCATGCCACTATGGATATACACCTAAGCCAGTAATTGGCTTGTTGTGCGCTGTTAGTACTTTAAAGTAACCTCTTGGAGCGCACAACAAGCTGATTACTGGCTTAGGTGTATGTCTATAGTGGCATGTGGCAGATTAATATCTGCACCCTCTTTTCGACCCAACCTAACGTGCTACTTAAAAATTCCTTAATTGTTTTCAAAACCACGCCTCTAAGTTGGTGGTAGTGTCCCCGCCTAAGTACCGCGGAAGCCATGAAATGACACAGGAAATGCGTCAACGTCTCATCAGCTCGTAGTCCTATGTGTCCGGTTATGATACGGAAAGCTATATTGGCCTCCTTCTTACTTCCTTTCATAATAGCCTCGTCTTCTCACGATCCGGATCTCCCCATAAGAGTTTCGCCGTTCTACCGACCGTTTCGCTGTTCCACAGTGTAACATGTTTCGTTCGTCGACCAAACCCATAACTCGGACAGCATCGACCCAAAGGCTTCGGGTTATCCAAGTTTTGACGGTAGTCCTCTGGCTGCTCTTTCCGCTCTTTCATTCTCCCTGGCAACCAAACGATGCGTTAATCTCTTCGTACACTCCGAGACTATTCCCGACATTTTCGCAAAATTTTACCTGAGGACGTCGAGTGTGAACATCTTTACGAACAGTAAACTGGCCACCAGGGCAATAACAACCAGGACGGTAAGGTCACACCACCTCACTTCCGTGATCGCTCGGATCTCCGCCTGCAATATCGTATTTTGGTCAAGCAGTTGAGAACAGATCTCAGTTCCTGGGTTCTCAAAGTAGACCTCAAGCTTCTAGCTTTGATCCATCTCTATAGCATGATATCCCAGATAGCAATTTTAATTAAATTTGAAGACACCATCTTAATCTTAAAGTTTTGCTTCTGCGGCTCGTTTTCATTGATAAAATTCTACAAATATGGAAAAATCTTAAATTTTGGGGCAACTTTTTTCTCAGTGTACTACTGTGGCTGTAATAAAATTAAATTCTTTTTCTATCGGCTCAGCCATGTCCATCTGTACACGTATCTTTTTTTAAGCTATTTGTCTGCCTGTCGTTTTTTTGTTACCAAGGTGTATAAAGCAATTTTAGCCCGTCTGTTACGCAGACGATGTTATAATACTTCTAACGGTGGGAGTCCGTACCAGCCTTGCAGAAAGGCCCAAATGTCTTGGAGATGGCATGAGACTGGGCTAGAACAGTGAGTCTTAATGATAACCCAGAGAAGGCAGAGATCTGCCTGTGTATGCGGAGGATGATGTTTGGGCAATTTTTGGCGCCATGTTTCTTCAACAGAACGATTTCGATATTCGACCAAATCAAAAACATGGGAGTGATCTTGAATAGGATGGACATTCTATATTAAGTGCCACATCGAGGACGTACTAAGAAGGCTCATAGATGTTGGGAAATGAGTCCGAGAATCGTCTCATTTCCAAGAATGGACCGACAGGAAGGAGAAAAATTGCAACATAACGACAATACAGAGTAGCTGACACGAAGTGATATCAATTCAAACCACCACATTTTTTTGTGAAAATATTTTTTATGGATTCAAATGGCAAAAAATTGTGGAAATGTTCTAAAATTCATAATCCGTTCACGTTTGCTCGATATGATAAACTTTTGTGTTGAATATTGCTCTGTAATGTAATCTGCCAATATTTTGGCCCATTATTGTGATGCCAGACTTGATGCCAAAGATTGAAGAACAGCTGTCGGTGGCCACAGCTGCTTATGCGGAGGCTTGAGATGGAAAATAACTTCGGTTGGCCGTTCGTAGGCATATATTCTCGTATTGGCAACACTTCCTGTGACTAACCTGCACAACGGGTTCAGGGAACATGTTGTCTTGGCATAGGCATGGTCCGAATCGGTCCAAAACAGCTCCCATATAAACTAATCTCCCGATATATTTCTTAAGCCTCTAGAGAGCGCAATTCTTATCCGTTTTGGCTGAAATTATGAACAATGACTTCTCCTATGATCTCAAACGTACGTGCCAAGTTGATATAGCTCCCATATATATATAAATCGATTTCCCAATTACACTTCTTGAGTCCCTTGAGGGCGCACTATGGCCGAAAATGGGAAAATGTGGCCAAAATTCTATAAAACCCACAAAAGTGCTTCGATGTTGATCAAATTTGAAACAATGCAGAAGACGTTTTGTATTCAATTATTTTGATTAAGACACCCTGTAGTGGGTGGCACAGGACGCAATATAGGGTTTAAACAACCCTATAGCTTCAATAGCATAGCAATTCACATCCATCATCCATCATTTGCCTATAAATAGATAAGGGGCAAAGAACTTGACAAATGCTATCCATGGTGGAGGGTATATAAGATTCGGCCCGGCTGTAGATCTAGCACGCTTTTACCTCTGTATCGTTTTAGTGTTTTGCATGTCAACTTGTAGGATATTTTTTATTTATAACTTTTTTCGTTTGCTTGGAAGAGACCACAACAAGTGGCAGTGTGATAACATTTAACCCTTTTTGTAAACAAATTCCTCGCCTCGCTTGGTGAGTGGCAAAGCGTTTCCTTTGCCAACTCCAGATGCTGTTGGCTGCTTTTGGCTGCTGGTGGCACTGGCCTCAGACACGATGATCGTTCAGTGTTTTCATGCAGAGTGTCTCCTCATGTCTCCTCATCGTGGGGTACATGGTGTGGGTGAAATTATGTATGTAAAAATAATGTAAGTTTGCATTGTCTTTGAGATAATCGCAGCAGATATGTCCGTGGTGGTTTGTTGCCTTTTCTCCGTTTTTTTTTTTTTGGTTAATTTAAATGAATAAAATTGATTATTTGCTTGGAGGCGAGAAAATTGAAGATTGAAAATAAAGCAAACCGAAGAAGACACTTTCTATTTGAGGAAACCCCTGCCTTTGAAAATAATGTTTGTGGAATATCTAATGTAAGGTGTTGTGATGGGGGTTGTTGCCAATGTTGGTGATGGTAAGGAAATTTTGCAATTTCCACCACAAGGCTTCCTTTTTCTTCGATTGCAGACAGACTGGCTGGCTGCGCGGCTACCTGGCTTCCTTACGGCATTAAGTCAAGGGTGCATCTTGATGATAATTTGTCATGACACCAAATGCTCGAAAGAAAAGTACCCCACAAACTTAGCCACGTCTTTGGAGTGAGGGTGAGGGTGGCAAAAGTTGAATGGCACCTGTTGCTGCAGAAGCTAATAACTGCTACCTAGCTATTTTGGTGCATAACATCCAATGGAGAAATGTTAGTGAAAAAGTGAGTGATCTCTGTTGTCAGGATGTGATTTTTAAGCACTGCGAAAAAAGTGAAGGTATGTTGTGCAGCAATAAATGGCCTGAAATGTAAAAACTCACATTGTCAGTGACATCGCACAACATCCGCATTATTTACGAGCCAAATGGTTGAGGCTAAAAACGTTACATTGAGCCTTCTTCTTCTGCTTCTTCTTCTCTGCGACTTTGTGCCATCCCATTTGGCATTGCTATGTAGAGTTCTTTCTTGATTTATACTTTTCACCTAACAAATTGACGCCATGGCGGTGTAACAGAGGACATGCATCTTTGAAAGCCTCTTGCACGAGATCACGACAAAAGTGAAGGCGCACAAAGATGGCATTGGCTGCCACAAACATGCCTGCCGCCCGAGATACAGAAAAGAACAATAGGGAAAGTTTTCTGCTGATCACATTGCCACAGAAATCATCAACAGCCTGATCTTCTTCTTCTGCTGCTGCTTCTACTGCGGAAGGCTCACAAAAAGAGTCAAGAGCCAGGAGGTAACCATATCAACAACACTGGCCATCATTCGTTTAGCTCACATGTGGTGGTGCATTGGAAGAGGCCAGCAGCCAGCGCCATATGGAGGAAAAAGAATTTTCTCCTTAATAAGACTGCAGCACAGTCGGCATTCACTCTCTGGCAATTTATGTGAGAAATTCTAAGGTTACCAAAAGGAAGTCAGCGACAAACAGTCAGTCAGGGTAGCACATAGCTACTCCATATCACACTGGCCTTTCATCCGGTACAGAAAAAGCTCGAGTATTTTTTCCATGGACCACAAAAAAATAGTAAAAACAAAAATTAATGAAAGTTCTTTCGATGGAACAGTGCCGCTTGGTTTCTTATTGATGCTCAACCGTTTACTGCAACCCAACTGCAACCCCTTCATAAGCTTCCAACTACGCTACTGCATTATTTACCATTTTTCCTTTCCCAGTTTGGCGTAAAGCAAACAACTCTGTTGCCGCATCGTGCTGGGTGTCATTTGAATTAACACCATTCTCAACAAATTGAAATGCCTCAGACGACTTTTTGGCATCCTCCTGTCATACTGGGGGGCGACACGGCACATTGGCGACCTCCAACTCCGCCGCCGCCATAACATCCCCATTTCCAGGTGTGCGTTTGCATGTGTGTTAAACTTCATGTATCTGTTGGCGTCTTCATTTTATCTCAGCCGTCTTTTCTGTGTTGGCCCAGAATTTTTTAACAGCAGCCAAAAACAAAAAGGCTGGAGTATAGTTTTTCATTGTTTTTTTTCTGTTTCTCTTTGTCAGTGAATCGTTTGTTTGCTATGCAGTGACACTAAAAAGACAACGGCCGGCCCCAGAAGGCCATCGGGATCATATTTCAAAACAATCAACAAGTCAAAGTAGTCATTGCCTTAAAACCTTTTACACTGTGTGGGGCCACATATGATAAAAGTTTGGTTTTCAATCGAAAAAATTAAATTACGGCGAAATTGGATTGAAAGTTCTGCATGTTTGCTGATGGGTTCTGCAAAAACTCTAAAATATAGTGTTTGGCTCCTTGGTAAGCCCAACGGGGGCTACTGCCTTTAGCTCCTTGGTAAACCCAACGGGGGCCATGCCTTTAATTTTATTTACGAAGACGCCAGATTTCGGATATTGGTCTACCGATTCGGACAGCATAGGTGTCAAATTAATAACATTTGGGAGTATAGTATGATTGTGAATATATGGACCAGCCTGCGATGATAGAGAATACAGGCGATGCGTTGTGGGCTAGAATCGACAAAAAAAAAACCTACTAGTACATCCTTCAATTGAGAACGGGTACAAATAACCCATTGAAATTTTGAATGCTTAGAGCTGTGGTAAATGAGTTTTCAAAAGGGACACTACATAAGTAGGCCAATAGCGTCGCCATATTTTTGGCCGCTCTTTTGACATTTCTCTTCAGTAAGGTTTGCCAACAACGAGTCGAAATTATTAAAATTTACCAAGGAAAACGGAAATTCGGAGTCAGTGGTCTCAATGTTCAAAGCGCTACGTAAAAGGCTCATTTATGTCTGGATGGTTTCGTCAATAAGCAAAATATGGATTATTGGTCAGACAGCAATCTACACGTCCATCAGTCATTATTGCATCCTGAAAAAATTACGGTTAAGGGCGGTTTATGGACCGTACATCTCCTGAGATGATCAAGACCGGCACGTTACAGTGAATGAGAATCGCTATCGTTCAGTGATAACAAAATATTTGTTGGTCCCAATTGGATGATATGGACTTGGAGAACATGTGGTTCCAACAGGACGGTGCCACAAGCCATACAACGAATGTCGCAATCAATTTATTGGAAACCAAGTTTAGAGGACATATTAACTCATGTAATGATCCAATCGAAGCCGTTAGACTTTTTCCTGTGGTGCTACGTTAAGTCAATGATCTATGCCAACATGCCAGCGAAGATTGACGAACTTCGTACGAATATCGAACGTGAAATTGCAGCAGTATCGGCCGAATTATGCTTCAAAACCCTCGAAAATCGGGTGTCCGTGGTGGCTATGCAAAAGAAACCGAGTTTCACAATAATGGCGTCGAACATTTTTTCACGAGAATAAAGAATTTCATTGATTTTATTTTATTTAAAAAAAAAACTTTCGAAGCGCTCTTATTGAGAAACTTTTTACTATCGAGATAAAATGGCAAATTTCAAGGCCCTAAGTGGGCCGGGGCCTCTTGGCAGGGCCCTAAAAATGGTCACCTAGGCAATTACAAACATTGTTCGGGCAGCCAAATAGTATTTTGTGATCCTGTGATGTGATCCACAACTGCCATTAATCGCAAAATACGAACCCAGTCTTGGAAAAATTTAAAAAAAAATAAAAATTAAAAGTTGAATATTCCCTAAACCAGGAGAGATACTGTAGAGGTCAGGCGGAATTTTGTAGCGATTTTTGAGCACTATCCAGCGAATTTTGGAATATCGGGCCACAAACGAAGACTTGGCAGCGCGAACAATTTTTCGAAATGCCGAGGGGAAGGGGAAGCTCCATCGCAGAAGTCTTCTGAAGGCGACCATAAATGAATACGCAAAAGGGAAAGACAAAAACTCCGATGGAAACCCCAAGGGGAGTAAGATATCTCGAAACTGGGTATCAGAGATTAAAGGAGAAGACCAGAAACTGGAAGCGTTTGAAAATCTATTGTATGTTCGGCTAGTGGAACAAATGTTCTATTATGGCCACCTTAGTAAGTAAGTAGGTTAGGTTAGGATGAAAAGAAGGTGCGGATATTAATCCAACCCATGCCACTATGGACATACACCCAAGTGTGTAATCCTACTAGTACATCCTTCAATTGAGAACGGGTACAAATAACTCATTGAAAATTTGAATGCTTAGAGCTGTGGTAAATGGGTTTTCAAAAGGGACACTACATAAGTAGGCCAATAGCGTCGCCATATTTTTGGCCGCTCTTTTGACATTTCTCTTCAGTAAGGTTTGCCAACAAAGAGTCGAAATTATTAAAATTTACCAAGGAAAACGGAAATTCGGAGTCAGTGGTCTCAATGTTCAAAGCGCTACGTAAAAGGCTCATTTATGTCTGGATGGTTTCGTCAATAAGCAAAATATGGATTATTGGTCAGACAGCAATCTACACGTCCATCAGTCATTATTGCATCCTGAAAAAATTACGGTTAAGGGCGATTTATGGACCGTACATCTCCTGAGATGATCAAGACCGGCACGTTACAGTGAATGAGAATCGCTATCGTTCAGTGATAACAAAATATTTGTTGGTCCCAATTGGATGATATGGACTTGGAGAACATGTGGTTCCAACAGGACGGTGCCACAAGCCATACAACGAATGTCGCAATCAATTTATTGGAAACCAAGTTTAGAGGACATATTAACTCATGCAATGATCCAATCGAAGCCGTTAGACTTTTTCCTGTGGTGCTACGTTAAGTCAATGATCTATGCCAACATGCCAGCGAAGATTGACGAACTTCGTACGAATATCGAACGTGAAATTGCAGCAGTATCGGCCGAATTATGCTTCAAAACCCTCGAAAATCGGGTGTCCGTGGTGGCTATGCAAAAGAAACCGAGTTTCACAATAATGGCGTCGAACATTTTTTCACGAGAATAAAGAATTTCATTGATTTTATTTTATTTAAAAAAAAACTTTCGAAGCGCTCTTATTGAGAAACTTTTTACTATCGAGATAAAATGGCAAATTTCAAGGCCCTAAGTGGGCCGGGGCCTCTTGGCAGGGCCCTAAAAATGGTCACCTAGGCAATTACAAACATTGTTCGGGCAGCCAAATAGTATTTTGTGATCCTGTGATGTGATCCACAACTGCCATTAATCGCAAAATACGAACCCAGTCTTGGAAAAATTTTAAAAAAAATAAAAATTAAAAGTTGAATATTCCCTAAACCAGGAGAGATACTGTAGAGGTCAGGCGGAATTTTGTAGCGATTTTTGAGCACTATCCAGCGAATTTTGGAATATCGGGCCACAAACGAAGACTTGGCAGCGCGAACAATTTTTCGAAATGCCGAGGGGAAGGGGAAGCTCCATCGCAGAAGTCTTCTGAAGGCGACCATAATTGAATACGCAAAAGGGAAAGACAAAAACTCCGATGGAAACCCCAAGGGGAGTAAGATATCTCGAAACTGGGTATCAGAGATTGAAGGAGAAGACCAGAAACTGGAAGCGTTTGAAAATCTATTGTATGTTCGGCTAGTGGAACAAATGTTCTATTATGGCCACCTTAGTAAGTAAGTAGGTTAGGTTAGGATGAAAAGAAGGTGCGGATATTAATCCAACCCATGCCACTATGGACATACACCCAAGTGTGTAATCTACTTATTGTCAGGTCAGGAATTCTGTGCTACTTTCAAAATCCCTAATTGTTTTCAGGTCAACGCCTTTAATTTGGTTCATGTCTGGTATTGTGTTCCCACCTAAGTACCGGTGTATGTAAGCTGTATAAATCGGGCAATGACGTATAAAATGCTCCAACGTCTCATCATCTTCCCCACATGCCTTACACTTGTCGCACCTATTTTGCATAAGTGAGCTCGTAATCCTATGTGCTCCATTCATTATGATAACGAAAGATTTTTCTTCTCTTCCGGAACTCTCCATAGGATTTTCATCGTCCGTTTCGCTATTCCCTAGTGTTACAAGCGCGTTCGTCACCCACGCCCTTTACTCAGACTGCGTCGCCCAGAAACGCGCTTCGGGTTAACCAAGTTTAAATAAAATTTCTGCACTTTCATTCCCCCTTACTCCGCTAAGGTCCGGCATCCAGTCCGAAAACTTATTGAGACCCGTATTGTTCATATTAAGCTGCACGAGTTTTATCGGTTACTATATCAAGTTAGGATATCAGATCCCTTTTTCATGCCCTTACCGGTCGGTTTATCCACCGGGTCGGATATGGGTCGGCCCTACATATTAATTTGGTGTTTTGTTGTTGTTTGGTTTTCATATCTTAATCGTATTTACTTATTTACTTATGAGGCAACGATAGGAAACCTGGTAGGAATGGAAGACGTTTCCGATCGGATACATGCGAGGCACTGTTGCCAGCGGCACAATCTGGGATTGACGGAACCCAAGTATTGCCATCTGGAAGATCATGTTAAACAGATGGTTCAATGCTAGAGGACAGAGTGAGACTGGGGGTCTACGTTGAAAACCCAGGACTGGGATCTGTTTTAGACTGCCTGACCATAATACGGTCCGGGTGATCACGGGATGCGTGAGGTGGTGTAGTGTTAAAGCGAGGACATCAAGTACGGGCAATAACAACCACGTAGGTAAGAACACGAACAATGTTGGAATGTAAGAAGGATATTAGCGCCATCTCTGAGGATGCCACAATCCGCATCGTTTGAGTGCCGGGTCATAACGGAGTAACTGGGAATGAAAAGGCAGACGATTTGGCTGTGAAGGACAGAGAACTGCCGTCAATAAACTTGGTTAACCCGAAGCCTTTCGGGCCGACGCAGTCCGAGCTAAAGGCGTGGGCGACGAATCCGCATGCAACCTTGTGAAACAGCGAAATGGACGGTAGGACGGGGAAAATCATATGGGGTGATCCAGATCGTGAGAAGACGTGGCTATTACTGAAAGGAAGTATAAAGGAGGTCAGTGCATCTCTCGGTATCATAACAGGGCACATAGGATTTCGAGCTCACTAATGTAAAATCGTTGCGGCAAGTGATAGCATGTGTAGGGCATGCAGGGAAGATACCGACATTTAGGTGGGGACACAATACCAGACATGAACCAACTTAGGGGCAAGGCATGGAAAACAATGAAGTATTTTGTAAGTAGCACGGAATTCATAGACTAGATTTTCTTTTTTGAGGTTACTTTTTTAGTATCTAGAGTGCAAAACGAGCCGATTTCTGGCTTAGGTGCATGTGCATAGTGGCATTAAGGGATTATTATCCCTACCCTCTTTTCAACCTAACCTACCAAATCCCTAAATAGCCGACTAAAATTTTAAATTTCTAAAAATATTAATACCAAATGTGCCATCATCACCACCAATGAAATAACCGGTAATGAAAGTCGTGATTTTCTCGTGAGTCGTAAGTGCCTCGTGAGTCCTGTGTGTGAGAGCCACGTAAGTCGTGAGACGTGCGTGAGTAAAATTTTTAACATAAAAAAGGCGTGCATGAGTATAATTGTTTCTCGTGACGTGCGCGTAATTTGAAAAATAAGTCACGCGAACATCGCAAGCAACAAACACTCACTATGAGTAAGACCCAAAGAGAACACGCTAAACGATTCCCCCAACACCAGTCATTCTCCCCTTCATCCGATCCACGAGGACTAGGAAACCCCTTTCTCTATGAAACAGCCAATCCCAGATATTTTATGAGCCCTACACTCAACCAAATCTGTTATTCAAAACAGCAAACATGTTTGCTAAAATAGCAGTTTTCTCTGGTAAAAATGGGAAAGAAGACATAACTGATGTTTAAGCAAACATAGGGCTGTTGTATTAGCAAACAGTTCTTACTGCGTTTTCAACTAACAAAATCTACTGTGTTGAGCACAAGTCTGTTGAAAAAAAAAATTGTATGCTACTTTTTATGGTTGCCTGTTTGTTGGAAGAGATAATTTTAATTTGTGGAATATTACTGTAAGGAAGCTGCCTGATCCATCCATTGGTATACATTTCGAAATGTGGCTGAGCTCGCTCGCATTTTTTGTTATTGCTCTACTAGTATGTACATGACGGACATGGGCTTTTGTTTCTAAATTTAAAGAAAAAATATTATGGGAAGTATACATTCAGTGGTGATTATAAGCATCCACTGAGACACACATTTACACATGTGTTCTTTTTTTCTTCTAACATCCCCTTCATAATTAAGCAGCAGTAATTTTCAGCAAACGACAGACTTTTCAGCTGTAAGCCTGCTACTCTAAAATTGCAGTACTACTGCTGTAAAAGCAGCACTGCTGCTACAATAACAGCAAAATTAACTACTAATATTCAGCAGACAGTGTTTGCTATTTTAAGCAATTGTTTTTTATGAGTGAACGTTTCTGAGACTAGCTCCGCCAGATCGATTCATGGTGGTTGGTTTCGGAACATTCCGCAGATGCATGGATTTAAAAGGACTCAGCTAAACGCATCAGCACTGGACCCATCATGAGTTTCCATATATATCAATCACAGATGGATTCCTGAAGACAACCTCGTTCAATGACCTTCCAAACTGTATTACTATCACACAATTCGATTAAATCTTATAACCGCTTATGGGAACCTAATCCAGTATATCCTGTGCACAAGAAACGAGACAAGGTAGTACATATATTGCCAACTATATAGTCACGAGCGCATTGCATGAGAGATAGAAATTTGACTACATTCAAATAATTTATACATACGTGAAAACACTTCGTAAATATTTCAGTTGAGATGAATACATACCTGAAAGACAAAATTAAAAAAAAAATAATTAGTCAAATGAACAAAATAAATTTTTAATAATTTAATAAAAAAATTTTTTTTCGATTTACGCCAAAAAATACACATATCTGTAAAAGTTTGTATAAAGGAAGGAAATAAAGGAAGTTTGTTCACGAATATTCCATTAAGGAATAGTGGAATAGCATACTTCTCTCATGTCAATGATCAAGTTTAAGCTCAAGGGACCTCTTTTTTATTGCCGAGTAAGAACGTGGTACCGCAGAGCAACTCCTATTGGTAGAGAAGTTTTACACGCCTGAATATCTCTAATGTGTCGCCAACTTTAGTGAACAACACTAATAAATTTTTTTCTTATGTTTTCTCCAGAATTCGAAACCAGCTTCCCGGTGGCATCCACAATAAAACTGTTATTTTCCTCAGTGCAAGATACACAGAGCATTCAATGCACTGAATGTTCCCTTTCACCAATTTTATAGAGATAAAGGCACTGTCTTTTCCCAAATTTCTTGATACAAAACTTTAAATAATCACATGGCCTGGCCCCGTATTGCGTCCATGGCTTTAGCGCTAACATTACCACTTTCTGTGACATTGTTTATTTAAAATATTCTGAAATGTCCATGTACACTTTCCTCTTTTCGTTGTTTTCTATTTCTCTTCATTTTAAGTAACAACTTCTACTATTCGCTTGAGTTCTTCTTTATCTCTTTCAAGGTTTAAAGTTGTCTGATAGTTTGTTTTGGAAAAACATTGACATAATCTCCATTATGTCAAGGTGTCACGTTCGAAGAGTAAGAAGAAAAAGTACATGGACAAACACTCATGCCTTCATTCAGAGAGCTCTAAAGTAGGTAATACGATATCATTAACAAGAAATTCTTCATATCTGTTTGTTTTGTTTTCTTTTTTCACCCAAAATTTGTTGGTTTTTTGAATTAGACTGGCATCACGTTTTTTTGTTTTCTCTTTGGAGGAGCGAGAATGTTTGGAGTAGCAACGGTAGTTGTCAAATCTTTAGTTTGTTAATAAAATTCTATTAATGAAAGTGTTAAAAGTTTACACTAAACCAATTAACAACTGGAGAAGGCATTAACACCATGACATTAAGCTTAATGTTAGTAAAACAATTGAAATAAAGAAGTTTTTTGAACAATTGTTCAACACAGAGATGCAGTTTTTTACAATTCCATAATAGTCGAAAAGATTTCTTCTAAGGGATTTTGACTATAGAAACCCCTGGGTCCGAATCCTGGAACCATCACTGAGTTATTTTTTAGTTTTATTCCAAAGTGATACCATAAAAACTGAAGAAGGAATATGTCTGTCCGTTGAACCAGCCATAAAAACGAATGTGAAGTTTCTTATCGGCTAATTCAGCCAAGCCTTATGTCTTTTATTAAATTTAATTCCCTTTTCTTGGCAATGTAAGGTACGCATACAATAGGTGTTCTACAGTTTCCTCTTCCATCCAACGGTTTCTGCAGAACAAGTGCTTTTGTGCATACCCATGGGCTCGCCCCTTGTCCACCTATCTTCTATTAACAGGGAATTTGTAGTTCCAGTCGGCTCTATTAGATATAGTGGTACAGTACTTTTTTAACAAAGCAGTGTAAATTACAGATTGCTTGAGATATCAGACACTGTATCAAGAATAACAGTTCCTTGACGCCAAAGGCCTCGTTTCAAATCCAATGGAAAAAGATCGTAAAACTTTTTCAACGGTGGTAAATTTCCTTAATCATGCAGTGATATCTTATCATTAAGTAAAAAACTTCCAGATGATGTTTTTAAGATAATCAGGCGATCCCCAAAGAGCTGAAATTGCCGAATTGCAAACGTAATTTAAAGACATGGGTACTAATATCGGACTATTTTGGAGAAGATAATACTACACATTTCATGGATTTGGACGGATTGGATCATCACCTTTGTATGAGCTCACCAGCAAACTAGATGATGTCTACATGCAAACTGCATACAGCATATGACAGGATAGATAGGACTTCAAAGTCTCCATTATTTATTTCATCCTTCTGAGACAAAATCGCGGATAGAGGTGAACTTCTGGTCCTGGCTAGGAGGCAGAACTAGTAATGGCTGATATCTGAAGGGAATTACAATACATGCTCGTAAGATACGAGTAGATTATGTTTTCAGGCACATTGCATATAGCACATGGCAGGATATCAATTTAGGATCAATTTAAGGTTTTCATAGCTGTTTGGCCGAGCTAAGCAGAGGTTAGCAAATCCGCCTATGAGACTGAACGTCTGCGTTCGAATCCTGGCGGGACCATCAGAAAAAAAATTTCAGCAGTGGTTTCAGCAGGTGTTCTTCTTGAAGTAGGACACCTAAATCATTGAATTTTTCAACATTATCTAATTCACAATCTCCAACTTTATATGAAGATGAATGAACGTCTTGCGAGAACGTAATTTTCTTACAATTTCCATTATTAAGGGTGATGCCGTTGACAAAACACCAATTGACCAATCTACCAATCGTTGTGCAGGAGTTGAGACTCATAAATACAATCAAGAGATAAGAACAGCTTCACGTCATCAGCATAAATAAAGAAATTAGATAACGATATAAGACAACGGAACCAGGTGGAATGTACAAACCTACTAAAAATAAACCAAAGCTGTGTATTCTAATCTTGACACAAGCTAGCTCATCTTCAATATTACCAGGGATTTCACAAACAGGATTTCGAAGCTATTGAAAATCGCTGGAAAAAGTGTATCGAGCTAAGGAAAATTATTTAAGAAATAAAAAAAATGTGTCGCAATTTTGTTGGTTTCTTTATTAGGCCGGCTACTTGTGGAACCGCCCTCTTATAACCTTAATCGAAAACGAAGAGTTCCAATATTTTGTGCTATATTTGAGATATATCAGAGATAATTGGGCACTAGAAACGGGCATATAGACCGATCGGTACAATATGGGTCTTAAAAATTAGGATCAAGTGTGAGGTTAGTTATACCATCACCCTAACATAGATTTCTTTACCATGAAAAGAAAGAGTTCAAAAAAGACTTCTCATATATTAATTCTACTTAGCATCTCCTAAGCCATTATGATTTTACTGCAAATTCAAATTATGCACCTTTTACGTATTTTAGACCCAAAGTCTTCAAATCAGTCTATATGGCAGCTAAACCGAAATGTGGTCTGATGTAGACCATTTCCTGTGCAATAGACGAAGCTTTTAGAGGCCTGATACCCTAAATCGGTAGATAGGTCTATATGTCAGCTATACCAAAATATGGTCAGATCTGGATCAATTTTAGTTTGAATGTCGGGAGGCTTAATTTAACACTCTGTTTCCAATTTCAGCAAAATCAGTTAAGTAATGCAGCAGGCATGGGCTTAAAACCCTAAATCGGCAGATCGTTCTATATAGCAGCTATATCTAAGTATTGTCCCATCTGGACCACATTTTGGCTGGATGACGGGAGGCCCACAGCAATAAAGTTTCAAATTGGGTAATAAATGCGGCTTTTATGGGCTTAAGACCATTAATCGGCAGATCGGTCTACACGGCAGCTCGATCTGAACCATAGTGGGGTCGAGTGTCGAAAGGCAGATCGGTCTATGTGATCCGGTTTGACCAGTTCAAGAACTTAATACGCAGTTATTAAAAAAATACGATTCTGTGCAAACTTTTAGCTCCATATCTCAATTTTTGAAGGCTGTAGCGTGATTGCAGCTGAGGGACGGACATCGTTTAAACATTTTAGGTTTTTACGATGATCAAAAATATATAAAGGGTTTGTAATGCTTACACCCTTGGTTTTTACTTCGAATTAATAAAGAAATTAAATGAAAGGAGATGTGTCGGGAGTAAAGGAGAAACGTCTATTCCGCAGAAAGAAAAAGGAAATGTAAAGACGGGAGTGTGAGCGAATTGAGATGTACAAGAGTCAAAATGAAGTCCGGAAATTCTATCAAAGAATTAAACATCAAACCGATGGCTTTGGTGCAGGCACATCCTCCTGCAGAGACAAAGAAGAAAAACTACTAACTGACACAGATAACATGCTGAGGATATGGAAAGAACATATTACCCAACTGCTAGTGTCCGACGTTGGCGGCAAAGAGAATACCGTAGAACCAATCCCTGATGATGGTATAGAATGTTACCTCATTCTGAATAGGATATTCAGAATGAGGTCCAAGTAGCAGTGACCCGACTAAAGAACAACAAGGCAGCAGGAGACGACGGGTTACCCGCTGAACTATTTAAGACCGGAGGCGACACACTGATAAGGCGTATACATGAGCTTATCTGCGCAATCTGGCTAGAAGAACGCATACCCGCTGATTGGAACCTCCGCATATCATGTCCCGTACACAAGACCAAACCATGTCTGGGTTTGGTATCCCTGCAAAATTAATAAGATTCTACAGGATGACACTTGCTGATACGCGTTCCTCAGTAAGAATAGGAAAGAATCTTTCCGAACCATTTAATACCAAACGAGGTTTCAGACAAGCAGACACATGCTACTCGCCTATGCCGACGACGTCGATATCATAGGTCGGTCACCGGATGTAGTAACTGCTGCCTTTGAAAGAATCGAAAGAGAGTCTGTGAAAATTGGTCTGGCAGTAAATAGAGATAAGACGAAATGGATGGTTTTGACTCCCAAAAAACCTTGCACAACCGAGTAGGTAAAGAAAATGGGGAAAGATGAAAAACCACAACTTTGTGGCAGTCAGTAACTTTATCTAGCTCGGCACCGCCAATACCGAAACGAATGACTCCAGTTTTAAGATTAAGCGAAGAATAATACTGGCAAACAGATGCTACTTTGGGCTAAGTAAGCAGTTTACATACAAAGCCAACTCTCGACAGACGAAGACTACACTATACAAGACACTGATACTACCCGTGCTGTTATATGGTTCTAAAGCATGGGTACTTGTGAAAGCAGATGAGGCAGCGCTTGGAGTATTTGAGAGAAAGGTTCTTCGTCAAATATATGAACCAGTTTACGTTAATGGAGAATATAGACGACGTATTAACCACGAGCTGTATGAGCTGTATGATGACGATAGCATAGTTACACGCATCAAAATACAACGGCTGCGTTGGCTAGGTCATGTTGTCAGAATGGATGAAGAAGCTCCAGCAAAGAAGGCAAAAGCCCGAAGGAAAGATCAAGTTGTGGGAGACACCTCGAAACTTGGTGTCAGAGTGGAACAAATATTCTAGTGGAACAAATATTCTGTCATAGCCAATCAAAGAAAGTAAGTAATTCACAAAAATGTTTAATAAAAAAAAGATTTAATGTATTCCATGGAAAGAACTTCGTCTTCACGTCTTTATTGCTTCGCCCGTCTTTTCCAACTGATTCTTCTCGACAACTCTTATCCAGAGTTGCCATCTGATGTTTGTGTAGCAAGGCATCCGTATGCACCACTTCCCACATAGACATATATACTCTGTAGGAATATTTCGATGAATAGATATTTCGATGTGTTCCAAACGGAATGACTAAATGAATATACCCCTTACCCTATGGTGGTGGGTACAAAAAAATGGAGAAACCATCTAATGCAACAGTACGCTAACATGTTTTCCAGAAATCTCACTCTGAAGAATTTTTAGCTTTGTAAAATTGCTGACTTTTGTCGAGCCAATTTTCTTCCAAAACATGGCCTTATATGTCGAGAAAATTTTCGTCAACTTTGGATACTTCTTTTCTAAGCAGCCATTCGTCGTTAGTGGGTTAAGAACAATAGATGGACTGTATATTGCGTTTCTGGGGTTAATTTGGAAAGATGTTAAAACAATTGGATTTTTCTTTTGTTTGGGCTTCTGACCGTCAATTCGAAGTTAATTTTTTGTTTATGCGGAAGAGAAGCACTCTCATCGAACAATACTACGGTGAAAAGTCAACACTTTGGATCGATAACTACTTACACGCAGAAAAATTAGTCTGCTTGATATCAATAAACAATATCTGCTGATATTAAATTACAAATTGAGTCATTTGAAAAAATGATAAAATTTACCAATTTTAGTCGTTAATTTTTTGCTTAAAAGCATATATTTAATAGTAGTAGATATTTTGTCTGCTGTTATTTAAATTTGATCAAAAATTTGCAAATTGGAAAAAGTTTTACTTATACAGGGTGGCTGATGAATATTGCTACAATGATGAATATTGCTACATTTTTTTTTCGGTGTATGGAATACATTTTTCTTTTATTCATATTAAATTAAATTATTAAATTAATTATTAAATTATTATTAATTAAATTAATTAATTAATTAATTAAATTAATTATTAAATTATTATTATTAAATAGAAAAAAAGTTATTACATTTTTTTTTGGTAGCGGCTTTCATCAGCCACCCTGTATGCTTGATAAATTGAAAGATAAGATGGAATACAAAATTTTTTCAAATAATTATGACATTTTTGAGCTTTTTTTAACTTGAAATCAGCAGGAAGTGTTTGCTGTTTTAACAAAAAAAATGACCGCTGTCCCATTTTCAGCAGACTTTCTGTTGTAACAGCAAACATTTGTGCTGTTTGTACTAACAAATTTCTACGAGTGTAGCAAAGATGCCCTTTGTTTCATTCACCTCCTCAATATTCTTCTTAGGTTAGGTTAGGTTGAAAAGAGCTTTCAGATTTTAATCCGCCCCATGCCACTTTGAACACTTCACCTAAGCATCTTTCTTAAATAAGTAAAATATTTTCACACTTACCCTTACAAACACAGAATCCTAAAAGAAAGCACAATGTATTGACAGCAAGTTCATCACCACCAACGACTATGCGATCTTTGACCATAATTTGATTACAACACACCATGCCACAATAGCATTCCTAGGAACCAAAAGGAATACATTAAGTGTATAATGGCCTCAAATAATTGTGGTGAAGTTAGCCATAAGAAATAACCAGAAGCTAAAATGTAAATTGCTTATATGTTGACCCCTCCGCTGTTGCAAAAACTGCTAGGAAATAACCAAAGAAACCTTAACCCATTGTCTAAGTTCGAAGACAAAACTCTTCATACCAACGTTCGATTGTAAATTGGCAACACAAATCGAGCTGTGCTGGTATCCAAACTAACCAGCCTAAGGAGACCTCAGGTTGGGGAAATGTGAATGACCATTTCTAGATTTTCATTTAAACATTACACTGAAAAAGAAAATTGAGCCAAAATTTTGAATAATTTAGGGTCTTGAGTGCTCCTGAAAGGACAGAGCTTGTTCTTATATTTAATTCTTAAAACAACATTTAAAGTATGTTAAATTTGTTTTATGTTTTCTAAATATTTTCTAACGGAACAAGTAAAAGCGGCCGTGCCGAATCTTATATACCCTCCACCATGGATCGCATTTGTCGAGATCTTTTCCCGGTATCTCTTTTTAGGCAAACATATGATAAAAGGAAAGACTTGCTATGATATTGGAGCTATAATATCAAGTTATCGTCCGATTCGGACCATAATTGAACTGAATGTTGGAGACCATAGTAGAAGTCGTTGTGCAATTCGAATAAAAATTGCGCCCTTAAGGGGCTCAAGAAGTAAAATAGAGAGATCGGTTTATATGGGAGCTGTATCAGGCTGTAGACCGAGAGAAGTCGTTGTACAAAATTTCAGCCAAATCGGATAATAATTGCGACCTCTAGATGTTCAAGAAGTCAAGATCCCAGATCAATTTATATGGCAGCTATATCAGGTTATGGACCAATTAAAACCATATTTGGCACAGTTGTGCGCTCTCTAGTGGCCCAAGAAGTCAAGATTCAAGATCGGTTTATATGGCAGCTATATCAGGTTATGGACCGATTTGAAACATACTTACCGCAGTTGTTGGAAATCATAACAAAACACTTTATGAAAAATTTCAGCCAAATCGGATAATAATTGCGCCCTAGATCGACTTTAAATGGGGTCTCAGACGAATATTTCGAGGAGTTACAAACAGAATGACGAAACTAGTATACCCCCATGCTACGGTGGAGGGTATAAAAAGGTCAAAATTTTGAAAACGACTCGTGTCACTCTATTGTGCAGAAGTTTGCAAAAGATAGCATACAACATGTTCTTCTTTAGTAAGCCAGCTATTCAATAACGTAATATCTTCACAGGCAATGTATGACTTTTATGATAATGATCGGTGGCAATGATGTCCATAATCATCTCCAAACTCCTCAGAGGCAAGCACTAAACACATTCATAAACTGAAAGTTCAATGATTCGAATTTATTCACCCTCATTTTCAAATGATTTGGCAAAACACCTGTTCATCATACTACAATAAAAGAAAGAAATCCCATAGGACAAATCGTATAAAGATAGACGCTTGCAAAGATTACTCATAGATGTTCCGTTATTTTGAAGATATTTAGTCTTCTTTCTGCCTCGGCAATGGTAATGGCAATTGGCAAGTTTAATTTTGAAAATTGATTTGCGGAACTCCCCGAAGTTGATGTTTTGGTTTTTGGCCAAATATCATGTAATACCAGCATAAAACGAATAGTCAGCAAATTGAGGAGGACAAAAACGAGTCAAAGTACATTTCAGCTCATTATAAGAAGCTTTATCGACAATTTAGTCAAGTTGCCAGCGTCGGCAGCATTGGCTGCAGAAAGTAAAAGTCCATTAAACTAATGCAGCAGCCACCAAGTGTTCACTTTTGTTTTTTTTTTTTTTTTTTTTTTTTTGGACATACACCTAATATACCCTTGAATGAACCAATGGACGGACATTATGTGCTGGCTGGGTGGATCGTTTGCTATTGCGACTAGATGGCTGGCTAGCTGGCTTAGATGACCAAAAGATAACTTAAAAAAATCAGCGCTTGTTTGGGAGTTTCGGTGGTTTGGTTTCCAGAGGTGCTGCAGCACACAGCAGCCGTATCTATTAAAACGTGATTTGCTACCAGCATTTTATTATATTCCACTTAGTCAGTCTCTCACTCGCTCCGTTCGGTTTCTGCCATCTCTTGGCCTGGTCTGCGGCGTACCAAATCATGCTCGACAAACAAAAACACCATCAATAAATGGCGTTATAATTTAAGCTCATTAGTAGCACCAACTTCTGGGCCAAAAAAGAAAAAAGTTGGAGGGCAGGCATGGCGTAAAATCTAATCCTCAATGAAAACCACGAAGATCCCTTTCGAAAAACGCAAAAAAGCCATATAACTTGGGCTTTTATTTTTCTATTTTTCTGCTTATTTTGCTTTTAGAAAGGAAGTTAGCCCTGTTTAGTGTAGACTTTTTATGGGGTCATTATGATGTAAGATGTAATGGTCTGAGTAGGAGGAAGCTGTAGCTGTGGCTCTATTTTATGCCATAATAGCAATTATACCGTAGCATAAAGACTATGATCAATTTGCTAGGGACAGAATGCTTGAGGTATGAAACAAAAACAAAGCAGACATTTCCTAAAGTTTATGATACGAGAAGAGGGAAAATTTATTGATAGAAAATAAAGTTTAGATGGAGAAGAAAATATGAAAACTATGCACAAAAGGAAATAGTTTGTCATGTGACCTTCTCAATTTGTTTCTATGATATGGTAAATACAACCTAACACAGAATACAGATTTGCATTTATTTGTAGTTTTCAGGATTTCTGGTTTCTTAGTCAACCTTTAAAGGACACGAATGCACAAATCTTCTATAACCTTATTCCAGACGCGTTCAGCTGAAGAAAAGAAGTAATTTTTAACCCTCCGACGGTTGAGTCATTCGTTCCCATTGCCGTTGCCGAAGTACAAGTTCGCTACGGTATTCGAGGAAGATGAAGGATCAAGAGTCATCCACTCTGATGATCCGTGACAAGCGATTGATGCGCAAACATAGGTTCCACGTCAGGAAGTACGAGTCTATGATGAAAACTACATGGAACCAATACGGCCCTCTGCTACATCGGACGGGAACTGGAACTGCGCCAACGCAAACACTACACTTGGAAATGTCACACACGCTACAGACAAGACCGAGACCTTCAGTGGAAGCATCGCGGGCATAACATCAGGCCCAGAAAATAGCATAACTGTTAAGCCGAGGCCTTTCAATGATACTGCCGCTAGAGCCAGGAAGGATGGTCAGGTGAGGTCCCGGCAAGGGTACCTCACTCAAATGACAGGCCCAAACCAGGGAATAAGCGGCAGCGAATTGGCGATGCGCAGGCGCCTGATGGCAAAATGGCCAAAAAATTGGCCAGTTTGACATCAGCGCCTGAATAACAGCTGGCTATTTTGGACCGGAGCAATCCTGAAGGCCGGCTATCCACTGAAAGATGGTTGTTAGTCGAAGGGAAGATGCTCCGAGCTCTATCGGAAGCAATTGGGAATGGCTAGGATGACTCCTTCGCGGTTTTCGATAGTCATCGGATGCGGTAATAAGAAAGCTTTGGATTTCCTTTCGACCTGCATCGGTGGCCTTGACCCTCTTTGGCCTGGCATGAAGATAGTTTTGGTCCCGATTGGTCAGATTCCACGCTGGACGACGTTGCGAGTGTGGATTCCCCCTCCTGTATTGAAGGACGAAGCCATACTCAGACTACTTAAAGCATCTTCTATTCTAGCGGAGAGCTGGACAATTGTAAGAGGACGAGAGAGGGATAAAGATAATGGTAAGGATCTCTGAAAAAGGGTTGGTTCAGAATCCTTATCACTCCTAAAGTCCTCGCTGGGAGAGATCAAGTTCGGCTTAAACCAGCTGAGAATGGTCCTGCCCGCCGATGATGACAAGGCCACCCAGATCATACCATTTTGATCATACTTGGCACAGTTGTTGGAAGTAATACCACCACGAACTATGCAAATTCTAGCCAAATTCGATAAGAATTTTTCGTCTAGGACTCAAGAAGTCAAATGAGGAAATCGGTGTATATGGCAGCTTTATCAGGATATGAACTGATTTAGACCATACTTAACACAGTTGTTCGAAGTCATAACAAAACAATAGGTGCAAAATATTTAGCCAACTCGGAAGATTTGCATCTAGAAGCTCAAAAAGTCAAATCGAGAGATAGTTTTATAAGGACGCTATATGAAAACATGGACCATTTACAAACCCAACCGACCTACACTAATAAAAAGTATTTGTGCAAAATTTTAAGCGTTTAGAACATCCTTCGAAATTTAGCGTGCTTTCGACAGATGGACGGACGGACATAGCTAGAACGACTTAAAATGTCATGGCGATGCATTAAATACACATATTTTATGGGGTCTTATACGAATATTTCGAGGTGTTAGAAACGGAATGATGAAATTAGAATACCCCCATCCTATGGTAGAGTACCCTCTACTAAAAGTCAAAAAGTCGGAGTAAAATCGAAATGAATTTAGTTTCAATTCGATTTCTGTCGCCGACAGCTTCGACTATTTTTTTTTTGTCAGATTGCAAAAGATACAAATGTGATCTTTATAGGGAAAAAATACCAAGAATAACACGAAATGGGGCGTTTAAAAAAAGAAAGTAAAAAAACCGAAAAACACCACCCAAAATCAGAAGTGGATCTATGGGGACAATGTGAGTATCAAATGAAAGGGTAGAATATGATATTACAAATTTGGGTTCCAGTACCCATGAGGCCTCTCTAACCCCAAAACTCCTTCAAACAGACATATTGGGGTCCATGCCAATATGGGGCTCTGATGAAAGTTATTGGGGAGTAGATTAAGAAAATCTACCATTACTTAGACATGATTTTTATATCCCCACCTAAAAAATCTCTCCAAATGGGCATATTAGTCGATAATAGCTATATGGGATTCAAATGAAAGGTATATGGGAATAGGTTACGAATATGATATTGCAATTTGTATCCAACTATCTAGGTGGCGCTTTACCTCCTAACATCACCTCAAACCCGTAATTGACCCATCATGTTAATCAGGTATCCAATTTTGTGGCCAAGTGTTTGGGGGTCCCATAACACCCCCAAACGGTATATATTGGGTTGCCCAAAAAGTAATTGCGGATTTTTTAAAAGATAGTAAATGAATTTTTAATATAACTTAGAATGAACTTTAATCAAATATACTTTTTTTACACTTTTTTTTTAAAGCAAGCTAAAAGTTACAGCTAATAACTGACAGAAGAAAGAATGCAATTACAGAGTCACAATTGCATTCTTTGCTTTTAGAAAGGAAGTTAGCCCTGTTTAGTGTAGACTTTTTATGGGGTCATTATGATGTAAGATGTAATGGTCTGAGTAGGAGGAAGCTGTAGCTGTGGCTCTATTTTATGCCATAATAGCAATTATACCGTAGCATAAAGACTATGATCAATTTGCTAGGGACAGAATGCTTGAGGTATGAAACAAAAACAAAGCAGACATTTCCTAAAGTTTATGATACGAGAAGAGGGAAAATTTATTGATAGAAAATAAAGTTTAGATGGAGAAGAAAATATGAAAACTATGCACAAAAGGAAATAGTTTGTCATGTGACCTTCTCAATTTGTTTCTATGATATGGTAAATACAACCTAACACAGAATACAGATTTGCATTTATTTGTAGTTTTCAGGATTTCTGGTTTCTTAGTCAACCTTTAAAGGACACGAATGCACAAATCTTCTATAACCTTATTCCAGACGCGTTCAGCTGAAGAAAAGAAGTAATTTTTAACCCTCCGACGGTTGAGTCATTCGTTCCCATTGCCGTTGCCGAAGTACAAGTTCGCTACGGTATTCGAGGAAGATGAAGGATCAAGAGTCATCCACTCTGATGATCCGTGACAAGCGATTGATGCGCAAACATAGGTTCCACGTCAGGAAGTACGAGTCTATGATGAAAACTACATGGAACCAATACGGCCCTCTGCTACATCGGACGGGAACTGGAACTGCGCCAACGCAAACACTACACTTGGAAATGTCACACACGCTACAGACAAGACCGAGACCTTCAGTGGAAGCATCGCGGGCATAACATCAGGCCCAGAAAATAGCATAACTGTTAAGCCGAGGCCTTTCAATGATACTGCCGCTAGAGCCAGGAAGGATGGTCAGGTGAGGTCCCGGCAAGGGTACCTCACTCAAATGACAGGCCCAAACCAGGGAATAAGCGGCAGCGAATTGGCGATGCGCAGGCGCCTGATGGCAAAATGGCCAAAAAATTGGCCAGTTTGACATCAGCGCCTGAATAACAGCTGGCTATTTTGGACCGGAGCAATCCTGAAGGCCGGCTATCCACTGAAAGATGGTTGTTAGTCGAAGGGAAGATGCTCCGAGCTCTATCGGAAGCAATTGGGAATGGCTAGGATGACTCCTTCGCGGTTTTCGATAGTCATCGGATGCGGTAATAAGAAAGCTTTGGATTTCCTTTCGACCTGCATCGGTGGCCTTGACCCTCTTTGGCCTGGCATGAAGATAGTTTTGGTCCCGATTGGTCAGATTCCACGCTGGACGACGTTGCGAGTGTGGATTCCCCCTCCTGTATTGAAGGACGAAGCCATACTCAGACTACTTAAAGCATCTTCTATTCTAGCGGAGAGCTGGACAATTGTAAGAGGACGAGAGAGGGATAAAGATAATGGTAAGGATCTCTGAAAAAGGGTTGGTTCAGAATCCTTATCACTCCTAAAGTCCTCGCTGGGAGAGATCAAGTTCGGCTTAAACCAGCTGAGAATGGTCCTGCCCGCCGATGATGACAAGGCCACCCAGATCATACCATTTTGATCATACTTGGCACAGTTGTTGGAAGTAATACCACCACGAACTATGCAAATTCTAGCCAAATTCGATAAGAATTTTTCGTCTAGGACTCAAGAAGTCAAATGAGGAAATCGGTGTATATGGCAGCTTTATCAGGATATGAACTGATTTAGACCATACTTAACACAGTTGTTCGAAGTCATAACAAAACAATAGGTGCAAAATATTTAGCCAACTCGGAAGATTTGCATCTAGAAGCTCAAAAAGTCAAATCGAGAGATAGTTTTATAAGGACGCTATATGAAAACATGGACCATTTACAAACCCAACCGACCTACACTAATAAAAAGTATTTGTGCAAAATTTTAAGCGTTTAGAACATCCTTCGAAATTTAGCGTGCTTTCGACAGATGGACGGACGGACATAGCTAGAACGACTTAAAATGTCATGGCGATGCATTAAATACACATATTTTATGGGGTCTTATACGAATATTTCGAGGTGTTAGAAACGGAATGATGAAATTAGAATACCCCCATCCTATGGTAGAGTACCCTCTACTAAAAGTCAAAAAGTCGGAGTAAAATCGAAATGAATTTAGTTTCAATTCGATTTCTGTCGCCGACAGCTTCGACTATTTTTTTTTTTTGTCAGATTGCAAAAGATACAAATGTGATCTTTATAGGGAAAAAATACCAAGAATAACACGAAATGGGGCGTTTAAAAAAAGAAAGTAAAAAAACCGAAAAACACCACCCAAAATCAGAAGTGGATCTATGGGGACAATGTGAGTATCAAATGAAAGGGTAGAATATGATATTACAAATTTGGGTTCCAGTACCCATGAGGCCTCTCTAACCCCAAAACTCCTTCAAACAGACATATTGGGGTCCATGCCAATATGGGGCTCTGATGAAAGTTATTGGGGAGTAGATTAAGAAAATCTACCATTACTTAGACATGATTTTTATATCCCCACCTAAAAAATCTCTCCAAATGGGCATATTAGTCGATAATAGCTATATGGGATTCAAATGAAAGGTATATGGGAATAGGTTACGAATATGATATTGCAATTTGTATCCAACTATCTAGGTGGCGCTTTACCTCCTAACATCACCTCAAACCCGTAATTGACCCATCATGTTAATCAGGTATCCAATTTTGTGGCCAAGTGTTTGGGGGTCCCATAACACCCCCAAACGGTATATATTGGGTTGCCCAAAAAGTAATTGCGGATTTTTTAAAAGATAGTAAATGAATTTTTAATATAACTTAGAATGAACTTTAATCAAATATACTTTTTTTACACTTTTTTTTTAAAGCAAGCTAAAAGTTACAGCTAATAACTGACAGAAGAAAGAATGCAATTACAGAGTCACAATTGCATTCTTTGCTTTTAGAAAGGAAGTTAGCCCTGTTTAGTGTAGACTTTTTATGGGGTCATTATGATGTAAGATGTAATGGTCTGAGTAGGAGGAAGCTGTAGCTGTGGCTCTATTTTATGCCATAATAGCAATTATACCGTAGCATAAAGACTATGATCAATTTGCTAGGGACAGAATGCTTCGTTCCCATTGCCGTTGCCGAAGTACAAGTTCGCTACGGTATTCGAGGAAGATGAAGGATCAAGAGTCATCCACTCTGATGATCCGTGACAAGCGATTGATGCGCAAACATAGGTTCCACGTCAGGAAGTACGAGTCTATGAAGAAAACTACATGGAACCAATACGGCCCTCTGCTACATCGGACGGGAACTGGAACTGCGCCAACGCAAACACTACACTTGGAAATGTCACACACGCTACAGACAAGACCGAGACCTTCAGTGGAAGCATCGCGGGCATAACATCAGGCCCAGAAAATAGCATAACTGTTAAGCCGAGGCCTTTCAATGATACTGCCGCTAGAGCCAGGAAGGATGGTCAGGTGAGGTCCCGGCAAGGGTACCTCACTCAAATGACAGGCCCAAACCAGGGAATAAGCGGCAGCGAATTGGCGATGCGCAGGCGCCTGATGGCAAAATGGCCAAAAAATTGGCCAGTTTGACATCAGCGCCTGAATAACAGCTGGCTATTTTGGACCGGAGCAATCCTGAAGGCCGGCTATCCACTGAAAGATGGTTGTTAGTCGAAGGGAAGATGCTCCGAGCTCTATCGGAAGCAATTGGGAAAGGCTAGGATGACTCCTTCGCGGTTTTCGATAGTCATCGGATGCGGTAATAAGAAAGCTTTGGATTTCCTTTCGACCTGCATCGGTGGCCTTGACCCTCTTTGGCCTGGAATGAAGATAGTTTTGGTCCCGATTGGTCAGATTCCACGCTGGACGACGTTGCGAGTGTGGATTCCCCCTCCTGTATTGAAGGACGAAGCCATACTCAGACTACTTAAAGCATCTTCTATTCTAGCGGAGAGCTGGACAATTGTAAGAGGACGAGAGAGGGATAAAGGTAATGGTAAGGATCTCTGAAAAAGGGTTGGTTCAGAATCCTTATCACTCCTAAAGTCCTCGCTGGGAGAGATCAAGTTCGGCTTAAACCAGCTGAGAATGGTCCTGCCCGCCGATGATGACAAGGCCACCCAGATCATACCATTTTGATCATACTTGGCACAGTTGTTGGAAGTAATACCACCACGAACTATGCAAATTCTAGCCAAATTCGATAAGAATTTTTCGTCTAGGACTCAAGAAGTCAAATGAGGAGATCGGTGTATATGGCAGCTTTATCAGGATATGAACTGATTTAGACCATACTTAACACAGTTGTTCGAAGTCATAACAAAACAATAGGTGCAAAATATTTAGCCAACTCGGAAGATTTGCATCTAGAAGCTCAAAAAGTCAAATCGAGAGATAGTTTTATAAGGACGCTATATGAAAACATGGACCATTTACAAACCCAACCGACCTACACTAATAAAAAGTATTTGTGCAAAATTTTAAGCGTTTAGAACATCCTTCGAAATTTAGCGTGCTTTCGACAGATGGACGGACGGACATAGCTAGAACGACTTAAAATGTCATGGCGATGCATTAAATACACATATTTTATGGGGTCTTATACGAATATTTCGAGGTGTTAGAAACGGAATGAAGAAATTAGAATACCCCATCCTATGGTAGAGTACCCTCTACTAAAAGTCAAAAAGTCGGAGTAAAATCGAAATGAATTTAGTTTCAATTCGATTTCTGTCGCCGACAGCTTCGACTATTTTTTTTTGTCAGATTGCAAAAGATACAAATGTGATCTTTATAGGGAAAAAATACCAAGAATAACACGAAATGGGGCGTTTAAAAAAAGAAAGTAAAAAAACCGAAAAACACCACCCAAAATCAGAAGTGGATCTATGGGGACAATGTGAGTATCAAATGAAAGGGTAGAATATGATATTACAAATTTGGGTTCCAGTACCCATGAGGCCTCTCTAACCCCAAAACTCCTTCAAACAGACATATTGGGGTCCATGCCAATATGGGGCTCTGATGAAAGTTATTGGGGAGTAGATTAAGAAAATCTACCATTACTTAGACATGATTTTTATATCCCCACCTAAAAAATCTCTCCAAATGGGCATATTAGTCGATAATAGCTATATGGGATTCAAATGAAAGGTATATGGGAATAGGTTACGAATATGATATTGCAATTTGTATCCAACTATCTAGGTGGCGCTTTACCTCCTAACATCACCTCAAACCCGTAATTGACCCATCATGTTAATCAGGTATCCAATTTTGTGGCCAAGTGTTTGGGGGTCCCATAACACCCCCAAACGGTATATATTGGGTTGCCCAAAAAGTAATTGCGGATTTTTTAAAAGATAGTAAATGAATTTTTAATATAACTTAGAATGAACTTTAATCAAATATACTTTTTTTACACTTTTTTTCTAAAGCAAGCTAAAAGTTACAGCTAATAACTGACAGAAGAAAAATGCAATTACAGAGTCACAAGCTGTGAAAAAATTTGTCAACGCCGACTATATGAAAAATCCGCAATTACTTTTTGGGCAACCATATTTACCGAGAATGGCAATATGGAGCCTGAAATCCATATCCATAAGGCTCAATGTCTGAGACGCCATCCCACCCCAAAAAGAACTCCTTATTATCCTAATTTACGAAAAAGCCAGATCTCGAAGATACATGGTGCAAGCAAACCGAAATTTTTTTGCACTCTTATTTAACTTAACAATAATTTTGTACCCATTAATTATTCCGGTGGGTTGCCTAGAGTTTGCACCCCCAAAAACCGTAAAATCAATCATGACAATATGAGACTAAAATGAAAGACATAAGAAAAAAACAATTAAAAAGGCATAAGTTCGGCCGAGCTGAACTTTGGAAACCCACCAACTCGGATATATATGTAAGTTAACCGCTTTTCGCCATAGTCTGGTGAGAAATGCATCATTTATGAACCCATAGCAGCTATATCGAAATATGCACAGATTTAAGCCATATAAAGCACGGATATCGACAAGCCTACCATAGGTCACTGTGCAAAATTTCAGCCAAATCGGGTAATAAACGATGTTTTTATTTTTTCTTTAAAAAGTCTATTTTTTCTGCAAAAAAGTCGACTTTTTGATAATCGAAAAGTTGACTTTTTAGTAGTCGAAAATCGACTTTTTGATGATCGAAAAATGTCGAAAAGTAGTTTTTCTTATTATCAGAAAGTCGACTTTTTGATTATCAGAAAAGGCGACAAGTCGGAAAATGGACTTTTTGATTATCAGAAAAAGTCGAAAAGTCGTCTTTTCAATTTTACGTTAAAGCCCTAGTTGTAAGGAGAAGAGACATAATCTTGCGCTAGGGGGTGATGCCAATGCACACCACAATCTCTGGGGAAGCTGGTATACCAACGGAAGAGGTGAGTCACTTTTTGATTATATTTTGAACACGGGCCTGGTTGTATGCAATAGGGACAACGTCCCTGATTTCAACAACCGGATCAGGGAACAGGTTATAGATATAACGCTTGTGAAAGTAGAGGGTAACCCCCAAGATGATTTATTGGAAGCATATGGTCATCGTGAGACCAGTACTGACCTATGGGGCACTGGTATGTTGGACTACGACTACCTGGCACCAGTTGGGTGAGTGCATTCGCAAATCGTTTTCCTGGCAGGGATGAATGGAGAGCTAATGCTGTACTTGAGAAGAATGATCAAAACAGACAGAAGTCTGTGCCATTACAGTAGCCGCAAGAGAAATTCTAGTAAGGGATTTGCAAATATGTCCAAGAACATTTCATTAAGGAACTGGGGCAAACTTCTCACAAATCAATGAGTGCTGCCCGATTCAATTTTAACCCAATGATAAGGGAACTCCTTTTTATAGCTTATAGTCCGAACGGCGTGACGCAGAGCCACACCTCTTTGGGGAGAAATTTTTACATGGCAAAATACCTCACAAATGTCGCCAGCATTAGGAGGGGATAACCACAGTTGAAAATTTTTCTGATCCAGGCGTTCAGCGTCATAGGCGGACATGCTAACCTCTGCGCTACGGTGGCCTCCAAGGGATTTACCGCCCTCAAAACTCTGAATTTATGTGGACAGTATGGCGGCGCTCATGGCCTTGGGCTTGAGGATGGTGAGGTCGAGATGCAAGGCGGATTCTTTGAAGTCCCTGGATAGGCTCCGGGTCCACGATGTGACGCTGACATGGGTTCCTGGAGATGAGCGAATTCCAGCAAATGAGAGGGCGGGCGAGTGCGCCAGGAGGGGTTCACCTGCGCCGGGCGGACCAGCCACCGGTGTTGCCTGCTTCCCATTTGCCGAGCTACTGAACACAGTAGAGGGGATGGCCAGGGCGGTGTCGGTGGCAAGATGGGACTCGGTGGATGGTTGCCGGACTGGCGCTCTGGCCTGTCATCGACCGGAGGATGATGAGGAAGTTGCTGACGTTCTATAAGAGATCGATGAGTGCCTTAACAGAGGTCATAACCAGGCACTGTGTCATAGATCGCATGGCGCATCGGAATACCGCACAATGACTTCTGCCGAAATTGCCTCGATGAGGATGAGACTATCGAGCACTTGCTGTGCTCATGTCCAGGTCTGCAGTAGGTCTGCGTAGGCTCTCCTTTCTGGGGAGCCTTTTCTTTTGCGATTTAGGTGAACTTGCAAAGGTACCTCTGCCATAATCTCTGGCGTAGGTACATCCGTGCTTGTTGGGGATGGGCGTTTCTTCACTCCCGCTCGAGTTCTTCATTCCTCCTGTTTTTTTTTATATTCGTGTATAACCTCTACTCCGAGGTCTCTCATCTTTTGCTCTTTTCCTTCTTTCTAGGGTACCACAATGGGCCAAAACTAAACTTCTGCCAAAGCAGACAAAAATTAAAGCTACTAGGAACCGAAAAAGGAAAATCGAGAGTTCGGTTTATATTGGTTTTAGTCTATAACAGATTTTAGGTTGATTTTAATGAAAATCTATTGACGAAAAATCGAATGACGAACTTTTTTCACTTGGCCTTGGAGCAGTAAGAATTTGGTTAAGTACGATGTGTGATCTTTTACTGCAACATAATGTTGAGAGACGTGAGTCACTATCATGCTATAGTCTCGGCGAACGTTGTTGACCATTGACCATTGCTGACGCTTGGTAGGAGGTCTGGGTCTTTGGCTTTATTTTTGGTTTTCTCAGTTTCCCAAAAGCCTTAGATTGTGGACTTTTAAAAAATGTGAGGCCAGATGCATAGGCAAATGTTGTGGAGTAACATCCAGAGGTTATAGTGCCAATATGGAAGCGTTAGTGGCGGTGATTATTATGGCTTGGTGGTTTTGTTGATGGTGGACTTAGTAGTGGTTATTCTTGTGTAGGCTATGACCTCTTGGTTAATTGCCATTGACATCGCCATCAATATCACCAGCACCATACCATCATCATCATCATCATTTTCAATGTCGCAATTCAAAGTAACTTAACATTTAAAGGTGTAGGATTTTTTTTAGTTAATATGAATAAAAACATGCTTACGGAATTGATATGCCGGTACATGCAACGTTGACATATGACATGCTTTTACATCCAACAATTAGCATAATTTGATGATGATTACCATACAACCAACCAACAACCATCGATGGCAACATGAGACTAAAAGACCTCGTTGACACAACATAGCACCACAAATGTTGCTAAACATATTTAGCAGCAAACCATTATCATTGTCCGAAAAATGTACAGTGGGTAAACATAACAGAAGTCTCTGCTGGCCATGAAAAAGACGGAAAGAACAGTTTGCTAATCAGAGAATACAGACGAAGAATGTCAACGGATTACATATGTGAATGCCATCTTAACTAAATAAAAGTTGACAAAACTCACAAGACTAATGATCACAATGTGGTCACCGTAGCGCAGAGGTTAGCATATTACGCCGAGGTTAGCATGACGCTGAACGCCTGGGTTCGAATCCTGGCAAGAACATCAGAAAAAAATTTTCCTAATGCCGGTGACATTTGTGAGATCCTATGCCGTGTTAAAACTTCTCCCTAAAAAGGTGTCGCACTGTGGCACGGCGTTCGGACTCGGCTATAAACAGGAGGCCCTTATCATTGGGCTTTGAATTTGAATCGGACAGCACTCAGTGATATGTGAGAAGTTTGCCTTAGTTTCTTAGTGAAATGTTTATGGGCAAATTTTGCATTTGCAATGACTACAATGTACAATAAGTGTCTGTAGCGCAAAAGAAGCGATAGCATTCTTCATATTCAAGAAGGTTGTAAGCTAAAACCAATCTACGATTTAGCAAGACATATTGCACCGATCCATCTCAGCCACCACTTGATGCGTCTCTTCCGCACAGGGCTTACCTAAGATTTTATTACTAAGCTGTTTTGCCTTTTGTCATCAAGGCATTTTGTCTAGTTTGGATATAATTGTCAATGCATAGCTGTGCTCTGGGTTGATTTAGTAGAAAGAAATTATCCGAACAACTTGAACGAGATCCGCACTGAAGATTGAATTTAAGGAGTAACATATTTCATTTTGTAAATTATCTACAACTCAATTACTCATCGATCCACTGTATGTTTGAAATCTAATTTCATAAAATTCTGGTGCAAAGACGCAACCAAGCTCACGTGTGTACTTTTCTGTGTTTAGATTTATTTTCTCTCCTGGCCGTGATTTAACTCTGGCTAATAAAACCAAGCTTTTTCTTTATAACAAATTGAAGCTAGTTAATGTTATTGTCGTTGACCTGGTCAGTCGGACGGTAGTCGTTGTAAAATGTTGTTGTTGTTGGGATAATAAAACTTAAGCACTCGGTTAGTTGCTTTTGTTTTCAAGGACTGATGTAATTTAAACTATTTTACTTGGTTTAGGGTTTTTTAGTATCTGAGTGCGTTTTCGTTCCTCTATTTGTTGTATTGTGAAATATGAGACAGTGACACAGATTAAAGCCCTCAGATGTTTTTTGTGAACTGTAATGTCTGTCCTTATGCAAAACAATAGCTTAAACCAAAGAGGGAAAAAGTATGTTAAAGGTCTCATTTTGTGTATGTGTTGAAGGGTTAATTGTTTATGGTATTTGCTCCTTAAGAGATCCCCCATTAAGTTCACTAACATTTATGGACAGAGTTCCCAAGGAATGGATGCGAGAAAAGGGAAAATACAAAAAATGTGCCATTAAAAAAGTTTTTATGGCGTACATTCCATTTGAAATTTATATGCTTCTACAAAATGCGTGATATCAAATTACGGAGATCAACAATTTTGTCAATACTCGTATATAAAAAACAAACAAAAGACCTCGGCAAATAACTTCAAGTATAGAGTAAATAGAGGGAACAATTGAAAATACAACTTAAGCAAAGAAGACAGCAACAATCCATTTTGAAAATATTTCGATAATCTTAAGAGTTTTCAGAATAGTAATAACAGACAAACAAAGGCTGTGTCGAACCTCATATACACTCATAGAAAATTCTGCTGAAAATTGCAAACACAGTCTGCTGACTTTCAGAACAGCAGGCTTACTGCTGAAAGGTCTGTTGCTTGATGAAAATGACTGCTGCTTAAATTATGATGGGTTTGTAAGAAAAAATAATATGAAGAAGAAGATTTTATGAAAGAAAATAAGAAAAAAGGTTCCGATCACAGATCTGCACTGTACAAACAGATGTCATTCTTTTGTTGTTGTTGTTGTTTACTGCACACGCTGTTTGTGAAAAGGTTTTGAGCAAAGGCGCTTGTGCGCTGCGTATGAAGCACTTATGCGACATTTCCCTGTTCAAGATACCTTTGCACTGTTGTTGTTCTACTTTATTGAACGCAAGAGATGTATTGTTGTTGTTGTGTTAAAAGGCAAAATATTAGAAAACCCAAATAAATGGGTTTACTTCCAGGCATGGAGAACAAGTAGGGATAACACACGGGTAGTCCAACTAAATTTTGGCACAGCCAGATTTAAGGAAGTTCTTGACTAGTGATATTGACCAGTAGGCAAATGAAGATGTGTGTTTCAGTGGCTGTTTACATTCCATGTGGATTTTTCATAAAATACCGATATAAGTAGAAATGAGCTACAAAGCCAGTAGCCACAACAGTGAGGGCATTAGCAGATCAATAAAATTGAAGAGGGATTTTTCACTACCTTTCGAAATTAATACCGCAATGTCTATGTGTACAGGGCTCTGTTGATCAGGTAATTTCCCTTTAGTAATATTCCACAAATTACAAAACAATCAAAACACATGACCAGCCGTAAAATGCAAACATAAATAGCAACATAGAATAAAAGCAAACAATTTTTCAATTAAAGTATTTTTTATACCCACCACCGTAGGATAGGGGGCATATTCATTTAGTTATGCCGTTTGCAACACATCGTCGTAAAATTCGTCTGTCCGTCTATCCGTCTGTTGTAATCACTTTAGAGCCTTCAAAAATATAGATATTGAGCTGAAATTTGGCACAGATATGTCTTTTTGATGCACACTGGTTAAGTTTTTGAACTGACCAAACCGGAACCTATTTGGCTATAGCTGCTTTATAGACCGATTTTCCGATAAAGGGTCTAATACCCATAAAAACTTTATTTCTCATCCGATTTTGCTGAAATTTGAAACAGTGAGTAGTTTAAGGCTTCCCGACCACTGACCCAAATGGTTCAGATCGGACAATATTTAGATATAGCTACCATATAGACCGATCTCCCGATAAAGGGTCTGAAGACCATAAAAGCTTTATTTATTACCCAATTTCGCTGAAATTTGCAACAGAGGGTTATTTTAAGCCTCCCGACATCAGACCTAAATATGGATTAGATCAGTCCATAATTAGATATAACTGCCATATAGACCGATATGCAGATTAAGGGTCTGAACCTCATAAAAGCTTTATTCATTACCCGATTTCGCTGGAACTTAAAACAGTGTGTTATTTTAAGCCTCCCGACATCCGAAGTAAATATGGTTCAGATCGCACTATATTTAGGTATAGCTGTCATATAGACCGATCTCCCGATAAAGGGTCTGAAGGCCATAAAAGCTTTATTATTTATCCGATTTCGCTGAAATTAGAAACATTGAGTTGTTTTGACCCTCCCGATATCCGAGGTTAATATGGTTGAGGTCGGACTTTACGTAGATATAGCTGCCATATGGACCGATCTGCCGATAAAGGGTCTGAAGCCCATAATAGCTTTAATTTTTATCCGATTTCGCTGAAATTTGAAACAGTGGGTAGTTTAAGGCCGCCCGCCATTTGACCCAAATATTGTAAAGATCGACTGTTTTTAGATATAGCTGTCATATACACCGATATGCCGATTAAGGGTCTGAACCTCATAAAAGCTTTATTCATTACCCTATTTTGTTGAAATTTGAAATACAAAATTGAAGAGTAACTTATATTTATTAGACAACTCAATATCAATTTTCACCGGATTTTCATATATGCCCGAGGTGGTTATACCCAAAGGTTATATACCCAAATTTCGGCCCGGCCGAACTTAATGCCTTTTTACTTGTTTTTCAATATTTTACCCAATTTTTGTATTTAAAAAAGCAGATTTTGTTAGTTGAATAAGCAATACAAAATGTTTGCTAAAACAGCAGCACTATGTTTGCTCAAACAGCTGTAGTGTCTGTTTTCCTTTTTCAGCAAGCAAAGACTGTTGTTTTAGCAAACATTTTTGGTTTTGAACAACAAATTTCGTTGAGTGTGCACCCTCTACCATGGATCACATGTGACAAGTTCATTGATTGACTCATTGAATGAGTCATAAGCAAATACCACCTTCAAAAGCTGGATCAGGCAAGTTTGATAACAATTGCGCCCTCCAGAGGTACAATCTATATCAAAACCTAGACCGATTTAGCCCATTTACAATCCCAACCCACATACAACACTAATAAGAAGTATTTGTGCAAAATTTCAAGCGCCTAGCTATTCTCTTTCAAAAGTTAGCGTGCTCTCGACAAGCAGACGGTGGGACATGGTTAAATCGAATTATAATATCTGAAACTCATACTTCGTTAGGATTCAGATCATTATATCGATGAGTTGCTGATCTTGATCCTCTTGACATTCTGAGTGGATTTAGTTACGTCCGTCTATCTGTCGAAGCATGCTAACTTTCGAAGTAGTAAAGCAAGGCGCATGAAATTTTGTACAAATACTTCCCTTTAGTGTTGGTAGGTTGGGATCGTAAATGGACCATATCGGGCGATGTTTTGATATAGCTATCATATAAACCGATCTCAGATCTTGACTTTTTTAACCCTCTAGAAGGCGCAATTTTTATTCGATTTGGCTGAACTTTCGAATGAGGCGTTCTATTTTGACTGTGAAAAGAATGGTCCCAATCGGTTCATAACGTGATATAACTGCCATAAAAACCGATCTTGTTTCTTGACATCTTGAGGCTCTAGGGGGCTCAATTCTTATCCGATGTGTATGATGATGTATCTCATGCACTGAATTTAATGCTACACCTAATGCATCTGGCTAAGGGAGCCTTGTCCTTGGTACAATCCCTGATATCCCATGCAGTGTGGATTATACACTGCCTGAGCCGCTTTTTGATAAAAAGTACTGTATCACAATTCATGATAGAGCTCATTGGAATTGCAATATCCCTGGTAACAGAAGTTACATAGACTTTTAAACGGATGGTTCCAAACTAGACAAACAGGTTGGCTTTGGAGTGTACTCTGAAGAACTAGAACTGGACATATCGAGTAGATTACGCGATCACTGCAGTCTTAGTCATTCTGTCCGTGATGGCAGGTAACTGTGAGGACGTCGAGGAAGAAGAGACTATAGAACATTTGCTGTGTGTGTCCCGCACTGGCAGTCAGAGGGAGTTCCATTTTAGGTTTTCATTTCTTTTTTGGCTTATTAACCGATCTGGATGATTCAACGGCAGGAACAAGAAGGTATCTTCCTTCTCCCGTTCATGTGGTATCACAATAGACGAAAACGTCTAAGTGAGTCTGATGGCAGACTGCCACTTAAATCCAAACTAACTTATCATAAACTGGAGATGCTAAACTCTGCAACACGGTGGCCTTCTGATTTATTCCCATAACCTTAAAAACTTTAAACGCAATTTTCAGGACAAAGGTCATGTGGGATTTTCATAACTAGAAACAAATATTTTCTCCCCTCAGGTTATTTAAAAGAAATCACTAGGAAAAACTCAACTAATCACGTGTAAAGCTTCAAGCCTTGACGGCAAAAAAAAAAATCATTATCAAAGTTATCGCTTAAGCAAATGGTCGTAAAAGTTCACCAACACTTGGGGATGTGCATGGGGCACATTTTCTCAACGTTAACGATAAACAGCACAAAAAACCCATATATGGGGGGTTAAGGAAATCCCAAATTACAAAAACATTTGCTAGTGCTATTGCGCCGCTATACAAACGCACAATAAACGCAAGTCTGAGTTTCGTTGCAAGGCGGTGGCCTCGGGAGTGGATGAAATGCAATGCACCATTAGCGGGCGATAGAGTATCAGGTGCAGTTATCTTCTACGGAGGCTGGTCACCGTGAGGAGAATGGCGATGATGCATTTGGTGTTTGCCTTGGCAAAGCTTAATGAACACCTTCTGCAGTGGTATTTTTAAGGGGGATTTTCGAGAAACCATCAGTCGGCCACCATTACCTGGCCCGTTCATCTAGCTTTAGGCTATGTAAGGCCGTTAGCCCAATACGTAGGAAAATTGACAGCATGAACCACAACGGCCGAATGAATTGGCCATGATATCACATTGAAACATCTTCCCAACTGCTGTTGCAGTTGCAGTTGCCATAAAGATCCTCCACTGAAGATGGCGAAAAATGAACGCATTGAACTTTTACTTGGTTGGGGGAAAAAGTGCCGAGGCCGTTGCATTCAGTTAGTGATCCTGGAAAATGGAGGCATTTAAATGAAACAGAAGCAAAACGGCTTCATAAAACTCCCGTTAAAATGGGCTTGGTGTATTTCGTCGACTTAATTCTGGATTACTATTGCTTTTGGCCTGCTACTCTTATTTGTATGGCTGGCCTAATGATGATGCTAACTTGTTTTATTTTCTTTTGCCAGTGTGTCAGGCTTTGCTTGTTGCAGTTGTAGCAACAAAAACAGCAACAACAACAACATTGTTTTAATTAAGTTTTTGCCATGTCTATTGCCATTGTTATGGATTTCATTACGAAAAAAAAGCATTTTATTGGTCCAATTTAGTTATGATGCCTATAAAGATGATGATAATGATAATCTTTACTTGGTGTGACCGTCACTGGTGCTGGCAGCTGTAATGGTGATGGCAATGGCGATGTTGGTGGTTGGTTAGTTGGTTTTGGCTACGTTATCAATAAATTGGGCGTGTTAGTGGCTACTGCTGGCACAACTAGCCGGCTGCATTTCATTTTTTTGACCTTAATTGGCATGACGCGTAGGAAAAGTGTAAAATTTTTCTTTTTCTGCTAGAAAAAGAAAAACTATTTGAAAGGAAATCATTGCAAGCGAAATTCATTTCTTATGGCACATCATACAATTTAGTAAAATGAAAATTCAAAGCGATTTATAATTTCGTTGAATTATTGATCAGGAAATTCATTTTCAGTTCAGCTGGGCCGAAGCTTGGAAACCCAGCACCATGGATTCTGCTAAAAATTTATACAAAATAAATTTAGTTGAAGGGCATACCTTTATTCTATATACCAAACTTCTGTCAAACCAGCAACAATTAAAGCTTCTAAGAACCGAACAAGGATAATCGAGAGAACGGTTTATATGGGAGCTATACCAGGTTACAGACCGATTTGAAGCGTACTTAGCACAGTTGTTGGAAGTCGTAACAGAACACCGCCTGCCAAATTTTTAGCCAAATCGGACAAAATTATGGCTTCCAGGGGTTCAAGAAGTCAAATCGGCAGATCGGTTTATATGAGAGCTGTACCAGGTTATAGACCGATTCGGACATTACTTAGTACAGTTGTTGAAAGTCATAAGAAAAATAACGCATGCAAAATTCCAGCCAAATCGGACAAAATTGCGGCTTGCAATGGCTCGAGAAGTAGATAAATCGGTCAAAAATTGTGAATTTCAGGGGCTCAAGAAGTCAAATCGGCAGATCGGTTTATATGGGAGCTTTATCAGGTTATAGTCCGATTTGGACCGTACTTGACACAATTGTTGGAAGTGGCAACAGAACACCGCATGCAGAATTTCGGCCAAATCTGACAAAAATTGGGGCAGGCACACAAGAAGTCAAATCGGGAGATCGGTACTTAGGGGGGCCTATATCACCAGATTGACCGATTCAAATAAAACTTGGCACTGATGTTGTAAGTCATAAGATAGGTTTTGGGCCAAATTTCCGCCGAATCAGGTAAAAATTTAGGTTCCTAAGTGCTGAAGAAATCAAATCCGAGGATCGGTTTGTATGGGGGCTATATCCGTTTATGGACCGATGCGGATAATACTGTTCCGAATTTCTGCCAAATCGGATGAAAATTGAGTCTTCTAAGGGCTTAAGAAGTCAAATCCGATTCGCATCATACTTTGGTGTTGGAAGTCATAACTCACGTCTTTGTTCCAAATTTCAGCCAAATCGGGGGATCGGTTTATTTGGGTGCTATAACTGTTTATAGACCGATTCGACTCATACTTGGCAAGGAATTTGGAAGTCATAGCTCAAGTCTTTGTTTCAAATTTCAGCTTAATCGGATGTCAATTTTCATCCGATCTTAGGGCTGAAGAAGTCAAATCTACCGACCGGTTTCTATGGTGGCTATATCCAAATCTGAACCGATATTGCCCATTTGCAATGCCCAGGACCTACATCAATAAGAAGTATCTGTGCAAAATTTCAAGCGGTTAACTTACTGCTATCGTGATTTCGACAGACGGATGAACGGACGGACATGACTAGATAGACTCAGAATGTTGAGATGATCCAGATAATATACTTTATGGGGTCGCAGATCAATATTTCGAGGTGTTACAAATGGAATGACTAGATTAGTATACTCCATCATATGGTGGTGGCTATCATTAAAAGCATTTAGAGAGAGAAAATTGTATTTCAAAAAAGGTTAGTCTAGGTTTAAGTGGCAGTCTAACGTCGGACTCACTCAGATGTTTTCGTCCATTGTTATACCACAGAAACATTTCATTCTTCTAATCTAATTTCGACAAGTCAAAAGAAATCGAAATTTTGGGCTGTTTGACCAACAAATGTTACTCCACCACCGGTGATAGTGTTCGTTTGCAATCGTGTTGCCTACTGAAGCTGCAAAAAGTTAAGGTGCACTTTCAAAAGGCTGCTAACATTGCATAGGCACCTACACCTAAATAGTACACCGAATACCATGCATATTCATGATTGCCTTAATTTAGAGAAAGTTCAGGCGTAAAACAGCTGATTGCCATCATTAAAGTAAATTTTGTTTGAATGTTTGGAAATATTTATTTTTCCACGTCCTCTGTTTTATGCAGAGGAATGATAACATGGCCCCCTTTAATGCAGCTTTATAGCTGGTTTATTTGGCATTTCTATAAAAGAAGCAAGAAGTTAATTGAAATTAAAAAAAAAAAATCTAACTAAACTAGTTTTTTTCTACTTTTCAAGCTGAGTATTGAACAGTGAGTGGATTTTTGAAAAGCTGTCCACCAGGCCACAACACCATATAGCATTATAGCTCTGACACAAGCAGTATATACCCAGAACAGAACCGACAATTGTTGTCAGCATTCACACAAACACTCACAAAAATACATATCTGATCTTTAAATTTGCGGTTAAATATCTGAGGGAAAGACTCCACCCAAACAACCCCCTGACATATATACCGACCGCTACAATATGGGTATTTGGGAGTAGGGTACGAATTAAGCACGGTTTCAGTAGTCTAGGCATCGAGATACGCGATTCTTATGGATCTTCACCTTGATATATATATCTATCAATATCTTGAGCTTTTAATACAAAGGGTCACACTCTTAATCTAATGCCTTGTGCGGGGCGAGTTACTCTGTTTATGAAAAAAAGTTAGCATTTTGTTCATACATCCCACAATTATCCATATATGGATAAAAAGTTACCATATTGTTCATCCATCCTACAATTATCCATATAGGGACATGCCGATAGAAGCAGAGCGTATCTCACCTACTCAGGGAGCCAGTCTATCGAGCACAGTTTGTAATTCACCTCGTGATAGGTAAGGTTAGGTGTTAGTGGTATCAAGACACCTTCAGATCCCCTCAGAATCACATAGTTCATTCTAATTAGAGATGTGCGCGTAAGTGGTTTTCTAATCATACTCACGCTCGCTCACGAGAAAAAAAATGTTACTCACGCACGGTTTTTTTACATCGACTCATGTTCATGCTCGCTCACGAGACGAAAATTTTATTCCCGCACGAGTTACGAGACAATCACGAAGCACTCGCGAGAAAATCCAGACCAACGAGACATTCACAACTCTCGAAACATTCACACACTCACACAAATACTAACAAATCTGATCTTTATACTTGGTGTCAAATATCTGAGGGAAAGCCCCACCCAAACAACCTCCAAAACTGGCATATATAGGAGTAGAGTACGAATTTGATACAAAAACTAGAAGACAAGAGTTAAATGGGGCCGCACGACCACAAAAACTACCCTCCTAAAAGGGCATATAAAACGATCGGTACAAAGTGGGACTTAAATGAACGCCACTTTTGAGTAGAGTACAAATCTATATTTATAAAAATCAATCCCATTCTATCTCTCTATCGAGACGAGTTTAATGATCGAAGAATTTTTTGCAATGAAAAGTAAAGCCAGAAGATACCACGACACCCACCAAGGCATGAAGCTTTTCGACCCCTTGGTTAAGGAGGTCATCGTCGGATACCTTTAGGCGTGAAGGCTCTCGATGTAAGTACGACACTAACCGAGTGGAAATAGGCGGTTAATATCACAAATCTTCGTCTTTCCATTCCCCTCTTGTTGTGAGAAAATTTTCTGAAAAAGTATCTTAAAATATTACACAACTTCACCAAAGCTTTTGCGTTTTAAATATCATCGGCTATGTACTGCTTATGGTCTAACTCTATGTCTTCCCAGCTATATGCAAATTTTCTGATTGATAACACATCCAATTACTTTAGCAAAATAAAATATTAACGATTTTAAAACGAAAACCACATAAAAATAAACACCATAAAGTTTTTAGTTTCATATTAAATTGATTTTGGCGAAAAACATTTTTAATTGACAAAATTCCCACTTGCAGTGTGTGGCCTGAGCCAAGCAAGCAATGGCTGACCAGCAAGCCTATATAACGAAAAAAATATGGTTGCATGTTGATGGTCTCTCCCCTGCAAACAATAAAGGTGCTCGCTCCAAAAACACTTGCACCAAAAAAGAAATCCCAAAAATATAAAGGAAGTCCATGTCATGCATAAGAGCCTGCATGTTTGTATAAAATAAACAATAACTATTTTTTTTCCATATGAATATAAATATGAATATGTTTCTCTGTACGTTTTTTTGGTGGGGGGTTTATGACAATTTGCGAATAATTGCACTGCACAGTTATTAGTTTTGTTTTAAACACACACAGAAAAACGAAGGACTGGCCGTGAGAGTTGTCAACACCTTCACTTTACAAGCCAACAAAAAAAGTCTCAAAATACGGCAAAATGAAACGCTTCCCACCACTTGGGAGTCCGAAAGTCGTCTGGACTTTCTACATATCCCCTTGGAAGAAATCGCAAATCAAAAAAAAAAGAAAACCCAAATACAGATGGCACGATCTGTTAAAGCAACAGGAAAAGTCAAAGCACACGTGTTATGTACTCAGGGAGTGTTTGCTTTGGTTTACGGCGATGTGACCTACGAATAACTTAACGCCGGTGTGGTCATCCACCGAGGCAACTGGTAAGAAGGCCACATTTGACACACTGGGATGACTAGAAAACTTTTTCTAAGAAAACTTTTTCACACCAACAAAAAGGTTTTAATGAAAATTGAAATTTCTTTTAAATTAAAAATAAAATTTAATTGTCATTTAGAAACCATAATAGTTATGTTTATCGAAATATGATCCGTTCTGAACCAAACTCGCCATAATTCACTGTTGCAAATCTAAGTGAAATTGGACAATAAAAGATGGGTCTTATATGCATTAAACACCGTAAATCGAGAGATCGGCATATATGGCAGCCATATCTAAACAAGATATTCGGGGAGAATGTGCAGCAAAATCGGGTAATAAATTGGTCATGCAAGAAAGATCTTGAACCGGGTGATAGGTCTATATGGTCCGATTTAAACCATATTTGGCACGGACGTCACAGAGCAAAACACCGCTCACTGTATCAATTTTCGGCGAAATGTGTCAATAAATGCCATTTTTGTAGGCGGAAGCCCTTTAAACTGCGGTATCGTCTATATGAGGGTTAAATTAAGATATAGTTCGATCGATCTCGTCCATAGTAGGCACGACTATTGGGGGTCTTTGCGCTACTCAATGGGTCAAATTTCAGCGGCATCGGATAATATTTAAATGCGACTAAAATCGGTATCTCTTTTTAGACAAACAAAGGATAAAAGAAAACATCACGTTATGGTCCGATCCGAGGCCATAGTAGAAATCATTGTGTAAATTTCATTCGAATAAGAATTACGCCATTTAGGGGTTTAAGTAATATTTGGGAGCTGTAACAGGTTATATACCGATTCAGACAATATTTGAAACGTATGATGAAGGTCATATTAGAAGCCGTTGTACAAAATTACAACCAAATCGGATAAGAATTGGGCACTCTAGTGGCTCAAGAAGTCAAGATCCAAGTTCGGTTTGTATGGGAGCTATATCAGGTAACGGACCAATATGGCCCGTTTACAATCCCAACCGACGTACACTAATAAGAAGTATTTGTGCAAAATTTCAAGCGCCTAGCTTTACTCCTTCGAAAGTAAGCGTGCTTTTGACAGACAGAGGGACGGACATGGCTGACATCGAGTTAAAATGTCATGAAATCAAGAATCTATATACTTTATTGGGTCTAAGACGAATATTTAGAGGAGTTACAAACGGAATGACAAAATTAGAACACCCCCATCCTATGGGGGAGGGTATAAAAATTAAGGTATTGCGCTTTGTTCGTTTGTTCCGAATAGACTCAACAAGTAAAAGCGTGCTAAGCTCAGCCGGGCCGAATCTTGGGAACCCACCACCATATCTAGAGCGTATAGAGCGATTTGGACCGAACTTGACACAGTTGTTGAGAGTCATAATAGAACAATATATGCAAAATTTCAGCCAAATCGGACAAAATCGCGGCTTCCAGGGGCTCAAGAAGTCAAATTGGGAGATCGGTCTGTATGGGACCTACATAAGGTTTTTGACGATTTGGTCGGTACAGTTATTGGAAGTCATAACAGAACACTTCATGAAAAATTTCAGCCAAATCGGGAAAAAAATTACTGCATCCAGGGGCTCAAAAAGTCAAATCGAGAGAATGGTTTATATGGGAGCTATATCAAAATCTGAACCGATATGGCCCATTTGCAATCCCCAACGACCTACAATAATATAAAGTATCTTCGTAAAATTTCAAGAGGCTAGCTTTACGCGTTCAACCGCTATCGTGATTTCAACACGGACGGATGGTCAGACGGACATAGCTAGATCGACTCCGAATGCCTAGACGATCAGGAATATATATACTTTATAGAGTCCTATATCAATATTTCGAGGTGTTACAAACGGAATGACTAGATTAGTATACCCTCAACCGATAAAACCGATTCTTTTGAAATTTTCACAGAATGTGGGGTGTGGTCTGGAAGGAACAATGGGCTGTATAATTTTTTTGATATCGGAAGGGGGGACGGACCCTCCCCCTTACCCCAAAAGTAAGACCAACATAAAAGGTATTCACATAAAAGGTATTCAGGAGTAGACTACGAACTTCATATTAAAAATTGGGTCCAAGTAACTAGTGGGCCGCACAACCCTAAAACCCCCTTAAATAGACTTATTGGACGACCATGACAATATGAGACTCGGGAGTAGATTACGAATATGGTAAGGAATGAGGAATAGGCAATACAATTTGTTGATATAAGAAAAAGTTCACCCAAAATCAAAGACAGACCTATAGGGACAACATGGGTATCAAATAAAAGGTATTGGAGAATATAGATTTGAAATTGGGTCAAGTACCCAAGGGGTCGCCCAATACCAAAACTCCCACAAACAGCCATATTGGACGTACATATCAATAGAGGACTCAAATGAAAGGCATTCGTGAGTACACTACGAACATGACATAAAAAGTGTAGTCCAAGTAATTGGGGGTCGCCCCAAACCCAAAAAGCCCCCCAAATGGGAATATTCTTCGATCAAAACGTTGAGTTCAAAAAAATCGAGGTGGTGCTTTACCCCCAAAAATCGCCTCTATTAGGCTATTTGACCCATTAAAACAATGGGGGATCAAGTGATAGATATTTTTGAGTGGAGTGCATCATTGGATATTTGTTCTCAAGTGGCAGATGGGGTGTGACGTACAACCCTCCAGTAGATGTCATTCAGTAGACGCCCTCCGCCAAACGGCTGCATTACAGAAAATAGCAGCAAGCCACTTTAAAACGAGAGCACATGGTAGACATGAAGTGAATGACACGCGCCCACCTTATACCAGCAATCGTTGTTGACTCTTACGACTCTCGACCACCAAAACACGAAACGCCATTTTATGATTCGTTGAGCAACTAAGTGTTTTTGCTAATGAGCATAAAATGATTGCTGGTCGTATTTTACATTTTGAGCAATACTCACATTAATCACAGCTGAACAAAGAACAATGCGTGCAGTGTTGCCACAACAGAAAATAATTTTCGACCAATGTTCAAAAAACCTACCAAATCTTCAACTAGCCGACCACAATTTAAAATTTCTTACAAATTTACTCTAAAGTCAAAAAAGACAAATTTTTGATAACAATTTCCCAAAGACAAAAGTTTTGATACATTTATTTCTAAATTAAAAAATGTTTACGTTATGCTACTAATAGAAAAAAATTGTCGATTACATTGAAAATCTACCAAAATCGATTTGGGTCGTCCATCCGACCAAATCCCAAAATTAACAATTCCATCCCAGCAAATTCGGTAGAAAAAGACCACAACTGCAACACTGAATGCGTGTGACTTGGCATCAACGCTACCGTGAAGAGCTGAACATTGCAGATCTATGTGTCTTTGCCGTTTGTTTGTCTGTTATGGCATTCCTCTGCTTACTGTGGTTCACATGGCACTCATCTGAGTAGTGCTCATTAGCAAACAACATACGATGTCCGAAACTCAAATTAACAAGCACATCCACTGAACGATTGTTGAAACGTTCGATCAACTTTTGCTCTATTGTCATATGAAGAGCGTTTCTAGCTAACATTGCTTTGTGTTTTGGCACAAGTGGCATTTGAGTGCCAAATTTAGGGTCTCATGCAGTTCTCTGCTGCATACACCAATCATGACAATATGGGGTTCAAATGAAACGTATAAGGTTGTGGAAAGTTATGACGATTCGTTCAGCGTGATAATAGGAGATGCAAATCTTAATGTCAAGTTGGCCACCATTTTAGCCCATCGATAAGAGGCCTTCTTTTTCTGGACAAGTTTAAACGATGTCCAGCGAAGCGGGCAGGGCACAGGTAGTCTATTACATAAAATTGAAGGTGTTGGGCTTTGTTTGTTTGGAGTAGGCTCGTAAAAGGGCTGAATCGATTTTCATAAAAAGTTCCCAGATGGTTGGGTTTGGGCCCCCATTAAAAATAGTGAACATAATTTTGTGATATCCCTCTCCTAACGGCAATTTTCAAAACACTAGATTTTGGGGACGGGTGCATTAATTTAAGTGAAACTTGTATGCCTTCTTATGGTAACGCAAAAACACAAAATTGGTACAAAACTTTGAGATCAAATAGCCGTGGGGGAGGCCCTACCCTTAAACTAATGCAAACGGACATGTTTTCCGATTGGGACAATATGGGCATCAAAAGATAGGTATTGAAGAGAAGAGTACGAACTTGATATAAAAATTTTATCCCAAGTGTCGGGAGCTCGCCCACCCCCAAAATTTACATGTTTTCCGACTGGAGCAATATGGGTATCAAATGAAAGGTAATTGGAACAAGAATACGAAGTCCAAAAGGGCCCCTCACCCCAAAAATGACCCTCAAGAGTGAAAATATGTAATTCAAACGAAAGGTGCTTGAGAGTAGAATAGGAAACTTATATAAAAATTTGGCATCTATTCCCAACCGGATCGCCTCACCCCAAACAAGACAATGCAAGATTCTAATGAAAGGTATTTGAGATAAATATAAATTATGTTCAAATTTGGACCGTGTCAAAAAAGGTACGCAAACACTTAAGGGTGTAAAAAAATTTTCCGATCAAAATTTTTAGAGGCTCAAGAAGTTGATATATTTAGAAGATCGGTTAACATGGGGACTATATCCGTTTTTTGAACGATTGGGACCATACTTTCATATTTGTTGGAGGTCATATGAAAAGTCATCTTTCAAATTGTCAAAAATCGAAAAAAAGTTGAGCTCTCTAATTGGCTCATAAAGTATGCTCTGAAGATCGGTTTATATGAGAGCTATATCATAATGGACGATTTGGCAAATTTACAATCCCAACCAACCCATATTGTTAAAAAGTACGAATAAAAAATTTCAGGCGTCTAACTTTAATGCTTGAGATGTTGATAGAAACATTTCTTAAGGCAAAGATCGCTGCAGATCGCCTGTCGCGGTAGCAGCATGTATATACTAAAGGCAAATCCACTGAAACAGCCCTTGACGAATGTTCTCTCACCGTCAGGGAATATATAATGGTGGCATTTCTTGACATTTAAGGTGCTTTCAATAATGTAAAACCGACGTCAATCATGAAGTAGTTGGAGTTTCTAGGCATCAACTCTACCGTAAGAAAGATTATTAATAACTTACTTACTAAAAGATGCATTACGGCAGGCTCGGGATCTGTGGATCTAAAAAGATGGGTCAGCAGAGGAACACCTCAAGGATTAATCGCGTAAAAGTAGTCGCGTATGAAAATGACGTGGCAATTGCGGTTAGGGGAAGTTTCCAAGCGCTCTAAGAGATATAGTCCAGGAAGCTCTACGTGCAACAGCGAAGTGGGATATCGAAAGTGGTCTAGGTGTAAATCCGTGCAAGGCAGAAGTGGTTATTTTCAGCGCAGGAGATACAAATTGTCTACAGTGGCACCTGTCTCCTTGGGAGGAGGGCATGTGCCATTTACAGAAAGCGCAAAATACCTGGGTGCTTTGCTGGACAGGAAATTGAACTTCAAATCCAACATTTTAGAAAGGACAAGAAAGACCACTCTTGCCCTATACACCTGCAACAGGCAAAAGTTGGGGGTTTAGACCGACCGTGGTCTGGTGGACGACGCTTCAAAAGCCCTCGACTGTCGCAGATCTCTAAACGATATAGCTGCATATTTCAAAATTCACCTGTTCCGGGTGCCGGGCCATAGAGATATGTCAGGGAATTGTAAAACGGACGTGCTTGCGAGACTAGGAACTACACTACACATTCCAGGGATTCTGGAATCTGTGGGTATGCCTCTAGCGACATGTAAGCTAAGTTTTCAGAACCAGGCCCGAAGGGCAACGAATGATGGATAATCACAAAAAACTATTTGACTTCATCTAGACTTGAAGAGGTCTACTGCTTTGCTGTCTTTAAAAAAAAAAAAAAAACGTTTCAGTCATTGTGTCCATCATGACAGGTCACTGTCTAATAGGAAAACATGCTGACAGACCGAAGGTTGCCAGCAACGACTTTTGCAGGAGCTGTGAGGACATCGAAGAAGAAGAGACTATAAACCACCATCTGTGTGTGTGTCCCGCACTAGCAGTTAGAAGGAGTTCCACTTTAGGTTTTCATTTCTTTGAGAACCTGTCTGATTTAGCGGATGTGAACATTCGCAAGTTATTGGGCTTTTTAAAGCGATCTCGATGCTTCAATGGTAGGAACTAGAATGTATCTTCCTTCTTCTGTTCCTGTGGTATCACAATGGACGAAAACGTCTAAGTGAGTCTGATGGCAGACTGCCACTTAAACCTAACCTAACTTTACTGCTTCGAATTTAAGCGTGCTTTCGACATATGGGCCGACGGGCGGATGGCTAGATCGACTTAAAATGTCATGACGACCAAGAATACATACATCATTTTGTAAAGGTTTCTCTCCCCGCAAGCATTTCATCAGCTTCATTCGCTTACGTGGTTCACAATGAATGAACTTACGAACTTGAATTGAATTCATAACTTAGTTTACATAATCCTTCCTTTTGTATATTGAATTACTGCACACCTTTGTTGCACAAACGTTGTGAAAATAAAACCTCCCTCGCCTTATCGCTTTTTTTTCAAATGTATTACAAAATATCACCAATTATAATTTGTATTGTTGGTGGAAAATTTGCGATTTTTCACATACCGTTTCGTTGTGCTGCTGCTGCGCACGCGCACCGTATTATGTGTACATTTTTTGAAAGGGAGGGGGAAGAGAGGAGGAAATTTTCTATAACAAAGTGAAAGTTGTGTTGAGAGTGAAAAAAAGGTTCACAGTTTGGTGGCTAACAATGTATGGCTGATGGGGTGGCTATAGATGTTTTTTTTTTGGTTAAATCAAAATTCACTTTTGTTTTCATTTGGGCATGAACAAAGCCTCAACAAACATTCGAACAGCTCTACAGAAGAAGATGAGAAGCACAATTCAAAACAAAAAATCATAAATACGAAATTATGATGAAAAATTAAAAAATGCACGCAATCCTCCTGAAAGATTTCGAAAACAAAAAATCATTCATTGTTAAAATAATTGCGCTGAGGCTGCCAACATTGCGGACAGCCAGCCACACCAGCGTCATTCAGAAAACGACAGACAACAAGAATGACTTCATGATGATGCTCGCTGGTGGCGGTGTTGGTGGCGACTGTGGCTGTAGCTGCAACAGTCTGTCTGAGATTTGGAGGTGTGGTACATCTGGTGGGTCGAAAAGATAAATGCATAGAGCTGTTTTGATGATGTTACTATTACAAAGCAATTAATTTTTTCCTCTTCCGAGTGAAATTACAAAACAAGAAAATACAATTTCCTTAATTTTAAGCCAATCCACCAGACAGCCAAAGCAAAGACTATACACAAACAAAGGGCAAGAAAGTATGAGGCTTAGACAGTTCCCACACACCTAAGCGCTTTTGTTGCCCACCGCTTCAGCATATTTGAAGTCGAGTACTTACGCAATTTTTTAAATTTCATTGAAGACTGCGTGAATCGATGGAATAATTTACTCACCTAAAACGAAAGAAGGCACAAGGAAAATAATGTAATTAATGAAATGGTTATGAGATGATAGTTGGTAAATTATTTTTGAAATACTTAAACATTTTAACATTATGTCTTTGCCCGAAATGTTTTTTGAAATCCCAGAAACTGCAGTCCGGTCAACCTTTCGACCAAAATTTTGGAAACATTTTGATTTAAAACCAAATGGTGATGTTAGCAATAAATAAAATCACCCACGGTTGTCAACTTATGAATAATTTGGACTATCATTGGTAAATGCCAGCCAAAAATAACTGATCTTGAATGCACATAGACGACAAAAAGAACCATGAAAAAAAATATTTTTTAGTTATCAGGGAAATATAAAGTGTGTTTTTTAAAAGCTATAGGAAAGTTTTTCAAAAAAAAACATATAATTTAAAAAAATGCATGAGATCTTTATTTGATTCGATAGAACGGTTCATATAATTTAATATTTGAAGATTATTTCATGTAAATGTTGACCGTGACTGCGCCCAAATGGTCCGCTAAGTCCAATTTTGGCATACTCGTTCCAACATTTCGGTCGATATTCTGTCTTCCAATGCGTCAATTAAAGCGGGCTTGTCTGTATAGACATGAGGTTTAACATAACCAAACAAAAATAGTCTAAAGTCATTAAATCGCACAATCTTCGCGCCCAATTGACCGGTACCGAAATAAAAAATGAAATAAAATGTTCACCAAACTCGCCTCTCAGTAAGCCCATTGTTACACGTGCTGTGTGACATGTGGCACCGTCATGTCATTCAAGTCAAGTTCTTTCATTTTGGACAAAAAAAGACCGTGGGATATCATCTCACAGTAGCGCTAACCATTCACAGTTACATTACGCTTCGCATCATCTTGGAAGAAGTACGGTACAATGATGCCACCAGCCTATAAACCGCACAAAATTGTAACTTTTTCTGGATGCATTGGTAGCTCTTGCAATGCTTCTGGCTGATCTTCACTCCAAAAGAGAGCTTCATCGCTGAACACAACTTTTCGATAAAAAAGTGGATCTTCGGCCAACTTTCAAAGAGGCCATTCACCAAAAATGTTAAGCCCCATGGATCAGCCTCGGGGCCCACTAGGGTCACGACGGGTCTATCCGTTCAAAGGTTCCAGAATTATTACTAATATTTTTCGATTTGGCATAACTGTACAGTGGTGGATCTTGAAGCAAGCGGCTCGCCACAACGAGGGATACGTGTGCAATCCCACAAAACCCATGCGGTTGGGGCACTGGGCCAGTAACCCGCCCCCGGAAAACTATGAGAACCACTATGAGAAGCATAGGACAAATAAAAACGGACCCCCTAACGTTGACGACCAACGCAAACGAAAAAGGACCATGATTTGCGGATCTGCACCTGGAATGTCCGCACTCTTTACAGAGAGGGTGCAGTATATGCACTGGCGGATGTACTAGAGAAGTACAAGGCAGATATTACCGCCTCACAGGAAGGGCGATGGACTGGGAATGGCGTCACATTCAATACCAAACGGTGACGAACTATACTATAGCTGCCATAACACGAGGCATGAATTTGGCTGTGGATTTGTGGTTAGTCGGAGACTGAAACACCTTGTCTCCAGCTTTACTCCGGTGGATGGGAGGCTAGCCGCAATCCGCATAAAAGCCAAATTCTTCAACATCAGCCTTATTTCTGCCCATGCCCCGACGGAAGTCAAGGACGAGCAGACCAAGGATATTTTCTGCGAGTGCCTAGATAGAGAATATTACCGCTGCCCCGCCCATGATATTAAAATCGTTCTGGGAGATTTTAATGCGAAGATAGGGAAGGAAGACATTTTTGGTCCAACAGTCGGAAAGTTTAGCCTTCGCGAGATAACGTTCAGTAATGGGTTGAGGCTGATAGATTTCGCCGCGGCAAAAAACATAGCACCAGATGTCAGCATAAAAATATTCACAAAGTCACGTCGCTGTCACCCGATCAAAACACGAGAAACCAAATTAATCACGTTGTGATAGATCTAGTGCTATTGTCCGACGTTGGCGGGGAAGAAGATACCGCAGAACCAATCCCTAAAGATGGTATAGAATGTTTACCTCCTAGTCAGAATAAGGTCCAGGTAGCAGTGACCCGACTAAAGAACAACAAGGCAGCAGGAGCCGACGGGTTACCCGCTGAACTATTTAAGACCGGAGGCAACACGCTGATAAGGCGTATGCATGAGCTTATCTGCGCAATCTGGCTAGAAGAACACATACTCGATGATTGGAGCTTCAGCATACTATGTCTCGTACATAAGAAAGGAGACAAGACGGAACGTACCAACTACAGAGGAATAAGTCTCCTCCCCATCGCATACAAGATACTCTCGAGCGTCTTGTGTGAAAGATTAAAACCTAAAGTCAATGAGATAATTGGGACCTATCAATGCGACTTTAGACCTGATAAATACATCCTAGTCCAAATATTCACACTGTGCAAATCCTGGAAAAGACCCGAGAAGGACAAATCAACACCTACCATCTCTTTGTTGAGTACAAAGTCGCTTTCGATACTTCCATACGTTCAAAGGTATTTCAAGCCAAGTCTGTGTTTGGTATCAGTAACTTTTTCTAGTTCGGCACCGCCGTAACCGAAACGAATGACACCAGAAGAATAATATTGGCAGCAGTTTAGAGCTGATACTACAAGACACTGATACTACCCGTGTTGTTATATGATTCGGAGGCATGGGTACTTGTGAAAGCTAATGAGGCAGTGCTCGGAGTATTTGAGAGAAAGATTCTTTGTAAAATATATGGACCAGTTTGCGTTAATGGAGAATATAGGCGTCGTAAAAACCACGAGCAGTATGAGCTGTATGACGATGATAGCAAAATACAAGGACTGCGTTGGCTACATCATGTTGTCAGCATGGATGAAGAAGCTCAAGCAAAGAAGTCTTTTAAAGACAAACACGATGGTACACGCAAACCGGGAAGACCGAAAGCCCGATGAAAAGATCAAATGGTGGGAGACACATAGAAACTTGGTGTCAGAGATTTTAGAATGAGCGCAGAAGATTCGGCTAATGAAACAAATGTTCGGTCATAACCAACTTAAGTAAAGTAAAGTAAGTGCAGTGGTGGAATGGCTAAGACACAATGCCAATGTCACGACGATTGGCAAGAATATCTTCTCAGACAGCTAGGCAATCATTTAATCTCTGGGGAACTGAATTCAAAAACCGCCCTCGACTGTCTCAGATCTCTCAAAGAGATGGCTGAACAGTTCAAAGTTTATCGGTTTTGGGTACCGGCCCACTGAGATCTCCTAGGGAGTTGAAGAGCAGACGAACTTGCGAGACTAGGAAGTATCTTACACATTCCAGGGGAACTGGAATCGATGAGTACGCCTCTAAACACATGTAAGCTAAGTTTTCAGGATCAGGCCCAAAGTGAACCGAACGATAGATGGTCACAAAGTGGGGATTGTGGACACTGCAAAATCATGTGGCCTAATATAGACTTTTAAAAGTCTACCGTTCTGCTGTCGCTGGCTAGAATAGACGTTTCAGTCATTGTGTCCATCATGGCAAGTCACTGTCTGATTAGAAAACATGCTGACAGACTGAAGATTGCAAGTAACGACTTCTGCAGAAGTTGTGAGGGTGTCGAGGAAGATGAGATTATAGAACAAATGCTGTGTATGTGACTCTCACTGGCAGTCAAAAGGAGTTCTATTTTAGGTTCTCATTTCTTTGAGAACTTGGCTGATTTAGAGGTTGTGAACATTCGCAAATTGTTGGACTTTTTGAAACAAACTGGATGGCTCAATGGTAGGAACTAGAAGGCATTTTCCTTTTCCTTTGACATCACAATGGCTACTTAAACCTAACCTAACCAATCGACTTTTTCTATCAATTTTCCATCATGTTCCAAAATTAGAAAGCCACAACATTTTATATACCTACATGTCCTCGAATGGATTGAAATGTATGTGTTCTTCAGTTCCAAAATGGATTTCGTTGCAATAATAAAACGCATGCATTTATTCCCAAAATGTTGATATTTAAATTGATTTCATCGAATCTGTGACAAATCATATAAACTCATTGAGTGTCATGTCACATCGGTGCTACCAATCAATATCACTGTCTTGTGAAAATGAGGAAAAAATCCTTGAAACATGATTCGTGGGCCACTTGAACCCACTCCACACTCATAACTGACAAATGGTCCAATTTTAGACAGACTAACATTAATCCAGTGCCTCACTCACCATAGAAAAGAAAAACGAACACAAAGAAAACAATACAAAGCCATAGATTGACCACAAAGAGATTGTCAATTTATGGAAAAGTGACCCTATCACTGAAGTGATGTCAGTATGGCCCAAGTGCCAATAATTCATGCCCATGTGTGTGAAGTGTTAATCTGACTGAAAGCAATTCTCGAAAGACTTTTCCACCCAACCCTTTCAAGCGATCGGTGGTTGTTGGTGTCAGGCAAATGTGGCACTTTCAAATTGAATCTTTCCAACAAGCCAATATGTAAGGCAAACAACTTTTCTGTGGGATTTGACTGCATTATGGAGTGTGTGTGTGTGTGTGTGTGTGTGTGTTTGGTTGGATATGACATGGTTTAGATGCATTAGCTGCATGGTAATGACTGTTAGAGACCTTGAAGAAGTATGGGAAAAATTCTCTCTCATAATTTCACATCTGTTTTATATTTCATTTGGCTGTATTTCCCCCATTGTTTTTTTGTGTGTTTTTCTTATTGTATGTGGCGTGTATTGTTCTTTTACAACAATTAATAAATTGAAATAACAAAAATGTAAGTTGTTGTTATTGTTGCCAATGGAATCGTGTGGCTGCCCCTGCTTCCACCCTTTCGTCAAAGACATTTGTTCGTTTGGTGGTGACTTAAATGAAATATAATTTCTTTTTTTAATTTTATGACTTAATTGCTATTGAATTTTGAACACACGAAGCAGGGACACAGTGCAGGGAAACCGTGTTTGGAATATGGCATATGAAAGAAACACACTTGCATGAATTACTGTATTTCGTTCATTGCAAATTTGCGCATGAACATTCCATTAAGGAATAGAGACAAACTTCTCACATATCATTAATATTCTATAAACTGTGGAGTCGAACCTTAATCGACATTACCAATGATTATAACGATACTAACGATTGTAGAACGACGGAGCTTTGATTTTCTCGGTTGGCTCCATGATGGATTTGGGAACGGAAAAGTCCTGTAACAGTTACCGCTATCCATATTCTTAAATGAATTCTTCCACCCTTAAGGCTTAAAGAAGTTGGGATCGAAATCTAAAATGTGGAACAAGAACAACAAGCGTATGGAGTGTAATCAGCCATAAAAAGGGATATGAACTCTGCTTTTGGCAGGAGATATCTTGAGTGCTCTAATGGAAGTCATAACTGGGCAAGCTTGCGAATCGCGCTTAATGGTTGCTGAGAAACCTGTCTCAATAAGAAACAGAAAAGAACGATCAAGCGATAAAAGAAAAGAATTGCTATGCTATTGGAGCTTATGATCCGATTCGGACCATAATTGAGCTGAATGTTTGAGACCATAGTAGAAGGCATTTTGTAAAATTTCAGCCAAATCGAATGAGAATTGCGCCCTTTAGGGGCTAAAGAAGTAAATTGGGGAGACCGGTTTATAGGGGAGCTGTATCAGCCTATAGACCGATTCAGACCATATTTGACACGTGTATTGAAGGTCTCTCTAGTAGCTCAAGAAGAACCAAGATCGGTTTATATGGCAGCGATATCAAAACATGGACCGATATGGCCCATTTACAATTCCAACCGACCTACACTTATAACAAGTATTTGTGCGAATTTTCAAGCCCCTAGCTTTAGTTAGCGGGCTTTCGGCGGATAGGCGGACGGACATGGCTGGATCGACTTAAAAAGTTATGACAATCAAGAATATATACACTTTATGGGGTTTTACACGAATATTTCGAGGAGTAGCAAACAGTAAGATGAAATAAGTATACCCTTATCCTATGGTGGAGGGTATAAAAAGCTTGGCACTCGGCCAGTGGATACTTGAGTGAGTGTGAATCGATTCTATTCCAAACTTAAAAAATTTTTCATATGTCATCATCTCCCTGTATTTCATCATCATATTTCACACCAAGTCTTTAATTTTCTTTTTCTTAACAGGGTGACATAATGGGCCGGACTGGCGTTCAAGTGAGTAACTGCCCTACAGGAAATGGGACAGGTCCCAAAACAGTCACGGGATAGGTTCTTTGGTGATAGGGACCGGTCCCAGTTCTCGTCCCACTACATGGTAAAAGCCCATCACTTTTATAAGGGTTGGTCGCTCGAGGTGCGAATTGCCACCGTTTTTACACCGTAGAATAGGTCCTGGGACAGTTCGAAAAGAATGAGTATATTTTGCCAGTATTTTCAAGGGAGAGAACATTAGTAAGCATATATATTAAACGGATAAGCAATTTTCAACAAAAATTAAGCGACTTTTTTAAAAATAATTAAGAATCAAAAGTTATGACAACTGAAACTGTTCATTCCCTGTAGCATATGTCCTGTGACAGGTAACTAATTCTCCAGTTTAGGACTGGTCTATTTGGGGCAGTTGACTACACATTTCCCGTAGGGTGGGTGTGGAAGTGTAATACTATGAAGACACGATTCAAACTGCCGTATCTGCTTACAACTATACTCCCAAACCTTTTCTCTCCTCTCTTGATTTATGATCAAAAGCATTATAAATAATATTGGATAAAAACACTGTGAACTAGCCGACCTAAATGTCTCTTACAGTTGGCGAACTTTGGATTTTGAAAGTCAGTTCTCTATTGAATTAATACTTAAACATTTATTCCTTTCAAAACACTGTGCTTTCTGTACCACCATATGTGGCAGGCAAGTTAAAATTAAATTGTTTCTCTTCACCCCTTTTTAGGAAAGCCATATGGCCAATTTTGATATCGTCAAGTTCAAACTGAATCATAAGATATAAAGTCAAATGTTGGAATTTTTGTGAGGCATCAATATCTGGTGAATGGACACGCATTTGAAATGTGCTAAATTGAGGTTTTAACAAATTCTCATGTGATGTACCACATGTTGTGGGTTTTGGAATCGTTCACGTAGAAAGAAACGGCTTGTTTTCTTCTAATTTCCAAATAAAATCATAGGAGAGTAATTTTTCTTGCATAATAATAATGGCAATGATGTAACATTAAATATGCCAAAAAAAAAACAGGCACACGTCAGAATTGTCTGTCAAGCAGTTGATTTGTGTATTTAAATAGTTTGCATAACACTTCTTAATTTTTTTCTTTATTACACGAATTCACTGCATGGAGTCATAATTACAATTGAGTAACATACAGGTGGCAATTGTTGTTTAATGCTTTTGTAGTTTCTTTTGTCTTAGTGTCACTTATTTGTCATGCATTGTAAATAGCATTGAGGCATTTAAATGAAAAGAAACAAACTTTAAAGACAAATGACACAAATGCCAATATTAACCCATGATGAGACAACTACAACAGCAGACAAATGATGCAAACTTGAACTAAAACCTAATAAACCCTAGGCAATGTTAAGCCATTAGTGACCTTTAAAGGTCTTTCAACTGCAACTTCATTAGATAAGAAACCACAGAACAACGAAAGGGCCTTTTTTATTGGTTATTGTTGAGGAGATGGCAATCATATTCGAAAGAGAGAGAGAGCGCGCGAGAGGATAGAAATATTGATTATTCGCAAACAGTATGTTATTTTGGGTTATAGAAGCAGTGTGCAATCAGACTCATTAGACATTTTAGTTGTGATATTACGGGAAAAAATGCCTTTTAGTTCCTACCGCCGTACCAACCACATCACTTAAGAAAGCCTAGTAACTTGCGAATGTTTCCTAATTCAAATAAGTTTTCAAAGAAATGAGAACTCAGGATGGAACTCTTGCTTGCCAATGCAGCACATGGCAACTGTTACAACTGTTGTGCGAGGGCTGCTATATAAATTTCTGGTCTAATATTTAAAAAGCAAATTTTTATCATCATGGTTTTATGGTTAAAAGTATCCTTCAGCATGATTTATACACATTTTCCACTCCGATTGAGAAACCTCCAAAACATGCTTATTGAACGCTATACCAGTATTTTCTGGCCACGAAAATCATTGACCAAGCATTTTAATCTTAATGTGCGAGTATAAACAAAAGTTATTGGTTGGCAATTCGACGTCCAAAAGGCGCTGGTTTGAGCCGATGTGTGAGAGTTCGCATTGTCATGGTGAACAATGATTCGCTACCTCTTGTTCGTTTTCGAATTTCTCCCAAGACTTTAGGCAATCTAATTGTGGTATACCACTTAGAATTGACTATTCTACGTTGCTCAAGCGGAGCAGTCGCCACAAGACCCACTTCGCCGAAGAAACACCAATGGCCGTATTTGGATGACCTTCACGGAATTTGACTTTGAGCGAGCGTCAGCCACGGCTTAATTCATTATACCATTTCACAGGATTGTGCTCCATCGCCATGCAATGATTAAAGTTCCTCAATGCATTCTTGTCAAGATAATTCATCACGAAAGTTGTGAAAAATGGTCGCACGAAAATGTTAAATTTCTTTGTCAAATTAATTAAACAACCCAAATGTGCACGTCAAAACGTTCTTAGTACGATTATGCTAGAAAATATCAAATTATCCAATGGAAATGTCAGATTGCACCTGGCAACACTTGGTGTTGGCTATGCCAGAAACTTATTTTTCTAATCTCCTATATTTTACTCTCATCGATGCCTCCATAGCTTCTACAGAAACATCTACTTCCGACTCTTAGTCCAACAGAATGTTTCTCAATCAAACAGTGACCTGTCATGACGGACAAGATAAGCCAGACTTCTGTTTCAGCCCTATAGTCGAGCACTCAAAACAGTTCGTTCTACGGAATCTGCGATAGTCGTTGTTGTATTTTAAATCCAGAAATATGTTCCATAGATATGAAATAAAATTGCAAACTTCTTTAAGATATTAGCGATAAGGTACTTCACCACATTTTTAATTGCAAGAATCTTCATCTGGCACACATTACAGTTATGCGGGGGAACCACCTCAAGGACTTATGAGTACAATCCAACATAAACGTGTAATCTAAAACCATTCAGATAGAAATCTACGTACCTTTTATTACCAGGCATGTCATGGTTCTATTTGGCTCCAGCAGGTATAGTGGTACAGTAGCTTTTATCATATAGCGCCAAGGATAAGACAGTGATCGTATCGTAACTGCTGGTCGACTTAGCTTCCTTTAGCCTCTCAGCATTGGTCGCAGAAATTTTTCTAGCCACAATGTCCAGAAGCATTAGGTGTAGCATTTAATTCAGTGCATCAGATGGTGTCTTCCTCAGTGCGGCTGTGATGCACTAACAAACTATTCTTTGGATACGCGGAGTATTGAAAAGAAGGTGGACTTCTTAAGCCCCGTCCACCAGAATAGAATATTCTCTACTCCAAGGGAAACAGGTGCCACTGTGACTAGCTAGCATCTCCTGCTGCAAATAACAGCCTCCGTGTTAGAGCGATTTACGCCTAAACCACTTTTGGTAACCCACTTTGCAGTTGTACGTAGGGCCTCGTCATCTGCATACGCGACCACGTTTACACCTTTTCTCTTGCATAGATGTCAACATTACAAAACAAAGTATACCTCCTTGAGATGTTCCTCTGCTGACCCACTTTTTTATCTACAGATCCCAATCCTGCCGTAATGCAAAGTCTATTAAGTAATAAACTGTGGATGCCTAGGAACTTCAAATCCTTCATGATTGACGTCGGTTTTACAATATTGAAAGCACCTTTAATCTCAAAAAATGCTGCCACTGTATATTTCTTGATAGCGAGAGGACCCTATATGTAGGCGATAAGGATGTGCAGGGATGTTTCAGTGGACTTGTCCTTACTATATGGATGCTGTTGGCGGGACAGGTGATCTTTAGGGATCTTTGCCCATTAGATATGTTTCTATAAACCTCTCTAGAGTCGTCATAAAAATCAAAGACGATCTATAGCCCCCATATAGATTGATCTTCCGATTTAAGTTTTTGACCAATAAAAGGCGCATTTATTAACCGATTTCGCTGAAATTTGGCACAGTTAGCTGTATTAAGCTCTTCAATAAGGCCTAGATCGGTCTTCATTATGATATTACATATTTTAATGTAGCTTCCATAAAAACCGTTCTCCCGTTATGACCTCTTAAAGCTCTAGAGGGCGCAAATCTTATCCGATTAGGCTGAAATTTTACATAAAGTGTTTTGTTTTGAATTCCAACAACTACGCTAGGTTAGGTTAGGTTGAAAAGAGGGTGCAGATATTAATCTGTCCCATGCCACTATAGACTTACACCTAAGTCAGTAATCGGCTTGTTGTGCTCTCTAAAACTAAAAAGGAACCTCGAAAAAGAAAATCTAAGTTAGGAAGTCCGTGCTACTTACAAAATCCTTAATTGTTTTCCATGCCACTCCCCTAAGTTAGTTTATACCTGGTATTCCTCATCTTCCCCGCATGCCTTACGCATGCTACGACTTGCCGCATCGATTTTACATAAGTTAGCCCGTAGTCCTAAGTGTCCCATTATGATACCAAAAGCTATACTGACTTTCTTCTTACTTCCTTTCAATAATAGCCTCGTCTTCTCACGATCTGGATCCCCCCTAAAGGATTTTCGCCGTCCTACCGACTGTTTCAAAAAGGCTTCGGGTTAACCAAGTTTATTGACGGCAGTCCTCTAGCCTTCACCGCCAAATCGTCTGCCCTTTCATTTCCCCTCACTCCGTTATGGCCTGGCACCCAAACGATGCGGATTATTCCATCCTCAGAAGAGGCGTTAATCTCCTTCTTACACTGCAAGACTGTTCGTGGCCTTACCGTCTTGGTTGTTATTGCCCTTATGGCAATTTTACTGTCCATGAAGATGTTCAAACTCGACGTCCTCGCATTAGCACCACACCACCTCAAGCATTCCGTGATCGCGCGGATCTCTGCCTGCAGGACCGCATTATGGTCAGGCAGTCTAAAACAGATCTCGGTCCTTGGGTTCTCAATGTAGACCCCCAGGCCCACTCTGTCCTCTAGCTTTGATACTAGGTTTCCGTCAATCCAGAGTATGCCGCTGACAGCAGTGCCTAGCACTCGACCTCAAGGTTCATCTCAGGTATCCTATCGGAAAACTCGTCCCTTCCTTCCAGGTTTCCTATCCTTGCCTCGATTATACCACGACGGTGTGAGCTGCTCCAATCCTCAATCTATTCTCCCATCGCCTTTAGTCTCATAGCCGCAGTGGCTGTCTCACACTTAATCTGTATGTCAATGGGTCGGATATATATAAAATAGTCTCCAGTGCGTGGTCCTCATCGCTAAACCTATGCCAAGACAACATGTTATCTGAACTTGTTGTATGGTCCTAACGTTGCACTCTATGGCAGTCCACCAAACTCCTTAGCAGTCCACCAAACAAAATTACTTAGGCAAAAGTACATACTCGTAAGAATTGTTCTAATCATGCTTCTTTAGAACCAGTGGACCTTCATCGAATTGAGGTCCCATTCGAGCCTATGGCCCGTCTACATAGTGCCCAACATCTCTGAGCCTTCTCACTACGCTCCTACATGTGACACTTCCAATTCAGTTTCCTGTCCAAGATCACACCTAAGTATTTGACCTTTTCAAATATCGAAATCGTTTCGATGAGCAAACGTGGTGCGTTACACTGGCCCAGACGAAGGTCTTCCTCGTGAACAGGCATATTTCATATATGTCAGTCATAAGACCCTTTCGGCCTTCTGCATAGTTGGTACGAATCCTTACTCCTTAGAAATATTATAACATCGTCTGCGTAGCAGACGGGTTCAAATCCCTCCTCAGTCAGCATCCGTAATACGTCATTTATGTTGGTCACTGTGGCGTGCCCTGTGCTACTTTCTCCCTTATATTTATGCCATGGGACACACAATTTATCCACCTGTTCCTTAGGGCAGTCTCCACCGACATGTTGTTTGTATTTCAGCAGTTCGGTGGATGTCCTACTCTTTTTCATCGTGTCCACAATACGTTCTATGGGTTTGAGTAGAAAGGACCTAAGGCTTATAGGTATGTAGGCCTTTGGTGTCGCATAACGCATAACTTGCCTTGCCGGGCTTGGGTATAAATACCACCTTTGCCTCCTGCTAGGGTTCGGAGTATATGCAAGTGCTAGGTACGATGCGAAAGTAGTGGTCAGGTGGGGCGCCAGATGGTCGGATTACTTCTGTGGTAACGCCGGAAATATTTCAGCTGGTACGGGTGACTTCAATGGTTCAAAGCTCCTCAAGGCTTTCGCCACCATAAATTCTGTAATGAGTCCCGTCGTATCCTGAGTAAGCCTCAAAATGTTCTCCGTTTTCTCTACTCTCACTTGGTGGTGTCTACTAACGTTTCAGTTTGGAAATGGATTTTTGAGAGAAACTTTTTCATCTTGGCGGCGTCATTAACGTTATGTACTGTTCGCAGAAAAGCTTCTAGGAGGCATGTTTTGCCGCTCTGGTAATTTTATTGTATTCCTTGAGCCGTGTGTAATACACATCCCAATATACTTCCGCTTTTTTTCGACGTGATCTGTTAAAAAGTCTACGGACCTCTTTCCCAATATTACGAATCTCCCCGGTCATCTAGGTTTTTTTTCTTGGGCTGATTTCCTTTCCCGAAGAGGACAACTATCTTCGAAAGATCCTAATGGTGCAGTCGTAATCATGTTGACATTGTCATCAATGATTTCTATGCTTGGACAATCTAAATTATCTTGACTAACTTAGTCTTCCGAATTTTGTCCTGTTGGTTTTCAACCTTTACGGAAGCTTATCGAATTCGATGCTGGCCGTGCGATTCTAAACCTGATGTAGCGCCGTTCAGAGAAAGAGTGTTTCATGGACCCACCAATCTTGAACCTCATCGATAAGATTTTCCGAACATATCGTCACATCTAATACCTCCTCCCAAATCCTATTAACAAAGGTAGCGGTGTTACCAATATTAAGTTTTATATTCTGCCAGGGCTTGGCCCCGCTTAAAACCCTATAAGTACCTCGTAGGTTTTTCAAGAATTTTCACGACATTTGAAACGAATTATTTTATAATGCCTCTGAACACCTCTGTTGAAGACCACCAGAGTCGGTTTAGATTTTAATATAGTGTTCATATAATTGTATCACATAATGTATACTTGTAGTGTAGGTGTAGTAGGCAGCTCCTCCCGAATTTTTTACTTCTCTTACTAGTTTTTTCGCCACGTCATTTGAAATAGAAGTTCATTAACTTTTAGAAAGTGTTAACTTGATCTGAATATTGATAACAAAAACACTTTTTAACATTTCCAAAAGCTACAGCGGTGCTTTAGTTCATTTGGACATTTCACGTTTTGTCAATTTCAATTTTGTAAACCATATTAGCTTGCTGTTGAGAAATTATGCATCTTGTCTCAACTATTTAATCTTTTAATATACTTTTGGCGTAGTTCATAAAATATTTGCCACAACAAGAAGGAAACAGCAGAGCCAGCCAGAAAAACCACTGCAAAGAAAAAATTAATTAAAAATTTTGTTGATAGTGTGACCAACAACACCTCTACAATTGCCATATGGCTACATACATTGGTAGAGCAAGGGGGAGGAGGAGTTGGGGCAACACCCCCCTATAGTCAGAAGTTGCTGTTGCAGTATTGGTTTAATATATTTTACATAACATTGTGTTAATTAGCTTGCCAATGTTTGAAAGGAGCTTTTGGGGCGGCTCTCGTAGTGGTTACAACTTCTGCATTTATGGAATTAGAAATCCGGTCTATGAGTTTTTCAAATTACAGTTTTTCATGTTCCTCTTTTTCCGCCGTAAATCATATATGTAACGTTAAATAAACCCAAGAGAGACATAAGGAAAATTTCCAATATTTATCAACACCTTATTTTTTTCTTCGCGTTTTTTGGTTTGAAAATTAAGTGAACACAACGGATTTGAACCATGGCAAATGCATCACATCGGAGTAGCTACAATTGGCTTGAATTAATGTGCAGAAGCAAAATCACGCCGCCACACGGTGTTGGGAAAGTTGATTGAAATTGAAGTTTTGTAATGAAGTCAAAACAGCCAAACCAAGTAACAAAATACCGCCACTCTGGGACGGACAGAAGCCGTTTGCTTGAAAACTATAACAAAATTGACCTTTATGACTGTATTTATAATGGAGTATATAATTAAAAATGCAATTGTTTATGATATGATGGTGGTGGCGATGATGATGAACAATATCACTGAACAAGCCTAAGAAACGCTGGCCAAGGTGCAATAGTTTTGGCTTGCTAGCCATTGGAGTAGCGCTTGTCGGGAATTCGATACCATGCTGTGAGTGTTGATGGAATTTTATGAAATCCATACTTTGCCTCTACTTTGGGCATCTTTTCTCCTTAGGCTTCGTGCCTGGGCAACAGCGGCATTTCAAATACAAGGATCGCAATGCGAACATCATCCCAATCACAATCATCCAGTCAACCAAACGAGCACCAGGAGTGCCTACAATGAACCCAAAATTGAGTATATGGCCAATCGAATCCATTTTATTTAATATCAAAGTTGGCTTCAAAATAACTTATTTGAAATGCTGCAATCAATGATGCTAAGCCAACGAAAAGAAAAGAAACAAAAATCAAAAAAGCCGTTGCAGTACAGTACATTGGGAAAAACAAAATGATTTGAATCAATTTTTTTAAGCCACACAATTAGCATTTTAAAAAAGCAAGCATCGAGGGCCACTTTATATGACTAGGTTTAAAGAAACAACGCCCAGTGGGAGAAAATCGAAAACCGTTCCGTGTGAGAACGGGTAGAGATATCTCTTTTAAATTTGGAATGGTAACAGCTGATGGTAAGCGAGATCGTGTACAAAATTTCAAGGCCCTTTTATCACCGGGCGCTTTTTGCTAGGCCCCTAAAGTTGGCCACCTCGGAATTTCGAAAAATTGTTCGAGCTAACAAATCTTCGTTTGTGGTGCGATTTTCAAAATTCTTTATTTGATGGAAAGTGCTAAAAATATTGCATTTTTATTTTATTTTATTGTCTTTATTTTTATTGTGATAATACCCATACAAAAGACTAGGTCTAATATAAAGTATGGGAAATGTAATCGTACAGTTTTGATTCGCAACTAAGTTATAAAGTAAAAATTAAGTGATATATTTTAATTTTAACAAATTGAAAGCAGCAATGAACATTACAGAGATCAAATTAGTAGAAGAGAAAACAAGTAAAAGCGTGCTAAGTTCGGAAGGGCTGAATCTTATATATCGCATTTGTCGAGTTCTTTTCCCGACATCTCTTCTTAGGCAAAAAAAGGATAAAAGAAAAGATCTGCTCTGCTATTAGAGCGATATCAAGATATGGTCCGGTTTGAACCACAATTAAATTATATATTGGAGACCTGTGTAAAATGTCAGCCAATTCGAATAAGAACTGCGCCCTTTGGTGGCTCAAGAAGTAAAATAGAGAGATCGATTTATATGGGAGCTGTATCTGGCTATAGACCGATTCAGACCATAATAAACACGTATGTTGATGGTCATGAGACGATCCGTCGTACAAAATTTCAGGCAAATCAGATAATAATTGCGACCTCTAGAGGCTCAAGAAGTCAAGATCCCAGATCGGTTTATATGGCAGCTAAATCAGGTTATGAACTGATTTGAACCATACTTAACACAGTTGTTGAAAGTCATAATAAAATACGTCATGCCAAATTTCAGCCAAATGGGATAAGAATTTCGCCCTCTAGAGGCTCAAGAAGTCAAGACCCAAGATTGGTTTATATGGCAACTATATCAAAACATGAACGAATATGGCCTATTTACAATCCCTACCGACCTACACTAATAAGACGTATTTGTGCAAAATTTCAAGCGGCCAGCTTTACTCCTTCGAAAGTTAGCATTCTTTCGACAGACAGACGGACGGACATGGATGGATCGACATAAAATGCCACGGCAATCAAGAATACGTATACTTTATGGAGTCTCAGACGAATATTTTGAGTAGTTAGAATGACGAAATTAGTATACCCCCATCCTATGGTGGAGGGTATCAAAAGTTTATAAATTGTATAACATAACTATATAGTAAATTTTAAGTCCACATGCATTTTCGCATTTTAACAATGTGTATCAACAAAGGGGTTAAATTAAATAAATAAATTTGCTCAAATTTTTGTTGAGCTTATATAAAAAATGGTTAAACTGATTAGTATTCTTCATAAATTGTTTAGAAAAAGATTGAATATGTTAAAAAGATTAAAAATGATCAAAGATTTAAACTGTTTTTCGTCACTTAAAGTTTGGATATTATTGGGAAGAGTATTCCAGAGGCGTATTGCAGTGATAAAAAGAACTGTTGCTCTAATATGCGATATTGGTGTCTTATTCGAATCACTTGCTTGCCTCTAATAGAATTAGAATAACGAAGTATAGCAGACAAATAAGACGGCTAATTTGTGTATATTATTTTGTGCAGTGCCAGCAGCGAACGTATTTTAAGGTATGCATCGAAAGTGACACCAAATAACTGTTTACGAATTACGATTTCCAACTGATACATATTGGCTACGATTAGAAAGATAGGAATGAATCAGATTTGTTGAAGATTTAAGCTTAGGACAGAGCCTTTTGTGGTCAACAGAGTCAAACGCCTTAGAATGATCTAATAGAACCAGAAAAGTGATTTTGTTGCGGTCAATATTACTTCCTATATCATCAACAACTTTCTAAAGTGCAGTAGTGCAACTATGCTTCGGCCGAAATCCTGATTGGATGTTGGTTAAAAGTGAGTTATCCACAGTATGTTGCAAAATTTGTTTGTTCAAAAGGTGTTCAAATATCTTCGAAATATATGAAAGTATGGCTATTCTTGCCTGCTGGACTACTCTTGCCTGTTTCCAAGATTGTGGATAGCAGCTCCTTAATATAATATTGTTAAAGAAATAACAAATGTAAGGCAGAATTAGATCAGATCCTACAGCATTCGATTTAATTGATTTGACGGCATCGATGATTTCAAATGGTTCAAAGTGTCCGAAATCAAAAAGCTGATTTGGAGTAATATCATTGTCAATATTACTTAAAATATTCCCGTAAAAGTTAATACTGGCCCTTGGTAGAGATATATTTAAAAAGCTTTTATTAAATGCATCCAAGTCCACATTATCATCAACTGCTATATTATCGCCCCCCTATTCCAATTGACTTAATATGCCTTCAGGTATCTCCTCCTGAAATTTCCTGCTAAAATAAGCAATTTTCTTTGGCTTTAATTGTGGCAGTTACTAGGTTCCTTGAATTATGAAATTCAAGCATCCTAAAACGTTTCCAACGGGAGTATAGATGATTTCTTCTTTTAATTAGTAATTTAACTTCGTTATCGAACCATGGACTTCCACTACTCAGAATAGTTTTTGTCCTTATTGGGACACATTTGTCAAATAAATAATTTATATTTGGTTGGAAAAAAGTTTGCCTGTTCGTCAACAGAGGACATGGTATAGAGCTGATGCCACCCAACAGATCCAATCTCCCACAATAGCAAGTTGTAGTCAATGTTCTTAAAATCTCCGTAAGTAAACTTCTTCTTATCATCCTCCATTGGAATACCGAATGTTAAAAAACATAAGTCATGCTTCGAAAATAAGGTTGCCGACAGCTGCTCATAAAGTTCCACATCAGATCTTGAACTTACAAAAACCAAGTCGATAAGAGTTTCTGTTGTTGTTGAATAGTGAGTAAGAGTGTGATTTCAACTCTTTCATAAGGGACCAGTACGGCACGATTTGAAGTTAAACTGGCTCTTTTGGCTGCGAAGTCAGGAGACCCTGGGGCTTCCAGCCTCACAATAGAGAGATCGCTTCGGGAACAACGGGCCAGCTGTGGTTTAGAACCAAATCACCGGTAGAGCTATGGTCGTCGTGGAGTTGCGTTTTCAACCGGGTGCCATAACACAGTCACACTCATCGTGTTCCTCATGACAAGTCATTTCTCGAATGAAAAACGTGTTGATAGACTAAAAGATGCAAGTAAAAATTTCTGCAGCAGCAAGCTAGAAGAGACTAAACAACTGCTGGTGTGTGAGTCCCGCACTGACAGTCAGGAGGAGTTCCACTTTAGATACTCATTTCATTAAGGACTAGTTTAGGTTAGATCGATAAATTTCTTTTTGATAAATTTCTATTTTAACGATTTTTCATGACATAATTTATTACAAAAACAACAAATGAGCACTTGTTTAAAAGACACACTGCACTCCTGCGCAAAAGTTAATAGTTAATATACTCTAAAAACGGATCAACAATTTTGCATTGCCATATGGTAACACCAGGGCACCTGTTCGCTCTATAAACTAAAAAAAAAATAAAATTGAAAAAAAGAGAATTTAATTCAGGAATTTCAACCTAAGCTAAGACAGAAATTATATGCTTCTAATAAAATACCTAATTGTTATCCATACCACTTCCCAAAATCGGTTCATTTCTGGTTTAAATATTTCGAATATTATGAGAATAAATTATTCTTTCAGTGCATGAGTTCAGCTTTTGCTCTACCAAGAGCTACGATCATCTTTTTTTGAATTAATGCCTACGTGAATGATGCTGATGCTGACGCCGATGCCGATGCCGCTGTTGATGATGATGGCATGACAAGATGCAAATAATGATGAGAATGACGACGATCATGTCAGAGATGCAGATGATTTTGTGTTATAATAACCTTTGACATGACAGTGCATCATGCAGTCAATGAGATGCAATCGCAACAGCTAAACAAGTCGAATATAATAAATAATGAAAAAAAAAGAAAAATGAAAATGTTCATCTAATAAAATAGGGGGAAAACAATCAAAAACCAAATTTTATGTGATTAAGCATTCAAATTTCAGTTTTTTTTTTTTTGCTGTGACTCAAAGCACGATGGCAACGAAGAGATGCAAATACCTAACAATGCCTTTAATCTTCCTGGGAAATAGTTTTAAAGCAAAAATAAGCCAACGAAAAAGAAAATGCATGAATCTTTACAATGAGCGAATTTTATCCTTGCCTATTGGTTTTTAAGACTAAGACATGAATGTAGGTTAGTTTAGGAAAAAATGGCAGTCCTTTATAGACTCACTTAGACTGTTTTAAGTCCATTGTGATACTGCAATAGCGGCTGACCATGGGATTGTGGGAATCGAACCCACCACAGCCGCACTGGAAAGCTGAGCTATCAACGATATCAATTCAGTTACCGGAGCGCCTGAGTTATGTATGTGACTTAAAAAAATCCAAAAATCTTTATGGATTATCCTTGTAAATAAATTTAAGACAAATAAAAAGGCATTAAGTTCGGTCAAATAAAAGGCATTAAGTTAAACCATCTTTCGTCATAATTCGGTGAAAAATGCATTATTTATGCACCCATAGCAGCTATATCGATACATGGTCCGGTTGGTTGGATCAAATTCGACACGGACATTGAGTGGTCTAATAAATACAAGTCACTGTTCTATTTTGGTTCAATATTGGTCTTTTTGGCAGCCATATCAAAATATAGACCAATCTGAACGATATGGGAAACGGATGTCGAAAAGCCTTACATAAGTCACTACGTCAAATTTCAGCGAAATTGGATAATAAATACACCTTTTATGGCGCCACGACCTTAAATTGAGAAATCGGTCTATTTGGCAGCTACATCCAAATTTGGACCGATCTGGGCCAAGGAGGATATCAAGGGGCCTAACACAACTCACTGCCCCTTATTTCAGCGAAATCGGACAATAAAATGCGCCTATTATGGGCCCAAGACCTTTAATCGAGAGATCGCACTATATGGCGGCTATATCCAAATCTGGACCGATCTAAGCCAAATCGAAAAAAGATGTAGAAGAGCCTCACACAACTCACTGTCCCACATTTCAGCGAAATCTGACAGTAAATGCGCTTTTTATGGGCCAAAGACCTTAAATCGAGAGATCGGTCTATATGGCAGCTATATCAAAATTCAAACCGATCTGAGCCAAATTGAAAAAAAAATTAGAGGGGCCTAACACAAGTCACTGTCCCACAATTCAGCGAAATTGGACAATAAATGCGACTTTTATGGGCCAAAGACTTTAAATCGAGAATTCGGACTATATTGCAGCTTTATCCAAATCTGGACCGATCTAGGCCAAATTGAAACAAGTTAAAGCGTGCTAGGTTCGGCCGGGCCGAATCTTGGGAACCCACCACCATGGATTCGGCTAAAAATGTATACAAAATAAATTTCCCGGCACCACTTAGGCTGGAACATTGAGGTCCGATCTGTGACACGAGAAGCTTAGCTGCGAGCTACCGGGCGCGTCCACAGGTTGCGAATAGTGGAATGTTCCATACGGAGTAGCTGCAACGGAGAGTGTAGCTTAAGACAATTTCTGACAAACATCCTTGCATCAGGAGTAAGAAGACGACTATCAGATGAGCACACACCATGATAGTACCGATAGAACAGCGCCAGGTCACACACATTACGACGATGTTCAAGGGAAGCAATAGAGTTGGATACCGTACTGTCTTCAATTAACGCCATCGCTCTCCTCTGTACACGGTCCAGCCCATACATGAGAGTTGTATTTCATTTTTGACCTTAAGAAGGAGTGAAGTAATTCCTAAACCGTATAAGGAAGCCTAAGCACTTGAATGCTTCTTTCGACACTTCGAATACATGTTTAGCCCAATGGACATCACGCTGCATCTTCATGCTCAGAACATTAAGAGCTTTTGATTGCTCAACATTTAAAGCGTTGATAGACCAAGATGATCGTAATGGGTCAACGAATCGTTTGTGTGACAACAAACAGCACTGAGTCTTCCGTGCATTATATTCTACTCTATTCATTCGATCCCATTCAGAAATGGCCAGCAAATTCTGGCAGAGTGTATCGTCCACAATCCGTCTATTGTCCTCGATCTCCCGAAGACTCGGCCGATGGTCGAATGAGTACGAGTGACATAGGTTACCGTCATCCGCAAATGACCAGATCGCATTCGAAGTCTGACTCAACAGATCGTCGATGAAAATAAGAAATAGGGAAGAAGATAGGACAGAGCCATAGGGTACACCGGTGATCAATTTATGCTCATTGGATGAGCCATCCATCTACAACGACTTGTATAGTGCGATCTCTGAGAAAGCTCAAAATACATGGAACGAATCCATTACTGGCACCAAATGCGACAAGCTTTGATAGTAGTGCAACGTGCCAGAATGCCTTGGATACATCCAGAGCCACAAACTTTGGTTAGGCTTAAGTGGCAGTCTACCATCAGAGGTAGGTCAAAAGTATTGTTTGGGTGACCCTTGGACACACGTAATGTGTGTAATATGTGGTACAAACAAAAAGACGATCTTAGTATACCTCCATGCTATGGTGAAGAGTATAAAAAAATATGAACTTCTAAGACGGAACGATGTATTTTCCCATTTATGATAATTTTCCCAAAATAAATTGGTGAAGTCAAATTTTTGGGGAAAACTTCGAAATATGAAATAGGCATTAGAAAAATATGCCAAAATATCTGGGTGAGCAATTGCTTGAAAATCTAAAATCGTCTATGTATATATGGAGGATCAAAAGTTCACTTTTAAAGTGCAACTTCACACCATTAAGAACACTTCAATGTTTTTGCCGTTCGTCTTTCACAAAAAGGTCAAAGTGGGCATTTTAATGGATTTTGTGGAATTGGCTCAGCTGCAAGCCAAAAGAACACAAAGTGCAGAAAAATGAATTATATCAACCATAGTATTTAGAGCTTTGATGTTATTTTGCTTTTTATTGCAAACTCTTGGTCGCCATACAATCGAGTTTCACCTTTAACATTTCCTCTTGAAATACGAAGCATGTCTCGGATGGGGCTCATCAGCTCGTTCATTTGTCTGTCCTTTTGGAAATGATTGACAAACCATGAAATTAAAATCTCTTTTGTTCCAGCACAACGACAATGAAAACAGCTACAGTTACAGTTAAAAGCAGCCATAGAAAGAAGCATTGGGGAAGCAGATGAAAAAAATTGAGATAAGTATCATTACGATCGCCCCGACTGAAAACGGTGTAAGCCACCAACAATTGTGGTGGCTGGGGCAGCTGTAATGCGACAATAGCAATTTTCATCTGCTGCTTATGACCCCAACAAACAACAAGCCAAACTGGGGAAGAAGACAAATCAAAAATAAAACAATGAAAAATAAAAACACAAAATCATCAACTGTATGTCGATCTGAAGACGAAGATGAACGTGAATATCACACACGGGCAACGCCATCAACAGCATCAGCCCCTCAAACATCTTTCGACATCATTTCGTGGTGGTATTATCTCTTTTTGCCAACATTGATGGCATTGTGGCTGAAATGGACGACTGCATGGATATTGAAGACATTATCAGGTTGTCTTCATCAAGTTATGGTTTTGCTACCCATCATATACTAAGTTAGTCATTTCATTTGCAACACCTCGATATATCGAACCTGGCATGGGTTAAAAGAGGACGACACTGAGACAGAATCAACCGCCAACATATCTCTATTCACCACTGAGGAACTGCAAGCCGCCGCCAAGAGGCTCGATGGTAAGAAGCACTCGGTTCTGATGGCATACCCGCAGAAGTCATTAAAGTGATAGCAAATAACCGTCCCAACGTGCTGCTCGAAATGTAATACAGCTGCCTGCGAGACGGCATATATCCCGACGCTTGGAAGGAGCAAAAACTATTTTTTTTATTAGCAAAACAAACGAGGACCTAGCATCACCATTATCGTACAGACCACTGTGTATGCTAGACACAGCTGTAAAGCTGAGCGACTTACTAAGCCTAGATTTGATGAATCCATCAGAGCCGCGGGTGGTCTCTCTAGAAAACAGTACCGGCTGCGACTCAGAAAATCGACACTAGAAGCTCTAAAAGATGTACAAGACATCAGTCACTTTACAAGACCGATCATATTATTAGCAAAACAGCCTAAGGCGGGCAGAAGTAATACAAGCCTTAGAGACGATCTTCTTCCCGGCACGGGATAGCTGTGAGCACCACCATATTGAGGTCCAATCTGTGTGGTGTTCATTGCTATCACAAGAAGCTTAGCTCCGAGCTTCCGGGCGCTGCAACGGCAGTCGCGGACAATCAGCGGTATCGAGCGAAGAGTCTTAATGGGAGGCCGGGCGGCATCGGGTTTTGCACAAATACTGACTGCCTACAATGCACGATATGACAAGGCGAGTTATGGGTGCCTTTGTAAAACCAATGGCCAACCTGTTCTCGCGGCGATCGGTCCTTTGGATCGGAAAGAGCTTGTTTACCTAGAGGAGCTTGACGAGGATCGCCACCTCCACATGAAAATGTGGTTACAACAACAACCACCATCTTCAATCTACCTACAAAGAAAAAAATATCGCAAAAAAATTTAAATTAAAAATTTAATTGAATATCAAATTATTTACAATTAAAAAATTAATTGATTCAATCATTTTCTAATTGAATATGATTTTTTTTTTCAACTACAGTCGTGATTTAAAATTCTGGCATTTTCAATTAAGAATTGATTGATTCAATTAATTTTTTAATTGAATCTGAACATCCTTTCAATCTAATTGTGTTTGAAAAATGTTTAACTTTCAATTAAAAAATTAATTGGTTCAATTATTTTCGAATAGAATCTTAAAAAAATTTCAAATGTGGCGATTGAGTATATTCAATTTAAGACTATTTTGTCCCCTACAATATAAAAGGAAGAAGAGGGGAACGGAACGAGGAAATGCCCATACGTACCAAATTTCGACAAAATCCATAGAAATACCATGACAGTCGGTTCTACGTGACGGATTAACCTGATGGAGTCCTTCATAGGCTGGTTCCTCAGTGCATAACACACTGCTACGACAACAACAACAAATCTATATGGCAGCTCTAGCCGACACCCGACATTTTTTGGAGAAACCGCTCGCGGGAGTTTTCTTTATACTTTTGTCAACAGACCTTTGCCTTAACAACGCACCTCAAGTTTATATTCCAGGAGGTAAACATCGGTGTATCAATCGGTGTATTGAAAAAAATTGGACTTTTCCAAAAAATTTCAATTATTTTTTAATTGGATTAATTAAAAAATTAATTGAAAATTTCAAGAATTTCAATTATTTTGATACCCACCACTATAAGATAGGGAGAATATTCATTTAGTCATTATGTATAAAAAGGATACATTTCGCATCGTTGTCAAATTCTAAGATGATTTAACGTTGTCCGTGTGTCCGTCAGTTGTTACCACGCTACAGATTTCAAAAATTAAGATATTCAGTTGAAATTTGTATTTCTTCTATACGCAGATTAAGTTCTTCAATGGGCCACATCGGACTATATTTGGATATAGCTGCCATATAGACCGATCTGCCGATTTTGGGTTTTAGGCCTATGCAGGTGCATTTATTACCCGACTTTGCTGAAATTTGGAACAGTGAGTTGTATCAATACTTCCAACATCTGTCCCGAAAATGGTCCCGACCGGGCTATATTAAGATATAGCTGCCATGGAGATGATGAGAGGCTGCTGCTGCTGCTGACAAGACGGCACACTCCTCTGCAGATATGATAAAGATGACATTACCATCCCCACGAAGACGTCGATGAAATACCTAGGGATGAGACTGTATTCTTAATTAGCGTACACCAAACAAATCGAATACGCAATGACTAAAACAGCAGCTATGCAGGCTAATGACCAATATAGGTGGACCTCTTCCAACTAAGGGCATGATACTAATGGAGACCACTAAGAGTATTTTACAATGTGGCTCTAATATATGGGCGCGGACGAGAGCCAAGAGAATAGTATCGGTGCAAAGAAAAGCAGCGCTACGACCTACATTTTCAGAAGAAGTCTTCCTTGTAATCGCTGGCATGAACTCCATTGATCTCCTCATAATAGAGCGATGCAAGGTCTTTAGAACCAAACATGAGGCCGCGGATCAAACTGACCCCTCACAATACGTGGAAGAAAAGACCATCTCAAGATGGCAACAAAAGTGGTTAAACCAAAATTAGGGGCAGGTAGACGCATTCACTAATGCCTGATATACAGAGATATAGAGACAGGAGTCACGATGATGTGAACTTCTAACTAATCTAGATGTTATCTGGCCATGGGTTTTTCAGGAAGTATTTGCATCGCATGAGTAAGTGCACTATTTACATGCGGGTGTAAGACGGAAGAAGTTGAAAACGACGCCGAGCATACATTCTTCGACTGCAGTCATTGGGCTAAGCGACGCAGAGAACTGGAAACGCTGATTGACTACGTTTCATTCGATGACATAGAAATTGAGAGACAGTCACCGCTTCAGTCATAAACTAAATAAATACTGCGTAGAAAGAAGATGGACCTCGAGGCAATGGCATAGGGGACAACGCGGATGTCTGGACGCTGACAATATGTGTAAGGGATAGTTTAGCGCCAAATGAGAAGCTCCACCTCGAACTAATGCGAAAGTAGTACCGAGATAGAATCTGTACTCTGGGGTGATATAGGGTGGGTTTTTAGCCAGTACCGCCTATTAGACGTACCCCGGCATACAACGATAGATATAATCGTTAGGAACCTTAAGAATTTTCCCATCCTATCACGCAAAAAAAAAATGTCAGATCCTTCAACTTAATGAATTGCTATGTGTATAACTACTAATTCCAACAATGGATTTAATTTAATTCAAGTAAATCCAAAGTATTAATTAAGATTCTACAATCCAAATCTGGATAATGCTCCCCATTATCCTTGATGCAGAGTATTCAATATTCTAACAGACCGAACTTGCAGCCATTTTTTTTTGGTTTGTTTAAAGTTATTTACATCATTCCATCTTCAATTTATGGTTTCATGGCGTGTGGTGATGCCAACAGACGCCTAACTTGTTGCAGCCCATTCTACTGTCATCTTCGGAAAGTCGAGGTTGCTACAGCCTTGCGGTTGAACAATTAAAGGATTTTTGGCCTGAGAGAGTGTTATGGCAATCGATGCCACACAAAACCACATTTTGTTTCACTGGAAAAGGGTTTAATTTTACCACCATCACCACGAACACTATCGTCATCAACAGCAATCACAAATAAAACTGTAAAAACTTTTATGGTTTCCATCCAGTCGCAACAAAAAAAAGAAAAAAATGAAAACATCTGAAATTTTTGTGGTTGAGAAAAAGTCAACAATTTCTGTAGCGAAAAGATCACAAAGCTGAAAAAAAACCAGGTTAAATTGCAAAGTTTTAGACCCAAAAAGAGATATTCATTTGTGGCTAGAAATACTATCGACCACAACTACAAAGTTGAAGCTGAAATTCTGGTGAAAATAATACTCAGGGTCTTCAGGGGAGCAAAAAAACAATCTTACTGTTGTCCAGTTGGTGGGTTAAATAGTTCTTTACAGGGTTGCAAGCCATGATTCTTATAGGTTAGATTAGCTTAGGTTGATAATCCGCTCCATGTCACTATGGAGTCATATAACTTAAGCCAAAATCTTCAGAACAACAATGGCTTTACGACGTTGGAAACAAGGGTTAGGGTTTCGATTATCCACCAACGTTGATTAGTCTCATCGTCTGGGTTGGACAGAAGTTCAACCCCACAAGACGAAGGGGGGGAAACAGAAGGGGAACATTGAACGCCAGTGATGTTGACGATTTCTGTTTAGATGACTCGCTATGCGGCTTAATCACCCTCTGTTTACAGATCGACAATTTCTACGGCGCTTGTGAGGTGCTGTCTTGGAAATGTACTCTTCTTCGATCGCTTCGAAAAATCTGTCAACTGAATTCTGCATGTCTCCCTCTCCTTCCCATAAGCATTAACCAATTTAATTTGCAGATTCTTAGACATAAAATTTTTCGACCATAGGCTAAATATCTCTATTATTTGAGGACACAGAAATACACATGAGACTTTGGAAGATCCATTAATAAAAGTGATCGCTTACTTCAGCTCTGTTCTGAACTCACTGCATAAGACCGTTCATTTAGGCGACTAGTTGGCATCATTTCGGGGCGTGTTGTATTGGAGGCCACCGTAGCACCATAGGCATGTCCGCTCATGACGCTGAACGCCTGTATTCGAATCCTGGCGAGAAAAACAGAAAAAATTTTCAAATTGGTGGTTATCCCCTTCTAAAGCTGGGGACATGCCTTTTAAAAACTTCTCCCTAAAGAGATGAAGCGCTGGGGCATGCCGTTGGGACTCGGCTCTAACAAGGAGGCCCCTTATCATTGAGCTTAAACTTGACTCGGACAGTACTCATTGATATGCTAGAAATTTGACCCTGTTTCTTAATGGAATGTTTATAGGCAAATTTGCGTTTGTAAATTCTACGGCACTAAGGGATGCAGGGAGAGGAAAAGTGTGATTGCTTCAATAATGCTTATGATGTGGAGTAAAGGTCATGACCAGATGATAAAGGTAAATGCCACAGGGACACCTCAAGCGAGTTTTATCTAGCCGCTGCTCTAAATCTTTGTGGTAGTTGGTCATCTTACCAGAGGTGAGATGGTGATTGGTGATAAGATCGAAGGCCGCCACGGTGGCCAGCTGAGGTAAGCTTGCCCGCCTAAGACGACGAACGCCGGAGTTCAAATCCCTGCGTAGACATCAGAAAAACTTTCAGTGATGGTTATCCCCTTACTAATACATGCGACATTTGTGAGGTATCATGCAATTTAAAAACTTTTTCGAAAAGAGGTGTCGCGCAGGGGAACAGGGTATTTAGGTGGTGTATAGTAGCACCAGAGATGGCCTGTCAGAAACAGTGACGTATATGACATACATTTCCGACGTATATTACATACGTCGAAAACGTCGTAAACCTAGCCAAAAAACTAGGTTTCTGACAGAAAAAAAAATTCGAACGAAAATATGTCGAATTTTTAATCTGATTAACTAAAAATTTTGGCATAAGTAATTTTTTCCTCTTGGAGACGAACAATATTGAAATTGGAAAAAATCGGTTCAGAATTAGAAAGAGCTACCGTAGGTTTACACGATTTTTACCAATATTGCAATAATGTGGTCATTTGTTAACCGATCTTCACGAATTGTGGCACACGCAAAATCCCTCGCTAAATCCCTCTGGCTGTTGCGAGTTATTGGGTGGTTGCAACATTTGTATTTATTAATTATTTCTTATCCTTTTGCAAAATTATTTGTTTCTCCCGCTTTAATTTGCTTTTTGACAGCTGTTGACAACGACATATGTTATAAAATGAATGACATCTGAGGTAGTGTCAAGTGAAATGGTAGATGGCGTGTTAAGTATGCTAATGTGAGGTAATGTCAAGTGAAATGGAAGATGGCGTGTTAAGTAAAGGGTGATTTTTTTGAGGTTAGGATTTTCATGCATTGGTATTTGACAGATCACGTGGGATTTCAGACATGGTGTCAAAGAGAAAGATGCTCAGTATGCTTTGACATTTCATCATGAATAGACTTACTAACGAGCAACGCTTGCAAATCATTGAATTTTATTACCAAAATCAGTGTTCGGTTCGAAATGTGTTCATTCACCGTAACGTTGCGTCCAACAGCATCTTTGAAAAAATACGGTCCAATGATTCCACCAGCGTACAAACCACACCAAACAGTGCATTTTTCGGGATGCATGGGCAGTTATTGAACGGCTTCTGGTTGCTCTTCACTCCAAATGCGGCAATTTTGCTTATTTACGTAGCCATTCAACCAGAAATGAGCCTCATCGCTGAACAAAATTTGTCAAAATTTGAACACATTTCGAACCGAACACTGATTTTGGTAATAAAATTCAATGATTTGCAAGCGTTGCTCGTTAGTAAGTCTATTCATGATGAAATGTCAAAGCATACTGAGCATCTTTCTCTTTGACACCATGTCTGAAATCCCACGTGATCTGTCAAAACTAATGCATGAAAATCCTAACCTCAAAAAAATCACCCTTTATTTTATTGAATAAGTAATGTTACTTTTAAGTATTGTTATTGAATAACATAATTAACACTCCATGTACCATTTCACTTGACACTTCCTCAGATGTCATGCATTTTTAACATATGTCGTTTACAACAGCTTTCAAAAAGCAAATTAAAACGGGAGAAGCAAATAATTTTGCAAAAGGATACAAAATAATTGCAATTTCTAAATATAATTGATGAAAACTAATAATTTATTGATTTTTTGGTTCACAAAAAAATCCTTAAACGTTACTTTATAAATTGACTTGAAATTTGCGTATATTTCCAATTTATTGTGTGAAAAATGTAAATGCAAAAATTAAAAAAAAAAACTTAATATTTCTTTTATTGCGAAATTTTTTTACATATAAACTCTTCTATATACAACGAATAAGTGACAATAATATTTGTTAAAAATCAAACTTTTACACTGAGTTATTAAGGTTTATGACGTTTGCGACTTTTTCTACGTTTTATACAAGTATACGACGTTTTCGACTTTTACAACTTTTTGACAGTCGGAAACCTAAAAAATCGTCTTACGGACCATCTCTGAGTAGCACTGAATGCGATACTTGATCTGAAAATTGCCCTTAGGCTGAGGGAGTCGGGATCATGGCGCTTTTTGGATTTTGGGCATTCGTTTGTTCTGCGGACGACGCGTGGGAATATGTGCGGATCTTTCTTCGTAGGTGACCTAGAGGTTGTCTTCCTGGGGAGAGAGAGCTTTGGTTTGGGTCGTCCCGCTACTCTTGAGTCCTTCTGTTTGCACGAAAGGGTCCAAGGTGGATTGGGGTGTTTATTGAATTTGTAGGAATAAAGGAATCATATAGACTTCTGAATGGATGCAGTGTCTTTCAGGTAGAGGTTTTTGCGATCCTCAGGGCCTGGATGTGATCCAAAGTCAGTAGTGTCGGCCCTCTCACACTGTCACGAATTATGTAGACAGCCAGGCGGCGCTAAAGGCCTTGTCTGCAGGTCAAGTGAGTTCGATGATTGTCGGGAGATGCAAAGAGAGTCTCCAAAGTTTGGAGGCTGCTTTCAAATTGTGGGATGGCGGGGAACAAAGCGGCTGACGAGCTGGCCAGATTTGGGTGGCGTATGGACTCTGGAATTGGGATGTCAATGGTAAAACCCCTCTGTGTTGGCTGTTTCGAATGGTGGACTCGGCGTGGGCTAGAAGGGTTGCTAGGGCTCTTGGCCAGGTTCTCCCGGAGGAGCTGGGAAGCGTGATGTGGTATTGCTGGTGAGAGTCCTACCCGGCCACTCCCATGTCAGGTTGCTGACATGGCGATGGGATAGGGGCAGTGAGGACTTCTGCAGGGTCTGTGGGGATGAGGAGAGTTGGAGACGGTTGATCATCTGCTGTGTCAAATGCCCCACGATGACGGGAAGAAGGCGTATGATTATGGGTGAACCCTTTTTCTATTTACTGAGCTCTCTACATTCTCTCGACCCACGAGTAATTGTGGAATTTTGCAAGGGTCGGGGATCGCCGACGGAATAGCCCTCCAGTCGGCGAGACTTTTTTTGGTCACTATGACGGCTTTTTAGTTTCTTCTTTATCTCTTTTTAGTGGCTTTCGTCTCTTTTTTCTTTCCTAATTCATTTCATTTCCTTTGTCATTGACCGGCTTTTGCGTCTAACAGATACCGGCAATTAGGTGGGGACACAATACCAGACATAAACCAAATTAGGTGCGTGGCATGGAAAACAATTAAGGATTCTGTAAGTACCATGGAATTCCTAACTTAGATTTTTTTCGAGGTTTCTTTTTTTGTATCTAGAGCACACAACAAGCCGATTACTAGCTTAGGTGTATGTCCATAGTGGCATGGGGCGGATTAATATCTGCACCCTCTTTTCAACCTAACATAATTATTTTTTTCCTATCATGGACCAGAGGTCTCCGTTTTCATTAACCTAACCTAGCCTAGATAGTAGACAAGTGGAGACTAATAAAAGTTTTAGAAGTAAGTAACACCTTTGGTGCAAATTTTAGAATTTGGAGTTTATTCTAAGCCTATTCAGCGGTCTGAATGTCTATCGATTCAATAAAGGATAGATAAAGGCAAGCAATTTTTTATTTGCCTTTGAACATTCGATTGAGGAACATATCTCCATTCAATATGGATAGATCGACCAACTATATTGCATATAAAATGGATTTTAATTGCATTAGCATATGAAAGCCAAAGGGGCGGAAATAGCCACTTTTCCATTCCACTAGTCCACTATGCATGTGGTAGTGCAATTAGTAAAAATAATCAATACTGAATATTGAATGCAATCACAGCAGTCAAAGCTGTGTTGCGTGTTGAATTATTTGGAAAAAAATCATATCGAGTGATGAGTTTATTATTGAAAAAAATTGCAATCGTACAAAACAAGACAATGCACAACACTATCCGTTGGCCAACAATTTGTTGCAATTTTCCTCCTTGACAGCGGAACACAACTAGGAAAACTAATGGCAAGAGAAAGTGTTAAATTACACAAAATTGAGGCAGAAAGGAATACAAATCATGTTCCATGAAATCATTTCTATACGCCCGCATGGGGCCCCCGCTTAAGAGAAATTGTGTTTTGCTGGTCACTGCAACGAATTTGGCCACAGCTTAGCTGGAATAAATGGCCCACAACATAGTTTATGCTCGAATCTAAGGAACAAACCCATATTTTATCTCTCAGCCCACCCACGTGTGAAACAGAAGACGACCAGAGGAGGTACAAAGCCCCATAGATTCTGTAACCAGTCCCACTGTCAGTCATACAGTAAGAAAAAAAAGGCCAGGTTGGAGAAGCTTCTAAATAACAACGCACAAAACCAGGGCCAAGTTTGAGAAGGAAAATAAGAAATGTTGAGAGAGAAAAAAAAAACAATGTTAAATCAAAGCTTACACTTTAAATATCACCAGAGCAAGAAAACCTAACTCAAAAAATCATTAATAACAACGTGTTGTTTTTTGGAGGGGGCAAACATTGAAATATGAACGGCATAAATTTGTAGTTGGTGTTTTAGCAGAGGTTTGTGTGGCATGGCAGCCAAAATAACAAAAAATCGACATCAACGAAAAAAAAAACAAAGTGGCTTCTCTTCTTTTTCTGCCGGCCTTAAAGACCATGAAAGCGCGCACCTTAACATAGTTGTAAATGTTAAAATATTAGAAAAAATAAAAACTAAACAACAAATTTTCCAATGGCGAAGATCAACACAAAATACAGAAAATACAAAGGCACAAAAAATGCAGCATTTTACATGAGGACCGCACCTTAAAATGTATCATCAAAATGAAATCAAAAATCCATAAACCACAAAAGGTCCAAAACAAACCAAGAGGCCAGAAGTAAAGCTCTCCAAAAAACAAAACAAAGCAAAGAACACAGTGGTTAGAGGTTACAATTTCCCATAGAATCAAAGTAAAGTAGATGACAGCTGGTAATCAATCAATGAAGATGTGTGGGAGGAACAGCTGTCAGTGAGGGCACTGAAGTGAAATATTGTAGATGGTGTCAGGATCGAAGACAAAATATAGTTCCCATGGAAAAATGTGACAAAATTAAAATTTTTAACAGTTTTCTTGGTACATTTCCATTTTTCATCGTAAGCAGGCATTTGCGTAGAAAAAAACTGTCAAAAAACTCCAAAGAAGTTAAGTTTTTCCAATATATGGGATTTAAAGTTCAACTATCTGTCCAGCAAAACACTGAAAATGGTACATTCTCTACATCCAATAAGATAGTTGCCACCGTGGATAACTTGTTTGAAAAGAACAACTACCGCCTTAAACGATTTAACGCATAGACCACAGTTAGCTGCCCACCTCGCCGTTCAACTAAAAGAGCATTCGATTAAAAATTTGTACTGATTTTGTACCATTTTTGATTTTAAATATTCCAAAAACAATGCAAAAAAGTAGAACATTCAGTCGGTTTTGCTTCCCACTGTATATATGATCTACACGCAAAAGAAATAAAACGTTTGAGACATTTCTACGAGAAACAAAGCTTTTCTTTTAATATAACTATGTAATGTTTCGCTACAAACGTTAGTCACAAACGATGCATTATTGAATGTAACTAACTTTGTTTATGGTAAACTTTTTAGAAACTTCGTCTACGGTAAAAGTACCTTTCTTTTGTTGTTAACCCTAAAGATCTTTATCGGTAAAAGCGTTTCGATAGCAGCAAATGATTATTCGTTTACCGACCCAATAATTATTGAGTATTTAGGTGATGGACAAAAAGTGAGGAGCGGTTGGTAAACTCGGAAATTGAAAATTTTTAAAGTTTCGCCCAAATACTCTTAGAGCAACATGAAAGGTTTTTACTATAATTGTGTATCATAATATCGAAATAAATTCAAATATACTCTGGAAGAGTTTGAATTACCAACTTAGATCTGCATATAATTGGCAAAAATTTGAGTTAAGTGTGTTACAACATTAAATTGAACTTGTCATCCTTTTCAATATGCACGATGTATTTTAAAATTAAAAAGTAAAGCGTGCTAAGTACGGCCGGGTCGAATCTTATATACCCTCCACCATGGATCGCATTTGCCAAGTTCTTTGGCCGATATCTCTTTCTGGGCGAATAAAGGAAAATGTTTAAGAATTACCATGTTATTTGAGCTATACCAAGTGATGAACCGATTGGGATCATACCAGGCATGGCTGTTGGAGACCAACGTGCAATCCATTGTACAAAATTTCGCCAAATCGGATAAGAATTGCGCCCTAAAGCTCAAGAAATAAAATTAAGACCATACATGGCACAGTTGTTCGTTAGTAAAAACAGCCCAATTGCAAATTTTGCCCATGAGCATTCCACTAAGGAACAGTGGCAAACTTCTCACATAACAATGAGTGCAGTCCGAATCAAGTTTAAGCTCAATGATAAGGGGCCTTCTTTTTATAGCCGAGTCCGAACGGCGAGCCGCAGTGCGACTCCTCCTTGGAGAGAAGTTTTACATGGCATAGTACCTCACAAATGTCGCCAGCATTGGGAGGGGAAAAACACCGCTGAAAATTTTTTCTGATGATCTCGCCAGGATTTGAACCCAGGCATTCAGCGTCATAGGCGGACATGGTAACCTCTGCGCTACAGTGGCCTGTTAAAATAACCCACTTCATGCAAAATTTCAGCCAGATCGGTTAATAGTTGCGCCCTCTATCGGTTTAAGAAATCAAGATCCGAGATAATGGACCGATTTGGACCATATTTAGGACCGTTGTTAACGGTCATGCAAAATTTCAGTTAAATCAGATTACTATTGCGACCGCTAGCGGGTCACGCACCCCTAGCGGCGAAGTCGGGATCCAAGATCGGACTATATGGGAGCCATATCAGGTTATGAACCGATTTGATCCATACAGTTGTTAGAAGTTAGAACAGAACACTTCATGCTTAATTTCAGCAAAATCGGATAAAATATTCGCTCTCTAGCGGCTCGAGATGTCAAGATCCGAAATAGGTTTATATGGAGACATATCAGGTTATGAACCTATTTGGACTATATTTGACAGAGTTGTTGAAAGTAAAAAAAAAACTGGTTGAAAATTTCAAACAAATCGGATAGGAATTGCGTTCTCTAGAGGCTGAAGAATTGAAGATCCGAGATCGGTTTATATTAACTCCTTTGGATGCCAGAAAAACAGATAGGTCGTTTCATTCGAACCATTTCGCACCAGAGAGAACAGTTTCTTACTGTTGGCTTTTGTGTGAACAATTCACCAGAAAAAGATGTTGAAAGTTGAGGATTTTACTCCGCCCACAATGGATTTTAATCTGCCCCTACATGGATGTCTGGACTTGTCATCAACTTGCTAGGTTAGGTTAGCTAAGGTCGGAGTGGCAGTCCCTTACAGATTCACTTAGACAGTTGCGACAGACCAAGGCCTATGGTGGGCATCGAATCCACGATCCCCGCACTGGCAATCCGAGCTTACTTCCAACTCGGCTACCGGGGCACCTATAAATTTGCTAACCGTAACGTTTTAAGGACTCAACATACATTTTAGCAGTTTGTCTGCAAACATTTTGCTGTCATAAGCAGAATGTGTTCGGTATGAGGCCACCGTAGCGCAGAGCACGTCCGCATATAATGCTGAATGCATGCGTTCAAACCCTGGCGAGAACATCTTAACAAATTTTCGGCGGTGGTTATCCCCCCCTAATGCTGCCGACATTTTTGAGGTACTATGCCTTGTAAAAACTTCGCCCATGGTATGCCTTTTAGACTCGGCTGTAAAGAGGAGGCTCCTTATCATTAGGCTTAAACTGGAATACAGGGTGGCTGATGAATATTGCTACAATGATGAATATTGCTACATTTTTTTTTCGGTGTATGGAATACATTTTTCTTTTATTCATGTTAAATTAAATTATTAAATTAATTATTAAATTATTATTAATTAAATTAATTAATTAATTAATTAAATTAATTATTAAATTATTATTATTAAATAGAAAAAAAGTTATTACATTTTTTTTTGGTAGCGGCTTTCATCAGCCACCCTGTAGAACAGCACTCAATTATATGTGAGAAGTTTGTTTTTATTTATAAAATTTATTTGTGCAAAGGCCTCAGCGCCTCAAAGACAAGCTGGCAACAAACTATTTACATTAATGTACAATTTAACAAAGTTTTCAAACATAATAAATTCAATATGTAATTTACATTTAATGTATTGTTCAAATTAACATATTTGTTCGAATCAAGGCAGCAGCGTTTCACAAATATGCATTTTATATGAAACTTTAAAGGCAGAATTACTGCTTATAGCTATCAAGTCATCTGGTAAGTTATATTATTGAATATCACCATTATAATCGATACAATGTTTGGTTCTTTCCAATCGACAACGTGGAACTCTTAAATTGTTTCGATTCCTAGTATTAATTTGACTTGATTTTGGAAAAATGAAAACGTGTGGTGACCGACATTATTAATGAATTTGAACACGAACATAACTACTTGACATTCATGCCGTCCATATATTGGCCGTATATTCCTTCCTACATCGTGATATGCTGATATCGTCGGATAATGATTTCAAAGAATTTTTGTTTTTTTTTTGTGGGCTTAGGCTACGGCCATGTATTTTAAATGTGATCGCACCAAGGATTGACTTTAACGTTTAAGATATTACTCAATTTATGTAATATTCCAATTACCGAAACTATTTTCTTTTTAACCTCGCAATCATGCAAATAAATTACTTTGCAATGTCGGCCCTAGATACTTTATCGAGTCCTCCTCAAACACTTCCTTGCCGCCCATATGAGCTAAAAACATTATTATAACATTATGCCTCATTGCATTTGGCAATAAACGTACCACCTCGGTCTTACTTACTCACTTTAATTGGCTATGACAGAACATTTGTTCCACTAGCCGAACGTAGAATAGCGTTCCAAGCGCCTCGCTCTTCTGCGCTCATCATAAAATCTCTGACACCAAGTTTCGAGGTATCTCCCACCACTTGATCTTTCCATTGGGCTTTTGGTCTTCCCGGTGGTACACGTGTTTGCCTTCAAAAGACTTCTTTGCTGGAGCTTCTTCATCCATTCTGACAACATGACCTAGCCAACGCAGCCGTTGTATTTTGATGCGTGTAACAATGCTATCGTCGTCATACAGCTCATACAGCTCGTGGTTCATACGTCGCTTATATTCTCCATTAACGCAAATATATGGACCAGATATTTTACGAAGAATCTTTCTCTCAAATACCCCAAGCACTGCCTCATCTGCTTTCACAAGTAACCATGCTTCAGAACCATGTAACAGCACGGGTAGTATCAGTGTCCTGTATAGTGTAATCTTCGTCTGTCGAGAGCTGGCCTTGTTTCTAAGCTGCCTATTTAGTGCAAAATAGCATCTGTTTGCCCGTATTGTTCTTCTCTTTATCTAAAAACTGGAGTCATTCGTTTCGGTTACGTGGTAGATAAAGTTACTGACTTTCTCTAAGTTGTGGTTCCCAACTTTCTCCATTTTCTTTATCTGCTCGGTTGTACAAGGCGTTTTGGAGGTTGAAACCATCCATTTTGACTTATCTCCATTTATTGCCAGACCCATTTTTACTGACTAAGTCCAGCTTGGTCCTAGTGGGATTAATCTACAAACGATTCAATTTTGCGAATTCAAAAATCAATGCCACATCTCTTTCTATATAGGTTCGCAAAAAAAAATCATTCTTATATGGATATAAAACAAGCACAAGTCATCTGCAAACATAAATAGTTACCATTGCACACCTCAAGAACAACATTCGCGACACCATTGCCTACATACCGATTGATATGCTGCAAAGAGTGGACACGAATTTCAAAAATCGGCTTAATTAATCGCCATTTACAGGATGTAATTTTCAAGACTGCATGAAAAAAAATGGGAATATAATATTCTCAAACACGTGAAAAGGCATTAAGTTCGGCCGGGCCGAACTTTGGATACCCACCACCTAGAGTATATATGTAATCCCCCTTTCTTCAGTATCCGGTGAAAACTGGATAACTTAAGCACCCAATTTTTTCAATCAATTTCGTAGAACAAAATATTGATCTTTTTGGCAGATATATCCAATTATAAACCGATCTGAACCATATTAAGATCGGATATTGGAAGGCTCAGAAAAACTCACTTTTTCAAATTTCAGCGAAATCGGGTAATAAATAAAGCTTTTATGGGCTTCAGTCCCCTTATCGGCAGATCGGTCTATATGGCAGCTATATCTAAACATGTCCGATCAGAACCATATTAAAGTCGGATGTTGGGAGGCCTTAACCTACTCACTGTTCCAAATTTCAGCGAAATCAGATAAAAAAATAAAGCTTTTATGCCCTTCAGAACATAAATCGGGAGATAGGTCTATATGGCAGCTATATCTAAATATAGTTCGATCTAAACCATATTTGGGTCAGATGTTGGGAGGTATAAATTAACCCACTATTTTAAATAAAGCTTTTATGGTCTTCAGACCCTTTATCGGGAGATCGGTCTATATGGCAGCTATATCTAAATATAGTTCGATCTAATCCATATTAAGGTCAGATGTCGGGAGGCTTTAAATAACCCACTATTTTAAAATTAAGCGAAATCGGGTAATAAATGAAGATTTTATGGGCTTCAGACCCTTTATCGGGAGATCGGTCTATATGGCAGCTATATCTAAATATAGTCCGATCTGAACCATATTTGGGTCAGATGTCGGGAAGCCTTAAGCTACTCACTGTTTCAAATTTCAGCGAAATCGGATAAAAATAAAGCATTTATGGGCATTAGACCATAATAAATGAAGATTTTATGGGCTTCAGACCCTTTATCGGGAGATCGGTCTATATTGTAGCTATATCTAAATATAGTCCGATCTGAACCATATTTGGGTCAGATGTCGGGAAGCCTTAAGCTACTCACTGTTTCAAATTTCAGCGAAATCGGATAAAAATAAAGCATTTATGGGCATTAGACCCTTTATCGGAAAATCGGCCTATATAGCAGCTATATCCAAATATGGTCCGAATTGGCCCGCTCAAGAACTTAACCAGCGTACATCAAAAAGACGTACCTGTGCCAAATTTCAGCACCTTACGGTGGTGGGTATAATAAAAGAATTAAGACAACAACTGGCAGTAAGTTTCTCTAGATCACCCTGTATTTGCAAATTTTTACACAACAAAACACTGTAGTTTTTAAAGACATCCTGAGCTCACAAAATTCCCCATGCCTGCTTGCCAGCTGAGCTGTTAACGGCTGTACAATTTGTATTTATTTCTATTATAGGTTGCTAGATGGATGTGGTGTTGCTTTTGTTTTATGGTGAAAAACTAATTCAAGATCATCTCGATTAAAATGTTAAATGTGGATACGACCATTTTCTTCCTTCAGCAGCTGAATATGAGCGACAGACTATGCTTCCAATTGGAGAGAATTGGAAAAAATTTAAGAAAGGAAGAGGAGAAAAAAATAAAAAACAAAAACAAACGAACACAAAATGGATACAAACATTGACTAAAACTATAACTAATGGCCTATCTATCTGCATCTATCGATTATTACTTATCCAGCACAATGTGGAGGTCGGTCTCCTTCTAAGCTCGACAAAAACAATAAAACAAAAAAATAAAAACTTTTGTTTACAACGACAATTTATGGTAGATTGTGGCCGCCGTGGTTGCTCTTTGCTTGTCTATATCTGCATTATAAAGTTTTTATAGTTGATGAATTGATTACAAATTGAAGCATATGCCACAAAACGCTAAGAGTTTTTCTTCAACATTAAAGTTAGCCAAAAGCCGGCTAGGCTTGAAATGGCAGGGAATTTGGAGTGATGGAATGTGTCAATGATGAAAGGGGGAAAAAGTTATCTAAAGAAAAGTTTTCTTCTATACCTTAATGTATTATTTTTTTTTTTTAATAAAATTAGATTGGAAAAAGCACTTACCACTAAAAGTATTATGAAATAGCATCATAGGGACTTACCTAGAATAAGAAAGAGAAAAAGAATCGTTAGTAACACTTGTACAATATATTTAGTTTATGTATAAAACACTTTTTAGATACTAATCACACCAAAAGTCATACAACTATATCCTTATTCAACCCACCCAGAAAAATTGTCGACAACTTTTATTCTGCCTGCAATAGGGGCATAACTATGTTGAAGAAAATTTGCCAACTCCAATTGCTGCCATAGGCACACAGACATACGTTGTTGTTTTTTTTTTTTTTTTGTTGAGATTGCCGTTGCTGCAGCAACAACATTTCCTTATAAATAACTTAAGATTAATATTTTATTATTTATATCGCTGTCTTGTTTCTTATTAAAAGAGAATTATTATTAAGAAAGTTGTATCAAAACGCCCACCATTTGATGGAAAAAGTCAGAAAATAAACAAAAACATAACTATCGTAGAAATTTAATATCATACCCACGTGATAAAACGATTTAAGAATTAATGGGAATATTTTCTTAATTCGGAAAGTCAATTGAAAAGAAGATGCGGTATGCTTATTGTTGTTATACCCACCACCAAATATAAATTTTTATACCCAACACCACTACTTTAATACAGGGCATTATACTGCATTACTGCATTTGTTTGCAACACCCAGAAGGAAGAGAGATCGACCCATTGATAAGCATACCGATCGACTCAGAATCGCTTTCTGATTCGATTTACCTATGTCCGTCTGTCCGTCTCTCCATGTTATTTTATATACAGAGTACAGGTCTCAGTTTTCATCCGATCGTCTTCAAATTTGGCGCAGGCATGTTTTTTGGCCTAGAGACGAAGTCTATTGAAATTGGGAAAAATCGGTTCATATTCGAATATAGCTCAGATATATATGTTCGTCGGATTTGCAGCAATATTGCAATTAAATGGTTCACCGATTCTCTCGAAATTTGGCAGAAAAGATTTTCTCTTGACTCTCGACATTATTGATGGAAATTGGTTCTGATTTAGATATAGCTCTCAGATATATATCGCCGGAGCCACTGCAAGCCCATTTATTGCCCAAATCTTGCCAAAATTTTGTACAAAGCTTTCCTCGACAACTACTACAATACCCTGAGAAGTTTGCTCGAAATCGGTTCACATTTAGATATAACTCCCATATATATGATCGGACTCGGCGATCCTTTATGGAATATTTAAGAGCAAATTTGGAATTTGAACCGTCGAAAAACACTTTCGGATTCCATAAGAATTCTTTCAGAATTAGGTTGGAATTCGATAAGAAAAGTAGGAAAATACATCTGAATTCTAAATAATTTTATTCGAGAATTCGGTCAGAGATCGACAAGGAAAAGTCGGGGAACAAATCTGTATTCATTAAGACTAAACTTCAAAATTCGGTCAGAAGTCTGAACAACAACTCTAAATTACCTCCCGAACTTTCCATAATTTTTGTTTAGAATTCTATAAGCATTTCATTAGACGCATCGGCAGAAACAAAGGATTTTCCTCCGACATTTCGTTCCGAAGTCGTGTCAACCACTCCATTTATTTTTCGCCAAGAAGTCGTACAGACTTTGGGTCCGTATTCGGATGAATTTTCAGATTTTCTTACAGACTTCTGACTGAATTCTGAACGTTTGGTTCACTGGGCAGATTGCGTGCACTACAGTTCACGCGTAATAGACAGTAGAGTGAAAAGGAGACAGAAATGAAACCAGCGCACGTGATAAGAAAGAATAGCAGCCCCCGCGGATATGAAAGGAGTTCCAATTGGAGAGAATTCTCTCTAGTCCGCTGACTCTGGTCTCTATAGTTGCCTTGAATTAGGTAAGGCCTACTTGTCTGAAGAGAACTCAGCAAAGAAAACAAGTAAAAGCGTGCTAAGTTCGGCCGGGCCGAATCTTATATACCCTCCACCATGGATCGCATTTGTCGAGTTCTTTTTCCGGCATCTCTTCTTAGGCAAAAAAAGGATATAAGAAAAGATTTGCTCTGCTATTAGAGCGATATCAAGATATGGTCCGGTTTAAATTAAATTATATGTTGGAGACCTGTGTAAAATGTCAGCCAATTCGAATAAGAATTGCGCCCTTTGTGGGCTCAAGAAGTAAAATAGAGAGATCGATTTATATGGGAGCTGTATCGATACCGATATACCGATTCAGACCATAATAAACACGTATGTTAATGGTCATGAGAGAATCCGTCGTACAAAATTTCAGGCAAATCGGATAATAATTGCGATCTCTAGAGGCTCAAGAAGTCAAGATCCCAGATCGGTTTATATGGCAGCTATATCAGGTTATGAATCGATTTGAACCATATTTGGCACAGTTGTTGGATATCATAACAAAATACGTCGTGCCAAAATTCATTCAAATTGGATAAGAATTGCGCCCTCTAGAGGCTCAAGAAGTCAAGACCCAAGATCGGTTTATATGACAGCTATATAAGGTTATGGACTGATTTGAACCATACTTAGCACAGTTGTTGGATATCGTAACAAAACACGTCGTGCAAAATTTCATTCCAATCGGATAAGAATTGCGCACTCTAGAGGCTCAATAAGTCAAAACCCCAGATCGGTGTATATGGCAGCTATATCAGGATATGGACCGATTTGAACCATACTTGGCACAGTTGTTGGATATAATAACAAAATACGTGGTGCAAAATTTTATTCCAATCGGATAAGAATTGCGCACTCTAGAGGCTCAAGAAGTCAAGACCCAAGATCGGTTTATATGGCAGCTATATCAAAACATGGACCGATATGGCCCATTTACAATACCAACCGACCTACACTAATAAGAAGTATTTATGCAAAATTTCAAGCGGCTAGCTTTACTCCTTCGGAAGTTAGCGTGCTTTCGACAGACAGACGGACGGACGGGCGGACATGGCTAGATCGACATAAAATTTCACGACGATCAAGAATATATATACTTTATGGGGTCTCAGACGAATATTTCGAGTAGTTACAATCAGAATGACGAAATTAGTATACCCCCCATCTTATGGTGGAGGGTATAAAAACTTGTTCACTCACACATCTCATATCTCCTCTCTCTATTTCAGAGAAATTGCACAAATCGTTAGGTTAGGGCTCGGAGGCCTCAGATCTATTGTGTACACCCGAGAAGGAAGTAGAGAAAAAGAAAAAGCAGAAACACTGATATAAACACACCACTAATATAAACACACAACACGTGACAGCTAAAACGACAGAAAAATTAAGCCAACGGAATCAACAAGTAAAATCGGGCGATTGATTTATATGGGAGCTTTATCAGGTTATAGAACGATTCAGACCATATTTGGCAAGTATGTTGGTTTTAAATGGGAGTTTTATTAGGTTATGGAAAGATACAGGCCATATTTGGCACATATGCTGGAAGTCATAGGTGAAGTCGTTGTGCAATGTTTTAACCAAATCGGTTAAGCATTGCACCCTTTAGAAGCCCAAAAAGTATAAACGGAAGATCAGTTTATTTGGGAGCTATATCAGGTTTTGGACCTATTCGAACCAAGCCTTGTTCATCAGTTTAATGTTACAGGAAAACTCATCGTGCAAAGTTTCAATCAAATTGGAATTGCTTTACCTCTTTGACAATTAGCGTGCCTTCAACAGACGGACGGACAAGGCTAAATCGCCTTAGACGAATATTTCGAAGTGTTACAAACGGAATGACGAATACCGCATCCTATGGTGGTGGGTATAGGAAGGTAGGGAACCAGTTGGAAGAAATTCTCACTCTTCTCGCGAAAAGTGGCATGGCAAAGGCTGAGTCTTCATTGCATTTGCAGGGCAGATTCCGGACCACCTCCAGATTTTTTTATCCTTGCTCAAGTAGGTGCCATGACTATTTCGTATCAACTTTACACCATCCTCCCTACCTTTCCTTCGTTTCTGTTGGAGAGTTTCGTGGCAGATACTGAATCAGACGCCACACTCCTTTATCTCGCCGCTGAAGGACGAGCTGCGACATCATAGAGGGAAATATTGTCCACAAAAGATCGTTCATAGAGTGGAAGATCGTCCGCAGAGGGGAAGTGGACCAAGAAGCTTCGATTTCTTATGTCCTCTCGTGTCGAGGAATCGCTCTCCGGTTGAGTCTGATTTGTCCACCCTCCCCCTGTGTGTGGTCGGACTCTTACCGATTGCCGACCCCTTTTGAGACGCTGGACTCGGATGGCGGTATCATGTATCTTCACAGATTAAGAGGATCCCCACTTTGCATGATCTGTAGGTCTGAACCCTTCAGAAGAGTGAGCTGGGATTATAGCGATCTACAGATCCTCATGCGACAGAGTCAAATCCCCAATAATGTCTACTCGATAAACTTTTGTCAAGCGGATGGTGGAGATTGGACCTTCAGATGGAATTGTTTCCGACGGATTAGTCGGACATTGTAAAATCACCCATGATGCTGAAAGCCTAGATTCGAATCCCGTCGAGAACATCAAACAATTTTTCAGCGGTGCTCACCACCTCCTTATGCTACGACATTTGTGGAGTACTATACTAATGCTTTGAAGCCACGCAAAAACTTCTTCCCAAAGAGGTGTCGCCCTGCGATACGCCGTTCTGTCCCTTATCATTTTGTTTAAAAATTTGAATCGGAACTCATTGATATGTGAGAAGTTTGCCCCCTCTTCCATTTTGGAATTTTTGTGGACAAATTTGCTTTTGTATTACATATCCTAAGAAGGCTTGGTATTATAATAACAAATTTTCAAAAGATCAAAATATCTGGTAGATCTGATAGGAAAGTTAAAGAAAATTTGACTCAAAAGAAAGCAGGAATCTACAGCGGTCAAAAAAAGTATTCATCATTCAATGTTTTTTTTTTTAATAAGTCTACAAAAGACAATTGGAATAAAAACATATTAAACTAATGATGCAGTAGTGCTTGTGTGATATATATGTACACAATTTCATTGTTTTTAAAGAAAAAAATAGTATTTATTGGAACAAAAAGGGCCATTTTACAGCTGAACACAAAAAATTAAACAAAAAAAGTATTCATCATTGCAAAAAAACAAAAAAATAAATAACATAATTTAAAAAAATTAATACTTTGTTATTCGACCACCGCGTCTTATAACTTCTTTTAAACGGTTTGACATCGATTGGACTAATTTAGCGGTTATATTTTGGTCTATATTAGTCCATTCCTCCATTATCACCTGTTGCATTTGACTCTTGCTCGAAAAATTGCGCGTTCTCAATTTGCGTTCGAGATGTTCAATTGGGTTCAAGTCGGGACTTTGAGGAGGAGTTTTAATGACTTTGGGGCAGTTATACAGCATCCACATCTTGGTATTTAAAGCAGAATGTTTGGGGTCATTATCTTGATAATATTGAAAGTTATTACCAAGCCCAAGTTTTACAGCACTATCTTTTAAATTCCTCTTTAAAATGTCAATGTAATACTTATGATCCATTACTCCATTAATAATTTCAAGATTTCCCGCTCCTGAAGCCGCCATACACCCCCAAACCATTAAACCACCTCCACCATGTTTTACAGTAGCAACTGTGTTTCGTTCTTCAAGCTCTGTATTTGGTTTTCTGTACACTATGACCTTTCCATCGCACCCAAAAAGATTAAACTTGCTCTCGTCTGCAAAAATGACTGTTTTCCAAAATGATTCGGGCTGTTTTACATACATTTTTGCGAAGTTTAGCCTTTTCACTCGGTTTATTTTATTTATAAAGGGCTTCTTACGTGCAGTTCTTCCTCTGTAACTATGCCTTTTGAGTGTATTTCGAATTGTTTGTGTAGTAACTTCCTTCCCTAAATATTCCATAGTGTTTTTACGAAGAATGGTCGCATTTGTCTTCGGAGTTTTCTGAACTTGCCGCACTAGCCAACGCACATCTCCAACTGAAAGTGCTTTTGGTCGACCAGATCTTGGTTTATTGTCAACAGTTTTCGTTTCTGTCCACTTTCTGATGATGGATTGTATAGTAGATCGTGGTCTATTTAATATTTCACTGATAGTTTTTTGAGTTAAACCATTCCTGTGGTGTTTTATTATCAAAACTTTTACCTCATCAGAAACCTTGTTTTGCTTACGACCCATTTTGACAAAAACTATATTTTCAATGAAATTAAATATTTGCTGTCAAGGGCAAAGCCTCCTTTACTAAATAAAACAGAAAAGGGGGATTCCCAAATAATATTTGAATTTGACTTTGATGATAGCACATCAATGATGAATACTTTTTTTGTTCTGTTTTTGGTGTTATTATATAAAATTACATTTTTTGCGCTAATTAAATTTATTTTTTGAATTTATTTTAAAACATATTACGAAAAATAAACTATTGCATAAAACTGCATTATTTGTTTACTTTAAATTTTCTTCAATTACCCAAAATAAGTGAATTTATTATCAATTTTGCTAATGATGAATACTTTTTTTGACCGCTGTATGGTATTTGACCATGAATAAATTTAGTCAATAACGTAATGTTTAGCATGGTTCTACGAACTTTTAATGTAGGAAACTTTATAAGATTTAATCGGTATTCATACGAAGGTAATGAACTTCTGTCCCACCCATTTCGACGGAGACAAAATAATAGAAATTGTTTTTGAATCGATTCTATCAAATCAGAATGAATATTGTAGTACGGATCCCATAGCACTGGACCATACTCGAGATTACTTCTGACTAGCGACTTATATAAGTTTGAGAAATCATAAGGTCTTTACTCCAGTGTTTCATGAAGCCAAGAGCACCATGTGCTTTGTTTACAACCATTGAGATGTGTTGACAGAAGTTTAAGCGTTGATCTAGAAGAAATCCAAGGTCTTTAAAGCTATAGACTATTTCAAGTTGATTGGAACCCAAAAAGTAGCTAGTTTTAAGAGGAGTTATTCTTGAAAATGGTATGTGCTTGCATTTGGAAATATTAAGTTCCATAAAGTTCTGGTTGCACCATTCGTAAAGAGTATCAAGGTCATACTGAAGATAACACTGTTCATCAGTCTCTCGTTGACCTGAGGATCTTAACATCATCTGTATACATCAAAATATTCGAGTGATTTAAAGTAAAAGGGAGATCGTTTATAATAAGGTCTATTTTTCTTAACAGAAGGTTGTGGCTGACTTTATCAAATGCTTTACTAAAATCGGTATATATAGTATCCGTTTAGTAGCGTGCCCTAAAGCCATCGTTGACCAAACAAGTAAATTCTAGAATATTTGTCATCGTCGATTTCGATTTCCGGAACCCATGTTGGTGAAATATGTCAGTCAGAATTTTCTCTAATAGCTTCGGAATAGCATTCAAAATTGAAAAGCCCCTGTAATTAGAAACCTCATTGCGATTTCCGGCTTTAAATAACGGTCTTATATAAAATTGCTTCCACAATTCCGGCAGATATGCATGCTTTAATGAACTGTTGAAAAGTGTGCAAAGGGGATACGAAAGTTTGAGAGCGCAATGCTTAAAAATGTTCGATGGAATTCCATCTGAAGTTATCTTCAGTGATCTTAAATTTTCAAGTGCTACGTTTTCGCCAATCCCCGACAGGTCTATAAAAGCTGAATTGTTGATTGTGTATGGATATGTTTCACATAAATCATAATAATTATCTGAGTAACTAGTGCTAAAAAAGTCAGCAAAGATGTCGGCAATACCTGAATCATTATCAGCTACTTTAGCTTTATATCTAAGAAAGTTCTTGCCTTGTCTGGAAATCTTCCACAGAGCCTTTAGATTTTCTATCGTCTTGGAGGTCTACGAAGTCCCCTGCCTGAATCCCGCTGCTTTTTTGCAGCAATTGGGCTTTTTATACCTTAAAGCACAATCGAAAAGAGTCGGAAATTTGAGGAACGCCAGTTTCATGAGTCAGGAACCCGAGCACCTAACATAAAAATACAAGAGCTTTAGCGCGCACAATACCCATTGGATATAAGAATGAGCAAAACTGGCTATTTTTGGAACTCATATTGATGGCTACCCATTCTTTTTTTAATGTCCATTTGTGTCCCATATTGTTTTGATTTGCATGGATGTCGGATTCTTGTTGGGTTTGGGTTGTGTTTGTGTTTCAACTGATCAAACATTTGGTAGTTGGTAGCTTTGAAGGAATTCGGTTTTTAAGTTCAAATTCGTTCAAAGATTTTCCTACCTCTTCGCAGATGTTAGCAAGTATACCAGTTAACAACCGGTTACATTGGTTAATATAAATGTGCATTAAAATCTTTAAATAATTATTCACATTATCAAGAAAAATCTAAATGTCAATGAGCAATGACGAATACAAAAAAAGAAGAAAACAATTTTAAAAATCGTGATTACATCTAACCGATATAGCCTCTGAGGTAAATAGAAATAAATGATAGGTTATGTGAAATACAAACACCAGTCTCTCTCTCTCTCTCTAATAGTCTGAATTTAAATGTAAACAAATTAACTTTTGAATTTAAACAAATAAGTACCGATGAATTTTCCATTGTTGAAAAGTTGAGCGCTTGGCTGAAGTGGAGGAGTAGGTAATTAAGTTGGCTAGGAAAACCTTTCAATACGAATTTTCCACATGAATGGATGGATGAAATGTTTTTTTGGTAATTGATGGAAAAGTGCCATGGAAAAAAGTGATACCCACAAAGCTATAGTCGCAACAAGAAGTTACGAAACAAGACTTTCAAAATTGAAAAGAAAAAAGTCATGGTAATGGGATTTGAAAACCCAAATAAAATACGCTTGTGCTTTTGTAATAGCAGAGAAAATTTTGTATAAAGATTTGATTTCACTAGACCTCCCAACTTTCTACAAAACCAAGACTTATGCTTGGAAACTCCTCATTCTGATTGCTGCTGACGTGTTCTTGGGTATTTCATCGACTAATTAATTAAGACGAACCCCTCAATATTTAATGTTCGACAATTAGAGGGACATTCAAATGAGTTGCCATGAAAACCCACACCTTTAGTGGCCTGAAGGCTTGACGTTGTGATGTGATGTTATAGCGGTGTGCTGTGCTGCGGTTATGTTTTCAATACGAAATTATTTGGTAATCGTCAAGAATTTCGTAATTTTTGTCGGTTTCCATGACTAGCTAGCTGCCTGTCTACCTTGTATCCGATGCATATTCCGTTTTTTATCTTAAAATTTTGTAATTGATATGTTCTTTTTTCCCAAAGACTCTTTTCCAACAAACATTTTTCCTTTTTGCTGTCGCCTCCTATTTGTTTTCCTCCACCATCATTAAGGTATTGAGTGCTTCAAGACTAATTTTGTTCGATTTTCGATTGAACGGCAGCAGTAGCATGCAATCAAAGAGCAGCCCACATGCAAAATGATTTTCCTTCCAAAAATAAAAACAAACCAAAACAAAACTCTCAATTTGTTAAGCAGAAATCTCATGTTTAGCGTGTAATAAGTTTTCATAGATTTCGATAAGTAAGTCAGTCATGTCTGCACCCATGTATGTAATGTGCATTTTGGATAAACAAAACAAACATTAAATAAAAAAAAATTCGCAATAAAATTTTTTAGCTGACAAGTTTAAATTGGAAATGGTGGCTTAACACTGAAAGGAATTAAGGGAAAGGACTAACAAGTTATTTAAAACCCTACTTCTCAAATGTAGAATCTAATGGTGTTGCTGGTATGAGGCTATGACTCGAATAACTTTGAACTTAACATCAGTAAAGCCGTGTCCCTATCCTCTTGTGATTAGAACAGCTATTGGTTGCCCGAAAACTAGATGGAGACATCAGGTTAAAATCCCTGATAACAAATAAGACATGTTGACATGACGAAACGTTTTCTGGAACATGCTTTACCAATCTGTATATGTAAAGTGCTATTTTCGAGTACTGGCGAATAGAATAAAGAAGTATAAGGCCAATATATCTGCGCTTGAAGAACCGCAATGAACTTCAAAAACATTATAACACCACTTAAGGGTGTCTTATCTTAATGGCAACTCATTTGAGTTTCCCTCTAATTGTAGAACATTAACTATTGATGGGTTAGTCTTAATTCTATTTTTTGTAGTTGATGACAACCTTGTGACACACCACAATATAGTTTAAAATTTCGACATCCGGTTTTACTATGCTAATGACAAAGCAGACCAAAGATATCTTCTACGATCACATAAGAAGTGCCTACGGTCACTATCCCAAAAATAATGGCAGGAAAATAGGAAGACAGAATACTTATCCATGATGGGATAATGCAATAGGGCTTTAGAATTTACAACGCCATAGAAATTGTAGCGAAAAATCAATCATTTCGCTATTCCGGTAAGGAAAGGTTTAGTTAGGTTTGATTAAAGATGTGGATGAGGATATTAAACCTGCATATGCCACTATGGACATACAGCCAAGCCCGCCATATGCTAATTGTGCGCTCTCAACACCGAAAAATAATCCCGAAGAAATCGATGCCAGAAATTCCTTGCTGCTTTCAAAATCCCCAATCGTTCTACATTTTATGCCTCTTAAGTGGATTCAAGTATGGTATTATAGGTGCGGATGTGCCGTACGGCGCATGGGCGCGAATGTGTCGGAGTCTGTTACGTGCGATAACCGGGCATAGACATGGGAAATTTATTATATTCAAAATTTAAAAAATAACCCCGAATATATGTATGCCAGGAATTTCGTGTTGCTGACAAAATCCCTAATCGTTCTCTATTATATGCTCCTAAGTCTAAGTCTAGGCCGTATCCGCACCTAAGCAGTGAAAGCTTTGAAAAGGGAAATATTTCAACATCTTATCATCTTCCCCAACTGACCTCCGTTGCCCTTCGACCACTTCACAGTGTTTCACAGAGCTAAAAGTGCGCTCGTCGCCCATGTTCACGCTTTGAGGACTGGGTCGCACTGCTTGGCTTCGCATTCGCAGTCCCCTGGCCTTTCCACCGATATGTCTCGGCATCCAAACGATGAGGATCGTTCCACCCTCAGAGAAGGCGTAAATTTACTTATTATACTACAAGATTGTTCGTGACCTTACCGTCCTGGTTGTTATAGCACTGATGATCAGTTAACTGGCCGTTAAGATGTTCACACTCAACGTCTTCGTGTTAACACCATACCACCCCATGGTCCTGCATATATTGTTATGGAGTCTCAGTCTAGATGCCCAGATTTGTTCTGCCTCTTGTTTTGAACCATCCATCTCTCGACTATGTCGCTGGCAGTAATGAGTGTCGTTTCAGGTATTCAATGCGAAATATCTTCCATTTCATCCAGGTTTACTATTGTCGCCTCGATTACACCTGTTTCTACTCTCTATCCTTTCTCCCATCGCCTTGAGTCGCTTTGTTGTGGTGGCTGACTCATACTTAACATATAAGTCTATAGATCGGATAAGTACAATAGTTTCCAATGCCCTGGTAGGCCTGGTTGTCATCGCCCCAACTTTCCCAAGACTACATGGTTTCTGAACCTGTTTTATTGTTCTATGTTGAACTTTTTCTCCATCAAAGTCTACCATACTACTGAGGCGAAAGTTAGTATTGATCTTATCAGGCTCCCGTAGAACAAGAGGACTATAATCGGATTCAGGCGCCATTTCGATCATACGGCCCGCAAAGTGCCCTACATCTGCGAGCCTTTTCAGTACGCTCCCCAAAGTGACCCTTCCAGTTAATTTTCCGGATGTCGCAATGGTTGTGTTGAGGACTTGAATATTCCTCGGGAGTGGTGGACCCACAATTTATTCACCTATGCCTAAGCATCTAAGGACTTGGTTAATTCGGTACGGGTCTAAAGATTGATTGAGTGTGTCGGTCTTTCCATCTGCCACCTGTCTCCACCCATCTCCCTTTGTATCTGAGCAACTCTCTGGGTATCGTACTTTTAATCAAGTCAATAGGTCTTTGATGCTGCATAACTTGATTTGCCGGACCATCGGAGTATATGTGAATCCTAGGCACGCTGCGAATAAAGCGGCTAAATGGAGCGACAGGTAGTCCACCTCCTCCTATAGTAATGCCGAAAATATTCCATCAAGTCCTACTTAAATGGCTGGAAACACACCTAAGCTTCAATGAACATAAAGCTGGCTGGCAATTATGAACCCTCGGACAATCCCTTTGTTTGTAAATACCGTCTCATCAAAAGCCTCAACTTGTCCTCCGTTGTCTCTTACTCATATGTTGTGTGCTAAAGTCTCAATTTAGACAAAGGCTTTTAAAAGCTAAATTTTCATCTAAAACGCTATCAACCTGTGAGCAGAAAGGCTTCCAGGAGTTAGGTTTCGCCACTATGGTCATCGATCTTTCGCAACCTTTTTCATTACATATGAAGTTTACGAGCTAAAACAACGCGTAAGCTAGAAGTCGATATACTGGAATCGCAACTGACGCCAGACCACGACATAAGACCAGTAAACGATGTTTTATGCAAAGTTTACCTTTGATAATTCCCTTAAGGAAGAGGGGCAAACTTATCACATATCACTGAGTGCTGTCCGATTAAAATTTTAAGCTCAATGATAAGGGGCCACCTTTCTATATCCGAGTCCGAGTGGAATGCCGCAGTGCGACACCTCTTTTGAGGAGAAGTTTTTACATAGCATAGTATGTCACAAATGTTGAATGATGCTCTCGCCAGGATCGGAACTCAGGTTTTCAGCGTTAAAGGTGGACATGCGAAGCCCTGCGCTGCGGTGGCCCGCCGATAAGGAGTAGGAACAAAAACCGAGTCTAATAATCACTACACCCGAAGAATATTCAAATCTAGCACACTAACTAAACTCGACATGAACATTCCATTAAGGAACCGGGAATACTTCTCTCATATCAATGAGTACAATCCGATTAAAGTTTAACTGACAAGGGGCCTCCCTTTTCAGGCCGAGTCCGAACGCCGTGCTGGTTACCTCACAAATGTAACCTACATTAGAGTAAAGAGATAATAACCGCTGAAAACTTTTATGATGTTCACGCCTGGATTTGGACACAGACGTTCGGCGTCATAAGCAAACATGCTAACCACTGAACCACGGTGGCCTCCTACCACCCAGCTGCGGCAAAATTCACCCCACTGCAGATCTACCCTTTGAAAAAGACCAGTCGTGCTGAAGGTATTAAGACAGCAGGTGCCGATGGGTTCCGCATGAAAAGGGATAAAATCCAAATCCAAAAATCATTGCTCCTGAGGAATATCCAAGTTCAACACAATAACGCCAAAACTCTTAGCACATGATCGCCGTACTACAGATCTACCCTTTGAAAAAAGAGCAATTCAAGAGTCAGTGTCAGTGGTTGTGGGTGCCCTTAAAAAATCTTTTAGGAGATATTGAGAAGACAGATATGTACAACAGGCGGAGAGTAAAGAATCCTATTTGTATTTAACTTTAGTTGTGATTTATTGTGTTTTGGTAAATTTTGTGAAATGTTGAAACTTCCATATGTCTGTTTGTTTTATGTATATGAAGTTTTCACAACACTTTTGCGCCCTACTATATTCCATAATGATTGATCATTTCCATTATGAAATTGTATATGAATTATTTTCTAATTTGCATGCTATTTCATATAATTCTGACTAAAATGTCACACATCACACGCCACCACACACGCGATTGTGGGTCAAATTTTAAAGAGCCCCATTGTGCGTTTGTGGTCGAACTGACAAATGTTCGTCAAGCGCAAATCAAGTCAGAGTGACAGTTTGTAATACAAATGTTCAACACTTTAAAACCGACCCAGCGACCAAGTGGACAGGCAACCTAATGACAATGATAAATTGTGGCCATAATGTGGTTAGCCATATTTATAACGGCCAAAACAAGCTCATATGTACTATGTGCATGCATGCATCATCATATGTAGACTTTGTGATGGAAGTTGAATTCCATGCCGAAAAAAGGTGTCTAAATAACAACAAAGGGGGGAAAATTACCCATGACAATTACCATAATATCATTTATAACCGAATTGGTGGAGGAGATTTAGGCAGCAGCACCCAAACAGCGGCACTAAGCTCCTAACACGCAGAAATGCGTGATTGCAAAACCAATTTCTGGCGCTGAGTGCATTTAAGATACAGAACATGTTGTGGACAGTGTTGCCGTCCTTGGTCTTATCTTTGAAACTTGAAATTGTATACCACATAAAAGATGGGAGTTACACTTGGAGTGTTGTCATTTTCCTTTAATAAACTCTTGAAACACAGGGTCTTTCGTTAAGTGATGTCATTCAACGAATTTAAATCAAGCAAAGTGTGTGCCGGTCTCTTTGAAAATGTGAACTAATGATGTCGCCGGCCCAAAATCATAACGAACTGAAAATATGAAACATTTGTTAGCTCGATATAAAGCTCAAACTTAGTTTTACTACTATAGAAAATAAAATTTTGGCATAGATTTCGATGCTTCATAGTGAAATTTTTTTCACGAAATCCAGAATTGTACCAAACATTTGTTTTTTTATACAAGGGCAACTCTGCTTACAATAACAAACATCTAAACAACCATTCATAAAGTCTGGCTCAGGTTTTTCTACAACATTTTCACATTATTTATCTTTAACGTCATCGCCTTTTCCACCGTCTACAACATCAACGTCATTGTCAATGCTCTCCAGTCATTATCCATTTATGAAAACATCAGCCAACAACTGTTAGGAAAATGGCTTTGGAAAATCATTATAAATAGAAATGAAAATCGTTTTTCATTCAATTGCCACGCATATGGAACAAAATACGAAGGGTAGGTAAAGAGGGAAGCCACAAAACAAAAAACACAGTACAAATGATATGAAAAACGCAACAAAAGGAAAATTATGCGTTTATTTACAACAGTAAGCGCGGAAAATCAACGAATTGGAACGCTCTCGAAACTATTGTTATTCAATAATGACAACCAGCCAGCCACCGACAATGGGAAACACCTCTCTCCTTCCCCTCAATAATAATAGAAATCCAAAGCAAAGGTTTTAGCTTTGGAAAGTGTGTCGTTTGTTTGAGGCGGGGGGTTGAAATTCCTCATCGTTGTTGCCTCCATATAACATTTAGGAAAAACAATATCAGCAAACATCAAAGGCCTTGCAACGACAACAAAAGAATTTTCACGCGATTTTCCAATGCAGGAAATCCGTGGCCAGTGTTTGGTTGGCTGGCTAAAAGTCTACAACAAAAAGGGGTTATTTCCCATTGTGTAAAGATAATTGGCAGGCGGCAGCATTCCCCTAGTACGGGGGTTAAAAACAATTAAACTTTTCAATTGCGTTTGTGGCTGGTTGTGGCTAACAAAAATTTAACCACATTTTGTTGTCAATTGCAACGCCGCATGTGTGTTTAGATTATTATCCGTGCAACGTCATTCTGATGGGAGAGGGGAGGAGATTGATTGGAGAGTGACAACATTTAATTTCCTGAGACTGAAATACCAAGTGTCCTTTTTTCATAATTGCCTTGAGTTACGGCAGTCATTAATCATACCAATTCTTATATACTTTTTAGAAAAAAAAGTAACGGAAAATTTATAATTTCCATTAGAAATGTCCCTATCAATTTCATTGAATAATCAATTGCACAAACGAGTAGACATCGATTAGGAACACCAAAGAGGGTGAAAAAAACCAATTATATTTGCTTCAAATCAATATGCAAAATTTGCCCATAAACATTCCACTAAGGAACAGGGGAAAACTTCTCACATATCAATGAGTGCAGTCCGAATCAAGTTTAAGCTCAATGATAAGGGGCCTCCTTTTTACAGCCGAGTCCGAACGGCGAGCCGCAGTGCGACACCTCTTTGGAGAGAAGTTTTACATGGCATAGTACCTCACAAATGTTGCCAGCATTAGGAGGGGAAAATTTTTTTCTGATAGTTTCGCCACGATTCGAATCCAGGCGTTCGGCGTTCATTCATTCAGTGGACTCCCAATATTTCAATATTCGTTAGTTAAAACGCTACACGCAAAAAAATAAAACGCTTGGAATATATTTGCAACAAAAAAATCAGTTTTAGTGGGTAAGAATTATTTGTACTCATTTAGTAACTGAGTACCATTTCCTCCACTATTGACGTTAGTCATGAAATTGTCATCTTTTATACCCTCGACCGTAGGATGGGAATATACTAATTTCGTCATTCCGTTTTTAACACATCGGAATATTGATCGTCTCGACATTCGAAGTCGATTTAGTCCTTCCACGCTAGGTTAGGTTTAAGTGGCAGTCTGACAGCAGACTCAATTAGACGTTTTCGTCCATTTTGGTATCAGAGGAACAGAAGAAGGAATATGCCTTCTAGTTCCTACCGTTGAACCATCCAAATGCAAATGCAAATTTTGCCCATGAACATTCCACTAAGGAACAGAAGCAAACTTCTCACATATCAATGAGTGCAGTCCGATTTTAGTTTTAAGCTCAAAGAAAACCTAAAGTGATACTCATTCTGACTTCTAGTGCGGGACACACACACAGAAGGTGTTCTATAGTCTCTTCTTCTTCGATGTCCTCAGAGCTTCTGCAAAATCGTTGGTGGCAACCTTCAGTCTGTCAGCATGTTTTCCGATTAGACTGTGACCTGTCATGACTGAGACGTCTGTTCTAGCCAATGACAGCACAGCGGTAACCCTCTTCAAGTCTAGATTAGGCCACATAATTTTGGAATGCTCACAGCCCCCTCTTTGTGACCATATGTCATTCGTTGTCCTTCGGGCCTGATCCTGAAAACTTAGCTTACATGTCCCTAGAGGCATACCCACAGAGTCCATTGTCCCTGGAGTGTGTAAGGTAGTTCCTAGTCTCGCAAGCTCGTCTGCTTTAGAATTCCCTGGGATATATCTGTGGGCCGGCCCCCAGAACAGGTGTGAGAGATCTGCGAGAGCGGTTTTAGTGTTCAGAAATACGTTCTCCAGGGATTTAATGGCTGCCTAAGAAGATATTTATACCAATTGTCGTAATGACATTATATATAAGTCATTCCACCACTTCCTTGATTGCAAGAATGTCCGCTTGATACATACTGCAGTGGTAGGGTAACCTTTTCGATATGACCAGTACTAGATCTTTAGAGTACACCCCAAAGCCCACGTAGTCATCTAGTATGGAACCATCCGTATAGAAATCTATGTAACTTCTATTACCAGGGATATGGTAGTGCCAATCGGTTCTATGAGGAATAGTGGTACAGTACTTTTTATCAAAAAGCGGATCAGGTAGGGTGTAATAAACACTGCCTGGAACATCAGACATTGTATCAAGGATAACACAGTGTTCGTTACCGCCACATGACCAAAGAGCGATCTCCCTTAGCCTCTCTGCAGTGGCCGCAGCAATTTGTCTAGCCACAATGTCCAGAGGCATTAAATGTAGCATTCTATTTAGTGCATCAGAAGGTGTCTTCCTCAGTGCGACTGTGATGCACAAACAAGCCATCCTTTGGATCCCGTTAAGTATTGAGTAGTAGATGGACTTTTGAAGCGCCGTCCACCAGACCACAACACCATATAGCATTAAAGGTCTAACAATGGTTGCCTTTCTTGCCCTTTCCAAAATGTTGGATTTGAAGTTCAATTTCCTGTCCAGCAAAACACCAGGTATTTTGAGCTTTCTGTAAATGGGACAATCTCTCCCCCAAGAAGACAGGTTCCACTGGCAACTTGTATCTCCTGTTGAAAAGAACTACTGCTACCGTGCAAGAGGATTTAAACCTAGACCACTTTCAGTAGCCCTCTTCGCTGTTGCACATAGAGCTGCCTGCTGAAGTATACTCTTAGAGTGCTGGGAAACTTTCCGCCAACCGCAATTGCCACGTCATCACCATACGCGACCACTTTTGCGCCTTTTTCTTCCAAAGACAATAATATATTGTTAATGGCTATATTCCAAAGTAGAGACGACAGTACACCTCCTTGAGGAGTTCCTCAGCCGACCCATCTTTTTAGATCCACAGATCCCAAGCCTGCCTAGATACTCCAACTCCAACATGACTGACGTCGGTTTTACATTATTGAAAGCACCTTAAATGTCATGAAATGCTACCATTGTATATTCCTTGACAGCGAGAGAACCCCCTACGAAGCCGACTAGGTCGTGAAGGGCTGTTTCAGTGGATTTGCCTTTACTATATGCATGCTGCTGCCGCGACAGGCAATCTCCAGACATCTTTGCCCTAAGATATGCTTCTATCAACCTCTTATAGGCTTACTTATAGGACGAAAAAAATAGCACGCTACCTTGGGAAGAATAAAGATAGGCGCTTGAAATTTTGCATCTATTGGTGTTGGTCGGTTGGGAATATAAATGGGCTACACCGGTCCATGGTTTGATATAGCTGGCATATAAACCGATCCTGGATCTTGACTTCTTGAACCTCTAGGGGGAGCAATTCTTATCCAATTTGACAGAAATTTAGCATGAAGTGTTTTGTTTTGAATTCCAACAACTGTGCCAAGTATGTTTCAAATCGGTTCATAACCTAATGTAGCTCCCATATAAAGCGATCTTGGATCTTGACTTCCTGCGCCTTGCAGGGCGCAATTACTATCTGATTTAGACGAAATTTTGCGTGAAGTGTTTTGTTTTGACTATTAGATTAAAACCTACAATGAGATAATTGGGCGCTATCAATGCGGTTTTAGACATGGTAAAACCATCCTAGACCAGATAGTCACACTGCGCCAAATCCTGGAAGAGACCCGAGAAGGACAAATCAACACCTACACAGAAAAAAAAAACTTCACAAAAAATTTTCAATTAAAAATTTTATTAAAATTAAAATGTTTTCAATTAAAAATTTAATTGATCATTAATTTTTTAATGGAAACCGGATTTTTTTTAAATAACTAAGATTTTGATTGAAAATCTTGTCATTTTCAATTAAAAATTTAATTGATTCAATTCGTTTTTTATTGAATCTGAACTTTTTTTCAATCATTTTTTAATTTAATTTTAAAAATGTTGTATATAGATGTGATTAATTAAAATATTTTATTTTATAAAGCGAAAACTGCTGTTTTCATTGACTTGGCGAACGAATCGAGTGACAAAAAAAATTCAAGTGGTCTAGGGAGTATGTTTTTTGCAAAAATTGTTTACTGTTAGTCTAGGTCAGTAGTTAGACCTGAACAAGCCTCACTTCTCTTTTTGTCATAATTCGAGAAACAATATTTTCCGTTGCATTTTAAGGAGTGTTCTTGGAACCAAACATAATCCTCAAACTCGTGTTCCAGTGGATTTCGTGATTGAAACCGATTTTTATTTTTTCTGTGTACCATCTCTTTGTTAACTACAAAGTTGCTTTCGATACCCCTATACTGATACTGAGTTTGGTATCCCTGCAAAATTTACAAGTAAAAAGGCGTTAAGTTCGGCCGGGCCGAACTTTGGATACCCCTCACTTCGGATATATATGTAAACAACCTTTTGTCATAATCCGGTGCAAAATGCATAATTTATGCCCCCATAGCATCTATATCGAAATATGGTCCGATTTGTATAAAATTCGGCGGGAATATTGAGTGGTCTAATAAGAACAAGTCATTGTTCTAATTTGTATTACAAAATATTGGTCTTTTTGGTAGCTATATCCAAATATAGACCAATCTGAACCATATAGGACACGAATGTCGAAAAGCCTTACATAAGTCACTGTGTCAAATTTCAGCGACATCGGATTATAAATGCGACTTTTATGAGCACAAGACTTTAAATCGAGAGATTGGTCTATATGGCAGCTATATGCAAATCTGTGCCGATCCGAGCCAAATTGCACAAAGATGTCGAGGGGCCTAACACAACTCACTGTCCCAAATTACGGCGAAATCGGACAATAAATGCGCCTTTTATGTGACCAAGACCTTTAATCAAGAGATCGGTCTATATGGCAGCTATATTCAAATCTGGACCGATCTGGGCCGTATTGAAGAGGGATATCGAGTGGCTTAACACAACTCTCTGTCCCAAATTTCAGCAAAATCTAAAAATAAATGAGTCTTTTATGGGCCTAGAGCTTAAAGTGGCAGATCAGTCTATATGCGGCTATATCAAGATATAGTCCGATATAGCCCATCTTCGAAATTAACCTGCCTATGGACAAAAAAAAAAAAGAACCTATGAAAAGTTTCAGCTCAATATCTCTGTTTTTAAAGACTGTAGATTGGATTCAACAGGCAAACGGACGGCTATGACTAGATAGTCTTAGATTTTCACGACGAGCAAGAATATATATATTATATGGGGTCGAAAATGGATATTTCTATGTGTTGCAAACGGAATGACAACATGTAGATACCCTCATATTTCGGTGTAGATACCCCCACTCTGCAGGATGACACTTACTGATACACGTTCCTCAGTAAGAATAGGAAATAATCTCTCCGAACCATTTAATACCAAATGAGGTTTCCGACAAGGAGACAGCCTGTTGGGTGACCTCTTTAATATTCTGCTAAAGAAGATTTTACGAGGTGCAGACGTGAATGCCAACGACTTCGATAACAAAGGTCGCTCAGCGGAAGTAATAACTGCAGCCTTGGAAAGAATCGAAAGGGAATCAGTGAAAATGGGTGTGGCAGTAAATGGATATAAAACGAATGGCTGATCAGATAAAGAAAATGGAGAAAGATGGGATACTTTGGATTAAGTAAGCAGTTTAGAAACAAGGCCACCTTTTGATAGACGAAGATGGTTCTAAGCCATGAGCACTTGTGAAAGCAGACGAGGCAGTGCTTGGGGTGTTTGAGAGAAGGATATTTCGTAAAATATATGGACCAGTTTGTTGTTATGGAGAATTTAGGCGTCATTTAAACCACCATCCGTAGAACGACGATAGCATAGTTACACGTATCAAAATACAATGGCTGCGTTGTTTTGTTGTTAGAATGGATGAAGAAGCTGCAGCAAAGAAGTCTTTTGAAGGCAAACACGATGGTACACGCAAACCGGGACGACCCAAAGTCCGCTGATGATCAAGTCGTGGGGGACATCTCTAAACTTCGTGTCAAAGGTTAAAAAATGAGCGCAGAAGATCGAGGCACTTGGAACGCTATTCTACGTTCGGCTAGTGGAACAAATGTTCTGTCATAGCCAATCAAAAAAAAGAAAGCATGAAAGGATTATTTGGTATCCATGAGCGTGACCAAATCAAGTGCTGCGCTATTCAAAGCCTTCCGGTCCATAGGACCGATTGCAGCGCGAACGTTATGGCCATGGTTTATTTTAAGGCGCCAATAACTCACCTTGTCACATCGAACATCATGGGGATTCAGTATTAAAGCAAAAGCCGGTGCCACCCGGCTTCTCACTGGGACTCCCTACTCGATACCGCTGATTGTCCGTGACAGCTACTCGGTAAGGAGCATTTTACTATCCTTTACCTGTAGACAGGCACGGTAGCTCTCAGCTGAGCATCTCATAGTAACGATGCACTCCACATGTAACCGGAGTTCAAAGTTCCAACTTGTGTGTTCTTCAACTTTGTTATTAAACTTCATCACTAAGCTTTCCTTAGCGATATTAGCAAAAGTTCTTGGACCCAAACAACTATTATTAGACTTAGTTCTTTAGGAGATGGGATATTCAACAGATGACTGCAGTCTTTTGGATGACTCTTCCAGCGTTGCCAAATCAGGACATGGATCTCCCGGTGTAGCCGGGTCAGCAACCATTCCCCGAATTCAGTAAAGGGACTCTCTCTCTCCTTATTTAAATGTTAATCGAAATGTTTTCCAAAGCATGAGGTTCATATTAACTCCCTTCTAGACATAAAGTACATAGAAATGAGAGAATTTATATGTCGTCAAATATGCCATTGAATGGTTTAACCACCCTTTATTAGAGATGATGCTTAAAAGAAAGTGTAGAAAATGTTTTTAGATTTTCCTCAAATGCCTTATCATCCCACTCCAAAAAAAACACAACTTTCTTTGTTAAAGTGTTTTTTTCAAAATTAGGAAATTACTCTTACTTTCTATAAGTAGGCAAAATCGAAAAACTTGCAACATTTCACATATTGCACAGCATCAAATGTCATTAATTTTAATGTTCCCCTCCCCAAACTAAAGAGAGACCAAGTCGAAAAGACATCTGACACCAATGGGTTAAATTATAATAAATTGTTGTGCCTTTTAAACAAAACATTAAACAAATTATGCCTCATCTTGGTGCGGGGGAAAACGCTTCTACTCTACTCAATGCACCCCCTCAATGGCCCATGGCCTCATCACTGCCAGTTGTTGGATGTGCGTCTGTGTCACAATGAAACTCCTCCTACTGCTCATCTTCTTATGGTCATATGGAAGTACTTGTGGAATTATGCTGGTCTCTCTGTCTTAACTTGGCTAAGTCTATAATCGGCACTTAAGTGTCTCTAAGCATTCGTGTGACCTTACACTTAACTTATTTATTGTATATTAAATTTTCTGTTGGAAATACACAATGCTATCTGCGGATTTTCTACGACTTGCGAAGAGTGTAGTTGAGTTTATTATTTTTTAGTGGCCATTTGTTGTGTTGGCTGCTCGTCTGAAGATGGTAACACCAGTGACCCTGACAAAGCAAACAATTTGTTAAAAATGTCCATAAAAATTGCACATAGGGGCCCCCTTGCATAGCTGTGCGAGTGCAGCAGTTGCATGATGGTTGGATGGTCTTACTTCTGGTACCTTCAACACACCACAAGTCCGGGAGAGTCTGCCTATTCGCACAAGTTGCGACTGACCAAAAACATGCAGAGATCAACAGAAGCCAACAATGACTGTAGAAATTTTTTGAACATCACCAAACATTTCAAGACACTTAGCAATGAAAATGAACCCCTCCCCCACCAAAAAAAAAAAAAACATTCGGAATGACTAAAACAAAGCATGTTCATGCGTTACCAATCACTTTTACTCATGGAAGCTATCATCGGCATAAGGCAGTCGAAGAGGTTTGCTAAGCAGCCAGGGTTCGGCTTTACCACTGCATACCATTGCAGGAAATATACAACGCGAAGCCTGGACTTCCTTTACAACGCGACAATAACATTTAAATTTGCATTTTCTGCTGTTTTTTCCAAAGTCGAAAAATGCTTCCGCTTTGTCCCGCACAACTTAAAAATATGTGTTACTGCATAGGCAGCAGGAGAGTTGAATTCCTTCTCTCACTCTTTATACACTCTGTACAAATTTTTACACATGAACCATTTTGAAATGAAAAATTGTATAAAAAAATGATAAAGCTTTTCATTGCCTTTTTATGTTTTGGGAGGCGTTAACCCAACAAACAAATTTTCAATGTTTCATTTTTACACCATGATGCCAGTACGGGGTGTAATGTGAATGCCTGAATGTGTGGTCGGCCTATTATCATTTGTTTAACAATTTCTTGCCGCTATTATTTCCAAATTTAAGTTACGCCATAAATTATGCTGGCGATTTACCGCTAGTAAGGCGTGTTGCAGTGGGCGTTAAATAAGGAGTACATGGAACTGACATTGTGGAGCAGTGTGGCATGCCACACAAAATACCGTGCACTATTATTTCCATATCTCTATCACCATCGCCATCGCTGCAACCATTACCGCCACCACCACCATCGCCATCGTCAATTTTCATTTCCATTTCCATGAATGAAAACATAATAATAGAAATTATTTTGTTCACTTGTCCACACACAGCAAGCCGAAGACAAGAGCAGCAGTAGAAATGGCAGGTACGACAGTGTGGCCACATAAAAAGTGGGAAAAAACTGGCAAATGTCGCACAATACTGATTGACTGAGTTGATGGACTTGCACCATGACATGCTGTAACATTGTAAATAGGGAAGCTTTCAAGTGCTTGCAACGAAAATAGAAAAATAAAATAAATTCAATAAAGGAATATTCTTCAGTGGTGTCCCATTCAAGTTTTAGTTCAATGCTAAGGTACCGAATCTCTGAGTTAAGGTGGCTTTCCCCAATACCATGATATTCACAAACCCCAGATCTCAGAGATAGAGGAAGTGATGGAATCAATCTCCAGTTTCATTTGTCGTTCTCATTGAAGCTAACTCCAAAAAATGAATTTGACGACCATATGTGATGTTAAAGTATAAGTTAGCCTGTACCAAATCCTTCACACCTCCGGAGGCAACTTTTAGCTCGATTAAGACAAAAAAGGCGTTCCGAAAGGAATTCATCTATCGTGTATGTACGAACGAAAAGTTCGCTCCGTTAAGTTCTGACATTACACGAAAACTGGACGTCGTAAAGGTGCAAACACGAACGTAAACCCAACAAGACAAGACCAAATATGGTCCGATTTAAACCAAATTCGGCACGGACATTGAGTGGTCTAATACATACAAGTCACTGTTCAATATTGATCTTCTTGGCAGCCATATCCAAATATAGACCGATCTGAAACATATGGAACACGAATGTCGAAAAGCCTAACATAATTCTCTGTGTCCAATTCCAGGGAAATCGGAAAATAAATACGCCTTTTATGGGCCCAAGACCCTAAATCGAGAGATCGGTCTGTATGGCAGCTATATCTAAATCTGGACCGATGCTATATCTAAATCTAGGATTCGGAGCCAAGAGGAGGATCTAGTTAATGAGCAGATTTTTATACATCTCTGAAGAGCGTCCACCCATCCAAATTATTAGCTGCGAGTATAGAGGGGACATCTTCACGATGCGCTTTGCACCAGCAGAATGTATTGATACCGTCAAAAAACTCGTTCAAAGTACCCACAATCCTTGGAAGAGTGCAAAGCTTGACCTGGCGAGAAAGATGGATGCATCCGCCAGTTCACAAAGGCGAAAGTCTTCACAAGGGATGGAACAACAAATTCGTGACGGAACGCATGGTGAGATTCCTAGGCAAGCAGAACCAAGGTTTGGTCGCGGAGAAGTGGGAAGTCTTCGACGGGGAGACAAAGGTGGAAGGAACTCTCCTTGAGGTGGGCATTAAGTTTCGTTATGACTGGAGGCATGACGTTCTTCCGGCCAGCTAGTTCGCGACGGAACGCAAGGAGGGATTCTAAGGCAGACAAAGCCAAGGTTTGGCTGCAGAGAAGTGGGTGGTCTTCCACAGGGAGGAGAAGGAGGAAGGAACTCTCCTTGTGGTGGGCATTGATCAAGTCGCTATGACAAGTTTGGTTAAGACTGGGGGCATGGCGCTCTACGGGACCAAGGTCGAGATTGGGGAGACTAGGTTTGGCAAAAATCCCCATATTGAGACATCAGACAGTGCAGTGACAGTAGAGAAAGCTGCCTAACGAACAGGGGGCCTTCACAGCCAAATGATCGCTCCCTCATTGCCCATTACTCCGCTATGGCTCTGCACTTAAAACCAATGCGGATGGTGCCATTCTCAGAGAAGGCGTCAATCTCCTTCTTGCATTCCGAGATTATTCGTGAAATTACCGTCCTGGTTTTTACAGCGCTTAGGCCCATCTGTCTGCGCAATATTAATAGAAGAACGTATAACGAGATGATTGGAGCCTTAGTATACCAAATCGCGTACACAAAAAAGGAGACAAGACAGTATGGGCAAACTCCTTCTCATCGGTTGCAAAACACTCAACACAGTCAACAAGATTATTGGGCCATACCTGGTAAATTCATCATAGAAAAGATATACCAAGTGCGCCAAATCCTGGAAAATATTCAAGAAAAGTTTCTTTATAACTCGGAGGTCATTTTAGCGCAGAGGTTAGCATGTCCGCTTATGACTTTAAACGCCTGGGTTCGAATCCTAGTGAGAACATCAGACAAATTTTTCAGCGGTGGTTATACCCTAATAATGCTGGCGACATTTGTGAGGTACTAAGCCATGTAAAAATTTCGCATTACGGCACGCCTTTCGGACTAGTGGGCTATAAATAGGAGGCCACTTATCATTGGACTTAAACTTGAATCGGAGAGCACTCATTGATATGTGAGAAATTTGTCCCTGTTCCTTAATGGAATGTTCATTCGAAATTTACTTTATTAACTTGCCACCAAAGTTATGGACCATTTAACTGAAAGTTCCTCTTTCAACAACATGTCTTTTATGTCATCACCTCCTCAAGTCCATCTAAGACAACAAGACCAATTTGTAGTTTTTATTTAAACCAATTCATTGGACTGTTGCATGAATTTTGGCAAATTTGTTTTGCAGTTTTTCTTTTCGGCCATATCTCTTATCCATTGTTGCTTTTGGTTGCCTCAAGGAGTGAATAGCGTTATTAAAGCACCAACCAAATGACGGAATATATCAGGGAAGGAATTTCTGATAGGCCCCCTAGAGCTTTAGAGCAAACAGCCACGCAGTGCATTGGGTGCAGAGGTAATGTGATAACACTGCCACCTATTCAACAAAATGTGAGATGCAAGTGATCCTCGTTGAGTGTTGAAACTGTCAGGCAGTTTTTTACAACAGAAATCCACCATCAAGATTGAGATCACTTGCACAGAAATAAAGGGTGATTTTTTTGAGGTTAGGATTTTCATGCATTAGTATTTGACAGATCACGTGGGATTTCAGACATGGTGTCAAAGAGAAAGATGCTCAGTATGCTTTGACATTTCATCATGAACAGACTTACTAACGAGCAACGCTTGCAAATCATTGAATTTTATTACCAAAATCAGTGTTCGGTTCGAAATGTGTTCAAATTTTGACAAATTTTGTTCAGCGATGAGGCTCATTTCTGGTTGAATGGCTACGTAAATAAGCAAAATTGCCGCATTTGGAGTAAAGAGCAACCAGAAGCCGTTCAAGAACTGCCCATGCATCCCGAAAAATGCACTGTTTGGTGTGGTTTGTACGCTGGTGGAATCATTGGACCGTATTTTTTCAAAGATGCTGTTGGACGCAACGTTACGGTGAATGAACACATTTCGAACCGAACACTGATTTTGGTAATAAAATTCAATGATTTGCAAGCGTTGCTCGTTAGTAAGTCTATTCATGATGAAATGTCAAAGCATACTGAGCATCTTTCTCTTTGACACCATGTCTGAAATCCCACGTGATCTGTCAAATACTAATGCATGAAAATCCTAACCTCAAAAAAATCACCCTTTACAAAAAACAAAAACAAAATACAATGAACCCAAAGAAACTGTAAAACAAACCATCATCGAAATGGCCTGCAATAAAAATTGAATCACAATAAAGTTGTAAGGTGAATTGGTAAGGCATATAAGATGGGGGAAGCAACAGCAGTGCGAGGTTACAGTGTTTCGCGGCTGTAGCAAAGCGACAAATTGTTGCGAATAATTGAGAAATTGTTTAGAAACAAGTAAAAATGCAAAGTTCGGCCCGCTCGAAATATGGTCCAGTGTGTAAGACCTACCATCGAACCGTGAAAAAACATAGGTTGGGAAACTATTGCCTGCTCCTTGGATAATGTCGCAAACCTCATACTTAGCACAATGAGACTCCTCCTGGAGTGCCGAAAAGATCCTGAATCCAAGAATGCGATATATACAGCAGAGATCTGCAGCGGTGCACCGCACAAATACTTGCCTTTTTGAACCAACGCAACATTGAACTCTAAACAACGCAAATGTGTATGTGAATGCATCGGTTTGAAGCAAAAGAGCACGACCGAGTTCATGTGCCCCTTCTATATACGATGGCATGATAAGTGTTTGCCAAAAATAACGCAAATACAACAAATTTATTTTTAAAATAACACGACCAACGACCTACTTCAATATAAAGTATCTGTGCAAAATTTCAAGCGGCTAGCTTAACGCGTTCGTACGCTATCGTCATTTCGACAGACGGATCGACGGACGGACACGGCTAGACCGACTCAGAATGTCGAGGCGCTCGAGAAAATATATACTTTATGGGGTCGAAGATCAATATTTCGAGGTGTTACAAACGGAATGACTAGATTAGTATACTCCCATCTGGGTGTCATTAGTAGAAAGGAAGAGGAAGAGGAGAGAACCTTAGCTAACTTAATTGTACTTGTTTGGTTTGAAGTTGACCATGAGAAAATTTTTAGAATGAATGATCACTCATATGGTTTTTTCCACGAAGAAGAACTCGGACCCGGAAATTTTACGCTGTAGGCAAACTGAATATCCCACCAAGGATGGAATCCCTTGATTTTAGGATTTCGTCCTCCTGGGTACGAGTTTTTCACCGAGGTGAAACAAACGAGAAATCAAACAACCAGTAAAAATATACCAAATTCGATAATTCTGAAACATTTTTGGTTGTTCGGAACCGAAAGTAAACCCATTGTACATATACAAATATAAATAAAAACTATTGTCCTATATTTGAGTTTCTACTTGTCCTTTCTTACCGGACGGACGTGTTTCTGGTTGCTGCGACAAAAACAAACATACATCACTGTTGGAGGCGTTTTGTTGTAAGTGGATGGTTGTTGTATTGGAGCTGGATTCCTCAGGAACACCCCTTCACTCAATTATAGACGTAAACGGCGGTGAGTGACACGCAATTTACAAATTAACTTCGTTTTAAATTAAGCCCAAAGGCAATAAATTAATAAAAAATCCACTGGAAGGAACAACAGAGACAAATATCACGGTCTGTCAGCAGTATACTTTGTCAATAAATTTGACGGTATCAGCTGTTCTCTTCTACCCAAATACTGGCTACGAGTTGCATTTACCCAACACCTTATTTAACAGGGTTGCATCTGAAAGTAGTTGTCGAGATCTATATCGGTTGGATAATGTAGTATAAATGGTGTGTGTCCTTGCTATACACTAGTACTGAATTATCGACGTGAGTCACCCGGTGTTAGATCAAATACACTATGAATACAGGGTCATTAACCCCCCGCAACAGCATTGGCTCTTTCCGCTTGAACAAATTACAAGAACTAGAAAAGATAAACGCCGAACTGTCTGAAAGGAATGAAAGATATGAAAGGCTTTGTGGTCAACTCCAAAGAGATGTTGAATCTTTAAAGTTCAAACTCAACAAGCAAACTGAATCATTTGAGACAGATGAAGAAGAGCTCCAACAAGAAATAGGTCGTTTTGATTCTCAACCTCCAAATTCTTCCGAAAACTGCAACAGTGCAGTAGCATCGCCCTACGAATGGCAAACAGTCAGACGAAACAAGCGAGCAAACGAAAGCCCAGAGCATGTTATTAATAATAACACCAAAAAACAAGCCACTACCCAAAAATATTGGTTGAGTAAGACTCCTCAAACTGCCAACCAATATGCGGATCTGGATAATGACGACGGGTCTCAACCCAACTCTAATCCGCCTCAAATTCTTTACAAACCTCCGCCTATATTTGTTGAGAAGGTTGCTAACATACAACCTTTAATATCCATGCTAAAACAAACTGTTCCAAACCAATTTGAAATAAAAACCCTGCGAAATGAACAGGTCAAGATAATGCCAAAAGACCACGAAACTTATAAAAAAATTATTGGTGAACTAGAAAAGAAAAACACTGAGTTCTTTACTTACAAACCAAAATCTGAAAGGGGATTTAAAGTAATCTTGCGAAATATGCACTCAACAGCAAATATAGACGACTTGAAAAACGAGCTCTCCCAACTTGGACATGAAGTCAAAAATATATGGAATATAAGAAGTCGTTATACAAAGGTTCCGCTTCCTCTGTTTGAGGTCGAATTGAGCACCAAGCCCAACAATAAAGATATATATTCCGTAACAAAACTTATGTCATGCGTTATTAGATTTGAGCCTCCGCGTCCTAAGAAAATAGTCCCTCAATGCTCAAACTGTCAACAATACGGCCATACAAAGTCATATTGCAAGAAAAAATCAGTCTGCATTAAGTGTGCTGGACACCATGAATCAAAATCATGCGAACGCAAAAACTGGGCAGACGAGGTAAAGTGCGCCTTATGTAATGGTAATCACCCAGCAAATTATAAAGGATGTTCAATTTATAAGCAAATTTACTCCCAACATTACCCCTCTCTTAGAAACACGAGAGAGAGTCAACAGCCTGAAACCCGAACTTTGACGACGAACCCCACATATTCAAGCGCTGCTAGAAGAACAGATTTTCCGCAAACCTCACAACAAAACACCCAAATTCAGCCACAAAATCTTCAAACGGATCGAAGTCCGCAAGTATCCGAAATACATGAAATGTTAAGCAATTTAGGAACACTTATGCAGCAGATGACAAGCCTTCTTATGAGTCTAACTTCAAAATTAACACAAATCTAATAATGAACTTTCTTAATATAGTGTTCTGGAATGCCAACGGTCTGGCACAACATACCTTAGAAGTGAAAAACTTTTTGTCTTCTAATCAAATAGACATACTTCTTGTGTCAGAGACACATTTTACCAGCAAGCATCACTTTTGTATCCCCCAATACGATTTTTACCACGTTATGCACCCATCTGGAATGGCACGTGGTGGTTCAGGAATCTTGATAAAGCAATCCATTAAGCATCACCAAGGAACCCACTACAGCTCCGATATAATTCAGGCAACAAACATCATAGTAGAAAGCATGCAAGGACCTTTAACAGTGTCATCAATCTATAGTCCACCAAAACATACCATCAAAAAAGAAAATTATATTAATTTCTTTAAGACATTAGGAAGCAAATTCATAGCTTGTGGAGACTACAATGCCAAGCACACAATATGGGGATCACGTCTTAATACGCCGAAAGGCCGACAGTTATACTGGGCTATAAAAGAACTTAATCTTCGGGTTATTTCACCATATTCTCCAACATATTGGCCGTCAGATCTGAATAAAACCCCAGATCTTATAGATTTCTGCGTTTCCAAAGGGATTTCAGCTGGCTCCGAAAAATGTTTTTCAAGCCACGATCTGTCTTCTGATCACACACCAGTCTTTCTATCATTGCACGCACAGCATATACCCCAAGATCAAAAATGTAAACTTCACAATAATAAGACTAACTGGCATTATTTTCGTTACCTAGTCAGCAAAACATTACATCAAAATTTACCTTTAAAATCAGATCAAGACATTTCTTACGCCGTAGACCACCTAGTGCAAACTATACAGAGCGCTTCATGGAACTCTACACCCAAGAAAAGTTTCATAGAATCATACAAATACCCTGCCTTTATACAGAGAAAAGTTAAAGAAAAGCGCAAGGCGAAAAAACGTTGGCAAAAAACAAAATCACCAGAGAACAAACGAAAACTTAATAAAGCAACTGCAGATTTGCAAAAGTTATTAAAATGCGTAGATAATAACCATATTGAACAAGAAATCCAAAATCTTGGGCCAACAAAGTCAACAGACTATTCTCTATGGAAAATCACGAAAAAACTCAAAAATGAGCCAAAAATCAATTACCCAATTCGAAAGTCTGGTAACTCGTGGACAAAAAGCAACTTAGAAAAAGCCTACACATTTGCCAATCATTTATACGATGTTTTCACCCCAAATAGCTCGGAAGAACCGCCCAAATGCTTGGAAACTTTCTTAAATGAACCTCATCAGCTTGACCTGCCAATAAAGAAAATTTCAAAAGCCGAAGTCTCACATGCAATAAAGATTCTAAAACCTGGTAAGGCTCCTGGCTATGACTTAATAACCCCTAAAATACTCAAAGAACTCCCTAAAGAAGGTACTGACTTCATTACGTTCATATTCAATGCCTGTTTAAAGCGCTGCTTCATTCCGCCCCAATGGAAAGTTGCCCAAGTCACAATGATCCAGAAAACTGGAAAACCATCCGATCAAGTCAAATCATATCGACCAATAAGCCTACTGCCAATAATTTCAAAGGTATTCGAATCTCTATTTCTTAAGAGACTAATGCCAATAATTGAGGAAAATAACTTGATACCAAATCATCAATTCGGATTTAGAAAGAATCACGGGACTACTGAACAAATCCACAGATTAGTGGAAACCATAAATTCTGCATTTGAATCAAAGCAGTACTGTACTTCCGCATTTTTAGACATCTCGCAAGCCTTTGACAAGGTATGGCATGAGGGTCTTCTCTACAAGGCAAGGAAACTTCTTCCAATAAATTACTATCTATTAATTAAATCATATATTCAAAAAAGAATGTTCTTCGTCCAAGAGGCCGATGAAATGAGTGATTTAAAATCTGTCAGAGCTGGGGTACCACAGGGGAGTGTGATGGGCCCAATCTTATATATCTTGTTCACATCTGATCTACCACAGACAGAGAACGCAGTGGTGGGTACATTCGCTGATGACACCGCTGTGCTAGCTGTTAATAAAAATCCACAAATAGCAAGCAATATGCTTCAAACCTACCTAAATACTTTGTGCGAGTGGCTGAAACACTGGCGTATAAAACCAAATGAAACTAAGTCTATACACGTAACATTCACACTTAACCACGGAAACTGCCCTCCAGTTCAAATGAATGAAGTCCAACTCCCGCAGGCGAATGAGGCGAAATATCTGGGACTATACTTGGACAAGAAACTAACTTGGAAAACGCACATAAAAATAAAAAGAAAAGCTTGTGATATACAACTACAAAAAATGAATTTTCTGATTGGACCAATTTCCAAGTTATCCTTAGAAAATAAGATACTTATATACAAATGCATTATAAAACCAATCTGGACATACGGTATCCAGCTATGGGGAACCGCTTCACATACAACAATCAAACTACTACAGCAACTACAATCAAAAACATTACGCAAAATTGCAGGTGCACCATACTACATAACTAATAAGCGACTACACGAGGAATTAAATATAAAAACTGTCCAGGAAGAAGTATTGTCACAACTCCAAAATTATAAATTGAAAATTCAACAACATCCAAACCCACTAGCAACAAACCTGATGAGGAACACTGAAACATTTAAGCGGCTCAAAAGAAAAGCACCGCAAGACCTACTGTAAATTTTTAACTCCACTTTAATGATGCATAAATAAATTTTATACGTGGGCCAACCACTGGGTTGGCACCATTAGTAATTATAATATACAAAATAATGTCGATAATAATGTAAATATCTATACTAAGATAGAAAGCATTAATAAAAATGAATTAAAAAAAAAAAAAAAAAAATTTGCATCTCCCGTGTCAAAGCACTGTAAGAAAAACATATCGTACTAAAGCAGTTAACAAGAGTTACTGTTACATTTTCCATGTTTTAGCAGTTTCATTTTTATAATTTTTTTTTTGGTTGAGACTACTTTACAATGCGGCACCACACTTCGTTTCATTTTGCTAACTATTTTATTGTTTAGATTTTGTTCAAAATGTGGAAGCATTCCAGATATACATACAGGACCGACTGCAAGCCAATAGCAGCAAACAAATTTATGGCAAAGAAAAATTACTCACAACTTATAAGGAAATGGCTTAGCCATCATCACTTGTTATCCATACTCAGCCATAGCTAATGGAGTGCTATGCAAATTTCTTTGGGAAATCTCAAAATGATTGAAAAACGAGAGGCCTATATGTGTCTAGTGTTCAGTAGAGAATCTTAATAGGTCTTGTGACATAAGGCCTTATATTGAAATGGAACATTTTACAAATGATGTACGAGACAATTGCTGCTTGCTTTTAGTAAGGCCTAGATTTTTACCTTGTGGTAGAAGGCTCTCAGACTTGTCATAGATGCACGTGGTAGAAGAGAATTTGTCCATTCTATTTATGTATGTATGTAATGGTATGTATGTATGTAATAGTACTCCGGTAAATGGCAAACGCATATCACAACATTGGCAGACGCATTTTTTGAATACTATGTTTAGTGAATAAAACGCTTGATAGCTGAATTGGTAGCGAGCAGGACACGAGGATTAGATTCCCAGCACAGTTTTGATCTGTCACTACTGTATTACCAGAATGAACAAAAATTGTCTGTGACTCCCATTTGAAACTGGCATTATTATCTATTGAGTTCCGTCATTAGCGTAATTCGCCTGAGTAGCCCACAGTTTGGTAGTTCATTAAACTTCGCATTGGTGCGTATATATGTAGATGTTAGGTTAGTTTGGGTTAGGTTGAAAAGAGGGCGCGCATATTAATCTGCCCCATGGCACTATGGACATACACTTAAGCCAGTAATCTACTTGCTGTGTGCTCTAAATACTAAAACGTAACCTCGATAATGAAAATCTAAGCCAGCAATTCTGTGCTGCTAACCAAATTCCTAAAATTGTTGCTCCATAATCCCAAATTGTTTCTCCTAAGCCAGTTCATGCCTGGTTAGCCGCCAAAGCCGGACAATGGCACAGTTTTTGCCCTGATGGCTAGTTTACTGTCTGTAAAGATATTCGCACTCGACGCTCTCGCGTCGAAAATAGATCTCAGTCCCTGAGTTCTCAATGTAGACCCCCAGGCCCACTCTGTCCTCTAGCTTTGATATATCCGTGTAGCATGATCTTCCAGATGGCAATACTAGAGTTCCGTCAATCCAACACTGTACCGTTGGCAGTGGTGGCTCGCACTCGAACTCAAGTGTCATCTCGGGTATCCGATGGGAAACCTCTTCCATTACTTCCCGGTTTCCTATCGTCGCCTCGACAATACCGCGATGGTGTGACCTATTCGCTATTCATTCTCCCATCGCTTTAAGTCTCATAGCCTCACACTAAATCTATGATCTTTAGATCGGTTATGTGGAATAGTTTCTAGTGCCCCAGTGGGCGTTGTTTTCATCGTCCCGCCTATACCAGACAACTTGCTCTCTGAACCTGTTGTATTATACTTACGTTGCACTTTTCTCCATCGCTGTTCTCCAAGCTACTGAGGCGTAAGTATGTTTTGGTTCAATCAAGCTTCTTTAGAGTCAGTGGTGTATCCACGGGTTCAGACCCCATTCGATCCTTTGACCCATCTGCTTAGTGCCCAACATCTGCAGATCTTAAGTATTTCGCATATATGGCTCCTACACAACATACCACATAACCAAGCATCGGTTGCAAGTCAGTTTTCTGACCGACTTTTCTTTGTTAAATTCTAAGGCAACCTAACAACTAAGTAGAAGGCCTGTTTACACCCGTTTTCCGCTGCTGTATATTGCGGATAATTTGCATTCATAATGGAGCATGGCTCCACTAGAGCAATTTTCGCTGACGTTGATGTTTGACAGACAACTAAGAGGCACGCCCCTTACTTCACTAACTGAAGCAGCAATTATAAGGCCCAGGAAAAGTTTGTGCAACTATAAAACAAAATTAATTACAAAAAACAAAAAAAAAGCAGGTATTTCTCCTTACTGTTGTTATATAATGTATCCTTGGGACAAAACTCACTCAAACAATATATGGGGGGAGGTCATAAAAAAACAAAAAAAAAACAAAATCAGGCTTTAACCAAAAAGAAAATGGAAGCTCACACTTGCACTTTCTTCCGCAGAGTAGAAAGTTATCAGTTGCCTCCGTCGTTATGGCTAATTAAAAACTGCCTTGCCACATGGAGGCACAGGTTGTAGCAGTAAGGCGGCTTCCTCCTTGTTTTTTAGAGGTTTACCCCATAATGAAGGTAACATCCTCATCTCATTTACCTCCCAGATTTTTTATTGCTAAGGCGCAAGAGAAGAAAACAACAAATTATTGAAATAACAAAACAAAAAACATGTTTCTTCGAAACTTTTCACTTACATAATTTATGCATCATTTTGGCGTTGTTAACAACATTTTGAGCATACATTCGGGTCAACATATGTAAGCCAACAACTTTGAAGTACCACGGACATAATCTCACGCCAGGCCACACCAATACATTGCTGTTAAAGGCTCGCTTAGCAGCAGCTGGCCGGCTGGTTGGTTGGATGGTTGGCTGGTTGGCTATGCGCCAGCCAACTCGTGAGATGATGCCAATAATCCTTGCAGGCAAATTTATTGGTAATCGTAAAATTTTAATGTAAAGGTGAATCCGTTGTGACATTAAATTTTGTGACAACCCCAGTCCGTGTGAGCCATCGTAAAACAAGAGGAAATCAAGGAGGATACAGCAACACTTTTACCTTTAGAGACTAGTTTCAGTGAAAACGGCAGACAACAAATGAAATCGAAATTTATGAGCTTCCACATGTTGTAATTAGACAATACCAAAAAAAAAAAAAACTCAGAGATGTGGTGTAACACTGGAGGCATAGAATTGATTGTCAAACATGTAAAAAGGGCGAGCCGAACCTAGGATACCCAACCCCCCCACCATATGTAAACCACCTTTCGTCATAATCCGGTGAAAAATGCATAATTTATGCACCCATAGCAACTATATCGAAATATGGTCCGATTTGGACCAAATTCAGCACGGACATTAAGTTGTCTAATAAAAACAAGTCATTTAGAACAAAATATTGGTCTTTTTGGCAGCTATACCCAAATATAGACCAATCGGAACCACATAGGACACGGATGTCGAAACTCCTAATATAAGTCACTGAAAGTCAGCGAAATCAGATAAAAAAACACTTTTTATGGGGCCAAGACTTTACCGGATAATAAATGTGGCTTCAAAGGGCCTATGATCGTAAATCGGCTGATCGGTCTATATGGGGTCTATATCACGATATAGTCCATCTTCGAACTTAACCTGCCTATGGGCAAAAATTCTTGAATCGAACTACTCCAATGGTGATCTGACGACTATACGCTTGGAGACCAGAAACTCTGGCCCATTCCTGATCTCAAGGGTGGTAGTGTGTCCGAGTAGCACTACTTCTCGAACCCTAGATAAATATTCTTCCATATGATGTTGCCTACCGGCAACAACACACCATATAGGAACCACCGAAAAATAAATAGGAAATGCTAAGCTACGGACCAAAAACTTCCATATTCCATTAAGTGACAACGGGGATACTCTCTTATAAAAATGAGTATTGTTTGATTCAATTTAAAGCTCAATAATAAAATACGGTCCGAACGGCTTGCCGCAGAACTAAACCTACTAAGTGGTTGGTGTTGGTGAAGAAGTTCTCGTCAGAATTTGAATTCAGACCTTTAGCGTCAAAGGCGGACATCCTTACGTCTACGCTACGTTGGCCACCTATAATAGGGTGAACTAAAATAAGCTGCGTGCGGACTGGGGCATATACGGAGAACTACTGTACCGGCTAAGGCCACCGTAGCGCAGAGGTTAGCATGTCCACCTATCACGCTGAATGCCTGGGTTTGAATGCTGGCGAGACTATCAGAAAAAATTTTAGAGGTGGTTTTCCGCTCCTAATGCTGGTATTATGCCATGTAAAACATTCTTCATAAGGAGGTGTCGCCTTGCGGCACGCCGTTCGAACTCGTCTATAAAAAGGAGACCCTTTATCATTGGACTTAAATTTGATTCGGACTGCACTCATTGATAAGATGTAAGAAGTTTGCCCTGTTCCTTAGTGGAATGTTAATGGGCAAAATTTGCAATTTACTCTACCGACTGATTGGGTAGAGTTTAGGGTGGTTTTTAACTAAATGGCGGGGAAACCGAGCCCTCTCTACCCAAATACTACAGAGCAATAAGTCTCTCATCATTTATTTTGAAGACCTGGAAAAACTAATTGACGCCGTATTAGGGACCTTTTCAAATATTTTCTGGCGACTATCAGCATGCTTACACTAAGGGCAGGACGGTTGGCAGTGCTTTTTTGAAGTTGTTGACTGTATTGTAGGGAATTTGCTAGTGGCCTTTGGTGGCCTTCTTGGATATAGAAAATTTTTTCATTAATGCCATGTAGGGCGTTCTGGTGGACGTTAGGGTCTCCTCTCTTTTAGTGAGATGAGTTGATATGATGCTGGAAGGACGGATTATCAATCATTAAACTCTGTTTTGAAACAAGCGGAGGATGAGTTTGGCCAGAGGAATGATTGGGCTGAGTTTCACCAAAGGATCAACAAAAGAAGGGGTTTTATCGCCTCATTGATGGCTTTTGGTTATCTATGTGAGGTCTTTCAAGAAGGAGATGGTGAAAACGGTTGCCTACGCGGAGACGTCGTCATCATGACAGATGGCTGTTTTTTTTCTACGCCGCCCCTGAACGAGGGCGTCCCGACAGCTTCCCCGTATGGATGGCTGGGGGCCAACGGGCTTGCCATGAACCCCAGAAAGATTAAGTTGGTGCTTATCACCAGGAGGAGACAGCTGGGTTTTTATTAGGGAGCCCTATTCTGGATAGCGTAGAGCTGCCGCTCTTTCTCGGGACCAAATAGTTGGGCTTAATTCTTGGCCAGAACCTTACCCCGCCCTTCTTGAATCTTTTGTATAAATGAATGGGTCTATAAGAGATGGATGCCTGGGAAGGAATCAGGGAATCATACAGTAGCGGCGACACAATCGGATATGGTATAGGTTTAAAGATGCAAGCAGCTTTTTTGAACCAAGGAAAAGGCTGAGTCCAGGCTCTGCTGAGTCTCTAGTCATTAAGGAGTGGCGGGAAACGAAGTTGCCGACGTGCTGGCCTGAAATGAATTGTTGATTAGCGCAGATTGTAAACCCTCCTCTGTGCGAGTTTATTGGTAGGGTAGACGACCTCTATGATCATCGCGCGAGTGAGGCGCGGCCTTATGCTCTGAGTTGCAGTATATCAAATCCTCTGTTGCCGAGTATGTATTTCGCGAAGCAGGACATCGCTTGTCCTGGCATTGAGGAAATTTGAACTGCTGGTAACAGTACCGACTGGTCATTACAACGTCAGATCATTGAAGTCGCCCAGGATGCAGGGTATGCGATGACGCGGACAACTTCTGCGACACTGTCTCGCAACTGCGAGAAGACACAGGGTAATGGGTGAACGACAACATATTTTTGTGCCTGAATTCACTCCACATACTAAGTCCTGAAGTTCTGTCGATCTGAGACCCAACAAAGTATATATATTCTTGATCGCCTTGACATTTTAAGACGATTTAGTGCTATCAGACGACATTTATTTCTCATAAGATTTAGCATTTCTAAAAGTTGTACACATCGTCAGATACACATATGTATTATACAGATCGTCTGATAGCACCTTAAGTGAGTGAAGCACCGTGAATAAAAATATACACACTTTTTCTATATGGTAAAATGCGTCATACTTGAGTTTGTCTTCTTTTTCCATGAAGTGTAAAACACCTGTGATGTTTTTTTTTGTCTTATATTTTGTTATTAAAGATATTTGGAAGTATTTAAGGAAAAAAACATACCGGAAAAACTCTTATTGCCTTCTATTGATTCCAATAGCAAAGGGTGGGTGTGTGAATAGGTGAATGGCTGAGGGCAAATATTTATTACCTAAACTTAATCTATTTAGGGCACAATGACTCGTTATCTTCTGCAGTTCCATTTTAAGGCACTCCGTAGTTTTTGGACACTCCGTTGTCACATTGGAGGGGCGCAAACGCACTTTACAAGAGGCCTAATTATATGAGTCAACAAAAACGATGACAGATAGGAAAAGTAGTAAACGACTGAACTGGCCAGACGGACAGACACATGGAGTTTTTCTTATCTAGCAATGAAGTTGGTTTTGCTAAACCATTCGAAGTAGAGTTTCGAATTTTATGGGGCATTCCCCAAGTGTTACTTCATCCTAATCAAACAAACGCCAGACATTGTTTTTAAAGCATGCAAAGGGGAAGAACAAAAAATGTAATCCAATCATGATTGTTCAACAAAGATAAGCAACACGAATACAAATTTTATTTGACAGAAAATGGGAATTTCTCAAGTTTTCTTGGTTTTGGAAAAATTAAGTTTTTCTGAAGTTGTGGGAATTTGGTTTCTATATTTCACAAATTTTTTGGTAACACGTGTTTGTTAAAGTTTTGTGTTTTTTTCATTCTGAATTTTCAGTTTGATTTCGTATAGCGCCGCTCCCTTGTAAATCATTTTTTGTCATAATTTTCGTGACACTGCCATCAACCGGCAACAATGGAGTCACTCAGTCACTCTTGGTGGTAATAACCAAATACAAATGGGTGCCCATAATACTTCACCAAAATATTCTATGACATTGGTATTTTGTCATTATCGGCTAAAAATCACATAAATTACAGACCACAAATACACCAAAACACCGCCAACCAAACTGAAAGGCATAGGCCAGGTGAAAAGCAAATAAACATAACTAAGAATTTGGTGGAAGAGTTTTCTAAAGTCACACGCCTACATCACCCACATTAGCAAGGGGAAGGATTTTCGACAACAAATATTTTGATATTTAAGTTTTGAAGCTAAGCTTTTTATGTGCTTGCATCATCAGGCTATTGTATTATAGTCTCTATTGGGGAGCCGTTAGGGAAGAGTTCTACAATGGCCATCAAGAGACTATTTAAGATTTTTAATACGATATGTATAAACAACTTGCATCAAAGAATGAACTACTGCAAGCCTAGGCGCGGTCATTATGTGAACTTAGTAATGCTTCGCCTTTAACCGGAATATTGAGGCATTTCAATAACGACAACATCTATCCAACGTTTTTAGTGGTAATCTTAAGTAGCATCTTTTCATAGTTTTCATATAGAACAAGTATTTCATTATGGCATTTCCTTTATTTAAATATTCATAACTTGATTTTAAACATTTTATTAGTTATACCCCTTTGCTTTTCATCTATTGTTGAACAAAGTTTTCATATTGTATCGTAGCTTATTTAGTTTCGTTTTAGGTCTTGTTGATGTTTTGTTGTTGTCGTGTGTATTGTTGCATTTTGACAGGTTTTCAATCGCGTTTCCATTGTCAGTTATTTTATATTTCCCTTTTTTCTGAGGAGAGGAGTTTTGTGTTATTTCCACAGAAAACTCCTTCATTTGTTGAACAAAAAAAAATCTTCGTTGATGTTGTGGTGGTGGGCTGTGTTGTTAGATCTCATAACATGAAATATTTGGGGCGTTTATAAAATTGTTACAATATGACAATTTACTAACTTCTGTGCTGCAAGATTTGTGGTTTTAAAGAGCTCAAAGATCAACTAACAAATTGACACAATAGCCGTCGCGTGCCTGTGATGGTTTTGCTGGATATGATAGTTTTGTATGTAATTTGACAGTATAAATAAATCGAAAAACTGCAATTGAAGCAACTGTCGATGGCAAAACCACAACTGGAATTGCTTAATAAGTTCTATGGAAATAATTTGAAGGAGTAAAATTAGGTACCATAATAGCTCAATATGTCTCAAGAGTCTTAACAGCTTGTTTGACTGTGAGTGGTGAGGTCAGTGCTCTCCAAATTGTGCCTGGAATCGTAAGGAAATTCATCGTCACAATATTAAATGAATCCTATGAGGATGCATTTTATCGAATACAAACGATGAGGCAAATGCAACGGTGCACAGTGGGAGAAAATCAAAAGAAAACTTGTAAAAAATATGACGTGCCAGAACGGATAGAGATATCTCTTTGATATATGGAACGGTTAAAGCTGAGGTGAGATCGTGTGCAAAATTTCGGGCGCCTTTTGGCAGGCCCCTAAAGTTGTTCACCTCCGTATTTCGAAAAATTGTTCAGGCTGCCAAATCTTCACATGCCGTCCGACTTTTAAAATTTGTGGACAGTGCTCAAAAATCCATTCAAAAAAGTCCACTGGAGGTGTACAATGTCTCCGCTAGTTTTGGGAATATACGTGTTTTAATTTTTTTTGTTCACATTTTGACCTGCTTCGTATTTTGCAATTTACGAAGGCATTTGGGGTTCGATTTTCATTTAATGCATGATTTGGATTTGTGACAAAATTTACAACGACAAAAAGTGTCCGCATCTCATTATTCAGTTAAAAGTTATACAACTTGGAAGTTCAAAAATGTGAAAAAGTGTATTTTTTGGACAAAAAAAAAAATTCATTGATAAGTCTTTATTAAACAAAAAAAACTTGCTTCAATACCTCAACTTTTTCTTTTTTGTTTGTAAAGACAACATATTGAAGATGCATTTTAAGTGTAATTTGAATAAGACATGTCATCTTAAACGGGTGTTATATATACTTCAATGTTTTATTAAAAAAATTGAAATAACCCCTCGAGTTCTCAAATTCCAAAGCAAATTCCTCACTCGGGCTTGTGTTTCTATTACTTCATGTGTCCCCTAAAAAAATTTTGCACCTAACAATATTTGTAGACTCCACAGCAAATTTATCGAAAAATGTCAATTTTGAAACCATTTTGCACTAAAGTGGTATTTTGGGGATTTTTGTAAAAAAAATCGGGCAGAATTTTTTTTCGGTTTTTAAAGGACACTTTAATCTGAACAATTCAAAAAGAGATATTAGGACATCTCTATTCGTTTTTTCCTATAATTTAAATTTCCAAATCTTCTTATGTATGTTTGTTTGTGTGTTTCTTATAGACTCAGAAACGGCTGAACCGATTTTCTTGAAATTTTCACAGATGGTGCATAATGATCCCGTGGTGAAAAGGGTACTAAATTTTTTGATATCTGATGGGGGGCGGCCCCTCCCCCTTAACCTTATTTTCAGAAACGCCAGATCTTGGAAATGGATGTTGCGACTAAGCCAAATTTTGTGGGCTCACTAATAGTAACCTAAAAACAAAAATTTCGTATCCAAATTTCGGATGGGGTACCTAGGGGGGCCGCCCCACCCAAAAACTTACCAAAAATATATAGACTTATCACGACAATATGTGACTGAAATGAAAGGTATTTAAGATTAGAAAACGTATCTGATATCCAATTGTCGGACTAAGTGTTTGGGGGACCACCCAAACCCCCAAAACACCCCTAAATCGGAAAAATTTACCGACCATGGCAATATGGGACTCAAATGAAAGGTATTTGCGACTAAAATACGAATCTGACATCCAAATGTGGTACCAAGTTTCTGGAAGTTCACCCCTTCCCTAAAATACCCCCCAAAGAGGACTTATTTACTGACCATGGCAATATTAAGCCACCCAATTAAAGGTATTTAAGTGTAGAATACGAATCTGATATCCAGATGTGGGACCAAGTGCTTGGCGGTCGCCCATCCCCGAGAACATCCCCCAAAGAGGACATATTTACGACCATAGCAAATGAAAGTTCTTTGGAAGTAAAGCACAAATCTTATATCAATATTCGGGAAAAAAAAGACAGCCCACCCGCATAACACCACCCAAATAGGAAGTATTTGGTGACCATTGCAATATGAGACTCAAATAAGAGGTTTTCTAGAATAGAACACGAGTCTGATATATATTTTCAAAGCCATGACACTGAGTGGCCCGGTCCCATCCCCCAAACCGGTCATGTTTGCCGACAATGGAAAAATGGGGCTCAAATTTAAGGTATTTGGGAGTAGACCATGAATCTGATATCAACATTCGGGACCAACTGTCTAGGGGGCGTCCCACCACCATAACAACCCCCAAATAGGACGTACTTGCTTACCAAGGCAATTTGGGTCTTCAAGGCGGTGGAGCTCTATATTCATAGTTTTTAGGGTCCATACCCCAAACTGGACATATTTGCTGGCTTTTGCAATAAGGGATTTAAATGAAAGATACTTGAGATTAGAAAACGAATTTGATATCCAATTTTGAGGCCAATGGCAATATGGGGCTCACATAAATTATATAAAGATATATGAGAATAGAGCACGATGCTGATATATTTTCAGGGCTTAGTGTTTGGGAGACCACCCCACTCCCCAAAACACTCAAAAATCAGGCATACTTACCGACCATGTCATGGGGTTCAGGTAAAGGCATTTATTTTGGTAAAACTTAAGTCAAGCGATATACTATTTTCGTAGCATGGTATTTCACTAAAAGCTCTTTAATTGTCGAAAATAAATATTCAAAGGAAAATTTTGCTCCATATAAAGTAAAAGACGGTACAGCGCAGCGGGCCCGGTTCAGCTAGTAAATTCATACAAACAAATGTGGTGGTTAGAATTGGTAACACTTTGGGTAAGCAATCCTGTACATTGTTTAAGACTACGTTTCAAAGTAATGAAGACAGTACATCCTTTTGAGGCGTCCCTTTTTTGACCCATCCTTGCAGATCTACTGAACCCAAGCCTGCGGAAGTAAATCTTTGTAAGTAAGTGATTACTCAATTCAATTCCTATTTGATAAACGTAAATTTTACAGTATTGATTGTACCCTCAGTGTCGAGAAATGCCACCATTGTATATTACTTGACAGCCAGAGAAACTTCTCTGTAGCCGACTTGGTCATTAAGGGCTGTTTCAGTGGACATGGTGTTATCGATATAAACGGTCCTTAGGAATCTTTGGCCTTAGATATGTGTCAATCAACCTCTCTAGAGTCTTTAACAGAAAGGACGACACACTTTTCGTTTTCTTACAAAGCATTTCAGTGTACCACATTGCTTGGCGTTCATCGCCCAGGTTCTTTACATGGACTGTGTCGCCTTTAATGGCTTCACGTTCATTCATCGCGTTTAGCAATGATTGCCTCATACTCAATCTATATGTCAATAGGTCGAATATTTAGAACGTTCAATTACGTTCTGTCCTCCCCACCTATGCCAAGATAACACACACATTTTTTTTTTCTCAAAATGGCAATAGGTTTGACACATTTTTAAGGATTTTACTGTTAATTGAAAAAAAAACAAGCCTTCAAGGTCTTTTAGAGCGATAGATAACCTACGTACGGCCTTTTGAGGTATGATTTATACTCCTCTAATTTACATACTTCAAAGACTGGTCAAGCAAAAAATTGCATGCCATTTATTATCACAGGGAAAAATAACTCACGTTTCAAAAGTTTCATGGCGTTTGGTATGTGTGTGTGTGTGTGTGGGCATTTGAAAATAATTAAAGACCAACCATAAATATAAAGATTGTTTCGGCACTTTTTGGTCAGCATAAATGGACAAAATAGTAGATACTATGGGTCAAGAAGTCAACCAACATATGGTAAAAATGAAATGCTAACCACACGAGCTACAAAACAACCACCCAACTATAGGCCATGATTGAAGGAAAATCGCACAAAACATACAAAAATGACAAGAAAAATGGCATTAAAGTCATAAAATTGTACAAGTCGCCAAAAGTGCTTTGTTGAGCGGGTAGAGGGAGAGGGAGAAAAGGAACAATACTCGTATGCAGATACGCTAGATATTGCCACATTTAAAGCGTATAAATATTAGCCATAGTTAATAGACAAATGAATGGCTAATAACAGCCAACTTGGTCATGTAAATGACGATGGTGGTGACCACCAACAAACCGAAGCCAAAATGTCTTAAAGGGGTACCATATACCCACCGCAAACACATAGACAGACAGACACATTAAGCAAACATCCCAATAGCTTTACATTCAAATATTTTAAATCGCACATTTAATAAAAGGATTTTTGATTTGTAAAATAGCCAAAAAAAAAAATTAAAATCAAATGCTTCGAATTTTGAAAAAAAAAATACAATACCTCCCCATAAGAAAACTATCAAAAAATTTACAATGGCAATGCAACCAACGCCTTTTATGACCAAAAAGGCAACACAAATGGGCGGACAGCCATATAAATGGCCAAACATGAGCACAGATGGACAATACATTTTTGAAATAACCACTGGCATATGGAGGCTTCACATTTGGCACTTTAGATTTTTTAAATGTTAAAGGCTTTCACACTTGGACAAAACAAAAAAACCTTTTATTTTGAAATTTATTGAAAAACTGCCAATCATATCGAATGGTTGGCGGCCATTGCCGAAACAACCCAGGGTGGGGGTAAAATCACCTCTAAAAGCAACAACATTCCGCACAAATCAAAGTGTTTTGTTGTTGTGGTCCACTAATGTCTGTCGCATGTCTAAAGTGAAATGAAAAGCTGTAATTTTTTCTTCTTTTTTTTTGATGGGGGGCTGCTAAATGCATTTTAAACAACTCCAAATAAAGAGTTTTTAAGTTGTTTTGGAGTTTTCATGTTTTCGGGAAGTGGTCACTTTATATGGCCACAAATATAGGCATTGATTTGAATTTTACACTTAACATCAAATTGAATTCACTCGAAAATTATGGTTATTTTCATACAAAAAGCGTGTTTGCGAACAGATGGCATTTATTTAGAAGTCGGCCAACTTTATTCGACAACAAACAAGAAAGAAAAAAATAATAATCACAGTCGAAGGTAAAATTGAGTTCACAAAAATGAGATTTAATTTTAGGGATTAAATACAAAAATAAAGTAAACAAGTAAAACAGCATTAAGTTCGCCCGGGTCGAATCTTATATGCCCTCCACCATGGATCATATTTGACGGATTCTTTTAAAGAATTTTTCCAATATATGGAAGATACATCCACAGATACAGATGACCTGTACCGATTTCGACCATTTATGGCACAGTTATCAAAACCAAACGCTTCATTCAAAATTACATCCAAATCGCATAAGAATTAAGACTTTTAGAGGCTTAAAAAGTTAAGACTCCAGATCGGTTTATATGGCATAAAAGGTCTATTTATTACCCGAATTCGAATTCGGCACAGTGTATTCTGGTAGATCCCTACCCATTCCTGTCAAATGTGGTCCAGATCGGACAATATGAGGATATAGCTGTCATATATACCGATCTCCTGATATAGTGTAATGAACCTATAAAAGGAGTAATTTTCATCCCATTTCGATGAAATTTGGCACAGCGAGTTCCGGTACCCCTCTAAACCTTTTCGATGAATATCGTTCAGATAAGACCATATTTGGTCTGATCTGTTGGCGAATTCAAACTCAAAATGTTTGGGTAACGCCGCACCATAAATCAATAAAATTTCCAAAGATCTGACTTTCAAGGAATATTTTCAGACCTTTGCTCATTCGATTGATTAATGGTAGGATAGACAAACATTTTGTTAACCTTGTGGTGTTTGAGTTCGCCAAAAATAGCTGGTTGTGATTTTCTAGTTAAATCGAATACAATCACAGTAGCAAACGCGTTTGGTGGCTGAAAAATAAATTCACAAAAATAATATGCTCAGTTGGATTGGTAGCACATCTGCCTCCTTATTCAGGGTAGAATACTCAGAATACTCGCGCAGGATAGTATACTCAGAGATCTTGTGAAGTTGTTGTCATTTTCTGGTCAATATCATTGGCCTCATTCCTGATGATGATGAAATGTTCTGATTCTTTCATTCAGTTCGAAAAACTACCTGTATGTAAAGTGGTTACCGCATTATTAGACTATCATAATAGCTCGTTTTCTGATTCCCAAAAATGTTGTTGTGTCTAGAAACCCAAGTCTGCATTAGGCATTCCATTCCATTCTCAGCATTCCTTTCCGCCCCGAAAAGAACAACGTTTTTGACGGATAGTGTATGTGACCGACAGTCTCAACAGCAAGTTGAGATTCTGTGTACGGGAGTAGATTCTCAGTTTTGTTTAAAGACCCCGTGTGAAGATTGATATTTCATCTTCCGCAACACCGTATTATAGTTCATCCTTCACCGAGCTACTATCACCTCTTCATTTCAATCGAATCGAAGTGTACACAATAGTGATTATGCACTAGCAAATTTCCGAAGACAAGTCTTTCTGTTTACAGAAACCAATATTACGACTGCCCTAAAGTGGGTTGGTATCTCCGATGCTGTTTAACATCTATCTATCCTCCATTCACCCCCTCCAGACGGCATTGAGATCAGGCCTCCCCCACCATTGATGACATCTGCGATTGGTTAAACATGTACCTCATCGATCTTCCCGCTTATGTATTTCGCTGCAGGGGATTTGAAGATTCCTGCTACCCAATTGGACTGAATGTAAAAGTCGATGAAGTAACGATTCTGACCATCAAGTGTCCCAAAATACTTGGTGGCACACTTGACAGCTCTTACACATACTCCTCACATACCACTGCAATTTACATTATGGCCAGAAGTAGAAACAAGGTCCTCAAATCACTTGCCGGCAGCACTTGGGATGCTGACAAAGAAACCTTGTTGACGACGTGGAAAGAATTTGTGGCAAGTTATGTAGCACCAAATCATCATCTTGTGGATAGGTATCCACCTCCCAGAAACCTTAAGGTGGATCTACATGGTCTAGAGCGAGACGTTGAGGGTTACAAGAAAGACCCTTTAGATCAAACGGCATAACTATGTGGCTGGATAACTATGTGGCTCTTGGAGAACAACCGCCCCATTGTACCTGAAGAAATCGACCTCCCCCGGCAAACCAGAGTAGTTTTGGCTTCATTACGATCCACCAGATGCAGCCGCTTCAATTCTTCAGAGCAAGAATAGATGCCAACGTGCAGGATGTTTGTCCTAATTGAGACCACATGACAAGTCGTCACCTTTTTAACTGTCCAGCCAGACCCACTCGACTCAGACCCAGATCCCTTTGGACGCACATCCCCATCTTAGTTGCAAAGTTCCTGAATCTGGATATTCAGCAGAACCAAACAGACGAAAGATAGAACACAACAAACTGCTACAACAACAACAACACAGTTACTGCCCCGTTTGTCAGTATTGTTTTAATGATGGGTTATCCTAGCTTAACATTTCATACCAAATATTCTCCAATAGGAGTAGAATCAGATTACTTTCTTAGTTTCTTTTTTATGTATTCCTTTTCTAGGAGATCTTCGCATCGAGAATCTGGTTTGGATATTTCACTGTCTTCGATAGTTGTAGAAGAATCATCTCCAGCCTTCCCCCAGCACAAGCGCATAGCTTTCTATCAAATTTGTGGTGTACACTACAGTGATACTGTGATACTTCGACGCAGGCCAATTCCTAGATTCTCGCGAATTTCTGAAGAGAAATCTCGCATTTCGTTACCCAATGCGAGAGTTTCTTCAATGATCTTTCAGTGATCTCACTATTCATAGACAAAAAAAAATGCCTCAGACTGCTAGACATCGTTTGCATGTAAACCATTAGGATTTCGTCAAACACGAGTTTCGAGAAAATCGGCGAGAATATGTCGACCGCCATTTTAATCTCAACATCTTCCAAGTTAGGTTAGGTTGAAAAGAGGATGCGGGTATTAATCCGCCCCATGCCACTTTGGACGTACACTTAAGCCAATAATCGGCTTGTTGTGCACTCTAAAAAGTAACCTCAAAAAAGGACAATTTAAGCTAACTTTTTTTAATTTTTAACATAATGTTTGTGCATGGAATGATACTAGGGTGGATCCTTAAGAAATTTAATCTGTTATTTGTTAAATGCCCCAACCCCAAAAACCAGTAAGTATTTCGTCTGTTGAAGGAGCCTTTTGGCAAAACAAAACAAAATGACCTACTTCGTGAAAAGACATTTCAAAGATCCTGTCTTGAGATAAACATATTGCTCCTTGAAAGATAACCGTTTTTTTGTACGTCAAGGTCAATCGGTCTTTCCAGGAGTTCGAATGAAAACGATGGGAGAAACGCCTTTTTCTGCCTTGCGGATAAATACCACTCTAACTTCTCAACATATGCACCTTAGGATAAGTAAAACCATGCCAGGCTTGCAAGCAAGTCTATATCCGGAGTGTCTGGTAGGTTTCGTCTGGTGGTTAGGGTTATTCTGAATAACAAATTGTACTAGGGCTTGAATCTGGAGTATAGGGTGAGGAAAGCTTTCACGGCTCTCTATTTGTGCCAGGGCATGTTGGCAGTAAATGGGTTCTGCGGCCTAGATTGATGCACTGACAGTAAACGGCCGTAGTGCGGCGACCGTTGCTGTGCGGGACCTGAATAAGGTGGAATGGGTGGCTTTGAGATTTATAAGTGGAGCTATTTCCCCTCCTACATGTAAAACTTATCTCCAAAGAGGTGTTGCACTGCGGCACGCCGTTCGGATTCGGGCTTACCATTGAGCTTAAACTTGAATCGGACTGCACTCATTGACATGTGAAAAGTTTGCCCCTGTTCTTTAGTAGAATGTTCATGGGCAAAATTTGCATTTGTATTTGCTATGGGTACTACTGCGACCAGGTCCTTGGAAGTGTTGCCGGCAATTCAGCCGATTGACGGACATGGCAAATTTTCTGAACTTCACTAGCCAAGTCATATAAAACCTGTCAATCTGGCAACACTTGCTCAGCACATCCCGCCATTCTTTTCCATAAGTTTATGTTTGGACTTTTAAAAATATACTAAATATTTCCAGTTAAATGGATAGTTTTATGCATTTTTTTGAGCAAAATTAACTCCAAAGTAGTAACACGCTACACAAAATACAGTGGCTTGGAACTAAAACGTCACACTTTCGATTGAAAATGTTATTTCGCGGAACACACTTGTTAGAGGAACACAAAAGAAATCCCCATAAACATAATGGAAACTTTAACGATTATCTTACAGCCACACAAGCAGCCTTCATATGTGGCTGCACAAAGAAATTTAGGAGTTGAAAAAAAAAAATGCCGACAACATTTAACAGCTTTATTGGTCATTGCCTGTTAGCTGCTAAGACGAGACAAGATGTCGATGCATCGATGCAATAGTTTGCCAAAAAAAAAGTAAGACTAAATTTTAAGCTGATTTCTGCTAAATAATTTTTTGTGTAATTTTAGTATGTTGATGTGATAAAATTCAATATATTTAAGCATCTATATCGCCATTGTATGGTATTGCTTTTTATTCGCTTAAAACAGATTTTGTATTTCCACATAGAGTTTCCACTTGCTGGGTTTTTTTATTATAGTCATTTCTTTTCGTGTGGTTTTAGAGGCGGCGGCAACACAACAAAAGCCTAACGATCGATCTTAAATTACTTACAGCTCACAAATATGGCTAATAATGTTGTATTTGTCCATAATAGTCAACGGGGGATGAGAGACACTTACCTGCAAAAAGACAAAAAAGCAAAAAAAAAAAAAAAATAAAAAATTTGTCTTAAAATACGTAAGCGAGTATAGGTTTGAATTAAATGTAATAGATTCCAAGTAAATGGCGAATGGAAAATGAATTAGGCTATTGCAGCCGATTTTTGCCAAATAACCTGCAATTAAAACTGTAATGGTAGTCATTAGTGAGAATTTCTTATGTGTAGGAAATCCAAATTTCTTGACTATTTGAACTGAGAAGTTATTTGGTGTGGGAAAAATTTATTAAAAGCCATTGAGATAAGCATTGGTGTGTTCAATGATAAATTAAACAAGTAAAAGCGTGCTAAGTTCGGCCGGGTCGAGTCTTATATACCCTCCACCATGGATCGCATTTGTCGAGTTATTTTCCCGGTGTCTCTTTTTAGGTAAACAAAGGAAAGGATAAAAGAAAACAAGTCCGATTTGTGGCTCTAGAAGCAAAATCGGGAGGTCGGTTTATATGGGAGCTGTATCAAGCTATAGATCGATTCAGACCACATTGCACACGTATGTTGAAGGCTATGGGAGAAGCCGATGTACAAAATTGCACCAAAATCGGATTATAATTTCTCTCTCAAGGAGCTCAAGAAGTCAAGATCCCAGTTCGGTTTATATGGCAGCTATATCAGGTTACGTACCGATTTGCGCCATACTCATCACAGATCCAAGATCGCAAATCAAGATCCCAGATCGGTTTATTTACCAGGCTATGAACCGATTTGAACCATACCTCGCTCAAATGTTGGAAGTGATCGGGTAAGAATTGCGCCTTCTAAAAACTCAAGAAGTCAAGACCCAAGATTGGTTCATATGACAGCTATATAAGGTTATGGGCCGATTTGACCATACTTACTACAGATATTGGAAACACTACGTGAAAAATTTCAGTCAAATCGGACGAGAATGGCGCCCTCTAGAGGCTCAAGAAGTCAAGACTCAAGATGGGTTTATATGGCAGCTATATCAAAACATGGACCGATTTGGCCCATTTAAATCCCAACCGACCTACACCAATAAGAAGTAAAGGGTGATTTTTTTGAGGTTAGGATTTTCATGCATTAGTATTTGACAGATCACGTGGGATTTCAGCCATGGTGTCAAAGAGAAAGATGCTCAGTATGCTTTGACATTTCATCATGAATAGACTTACTAACGAGCAACGCTTGCAAATCATTGAATTTTATTACCAAAATCAGTGTTCGGTTCGAAATGTGTTCATTCACCGTAACGTTGCGTCCAACAGCATCTTTGAAAAAATACGGTCCAATGATTCCACCAGCGTACAAACCACACCAAACAGTGCATTTTTCGGGATGCATGGGCAGTTCTTGAACGGCTTCTGGTTGCTCTTCACTCCAAATGCGGCAATTTTGCTTATTTACGTAGCCATTCAACCAGAAATGAGCCTCATCGCTGAACGGTGAATGAACACATTTCGAACCGAACACTGATTTTGGTAATAAAATTCAATGATTTGCAAGCGTTGCTCGTTAGTAAGTCTATTCATGATGAAATGTCAAAACATACTGAGCATCTTTCTCTTTGACACCATGTCTGAAATCCCACGTGATCTGTCAAATACTAATGCATGAAAATCCTAACCTCAAAAAAATCACCCTATATTTGTGCAAAATTTCAAGCGGCTAGCTTTACTCCTTCAAAAGTTGGCGTGCTTTTGACAGACAGACGGACGTACGGACTTACGGACGGACGGACATGGCTAGTTTGACTTAAAATGTCACGACGATCAAGAATACATATACTTTATGGGATCTTAAACGCATATTTCGAGGTGTTACAAACAGAATGACGAAATTAGTATACCCCCATCCTATGATGGAGGGTATAAAAAGTGGAAAGAGGCCATGTTTGAACGAACCAAATATTCGGTAACCACAACTATGGATTTAACTCTTAAAATATATATACAAATCATCATGTGGATTATAGTTAGTCTTCTAGGAGTTCAAGATGTCCGCCAGGGGCTGTTTTTAGTTTCGAAACCAATGTAAGCCCATCAAAAATCTAATTGATTCATACTACCAAATACTTTCATTAATTTCAATACATTCACCTTTTCAATGTGAATGGCCATTGGCCAATTAAAATCTTCAGCATTCAACAAACGTTTCGTTTTATAGTTTTATCAAAATTTTAAAATTATCAAAATGTCTTGTTTATCACAGTCGTATTCCCAATTATGTATGCGATAACCTTACTCTTCACACTCTTCAGCTCCTCAGAGTTTGAGTGAAACCGTAAAACAAAGGCCATAGTTTAAATAAATATTTACAATTAATTATTTATTACAAAGCAAAGTCATTAAACTTGTGCGTGAATTTTTCGCTCACTCATTCATTAATTCACCAACAGTGAAATTTATTGATAAAATGCCAATAATCACTTAACTATGCAATGATTATCGGCCAAAATGTTTGCCCATACATATTTTTCTCAATTTTCCCAATTAAATTGGCAACTTGTGGTTGCCCAAAGAAAACTAAACAAAAGAAATGGGGGGAAAACATAATAACCGCAACAATGAAAACTTTACAGAAATAATAGTTTTAGCGGTTTGTTAAAAAATTAAAATACTCTCATAAATTTGAACTGAAGAAATGAGCTTCACTGAAAAACAAAATATCGAAAAAAATTGAAGACTCCCGATTTTTTTTATTCAAAGGAAAAAAGAAAAAGTTTGAACAAAGTATCGAATATCGCTACTTAAATATCGAAAATCTCGAAGCAAGCGAAAAAAATGTCCCTTTACTCTTTTTTAGTTTAAAACAAAGTTTAATATGTACTATAGATTAAACAACAGAATTGTTAGATCAAAAACTAAACTTTCGATCATATACATATACATTAGACCGTCCCATGCTATAAAGGAGAAATTTTTTTTTGGCAAATAATAGTATTGAGAAACGCATACCCTCCATTTTTTTCTTTTGATCCCGATAAGCAAAATACGAAATATTATGGTGATCGGTTAACGATACACGTGCCGTCACGTCATCCATAGTTGAATGTAGTGCTTCTTATGGAATCCAGTTGAGTATTTTAGGTCCCACTATGAAATTGGAAAACTTAGTACACATTTATATGAAATTAAATATAATAACTCAAACTTTACTTTTCACCACTCATGTGGCTATGATAAAATGTATAATTTGACTTAGAAATTCCTCTTGATTCCACTTAATCATGTCCGGCTGTACGCATATCCGATTTACACTCATAAGGGCGTAATTACTAGAATTTTCAACCGATTTGCATGAAATTTGGTATAGAATGTTGTATTACCCATGTCTTTGATAAATTTCATTAAAATCAGTTCAGATTTACACAAAGCTCCCTTATAAAGATAGTGCCGGATGTTCAATTATTGGGCTGTAGTGATTGTTGGTTACAAACTGTGATGGCCACTATACACAAATCTAAACCGATTTTGATGAAACTTAGCAGAAGCTAAACCCCTCCTATAAGGTAAGTGTTCTTGCTGTTCTGTAATAGATTGTCCATGGTAATGCTCATTTGTATTACTCATAAATAGAGATTTAATTTGAGATTGAAGAGCTGGAGATCGAGCTTCTATTGGTTAACATATACGTTAATGTACACTTAAGATCACTAGGTAAAGTTTGAGAAAATTATGCATTGCAGCGTTTATCCAAGTTTGCTTCAAAGAGAAAAATCATACATCGTAGTTAGTAAGCATATTTATATATATTGTAAAGGTTGATTTTTATGAGTTAAGTTTTTCGGGGTGGCAGCACTGCTTGACAGTTGTGTCCAAAGAGCATATGTGAAAGTGAAAAGTGTTCAGTATACTATGCCATTTCATCAGGGCAAAACTAACAAACAAGCAACGACTGCAAATCGTTCAAAATTAATTATCATTAATTATCAACAACAGCCCCTGTTTCATCGTAAAAATTGTGTTCTGCGAGGTGCCTCATTTCTGGCTAAATGGATACGCAAGCAAGCAAAACTATCGCATCTGGGGAGTAGACCAGCCACATGAAATATAAGAGTTTCAAAACAACGACAATTTTATGCTGTTGTAGGCTAGTGGCATTTCATTTTCCTTCAAAGACAACTGTGCCCCAATTGGCTGAGTTGGATTTGATTCACATGTGGTTTCATAAAGACAGTTCAATAGACGAATTTGGTAACTACTTATATATCGATATGGCACTGCGAGTTGCCCACCAAGGAATGTGATTTGAAAACCTTTGACTATTTCTTATATATTAAGTGAAATGGTTGGCTTTTATGGACATGCCAAAGACGATTGGGATTGTAAATGGGCTATATCGGTCAATGTTTTGATATAGCTGCCACAAAAACCGATTTTGGATCTCGACTTCATGGCCCACTACAGGGCGCAATATTATCCAATTGAGACCCCATTAAGTATATATATTATTGATCGTCGTGACATTTTAAGTCTAGCCATGTCCGTCCGTCTGTCCATCCGTCCATCCGACCGTCAGTCAGTCGAAAGCACGCTAACTTTCGAAGGAGTAAAGCTAGCCGCTTTTTTGCATTTTGCACAAATACTTCTTATTAGTGTAGGTCAGTTGGGGTTGTAAATGGGCTATATCGGTCGATGTTTTGATATAGCTGCCACATAAACCGATCTTGGATCTTGACTTTTTGAAGGCGCAATTCTTATCCGATTTGGCTGAAATTTCGCATGAAGTGTTTTGTTATGGTTTCGAACAACTGTGCTAAGTATGATTGATATCGGTTCATAACCCGATATAACTGTCATATAAACCAATCTGGGGTCTTGACTTCTTGAGTCTCTAGAGGGCGCAAATCGGATAAGAATTCTGAGCCACGTGGGGGCAGAATTCTTACCCGATTTGGCTGAAATTTTGCATGAAGTGTTTTGTTATGACTTCCAACAACTGTGCCAAATTGGTTAGAATTCTAATTTTCTACAAAATATTTTGTGCCCCACCATTAAAAAAATTAATATTTTATTTAAAAAAGTGCACATAACTTGAGTTACGATCCATAAAATAATAACTCCAATAATATACACAGATAATTTGAGCTAGTGGGATGAAGCATGTGTTCCCATATAGCTAAGTACGTGCCTTTGCCAAACTCATGTAGAAACCGTCTTAGTGAAGAAGTTGGTTGACTTGGGATAATTTTAGTTGTTAAGAAACCCAACTAAAGGGGGGATGTTGTATTATGCTGTCTTCTTCAGTTTTTCTTTGCACAAGTATAATTTTGATAAATATGACGGTTTCCTTCAAATTATATAGTTGACCCTACACCCGTGGATTTTTAATCACGACGTACAAAAAAACTTTTGGACCTGCGAAGGTTTAACACCATATTTGAATTTTTTTTTAACGATTCTATTAAAAAATGATTGAATCAATTAATATTTTAATTGAAAATTTCATAGTTTTTAAACACGATTGTTATTGAAAAAATTTTCAGATTCAAATAAAAAATTAATTGAATAAACTAATTGTTTAATTGAAAATGGTAAAAATTTCAATCACTACTTTAATTGAAAAAAAATATTCTTTTTCAATTAAAAACTGATTGATTCAATAAATTTTTTAATTGAAAACAACTTTAATTCCAATTAAATTTGCAATTGAAAATTTGTTTGCGATTTTTTTTTTGTCTATGTGATAGCATTGCATTCATTGCCTCAGCTCCGCCTTTGGATTCGATTGAGTATTAAACAGTCGATTTTTGAAGGAAATAAGAATTAGTAAGTTGTAAAACTAAAGCCCTTTCACATCTATAAAAATGTGTAGAATTTCGATCGATTCGAGTTCCAAAAGGATTCCATAAATTAGCTCACATAAAAACAAAAGTTATTGTCCTTAATCTGGCTAATTATCACTGATAACAAATCAGTGATCTTTCTTTACAGCTGCTACCACTCTTAATAGCTTATACATATTCATTGTTATTCTTGTAGAATTCTTATTACAATTTTTGTTGTCAACGAAAAAAACAAAATAACAATGTTTTCAACTTTCTTTTGCCTCAAAAAGTTTTCTCTGGTGTATTAATGAACGTTAATTATGATGTTTGTTTTTGCTAAATATCCTCTTAATCATGTTAGTTTTTGTGTTTTAAATTTACGGTTACTATGTTTTGGGACTTTTCTTTGGAATATTCCAACGAGTACTCATTTGTATTTTACCGATTTTTTGTGTGCTTCATTCGACACTATTTTTTAGTTCTTTGTCATTGTTTAAGCTGCCTCCATAGTTTTCCTAGTTGCTGGTTTTTAGTTTTGCGCAAAATCATGTTTTGTTTCTTTTTTCTTGGGATTTTGTTGACATTAAAATCGAAACAGCATAAGTTGATAATGCCGAGTTTTGCGAGTTACTTCAACTTTGTTGTCTGAGTTGGCAATTAAGTTATTTTCTTTACTATGTATTTGCTGTTCATTGTTTTGTTTCTTGGGGGCAATTATTATGTTGCTGCCCCATAAGTCTCGACGTTTTTTTCCCGTTGTATTTTAACGAATGTTGGTTGTCTGCTGGAGTTATTTGTAATTTTCTTACTTGCAGTGTTTTTTTTTCTTTTTGAACGAGGGATTTTTATCATTTACATTTAATTTGTTTAACTAATTTTTATTGACATTTTAAACCTGTGTATAATTTATGTTACATAGATGACATGCTTGTTGATTTGGACAAGGTAAGATTTCATAAATTATAGGTTTTCACAATGCTCGTTTGACATCATGTTGTCATAACTTTAAGATGGTAATAATTTCACTTCATTACACTTAGAGAATAGTTGAGATATTCAAAGTTACACAGTGGACCATAAAGGAAAAAAGTAGACAAAAATTCACAGCTTTTAAACTGATGATATGAGCACTAGTAAATGTTTTAGACAGTTTTAAAGGAAAGGGAAAAGAAACATAGACATTGGCTGTAGCTACTGATTTAACTTCCTTACTGTGTGTCAAAAGGATATTAATGTTATATTGCCAATATACAGTGAGCATCAAATGTCATGGTACCTTATTCAAATTAAAGATTCTTGAACAGCTTTTCAAAAACGGCTGGGCAGAATTGGTAATTTTACTATTTATTTTAGTGAGTTACCTATAAACTACAAATATAAACATATTACTTTGTTTATATTTGTATTTGAATATAATAAAAAAGGAAACATTTATTATGAAGTTAATTTTGATGCACATCATTAGTCTTGCTACTCGGGAACAAGTGAAGATTTTAACAAAATTGTGGAATAGTTTTACCTACTATATGGTGGGGTATCCCTTAAGTCGTAAAATTTCGCTCAACCGATCGGGCATTGATTGAACAAGCTTTTTGGTGTAGTCTTCTGGTGTTTTACTCCTTTCCGCTTTAAGTATCTCTTTCAATTGAGATTTGCTCGAAATATTATAACTTCGGATTCGCTTTTCTAAATGGTCCCACAAATGCTCAATAGGATATAAATCGGGGATCTGTGGAGGGGTGTTAAGCATGTGTGGTGGTGTGTTAAAAGCGATCCACATCTTGACGTCTGCAGCGGTGTGCTTGGGATCATTGTCCTGCTGGAGCTAATAATCGTCGCGAATCTTAAGCTTTTCATCACTTTGTTTTAGTTTAAATATGGTCATATAAACACTTTTAGTCATTGTATTCTCAATAAATATCTAATTGCCAACACCACCTGCTGACATGCAACCCCAGACTATAATTCCACCGCCATCATGTTTAAATGTTTTTCTTGTATTTTTGGGAATTGAGTTCTTCGTTTGGTTTTCGCCACACCAAGGCGAGCCCATCCGAACCAAAATGTTGAATTTTGATACATTCGAGGATTCAACTTTTTCCCAAAACTCTTTCGTCTTGTTTATGTATTCCTTGGCAAAAATCGTACACTTCTTCTTGTTGGTGTCGCTTACATGTGGCTCATTGAGGGAAGTTCGGGCATTATACCCCGCTTTCTTGATTGACCTTAGCACCAAATCCATTGCAATCTTAGGAGCTCCGGCAAATAGATCTTTCTTAATGATGGCTTTAATTTTTGGGCACAGTGGTCGCTGCCATGGGCCAAAATTCGAAAAACTAAAGTCTATTATTTGGTACTATATATGCATACATGAAATCTTAAGTGGTTAAGCATCTCGAAAGTATACATGTGACTGACTAATTCTAACGGTGCTCTTGAAGAATAGCTCCAAAAGACAGAACATGTTATTAGTTGATTTCACACGTGAGTTTAGTGCAAAAGTGAAGTCAAAACAATATAATATTAGAAAAAGAAAACAAATTTATATTGACAAAATTCTGTCTTTAGACTCACTTAGAATGTTTCGTCCATTGTGATACCACAGCAACAGAAGAAGGAAGATGCCATCTAGTTTTTACCGTTGGACCACCCAGATCACTTTAAAAAGCCCAATAACTTGCGCTAAATCAGACAGGTTATCAAAGAAATGAGAACCTAAAGTGGAACTCCTTCTAACTGCTAGTGCGGGACACACACAGATGGTGGTTTATAGTCTCTTCTTCTTCGATGTCCTCACAGCTCCTGCAAAAGTCGTTGCGTTTTTTTTTCAATCACAGCAAAGCAGTAGACCTCTTCAAGTCTAAATGAAGTCACATAGTTTTGGAATGCTCACAGCCCCCTCTTTGTGACCATCCATCATTCGTTGCCCTTCCGGCCTAGTCCTGAAAACTTAGCTTACATGTCGCTAGAGGCATACCCACAGATTCCAGTATCCCTGGAATGTGTTAGATAGTTCCTAGTCTCGCAAACTCGTCGGCTTTAGAATTCCCTGGGATATCTCTGTAACCCGGCACCCAGAACAGGTGAATTTTGAACTGTTCAGCCATCGCGATGAGAGATCGGCGACAGTCGAGGGCGGTTTTTGTGTTCGGAAATACGTTCTCCAGGGATTTAGTGGCCGCCTGGCTGTCTGAGAAGATATTTATGCCAATCGTCGTTATTACATTATATCTTAGCCATTCCACCACTTTCTTAATTCTAAGGATCTCTGATTGATACACACTGCAGTGGTCGGGTAACCTCTTCGGTCTAAATCCCCAACTTTTGCCAATGGCTCTCTTGTAGGTGTATAAGGCAAGAGTGGCCTTTCTTGCCCTTTCCAAAATGTTGGATTTGAAGTTAAATTTCCTGTCCAGCAAAACGCCCAGGTATTATCTGTAAATGGAACATTCTCTCCACCCAAGGAGACAGGTTCCACTGTAGGCAACTTGTATCTCCTGTTGAAAAGAACTACTACTGTCTTGCCGGGTTTATACCCAGACCACTTTCGGTAGCCCACTTTGCTGTTCCAAATAGAGCTACCTGCTGAAGTATATCTCTAAGAGTGCTGGGAACTATCCTCTGAACGCAATTGCCACGTCATCAACATACGCACTTTTTCTTTTTCTTCCATACTGGATATAATGTATGTATGTTAAGTTGTTGTAAAGGTTTTGCAAAATTAGTGTTTTATTTTTATGTTTTGCAACGTATATAATTGAAGTATAATTGCCAGTATAATTGAAGTCCCTATTGATATTTTACACTCTTGTCTATAGTGGCCTTAAGATGAAACATGCAAAATTTTAGCTGCAAATTTTTGCAAACTGAAGTTATGCCCAAAATACTGTAGAGACCTCTATGTTTTTTGTCAGTTTTCGATTTTTTTATATACATACTAGGTTTGGACGATTAGTATGGAAGAAAAAAAATCTTAATAGGCCCTTCGCGTGGAATTTTGGAATTGTACTGAACAAAAAACTCCATTAGACCATACGTCTACGGTGAAAATCAATCCTTCAGATTTAGATTTCTAAGACTTTTGTCACGTTTTTTTGGATATTTTGGCCTATGACAACCAAACCATTAAGCTTTACTGTAGCCAAGACATTAGTTAAGAACTTTCTAGTACATCGCAAAAGCATTGGCCAAAACTGCCTGAAGGTTGTTTTGGCCTTGTGAAAGTGCACATTTTTCATGAAAATATTGATCAATTACTATGAACAACTGAAAATGGTTTCGACAAGTCGGCAAATCCGTCTATATGGCAGCTATATCGAAATATAGTCCGATTTGGACCATATTCGGCTTGGACATCATTAGACATAGACACCGTTCCAAATTGCAGTAAATTTTGCCCATGAACATTCCACTAAGGAACAGGGGCAGACTTCCGATTCAAGTTTAAGCTCAATGATAAGGGGCCTCCTTTTTATAGCCGAGTCCGAACGGCGTGCGGCAGTGCGACACCTCTTTGGAGAGAAGTTTTACATGGCATATTACCTCACAAATTTTGCCAGAATTAGGAGGAAAAAGCCACCGCTGAAAATGTTTTTCTGATGGTCTCGCCAGGATTCGAACCAGGCGTTCAGCGTCATAGGCGGACATGCTAACCTCTGCGATACGGTGGCCCCGCAATCTGGTAATAAATGTGGTAATTATAGGCTTAAGACTAAAAATCGGCATAGTGCAACTCACCGTTCCACAATTCAGTAAAATCGCATAATAAATGCGGCAATAAACTATAAATAGGCAGATCGGTCTATATGGCAGCTATATCGAAACATAGTCCAGTTTGGACCTTATTAGGTTCGGACGTCAGTAGACATAGTACAACTCACCGTTCCGAATTTCAGTCCAATCGGGCAATAAATGTGGCTTTTATGAATTCTTGGACGCTCTTTCCATATAAGTTCGACCACAGGGGTATGGTAAGCTTGAGCGGGCGTCCTGCAAATGCAAATTTTGGCCATGAACATTCCACTAAGGAACAGGGGCAAACTTCTCACCTATCAATGAGTGCAGTCTGATTTAAGTATAAGCTCAATGATAAGGGGCCTCCTTTTTATAGTCGAGTCCGAACGGCGTGCCGCAGTGCGACACCTCTTTGGAGAGAAGTTTTACCTCACAAATATTGTCAGTAGTAGGAGGGGAAAGCCACGACTGAAATTTTTTTCTGATGGTCCCGCCAGGATTCGAACCCAGGCGTTCAGCGTCATAGGCGGACATGCTAACCTCTTCGCTACGGTGGCTCTACGGGCGGACGACCTGTGCGTGGTTTATTTTCAATTACATATTCATATGTGGAAAGCACCGTTGTAATTCTGCCAAGCACTGTGACAACAGGCCACAAAGATGCCAGATTGCTTACTTTGTCGTTTTATCTCACAAAAGATATAGTCAATTCCTTTTTGGCCAGGGGTACCATGATTTATGTGATGCCAAAATTAGGGCATGAAGTGATAACTACATTTTATAGGTATTTATAGAAAATTCTTCTTTCTTAAATTAAGAAATGTATACAAGTATATACATAATTTAAATATAACTCCTGTATAAATTTATTAATATGTTCGAATAAATCGTTAAGTATATACCTTACTGTTGGGACTACCATGACTTTTGCTGCTTACTGTATGTTTAATAAGACGTATAGCAGATTTTTTATGCATACACAAAATCAGTTTTCTGTCACATGTCTGTAATGTTATGATATCAGAAGCTTATATGAAACCAATGACCAATATGCAAATTCACATTCAATATAACAAATTCACATTCAATACTTATTTGAATATTTAACATCGAAAAACAAAATTCCCATTTTTCAATTTGAAATTTGTGACAGTTGTTCTTTAAAATTCTTCATATGTTACCAGTCAACAAAGTTTTTGTATAACCATACGCCTCGCTTACACAAACTATTATGAAAATATGTACTTATGTACTTAATTTTTTACGAAGTTTTATTAAATTTTTTGCCTCAAATTGTCGTTTTTTGAGTTCTCTTAGTTTTGCATAACCCCGCCACGACACATACACCCATTTTAATTTGTTTGATTTCAGAAGCATAAACTTAATGCTCGTAAGCTTTATAACAGACTAATTTTGCAATTAAAACTTTACACAAAAAACTCGCTGTTATGAAAAAAAAATTCTGAAGAAAGAAGAAAAAAAAGGCCAAGTCATAACCATTTTCAGTCTGTCCGTCTTTATGTCCGGCTCCAACGAATGAAGTGAAATAGAGTAATCAACACATAGAAAAGCCAACAATCAGCCCACTGAAACTGCCATATATGTAGCCATGCTGGTGATGGGGAGGAGGAACTCCGGACACTAATCAAATGGAATGGAAAATTGCAAATAACTGACTCAAAAGCTAAGAGCAAAATAAAGGAGCCTAACAAAAAACAAAACAAATATGACGAGCCTAACGGACGTTTATTATGACTCCAATATGGGGTTTTGAGCTTGATGACTGCAGACGGGTTAGGCCAGTTCAGTGGTCACCGCATGTAAGTAACGAGGGAAGTTTGTTTGGGGTTCAAGAGGAAAAATTAAACCATGTTGCATAACTAAGGCAAGCATGAAGGCAATGGAAAATATGTTAAGGCTTTTGATGAAGACACATTTTCTAAAGGATACAATAGATCACATGAAGATACAAGAATTTAGCAACATAGAGATTGACCGAAGGCTGATCTTCATGGACACTACACTCATAGAAAAAGGTTGCTGATAATAGCGAATACAAATTGCTGATAACATAAAAAATTGTCTGCTGACTGTTAGTAGTTAATTTTTCTACTAATACATCAACAGTTCTGCTGCAAACGTGTACAAATTTCAAGTTTTTACACAATGAAAAGGTACCTGCTTTTTAAAACCGAGTCTTAAGTATAAACAACCGCCAACATTTATGAAAGCAAATTTTTGCTTAAACATCAAAGAGCACATGTTCTCATAGCAGACCAATTTGTTAGCCATGTAGCAGCTTTCGTTTGTCAGTTCAGTAGCAGTATGTGTTCAATATTTCAGCAGATTTTGTAATTAAAACTGCAGGTTTTGTTAGTTAAAACAGCAAATCGAAATGTTTGCCAAAACAGCAATCATGGCTGCTTTCCGATTTTCAGCAGACAAAAACTTCTGCTTTAGCAAACATTTTGGCTATCAACAACAAGACCAAGGACTCGTACTCCCAAGGACATATGCCTCGAAGATCTGGCAGGAGCCATGGGTTGTGCTCATACCCAAGGCCGACAAGGCAAGTTATGCGACACTAAAGCCATATAGCCGTATGTCCTATCAACTTAAAACTACGTAGCGTATAGTGGACACCTGGCGCATTTTTCAGATGCTAGCAGCATTCCAACGTCCAACGTTAGTGGGAATCGCCTTGCCCGATGTTATGCTTAAAATAGATGAAATCTTTGACATCAAACTGTACATGCTGGGCATGTATGAAGGGGCATAGAAGCCACCTTCTATCGCCACTCTTATGAGTGACCATTAGAAATAGCCTGCTACGGATGCTAGCCTAGGTTAGTTTGGAGAGGATAATAACCAAACGTTGTCGGGATATCCGCTGAGGGCCTTTATGGCCGATTGTGATTCCTCAATCTTCTCTCTCCTACCGAGTTTACATTGTATTCCATCTCCTCCACATAAGACGGCCCGTCAACGCACCTTCTCATAGCATTTAGACGCCAATTTTAAGTCATTAGTTTGACTAGATTTACCTCTCTTAGCATCTCTAGTGCCTTAAAAGATACAGATCCAAGTATCCTATTATTACTACGACATAAGGCTAGACATTGGCAGAGGAAATGAAAGCCATTTTCTGGAACGTCAGTGCTATGACACCATCGACAGATATCATCATTTGTGATGTCTATGTGGGTTAAATGTTTGCTTATCTTGTTGTGTCTTGTAATGATACCTATTATGCATACTACATACCGCGTCATTCCAGCGATTTAAACATCCCTCCTTGTATCGCATCTCAAGCATATAGAAGATTCTCGAGAGAGGTGGGCATACAGACACCATTGGCAGATTCGGTTCTTGAAGAAGGACATCATCATCATCGCTAAACGATGTTTTTAAACCTCTTAGGGGCAGAATTCGTTATGTTAACGCAGACAGACCGAAAGAATCTTGGATATATATTATAAAGGGTGATTTTTTAGAAGCTATAGAAAAAATTTTCAAAATTCAGAAAAATGACTAAAATCTTTATTTGAATGAATTGTACGGTCCATAAAATTTAATGTTTGAAAATTATTTCATGGAAATGTTGACCTTGACTGCGCCTCAAATTGTGCATCCGCTTAGTCCAATTTTGGCATACCCTTTCCAACATTTCGGTCGGTATCTCACGAATAAATGCTTCAATGCTGTCTTCCAATGCGTCAATCGAAGCGGGCTTGTCGGTATAGACATGAGCTTTAAACAAAGCCCCACAAAAAATAGTCTAAAGGCGTCAAATCGAACGATCAAAGTGGCCAATTGACCGGTCCCGAACGTGAAATAAAATGTTCACCAAACTCGCCTCAAAATAAATCCATTGTTACAGGTGCTATGTGGTATGTGGCACTGTCTTGTTCAAACCACATGTTATGCATCTCAAGTTCTTGCATTTTGGGCAAAAAAGTTGGATATTATCTCACGATATCGCTTACCATTCACAGCTACGTTACGATTCGTATCATCTTTGAAGAAGTGCGGTCCAATGATGCCACCAGCCTATAAACTGTACCAAACTGTGACTTTTTCTGGATGCATTGGTAGCTCTTCTTCTGGCTGATCTTCACTCAAAACTCGACAATTCACCACAGTGGTGGTGTAGGGTATAATTAAAAACATAACATTGCCATTCGCTCTTTAAGGAAATGTCATTAAAATTTGTCTTTAAAAAAATTTAGGAAAATGTCGTTTGAAAAAACCTTGTTGAAATTAATTAAAATTTTTCTTTTATAAAAAATAATTTGGAGTCATAGATAATTGGGCTTTAGAAAAAATTTTATTGACACTTGAAAAAAATATCCATTAAAAATAATTTCATTAAAATGTTGTCTTTAGAGAAAAATGTTTTTGTAGTTTTATCTTTACATAGAAAAAATGTCATATTGTATTGGAATTGTGTTTGAATGGGTTTTGTTTTTGTTTCCATTAAGAATAGAAAAGCAAAATAAAAAGACATTGAAAAAGTTAAGGCAAAATGTGGTGTCGCAAAATGCATTTAGCTGGCACAAAAACTTTAAAATTTTGAATTAAAGAAATTTTACAATGAAAGTTAATCTTTAGAAAATTAAATCGCGATACGGGAAACCAGTCAAATGCTTCTAGCAACAACACACTTTTGTTGACTTTTAAATGTTTTTTGCTATACTATTCTTTGAATAGAAAGCTTCAACAATGGTCTAAAGCAAGAAAATATCCTGCAATGGAATCTAAATTTTTTTCTATAGATACAATTGAAAAAATTTTGAAAAATTTTATCTTTAGAAAAAATTTTATTAAAATTTCTTCATTTCAAATTTAAGCTAATTATAATTTTAGACCCTCCTTACTTGTAAGTTTTAAAAGATTAATCATTTGTATTATTGTATAAAAATGCAAAAACAACAAAAATTTCAAAAAACAAGGCGTTTTACAAAGTGTTGGGAAGATTGGTTAATAAATGCGCTTGCAATGGTTCAAAGAGTGAAAATCGGGCGATATATATATGAGAGCTATATCTAAATCTGAACCCATTTCTATGAAATTCACCAGTTATGTCGAGAGTCATAAGAAAATCCGTCCCGCCAAATTTCGAGACCATTGTATTGCATTATTACTGCAAATCGGACGAAAATATATAGGAGCTATGTCTAAATCTGAACCGATTTAAAGAAAACTTCTCATATATTGTGGTAGTCGTCGAGGAAGGCGTTGTACAAAATTTTGGTAAGATTTGTCAATAAATGCGCTTGCAATGGCTCCAGGAGTGAAAATCGGGCTATCTATATATATGAGAGCTATATCTAAATCTGAACCGATTTCTATGAAATTCGCCAGTAATGTCGAGAGTCATAAGAAAATCCTTCCTGCCAAATTTTCGGCAAGAAGGTTAAGAAATGACCTTTTTATTGCATTATTACTGCAAATCGGACGAACATATATATGGGAGCTATATCTAAATCTGTTCCGATTTTTTCCATTTTGCAATTTGAAGACGATCGAATGAAAATTGCGACCTGTAGTTTGTACACAAATTAACATGGACAGACGTACAGACAGACAGACAGACGTACATAGCTAAATCGAATCAGAAAGTGATTCTGAGTCGATCGGTATACTTATCAGTGGGTCTATCTCTCTTCGTTTTGGGTGTTACAAACTAATTCACTAAGTTATAATACCCTGCACCACAGTAGTGGTGTACATCTTCAGTATCCACAGAATATTTTAGCATAGATGGTAAATATATGCTAGAATATTCTGTGGAAGTTATATACACATTTGTCTAAAGCAAATAAATAAATAAAATGAGAAGAGGAATTCACATTCTCAACAGTCATTATTGTAATTAATTCAAATGTTTTATTATCTAGAGGCTTAATTAAAAAATTGCCTTGTGTTGTTTATCATTGTAAATATACTAACACGATGTTTTGTACTGTAAACTTTCAAAGTCTTCAATTGTTTACGATTCGGCACATTATGGTGAATATTTTCAATTTGTTTATTTCCAAATTATTGTTTACACCTCGTATAGGCATAGCCTAACAGCAATTGCCACAATTAGTTTAATTGTATTATTTCTAGTATAATCAAAATTTCTTGAAAGGGGACTGAGACGCAGCCAGCATATTTGGTGAGTCTTGGACTCCTCCATCTCGCTTCTTTCATATGCTCAGACACAGGAAAATCATAGTTTCGTTTGCCATGAATTTTAGTAGGCTAAGCAATTTTTATTGCAGATCATTGACACTAAAACGAGCTTTTGTTTTTTTTCGTTTTTCTTCTTCTTCGCGCTCTCACTGTTTAGCCTTCCATTATTATTATTTTCTGCTAATTTCTTTCTGTAATTATTTACGCTTTATGTTATGTGGATTAGTGTTCGCACTACGTAAAAATTTTTTATTGCACAGATTTGTTACGCTGGTACTTTACGATTGCTGTGGAAGTTACGTCAATTGGTCGGCTGTTTTGAGAAATGAAATTTGCGGTTTTATTTTAATAACAAATATTATATTTAATTGTGATATTGTAGGAGTTTTCCAGGTTGCAAAAAAACCACAACAAGAGTTTGGATTACAATGGTGCTCAATTTGCTGCTAGCAATTAATGTTTTCCATGTTAATTTTCTATTAATTTTGTTGAAAACTTCCGTGTTTGTTATAACACATTGTAGCCACGAGTATGATTCAATACCGCATACAGGAAGGCAAAAAAAAAACGCAGAAAGTTCAAAAAAATCAAATGTTATGTTTCCATAAAGAATCATTAATTTATTCCAAAGTTTGTATAAAATGTAAACTCTAGAGTTGAATTCAAATACAATATTACCTTTGCCTTTATACTTGTAATAGTACAACATAACCAATTTCTATCAAAGTGTGTCGGAAAAAGATCAATAATAACATTTCTTCTGTTGCATGCTATAGCAACATAAACCACCACTATTGAAAATAGCCTTAGTTGACTTCTTGTTTTGCCAAATATTGTCAATTAACACCAAATGTCTCTTATTCCCTACACTACCTCTGCAAAATGTCACATTCGATTGAATACAACAGGTATCAGCGGGTTGTTATCAGATCTCGTGCAGTCATTACCATCAACTTTTGTTAAAATTAATTTTAATTTCATGTTGTGCGCAGCCGATATTGTAATTAAGCCAAGATTTTTGTCTTTAGCACAGATTCATTGTCCTCATTATTGATTTCGTTGTAGTACAGCTATACAGTAGTAAACAACTTGCAACAGTCTTTCACTGCACAAAGCAATTGGCCAAAACCAAAGTTCAGTTCTTAACAAACATTCCATTCACTTGATTTTAAATTTTGGATGTTTGATATTTATTTGCAACCTTTAGTGGGGGGGGGGGGGGGGGATTGCGTGTCTTTAGCCTAGCTTGTTTGCCTCTGCAATTGGCAACAACAGAGTGTTGCACTGGTTTTCATGAAAAACTTGCTCAAATTTCATTGCGTGTTCAAAGTGATTTTGAATTGCTTATGTGCTTGAATTGCCTTGGTATGACCATAGGTTTTGGAACGAACGCATAACAGCTTATGGCTGGCTTGAAGTGTTTTTTCTCATGTTAGCAAGTTGTTTTTCAATAGAGCGGCGGTGATGCAGCAATTCCATTTACTTAAAGGCATTCAACCATAATGTTCTTGAACGCGAACCAAAAACAAACTAAAAACAGTGCAAGGAAATAAAAATAGAAAAAATGTAGCACGCCATCCCTATAGACTGTGATTGAAGTCAAGTAATGAGCCAAATGAAAAATATGTTGCCTATAACTTCAATAATTTGCCATACACCAAATTTGTTCCAACTTATAAAGCTAGTATATGGATATGGATCATTTCAAATATGTGGGGTAGCTGACGCGAACGAACAGATTTTTTCTTGTGAAAATATTTAGAAGTAATCAAAATCTCAGAATCCATAAACTTTTGTCCGTTATGACTACCTTTTTCCTTGACTATTTCTCTGAGTCGGTCAAAATACGAGTTGCTTTCTTCAGCGCATCCATTGTGGCATATTTTTTAGTCCTTACCTTGGCCCAAATAGAAGAGTCTACCGGATTTGCAACTGGCGAATTGGACATCAACTGTGTGGCCACCATCACATTAGATGGAAAACAAGTAAAAAGGCTTTAAGTTCGGCTGGGCCGAACTTTGGATACCCACCACCTCGATATATATGTAAACCATTTTTCGTCACAATCCGGTGAAAAATGCATAACTTATACCCCCATAGCAGCTTTATCGAAATATGGTCCGATTTGGACCGAATTTGGCACGGATATTGAGTGGTCTTTTAAGTACAAGACATTGTTCAATTTTGTAGAACCCAATATTGGTGTCTTTGATAGCCATATCAAAGTATAGACCGATTTGAACCATACACGACACGGATGTCGAAAAGCCTAACATAAGTCACTGTGTCAAATTTCAGCGAAATCGGATTATAAATGTGGCTTTTATGGGCCCAAGACCCTAAATGGGCGAATCGGTCTATATAGGGGCTATATCAAGATATAGTCTGATATAGCCCATCTTCGAACTTAACCTGCTTATGGACAAAAAAGCATTTGTGAAAAGTTTCAGCTCAATGTCTCTATTTTTAAAGACTGTAGCGTGATTTCAACAGACAGACGGACGGACATGGCTATATCGTCTTAGATTTTTACTCTGATCAAGAATATATATACTTTATAGGGTCGGAAATGGATATTTCGATGTGTTGCAAACCGAATAACAAAATTAATATACCCCAATCCTTCGGTACTGGGTATAAAAATTACTGTGGGTGGCCGTTTGTAGGCTAAGATTGTCGCATGTGCGCTCGGTTAAAAAAAAAAACATGAAGAGGTTTCCGATTGGATTCCTGAGATGGACCTTGAAGTCGAGTGCGAGGCACTGCTGTCATCGGCACAGCCTTTGATTGATGGAACCCTAGTATTGCCATCTGGAAGATCATGTTACACGTTTGGATCAAAGCTAGAGGACAGAGTGGGCCTGGCGGTCTACATTTAGAACTCAGGGACTGAGATCTGTTTTAGACTGCCTGGCCATAATATGGTCCTGCAGGCGGAGTTCCGGGCGATCACCGAATGCTTGAAGTGGTGTGGTGCTAACGCAAGGACGTCGATTCCGAACATCTTTACCGACAGTAAAATTGCCACAAGGGCAATAACAACCAGGACGGTAAGGTCACGAACAGTCTTGCTGTGTAAGAAGGAGATTAGAGCCTTCTCTGAGAATGGCAAAATCCGCATCGTTTGGGTGCCGGGCCATAACGGAGTAAGGAGAAATGAAAGGGCAGACGATTTGGCGGTAAAGGCCAGAGGACTACCATCATTAAACTTGTTTAACCCGAAGCCTTTCGGGTCGACACAGTCCGAGTTAAGGCAGTGGGCGACGAATGCGCATGAAACATTGTGGAACAGTGAAACAATCGGTAGGACCGCGAAAATCCTATGGGGGGATCCAGATCCTGAGAAGACGAGGATATTACTGAAAGGAAGTAAGAAGGAGGTCAGTTTAGCTATTGGTATCATAAAGGGACACATAGGACTACGAGCTCACTTATGTTAAATCGGTGCGGCAAGCGACAGCATGTGTAGGGCATGCGGGGAAGACGATGAGACGTTGGCGCATTTCCTTTGTTATTACCCGGCATTCGCATCTAACAGATACCGGCACTTAGGTGGAGACCCAATTATAGACATGAACCAACTTAGGGTAGTGGTATTGAAAACAATTAAGGATTTTGTAAGTAGCATGGAATTCCTAACTTAAAATTTTCATTTTTGGGGGTTACATTATTGTTTTTAGAGCGCACAACAAGCCGATTACTGGCTTAGGTGAATGTCCATAGTGCCATGGGACGGATTAATATCTGCACCCTCTTTTCAACCTAACCTAACCTAAGAAAACACGAACATTTTGGCAGTTTGCGAATTGGTACACCATATTCGGAAATTCACCAGGGTCATGCAAGCGCATCAACCACTTTGCTCTTTCGAGTCTAACATTTTTGCTTTGCTATTTGATTTTGTGCATTATACCCTCAACCATAGGATGGGGTATACTAATTTCGTCATTCCGATTGTAACACCTCGAAATATGCGCCTAAGACCCCATAAAGTATATTCTTGATAGCCATGACATTTATACCCAATCTATCCATATGCGCGCTTAAAATTTTGCCAAATTGCTTCTTATTAGCGTAGGTCGGTTGGGATCGTAAAAGGGGTTAAATCGGTCCATGTTTTGATATAGCTGCCATATAAACCGATCTAGGGTCTTGACTTCTTCTTCTTCTAGAGGGCGCAATTCTTATTTAATTTCGCTGAAATTTTGCACGTGGTGTTTTGGTAATACTTCCAACAATTGTCCTAACTATGGCTAAAAACGGTTCATAACCAGATATAGCTGCCATATAAACCGATATCCTGATTTAGCTTCTTGAGTTTTTAGAGGGCGTAATTCTGATCCGATATGACAGAAATTATGCACATATCATTTTGGTATAACTTCCAACAACTGTGTCAACTATGGTCTAAATCAGTCTTTAACCTGATATAACCGCCATATAAACCGATCTCCCGAATAGACTTCTTGAGCTTCTAGAGGGCGAAACTCTTATCCAATTTGGCAGAAATTTTGCATATGTCGTTTTGGTATGACTTCCAACAACTGTGCCAAGTATGGTCTGAATCAGTTCATAATCTGATATGGCTACCATATAAATTGATATCCCAAATTGACTTTTTGACCCTCTGGAGGGCGCCATTATTACTAGATTCGCCTCAAATTTTGGAGGTGATATTTTTTTGTAGACATTTACTTTAAGTCTTTAGCCCATCAACTTTTAGCCTATCAACATGTTTTACAATCACACATGGATTTTGATTAGTCATGAAGGACAAGATGAGTAAGATTTCTGTTCTGGTCAAAGACAGCGAAACGATAAACGTTTTCCAATTTAGATTGGGCCTTACACTCGTAGAGCGTACTCAGTAGCCTATCATGACCATCTGTCATCCATTGTCTTATAGGCTATAGATGGGCTTACGTGCTGTAAAGGCCTAAATAGAAAGAGCGCATTAAGGAGCGTCGCGTTGAAAAATGCAACTCTGCCAGCAAATGTCAAAAAAACCAAAACTTTGGTACGATTAGACTAGTTTGGATTGAAACCAGTAGGGAAAGGAAAAAGTCGGGCGGTGCCGACTTTATAATACCCTACACCTACCCTATAGATGCAAAGTGTGAGCTGTATCTAATTCTGAACAAAAACTGCCGAACATTTATATGAGAGCTACAACTAAATCTGAACAAATTTTGACCAGACTTCTTAGATATTGTGGTAGGTATCGAGAAAAGCGTTGTGTACAATTTAGGCAAGATTGGTCAATGAATACGCTTGCAATGGCTATAGAAGTGAAAGTCGAGCGATATACATATATAGGAGCTATATCTTAATTTGAATCGATTTGTATGAAACTCATCAGTAATCCTTCTTCCTGAATTTCGAGACAATCGAATAACAAAATAGCACATTATTGCAATTTCCTCAATATAGGATGAACGTATATATGGGAGCTATATCAGAATCGATTTCGACCAAACTTCCTAGATATTGTGGAAGTCGTCGAGGAAAGCGTAGTAGGACATGTAGGAATATATATATATATATATATATATATATATATATATATATATATATATATATATATATATATATATATATATATATATATATATTGGATTGCCCAAAAAGTAATTGCGGATTTTTTAAAAGGAAGTAAACGCGTTTTTAATAAAATTTGCAGAGTCACAAGCTGTGAAAAAATATGTCAACGCCGACTATATGAAAAATCCGCAATTACTTTTTGGGCAACCCAATATATATATATATATATATATATATATATATATATATATATATATATATATATATATATATATATATATATATATATATATATATATATATATATATTCCGATTTTCACTCCTAGAGCCACTGCAACCTCATTTATTGACCAATTTTCCCAAATGTCATACAACGCTTTCCTCGACGACTTTCACAACATCTAGGAGGTTTGCTCAAAATCGGTTTAGATTCAGATCTGAGTCGATCGGTATACTTATCAAAGGGTTTATCTCTTTCGCTCTGGGTGCTACAAACAAATGCACTAAGTTATAAAACCCTGTACCACAGTTTTGGTGCAGGGTATAAAAAGAGAGGGGATTCTAATTCGACCCATGCCACCATGGACGCACACCTAAGCAGATATTCGGCTTTTTGTGCACTCTAAATGCCAAAAGTAAACCAGATGAAAACTGTGTGAAAAATGCCGTGCTTCTCTCAAAATGTTTAATCGTTCTGAATTCTATGTTCTTAAGTAGGTTTAAGTCTCATATCATATCCCCACCTAAGTGTCTGAGTCTGTTAGACGTTACAGCCTGAAATTGATATAGAAAATGCTTCAACATCTCATTATCTTTTTCACACGCTATCACATGCATAAGAGTACCTATCGTATGTGCCCACTTATAATACGGAAATACGTACAGATCTCTTTCGTACTTCCTTCTGTTATATTCGTATATTCGTCTTCTCACGACCCGGATCCTCGCATAGGATTTTCGTTGCACTGTTTTACAGAGCTATGGTACGCACGCTTTTCGCTCCATCTGCGTAGCCCTGATAGTCTTCGCATTTGCCATTAATGGTGGTCCTCTGTACCTTACAGGCAAGTCTTCCACCCATTCGTTCCCTTTACTGCGATATGGCCCGGCACCCAAACAAGGCGGACCATGACATAGCTAGAGGAGGCGTTAATATCCTTCGTACACTCCAAGACTTTCTGTGACCTTGCCGTCTCATCGACATCATCGCGTCAAAACCGTACCATCTCTTCCGTCTACTGGACCGGTTGCGGTTAGCTGGAAACAATATAGACTCGCAGACCTGTTCTGGCCTCTTGCTTTGATCCATCCGTTTAGCGTGATTTGCCAGAGTTCAGACTATACCTTTTCGACATGCGACATAGTGCTGGCGCCTTCTGTGAGCTACTTTGCAATGCACTAAAGCCATGTGAAAAAAAACTTCTCTCCGCTGCACGCGGTTCGAGCTTAGCTATAAAAAGGAGGTTCCTTGCCATTGAGCTAAACTTTGAATCGGGCAGCGCTTATTGATATGTGAGAAGCTTGCAACTGTTCCTTAAAGGGAAAATTTGCATTTTCAACTCCTACAACGTGATGAAGTCCACTGCCTGGGATATGGCTCATGACACTGTGGCCGAAGCCACTGTTTTATGACAGTAGCCGCATTAATCTGTTTAGCCACAATGTTCACAGGCATTAAGTGATATACAGCTCATCAGATGCTTCAATACTTGTCACGGATCATCACACTGAAGCGCTTTTTGACATATGGAAAGGGAAGGCCTTGGTCCACAATGACAGACCCGTTTAAGTAGAAATGAGTTTAAAATAAGTTTGGCAGGTCGTGGTGTTCTTTGGCCTCATTGATTTATAGTAGAAGTACCAGGAACTGACTACAATACCACTGCATTGAAGTTAGGGTACGATCAAATGAGGGTGCCACCAACCGCTTAGTTTCCCTAAACGATTCCCATCAAATCCTTAGTGAACAAATAATGGGATCTGCATAATGCAAAGCACTAACAAACTTCTTGGTAGTCATAATCTGCGATCTGCATGTTGGTCGTTGATTGCATTAACTCCTCTCACCTACCAAAAAATTGAAGACTACTACTAGATTGTCATTAAATTTGGTGTTTTATGTTTATTTTATTTCTTCATTGGGGCACATGCAACATGGGCAACCAGGATGATGATGACAACAATACCACCGTAAACAAATTTTCAAGTTACCACACCACACCGCCATTGTCATCAATTCAAATCCAGCCCGCTTGCATGGTAGTCCCCATCATCATCGTGATCATCATCACCATTGTCGTCATGAAGCTACTCCACAAGGGAGCTTCTTGGTGCGCACAAACACAACATACACGCTAGCCAAAAACATACCACGCACTTTTGGAGCTCTACGAAATTGCTGTTCTTGCCACATTGTATTTTGCGTGGGTCATTGGCTTGGCTGCAGTTTGCAGCAATGTAGTCGACAATTGCTCCACACGGAGTATGTAATAGCGTCGAGTTGTAAATATTGACGTGTTGTTTGCCACATTTAATTTAATAAAAAGCATTCGCACATTGGTTGGTGTTCAACGGTCGCACCTTAATTTCAAAATGTTCTTTGCAATGGGTAGCCCAATGCAATAATGAGTGGTGCAGCGATGGTTGTGGTGGTGGCGGCATGTTACATCATCTGAGGAGCAACTAACTTCACTGGTCTCTTCTCTTCTGCAGCTACTCCTTTAACATTAATTTCCGTTAGTTTTCGTACAGGAAATTATGACATGCAATTTAAACATTTGCAACTCCCATTTAACTTTGGACATCTAGTCCAAAGAAGAGTGTGTTGGCCGCTGTTTTATTCTTTTGTCGTTTGCCTTTAAGAAATTACGTCTGAAAACAACTGCCGTTTAACTAACACAGAACAATTACTGACCTTTCCCTATGGCAAAGAGTAATGCTCTAAACTGTGCATGCGTCACAAGAAATGTGCGATAATAGGTAATCTACAAAGAGAACTATTAATGTGGCCACGCTGACCACTGCCATATAAAAAGGGACTGACTTTATTGGAGCAAATAACATTGGCTGGTCAACTGTTTGTTATGGTATAACTGCACCCAGGCAATGTACTCAAAGTAAGATGTCTTATCATATTAACCCTATTCGTTTAATGGTTTATGGGGAATAGTTTTAATATTTCCCAATTTCTTATTTGGGCATTCCGTTTATGAAATTTCGAAATTTTAATGTTAGAACTCATAAATAAACTAAAAGTTATTTTAGACGGTCAAGCGGTTATAAATTAGGAGTACTTTGAATGCTTCAGCCTGTGGCCTACATGATACGAGAAAAAAGGAAGTTGAAAAACTTTCATTATTGACACCATTTGCAGCCGGTTGACAATCCCATGGCAGCCGGCTGTACGTACCGGATTGACTCGATGGATTCCTTTACTGCTACAACAACACAAACAACATCACCATTTGTGCATAATTAGGTGTGTAAATACGCGTTGTCAATTACGTATACCAAACGTTATCAACATTATCCCTACACAATGTATAGAGTTGCAGGATTCAAATCGATTATAAGGCTTGTACTTTGGAAATTTGCCTACTTTGATGACATAATTGACTAATTTCAGATGTTAAGTTTCCTTTTGGATTCATATACCCTCCACCATTTTATAGGGGTATGCTAATTTCGTCATTCCGTTAGAAACACATGGAAATATCGATCTGAGATCCAACAAACTATATATATTTTTGATCGTCTTGGCATTACAAGTCTATTTAGCCATGTCCGTCAGTCTGTCTGTAAAGCTTAGCACTTGAAATTTTGCATAAATACTTCCTATTAGTGCAGGTCGGTTGGGATTGTAAATGAGCTATATCGGTCCATGTTTTGATATGCTTATTTGCCATTTAAACCGTTCTCGGATCTTGATCTCTTGAACCTCTAAAAGGCCAGATTTTTCTGAAATTTCGCATGAAGTATTTTGTTTTGCCTTCCAATAACTGTGCCAAGAATAAGGGTGCGATTCTTATCCGATTTGGCTGAAATTATGCATGGGAGGTTTTCTTTGGACTTTCCAATAATTGTGCCAAGACTAGTCTAAATCGGTTCATAACCTGATATAGCTGCCACATAAACCTATATCGGATCTTGGCTTCTTGAGACTCTGGATGGCGCACATCTTATCCAATTTGATTGAGATTTTGCATAAGGAGCCTTGTCTTGACTTTCAATGACTGTGCCAAGAAAGATGCAATCGGTTCATATCCTGATATACCCGCCATCATATGAATCGATATCAGATTTTGACTTCTTGACCCTCTAGAGGGAGCAATTCCTATCCGAAATTATGCATGACAAGTACGGTCCATCTGTACCTGCAGTCGTATTTCCTACATATTTGAAAAAGTCATTAAAGAACATGTCGAATGTGATCCAGAGTGGAGGGCATATAAGATTCGGCCCGGCCGAACATAACGCGCTTTTAATTGCATCCCACTTCTAGGTAAGAATTTTCTAAGAACTTGGCAAATGCGACTACTGGCCGTTCAAATAAACTCTTTGTGTATATAAAAGTCTTAGAGTCATTATTCATTTGTATGTAGAGTATAACTCAAAATGATTAAACCAATTTTTCTGAAATTTTCACAGAATTTGGCCCCTGGTAGAAATGTAAAAATGCACCATCTATGACCCTATAGCAGCAATATCGAAATATGGTCCAATCTGAACCATAATTCACTGTTTCAGCGATTTTGGACAATAAATGGGTCATATAGGGTTTCAACACGACAATAGTCGGGAGATCGATCAATATGATATCTTTATTAAAATACAGATATAAAACTTCCTTAAAATCGGGTAATAAAAATGGATTTTTGGTTCTTAGACCTTACATGGGGTAATCGGTTTATATGGAGGCTATATCAAGATATAGTCCGAAAACTCAACTTCGTACTTAACATGATTTTTTGTTCATAAAAGAATCGGTGGAAGGTTTCAGTTCAATATTTTTATTTTTAAAGACCGTAGACGAGCAGAAAGTAAATTAGACGGACATGGCTAGATGTCTTGAACTTTATATATATATATATATATATATATATATATATGTGTGACAATCGGAACGACAAAATGAGTATACCCCTTTTCTTCGGTGGTGGCTATTAAATAATTGTGGTCAAAAACATAAGGGGAACATCCTATGCTCAAAACCTCCATATTATTATGCAATTCGACGAATCTGATTTGTGATTTTTCGAATATGATCTCAAGCTAGATATTCAATGCGTTCTGTTCATAGAAAAGCATAGAATAATACTTATAAAAGTTAGGCAAGTGCTGTTTTCAAAACACTTTGACTGGCATGGTGGATCGAGATTTTTGATGCGCCATGTATTTTGTTAAAATGTAGAGCAAATACCCAACGACTATTAAGTGAGGAGTAGAGCACGCTGCTTTGAATACCCAATGTCTATTGAGTTCGGCGTAGAACTCGTTTCGCTTTTGAAACAGAGCTTAATAAGTCCTCTAACTCTCCTTAACGCAGTAAGAGAGAAGCCTTACTTTCCACCATTACGATGCAAACTAATCATCAATGCTATGAACAACCAACATCAACATTACCAAACTCTGTTCGCGTTGGATTCCACACAAGTGGGATGTCGTTCGTCGAAAGAAATGCTCCAAAAATATGAAACAACAGAATTTTTGAGCACTTAAAACATCGATTTGATGAGTAATCCACCGCATATTCCTAATTTGGCACCGAATTACTTGAGAGGTCTACGTTTTTCGACACCTGAAGAAGCGTTTGATGTGTTCAGAATGCATGTTTTGGAGATACCTCAATCAGAACGGCAAAAGTGCTTCAAGAACTAATGCAAACGCATGCAATAGTGTATATATATATATATATATATATATATATATATATATATATATATATATATATATATATATATATATATATATATATATATATATATATATATATATATATATATATATATATATATATATATGTATATATATATATATATATATATATATATATATATATATATATATTTGTTTTTGTGTTCTCTAATCCCGAAATAAAAAATGCAACCATCGTATACGGAATAGGAACTTCAAAAACTAAAGCTATGGCAGGATTCGTTTTTCATTCCACGCACAAAAGATGGATCACATCGGTGTCGTATTGCCACCTAAGTGCCGGAGTCTATTACTGTCCTGGTCGTAAAATCCCTAAAGACCAACTTACTGCCCTCAAATATATTCGCACTCAATGTTAATACCGTACCATATTACGCATTCTGTGGCAGCCGGGATTTATTCCTGCAGAACCTTGTTTTGGTCAGCAACTAGAAACTGATCTCAGTATCTCGGTCCTCAAAGAATACAACCAGGGCCGTTCTACTCTCTAGCTCCGTCCATCTGCGCATCTGAACTACCAGATGGTAATACCAGTTCTGTTCTGTTAACCCAACATTAACTGTGCCGGTGGCAACAATGTCTCGCACTCGACTTCAAGTATCGTCTCAGGCATTCGGTCCGAAACCTATCCAATCCATCCGTATTTCCAATAATTGATTATACCACAAAGGTATGACTTGCTCGTATCTTCTTTCTATTCTCCCATCGCCTTAAGTCTCATAGAAGCATTGGCTGCCTTGTACATAATCTGTGTGTCTATGGGTCGAACATGTAGAAGTGCCTCCAGAGCCCTAGTAGGCGTGGTTCTCATCGCCCCGCCTATGCGCAGACAACATGTTCTCCGAACCTGTTGTAATGTGCTTCTGTTGTACTTATTCCAGCTTGCCGTATGCCCATCGATAATGAAAAGGATATCCCATGCCACCACAGACATGCACTTCGCTAGTACATAGTTGGTTTGCTATACAATAGGTCGGATATTCAGATTCAGATTTTCGGTGCTCTAGTGTGCGTTGCTTTTATTGCTTCGCATATATAATACTTCTTTTTTGTGTCGCTGTCTAACTTGCAACAGTGCCGAAAGTCATGATTGGTCTAATTACACACCCATGTAGAGCCAGGCAGTGCATTATTTCAGCATTCATCACAAGGGCCTTAACATAGTGGCCAAAATCTGTAAGCTTGGCCCATGCCCTTCTAAATCTGGCACTTCCAACCCAGTTTCCTAACCAATATCTCTCTCAAAAAGTATCTCTCATAAGTTATAAGTTAGAAGAATGTTTACAATTCATAATAGAATAGGCATTTAGAAGCCTGGAAAGAACACCAGCGAATGAAAGTTTGGCAGAAGCCTTACACTATTCTTCCGACAGAATATTGCCGGTTTTTTCAGACGATTTTCATTTTAACACTTTTCGCGAAGGATGTGTAACGAAATTCTTGTGTAACACCTTAGTGGCTTATTACAGCAAACCCTCTTCTTTCTAGATTTGGTAATAAATCAAGTTGTCGTTGGCTTATTCTTTTAGTTTAGTTTAGGTATCAAAAGTTTATTAAACTCTTGGCGGACCACATTTTTAGATTGAAACTTGTTTTGTGTGAATGCCGTATACGACACGACGACGACGATGATGACGACAAACTCCTTGTTTTGTAGTGTTTTGCCAAAAAACTGAAAAATATTCTTTTTTATTTTGATTTTGTTTAAGACAAACAGGTTTTTCAATAACTTTTTAGGAACAAACTGACAAAAACTGTTCAGAAACGAGAAGAAGAAACAAACGAAGGCAGTTCCTTAAGACCTTAGCACGAGTTTAAGAAGACAACAACGACAACACATGGCAACAAAAAGGCTATGCCATCAAATATGCAGGCTGGCTTACAGGCAGGTAGGCAGATAGGTAGGCCACAAGGTAAAATGCAAAGCGGAACAGTTTGAAGGGACTGAAACACAGAAACAACTCCATGCGGCTTTAACAGAGTGGCCCAGCGGAGCCATAGGAGTGTGGCAGAGGAGACCCTCTTTTTTTTGCCTTAGCAAACAGCCGAAAAACGAGGCATAGACAAACACACACAGCCAATCCTCCTTGTTAGGACCGGCTTCAAATGAGATAAAATTCTGGTGATAAACGCAGCTCCAAACACCACAATGCAACCAGGCTGAGTACAGATAAACAGCAATTGGTAATGGGCAACAGGCACGTATAACCTCCAAAAGCAATGTGGGCCTGAAGATGAAGGAACAAACACATGGACCACGAAATGGGCTGACAGACAAACAAAAGCAAAACATTTTACCTTAGCAAACAAAAACATTCTGAAGAGGCGGCCGGCCAGTCATAATCCCCAAAATCCATAAAAATATTGACGATTGCCTGGCGATGCTATAAACATTTTGTTTTGTTGCCAAGAATACAATGTTTATAAACAATGGCTGATAATACACTTAAGCCAATTTTTGTTGCATCAATAGACCAAGAATGCCCCATGAGGTCAAAGTAAAAACTCTTTGAGCGCAGATAGGTTAGAGCGCCCGATCATTTAGGGCACATGCCACTATTGATTCAGCTCTGACTGTGAACCACAACAACAATAAAGGTTAAATCCATTTAAGATTGGGATTTTTATGATTCTGCAAGGGAGAGGAACAAAACAAAATCTGTTTCCAACATCATAAGATTAGCATAAGTCTTTTTTTGGTATGGAATAAAAATATCGAAACGGAATTGAAAGACATTTCGGTTTCAGAAGGTTTTCACCAAAAGATAGGTCAAGTAAGGCACGACTGGGGGTTCATGTTTTAGTTTATAATCAGGAAGGCATATCTTAGTAACAACTTATTCTATAATTTTATTTTATAACAAAACTAGCTGACTTGGTGTGCTTAACTACACCCATAAGTGGCTTTTCAAAAATAAATATGTATTTGATTAAATATTATTAAGTCGTTGTTCATGACCATGGGTCATTCTTAAATCTCCATCACTTTAATAGTTTATCCTATTTGTAGTTCAAATACATTTCATATAAGTACCATATCCGATACAATAGGTTTTAATTGCCACAGGTTCTTCTTGGATCAGACTTATACCAAATTTGAAGGTACGACACGAACTCTACACTGACAATATTTTTGTCCTAATTTTATTTATTTTATTTTTAAGATTCGAGCCAAAGATTAGCAAACTTAATTTAAAGATCAATTTCCAATTTTTTAATGAAACATTCCCTTAGGTGAAAATAATATTCTTTAATATTAAGGATTGTTTTATTATAAATGGCAGACTAATAAATCCTTAACTTTGCCACAAATCTAAACTGAAGGTCAAAATATCGTTGAAAGTTAGGAAATTGACAATTGAAATTGAAATTGAAATTGATAGGAATTGAAATTGAACTGTAGTTTAAAACGTAAAATAGCCTTACAAGCAGGAGCGTCTTTAAATGTTTAGTTTTTTTGGGTTGCTAAGTTTAAAAGAATAAATTTTCCAAAAGTAATAAATGGACAGTCATCTATGAAGTAAAAAAAGAATCAATCAGCGATCAAAATTTGAAACGGATGGCCATGTCCGTCGGTAGATAAGAAATTTAATTTAAAGATAGCATATTTATTTAAAAGTTTTGGTTCTTTGGCTCGTTTTCATTGCTAAGATCATAAATTTGCGACAACTTTTTATCAGTGTACTACCAAAATCCTTTTATTTGAGAGCCATATTGCTGTGATCGCTCTGTATATCTGTAAGAGAGGTTTTAGGACAAGCCTCTAGAGTTTTTACGACGAGCCCCCATTCTATTCGTTTAAGGGATCTTTGGCAGACCACAAAGAGTCGTCCCTTGATTTGTATTCTACTCCCAAAGACCTTTCATGTGATTTGCATAGTTTTCCGGGTGATCTATATGTTCATTTTGCGTGTTTTTTCCATTGCCTGATATTCACATCCGATTCGTCGTAGTCTACTTCTAATGACATTTCATATATTCTTTTATGGGTTATTTCTGAGTGGGGTCTCAAATTATTTGTCTGTTTGCGCTATCCTGCAATTGAATCTCAAAAAATTTTTACTCTACTCCACTATTTCGGACTAGTTTTCCTTTTGAAACAGGGGGTTTCGGGAGATGGGGTATTTTTAGGTAGTAGCGTACCAGTGATATTTTTATATATCATATTCGTATTATATTCTCAAATACATTTTAAGTCCAACATTGTTCCTACAGGTCTACTTTCATGTTTGGAATTTTTTTGTGCTAGGAGGGTCTCCTAACAAATTACGTTAAAATTTGATATCAAATTCTTATTCTACTCCCAAATACCTTTCATTTAAGTCCCATATTGTCCCGATCGGACTAAAGTCCGTTTAGTTGTTTTTTAAGGTGAGGCGTCCCCCGAGACGTGGACCCAAGAAGAATATCTTACATGGGACCAAATGCCTTTCATTTAAGCCCAACATTGTCTCGATGGGTTCACTTTGCGGTTTGGGTTGTGTTTTTGCCTCAAGGGGGAGGGTTTGCTTCCATTCCGATATGAAGAAAATATATGGCCTGTTAATCCTTCGAGACCATTCTACATAATCTGTAAAAATTTCAAGAAAATCGATTCAACCGTTGGATGCTAGATAGGTATTCTTCCAAATACCTTTTTTTAATCGACAAATAAGCTCGCCGGGAGGTTTTTTGGAGGGGCATTCCCCTTTGATACTTAACTCCAAATTTGCATGTCAGATATCTTAAATGGAGAAGGCTTAGAACTGACACACTGACCATTACCGGGTTAACCGGGTCCTTAGAAACTTTATTATCTCACATGCCAAATAATAGGTGCATAACAATGGATTCTATGACTCAGGGGCCATTTTATAGCCACTCCTATGGATTCTAACTGAAGAGCAATTTCAATCTGTGTACTAAACAGACGCCATTATTACACTTCAAAGGGGCAGAAAATCGAATCTGCTATGCAGAAAGCAAGAAAGTGTTTTTTGTAGATAACAGAAAAAATAACATAGAAAAAAGGATGATAACCACCCCTATTAGGGCGTTGTGAACGTAGATATTCAGATTAAATATGATACTGCGGCTATAAGACATAAGGCACTGGTCGAATGTATAGTAGAATGTAGCAGGTCTTGAATATGTTAGGTTAGACTGAAAAGAGGGTGCGTATGTTGCAGAGAACGCCGGGCAATGATATAGGAAATGCTCCAACGTCTTATCATCTTTCCCACATGCCCTACACATGCTATCACTTGCGTAGCTTGTTTGCATAAATGAGTTCATATTCCTATGTATCCTGTACAGAAACCGGATGCTATACTGTCCTCCTTCTTAATTCCTTTCAGTAATAGCCTTGTCTTCTCACGATTTGGATATCCCCGTGGGATATTCGTCGTCCTACTTCTTCTATTCCTTCCAGGTCTCCAATCATCGCCTCGATTATGCAGCGATGGTGTTAGAAAAGTACTCATTTGAAAATGTACTTGTGCGAACAAAACAAGTAGGCTTTGATTTTGTAAATTATTTTTTTTTGTTTGTTCTTGTCTTTGAAACTTATGTCAATAAAATATTTTCTTCTTTGTTATATCAAATCGTTCAACTGAAAAGACGTATTTTATTTTTGCTCTGCTAAAAGGTTATGGGCCCAGAGAAAATCTGTTAATTGAATATTGTTTTTTCTCGTGGAATTTGTCCTGAAATTTGTGCAATGAATTCGATTGGAACAATACAACAGATGGAAAAACTTGTTGGATCCGAAAATTGGTCAACATGGAGCTTTGCCATGAAAACGCAATTGGAATTAGAGGACTCTTGGAATTGTATTGAACCTTCAGGAGACAATGCCGTTTTGGATGCTGAGAAGGATAAAAGGGCAAGATGCAAGATAATCCTAGCTATTGACAAAAGCTTATATGTTCATGTGCGAGATTGCAACACATCAGCGGAAGTCTGGAAGTCTCTCAAAAATCTTTTTCACGATAGCGGATTGGATAGACGAATTGGCCTGTTGCAGAAATTGTGCTCCATTCAATTGGTGGAATGTTCATCGGTGGAAAATTACGTCAATCAAGTAATTTCAACAGCCCAGAAATTAAATGATATAGGATTCAGTGTGAACGATGAATGGATTGGAAGTTTACTTCTGAAGGGATTGCCAAGTGAGTATCAGCCCATGATAATGACAATTGGAAGTACCGGGAAGCCGTTAACTGCCGATGGGGTCAAAATGAAACTTCTGCAAGATGTCAAATTTGAGCCATCAACTTCAAATAGTGCTTTGTTCTCCAAGAAAACCAGAAATATTGATGGAAAGAACGCAAAATGTCAGAAAAAGTTCTCCAAGCAAGATAAGAAGGGTAAGTCGCGATGTTTTAATTGTGATGGTAAAGGCCATTACGCATCAGAATGCCCATCAAAAGCCAAAGATAAAACTCCCAACAAAGGCGGTTCTATGCTCGCTGCATTAGGCACAAAGTCCTTAGACAACGAGTCGTACATAGATAGCGGTGCTACAAACCACATGACTTCAAGTCGGGAATGCTTCGAGACGATTGGTGATTTCTCTGGAGATATAAAAACTGCAAATAATGCAACCATGAAAGCTGTTGGAAAGGGTAATATATCCATGATTGTTTCGACTCCAAGAGGTAATGAAATCGTTACCGTGCACGAAGTCCTTTATGTTCCATCGTTGGAGATGAATTTATTGTCAATTAAGAATATAGTCGAACACAACAACAGCGTAATTTTCGATAAAAAGGGTTGTCGTATTTTGAATTCGTCGAAGGAAATCATTGCAACTGGAAGTCAAACGAATGGTTTGTATAAACTCGATACACCTTCCCAGAATGCTGTCTTCATTGCAAAAGAAGATTCCATTGATTTATGGCATCGTCGGTATGCTCATCTGGGATCTGATAATTTGAAACTGCTTTCAAAAGGCTTGGTAAAAGGTGTTCGATTTCCAGAAAGTTCTTTGGCGTCATGTACGTCGTCTGCAGAAGGAAAGCAGCATCGCAGCAGTTTTCCGACAGAAGGGTCAAGGGCATCTAAAGTTTTAGAAGTCATACACTCAGACGTTTGTGGACCAATGGAAGTCAAATCCATCAGAGGCAGTCTTTACTTCGTGACGTTCATTGATGACTTCACTCGCAGAGTAAAGGTCTATTTTATCAAAAGTAAAAATGAAGTCATAAACTGTTTCCGTGAGTATAAAGCTGAGGTTGAAAACCAGATGGAAGCTACCATTTAAATAATACGTACAGAAAATGGAACGGAGTACATCAATAAAGAAATGGCCGTCGAGTTGAAGAAATGTGGTATAATACATCAAACTGCAGTTTCATATACTCCGGAGCAAAAGGACTCGCGGAGAGAATGAATCGCAACTTGATAGAAAAAGCACAGACAATGATGTGTGATGCTAATATGCCGAAATTTTTTTGGGCCGAAGCTGTTAATTGTGCAAGTTACATAATAAATAGATCACCTCAAAAAAACCTGCCAAATACTCCAGAAGAAATGTGGACCGGCCGTACCCCAAATGTAAGTTATTTAAAAACTTTTGGTTGCATAGCTATGGCACATATCCCAAAGCAAAAACGTAAAAAGTTGGATGCCAAGTCCGAAAAGTGCGTTTTTGTGGGATACAGTACAACTTCGAAAGGATATCGAGTTTATAGCCCAAAGCGGAGAGAAGTATTTGTATGTCGAGATGTAATATTCCATGAAAGTTCTTTTTATTATTCTGGTATCATTGACGAAGACAAGAAAGATGTTCCTGTGTATGCGGTTGAAGTGGGGGCAGATGATACAGAAACTCCTGACAACCAGAGCGATTTTGAATCATGTTCATCGTCTCCACCACAAAATGAACCTGAAGTGGGGGATTTGGAGAATAGCTTAGATGAGAGCTTTCAATTACTTTGTGACCAGAATAATGAAATTGTAGAGCTTCAAGGTGATAGTGTCAATACTCAAGGTTATAATGTTGATATTCCTCGTAGAAGCGAACGTCTAGCTGGAAAAAAGAAAGCATTGGCAACAAGAAATTTAGATAGCACAGAAGAACCCGTAAGTTTTGCTGAGGCTACGTATTCCCCGGTGGTTCGATATACATCAGTTCGATTTTTAATAGCCATGGCAGTGAAATATGGTCTGGAAATTTATCAGATGGACGCAATAACAGCATTCTTGCAAGGTGAGTTAAAAGAAGATATATATATCGAAAAGCCAGATGGAGTTTCTATTGGGAAACAGGGAGAGTGTTTGAAGCTCAACAAAGCTATATATGGACTAAAACAATCAAGTTTGGTTTGGAATAACAAACTGGATGAAGCTTTAAAGAAATCTGGACTTATACGCTCAAAAGTGGATCCGTGTATTTATATACATAGAAATGGAAAATCTATGACGTTTTTGGCTATATATGTCGATGACATTTTGCTCTTTAGTAATGAAAATTCATTTCAGGAGAAACTTATATCGGAATTAATGTTCCAATTCAAAATGAAGTTTTTTGGAAAGGCAAAGCAATGCCTTGGTCTACGTATAGAAAACAAAGACGGGGACATTTATTTGGACCAAGAAGAGTATATCGACAGAATGTTAGTAAAGTTTAACATGGAAAATTGCAATCCCGTATCGACCCCGATGGATGTCAACGTTAAACTTTCCAAGGAAATGTCTCCGAAAATATTTGCTGAAGTCAAGGAAATGTCGGAAATACCATACCAGCAAGCGATTGGTAGTTTGCTGTTTGCTTCGCAATGCACAAGACCGGATATATGCTTGGCAGTCAACAAGCTAAGCAAATTCAACAAGTGTCCCGGAAAAGAACATTGGTCAGCAGTCAAACGAATATTCCGATATTTAAAAGGGACGAAAGGCGCAAAAATCAAATTTTCTAAAGGAGAAAATGAGAAACTGGCCGCATATTCAGATTCAGACTGGGCAAATGATATTGATGAAAGAAGATCAGTGACTGGGTACATTTGTATATTACAAGGTGGACCAATATCCTGGGTTTCAAAACATCAACCAACTATTGCTCTTTCTACAACGGAAGCTGAATATATGGCGCTATCTGCTACGGTACAGGAAGTTATATGGCTGAGAAATTTAAATGCAGAACTCAACCCACAATCTCAAGATGAACCGACGGAGATATATTGCGATAATCAAAGCGCTATAAATTTGGCATCAACTAATAAGTATTTAGCGAGATCAAAACATATCGACGTTCGACATCATTTTGTACGCGAGAAAAAAGATCAAAATATAGTTAACTTCGTGGGAATCCAAACTCAATTCATGGTAGCAGATAATTTAACAAAGCCAGTACCAAATGACAAGCACAAATTTTGTTCAAAACAATTGGGCTTGCAAGTAATATAAATTTTGTTCGAGTGGGGGTGTTAGAAAAGTACTCATTTGAAAATGTACTTGTGCGAACAAAACAAGTAGGCTTTGATTTTGTAAATTATTTTTTTTTGTTTGTTCTTGTCTTTGAAACTTATGTCAATAAAATATTTTCTTCTTTGTTATATCAAATCGTTCAACTGAAAAGACGTATTTTATTTTTGCTCTGCTATTCTATCCTTGATCCATTCTCAATCGACCTGACCTGATTCTATCCTTGATCCATTCTCAATCGCCTTAAGTCTCAAAGCCGCAGTGGCTGCCTCACAGTTAATCTGTATGTCAATGTGTCGATTATCTAGAATAGTATCCAGTGCCCTAGTGGATATGGTCCTTATCGATCCGCCTATGCCAAGACAACATGTTTTCTAAAACTGTTGTATGGTCCTTATGATGCACTTTTTCTCCATCAAAGTCAATAGAGTGTCATATAGTGACTATTGGTCAATAAGTGACTATTGGTCTATTCAGTGAGTATTGGTCGCATTCAGAAGTAAGAATGTCCGCCTGTAATGCTGTATGCTTGGATTCAAGCGTAACATCCTAAAGCAGGCTCACAAATGTTGGGAGCTATACGCAATGGTTTCCTACTTGGACACTAGAGACAACGCTAGATGTCCGTGTTATAGACATACGGGTTAAGTAAATGAGATAGCAGGACATACCATCGCCAGATAATAGAGACGACGATAGGAAATTGAGGTTTCTGAACGGTTGCCTGAGAAAGCTCTCGAAGTCGAAAGCGAGATACAGTTGATAGTGGAACCGTTTTGGCCTTGTATTGCCAGCTGATAGTTTATGCTACACGGATAGATAGAAGCTGGAGGGGAGAACAGGTCTGGGCGTTTACATTGCGGAGAAAGAATTCTGTTTTCAGCAGGCTGACCAAAATATGCTCATGCAGGCGGAGATCCGTGCATTGACGGAAGCGGGAGAAGGTATAATTTCAATGCCACGCTGTCTAGTGGGAAGATTTCTACGGATAGCAAGATGACCAGCAGCAAAAAGTCTCTAACGGCCGTTAAGTGCAAGAAGGTTATTAAAGAATTCTCCGAACATGACACGGACCGCATAATTGCGGTGCCGGATCATAGCTGAGTCTAAACCCAATCAAAGAGTCAAGAGTCGGCGAGTTGTTTTACAAGCTTATCATTGTGGACTCTCATGCCTCTGGCCTCTGACGCTTGCGTCACGGTTTTTTGTTCCCCATATGAAATTTATGTCAACAAATTGACGAGGCTCTTTGCATGGGTTTAAACTCAAATAGTGAATGTGAGAACATACGGCTTGGCTGTAAGAGCGAGAATACTACCGTTGATAAATGCGAAGCGAATTCTTTCTTTCTCGCAAAATAGTGTGAGGGAAATTTAGCAAATTTACCCACGAACATTCCATTACGGAACAGCGGGGATACCTCAGTTATCTTAATGAGTGCTGTCCGATACAAGTTTATAGGGCTGATTAACTATGGTAGGCACTTCACGAGTGTCGCCAGTTCTAGGAGGGCAACCACCGCTGAACATTTTTTCTAATGTTCTCGCTCGCTGGGATTTGAATCAAGCCTTCCAGCGCCCAAGGCGGACATGCTAGCCTCTGAGCCACTGATGCTCAGCTGTATTAAGGGAAAACTCAACACTGAAAAATGTTTCGATAACCTCGACGGTTTTAAAATTTTGGCCTTTAGGCTCATAATGTCCATATATTAAGAAAACTTTAGCCTGAAATTTGTGCTCAGTGATGCACATGGTATAGATAAACTTATATAACCACACTTTCGTTGACCTCCTGTCTAATTCTCTACACCTTATCCCAATTTCTTGCAATGCAATCGCTTTTCCTTTATGCAACATAGTGGCCTTTTCTCTACACTTTACGCCGTTATAGGTAAAAGAACACAACTCTCCAACAACCATCTACTGTGGTTGCCATTTCCTAGCCATAGCTGTTCGCCATATGACGTTCCTCTAATTCTGGGTTTACGTTCGTTCCTACAAAGTCGTCTGTGTAAATTTGCTTGGTGTTTCCCTACCATGTCATTTTAATGAGGTTTTAACCTGTAGAATAAATGAGTTTCTTGTTGTAACATTTCCTTTAGACCAAAACCAATGATGATGATGACTAGTTTATCCACAATGTTTTGTGGCTGTCGCTGTGTTTTCCTTAACTCTTTCCCAGTTGCGTGTGACAATGTGTTTTATGGCCAAGAAACTCCATAACCATTGCAAAAAAACTAGGCTTTTAACTTCTGGTTCCTCGTTCGCCTGTATTCCGTTGCTTGGCACAGCCGCAAGGTGTGTGCAGGGGCATAGTGTCACTCGTGCTGGAGTTCTTCTGCTTCATGAAAAAAAACAACAAAGTTAACAGCCAGGCACAAAGTATTTGTGTTTTGTTTGGTTCCCTCTATCTCCATTGACCGGTTAGTGCGTCTGCTGGCAGTGCTAAAGATGTTGATGATGGTGGTTCTGGTGGTGGTTGAATTCTTCAAGTGACCAACAACAGACCTGGGCCTGGATGGCTGTTGTGAAGTGGTACTTGTTTGCCTTGGTTTGGTCATAATCTTCCTGCTATTCTCCCTCATTTTCTTTGGGTTTTTATTTCTCTTATCCATGCAATTCTCTTTCTGTGGAAGTTCTTTCTTCGCACATTCATTTATTTATTCATACGTTTCTAAAAAAAATCTTCGTCTTGTCATTTACGCTTCATTTGGGAAGTTGATAAACTAGACATCAAGCAAACGTCTTTATTTGATTTCAGTGTTTTGCTGTTTTGGTTTAATTTTCCATTTTTGCCAATGGTCTTGGCGGTCCGTATCTGACTGCTCGCGATTCTAGTCTTTGGCATTATTTTTTGTGCAACTTTCCCAGCCATGTCTATTACCTCATTCGATGCCGGGATAATAATAATCATGTGATGACTTTTTTGTCATTAAAACTTGGTTCTAAATGTGTTAAAAAAAACAAACAAAACTAATGAATGATGAATTAAAAACTAATATAGGAAGCGACAAACGCATTAGCATGGTGCTTATGAGGGGAAAACCGCCTTTGTTCAAAATCCTATAGGGGACGATGTGTCTATGTTAACGTTAGGTTTTCTAAAGGAACACTTTAACGCAGTCTGGCTGAATAAGGTTTTCCTATAGGAAGACTTTAATTCAGTCTGGCTGAATAAGGGTTTCCTATAGGAAACTTTAATTCAGTCTGGCTGAATAAGGTTTTCCTATAGGAAAACTTTAATTCAGTCTGGCTGAATAAGGTTTTTATATAGGAAAACTTTAATTCAGTCTGGCTGAATAAGGTTTTTATATAGGAAAACTTTAATTCAGTCTGGCTGAACAAGGTTTTCCTATAGGAAAACTTTAATTCAGTCTGGCTGAATAAGGTTTTCCTGTAGGAAAACTTTAATTCAGTCTGGCTGAATAAGGTTTTCCTATAGGAAAACTTTAATTCAGTCTGGCTGAATAAGGTTTTCCTATAGGAAAACTTTAATTCAGTCTGGCTGAATAAGGTTTTCCTATAGGAAAACTTTAATTCAGTCTGGCTGAATAAGGTTTTCCTATAGGAAAACTTTAATTCAGTCTGGCTGAATAAGGTTTTCCCATAGGAAAACTTTAATTCAGTCTGGCTGAATAAGGTTTTCCCATAGGAAAACTTTAATTCAGTCTGGCTGAATAAGGTTTTCCTATAGGAAAACTTTAATTCAGTCTGGCTGAATAAGGTTTTCCTATAGGAAAACTTTAATTCAGTCTGGCTGAATAAGGTTTTCCTATAGGAAAACTTTAATTCAGTCTGGCTGAATAAGGTTTTCCTATAGGAAAACTTTAATTCAGTCTGGCTGAATAAGGTTTTCCTATAGGAAAACTTTAATTCAGTCTGGCTGAATAAGGTTTTCCTATAGGAAAACTTTAATTCAGTCTGGCTGAATAAGGTTTTCCTATAGGAAAACTTTAATTCAGTCTGGCTGAATAAGGTTTTCCTATAGGAAAACTTTAATTCAGTCTGGCTGAATAAGGTTTTCCTATAGGAAAACTTTAATTCAGTCTGGCTGAATAAGGTTTTCCTATAGGAAAACTTTAATTCAGTCTGGCTGAATAAGGTTTTCCTATAGGAAAACTTTAATTCAGTCTGGCTGAATAAGGTTTTCCTATAGGAAAACTTTAATTCAGTCTGGCTGAATAAGGTTTTCCTATAGGAAAACTTTAATTCAGTCTGGCTGAATAAGGTTTTCCTATAGGAAAACTTTAATTCAGTCTGGCTGAATAAGGTTTTCCTATAGGAAAACTTTAATTCAGTCTGGCTGAATAAGGTTTTCCTATAGGAAAACTTTAATTCAGTCTGGCTGAATAAGGTTTTCCTATAGGAAAACTTTAATTCAGTCTGGCTGAATAAGGTTTTCCTATAGGAAAACTTTAATTCAGTCTGGCTGAATAAGGTTTTCCTATAGGAAAACTTTAATTCAGTCTGGCTGAATAAGGTTTTCCTATAGGAAAACTTTAATTCAGTCTGGCTGAATAAGGTTTTCCTATAGGAAAACTTTAATTCAGTCTGGCTGAATAAGGTTTTCCTATAGGAAAACTTTAATTCAGTCTGGCTGAATAAGGTTTTCCTATAGGAAAACTTTAATTCAGTCTGGCTGAATAAGGTTTTCCTATAGGAAAACTTTAATTCAGTCTGGCTGAATAAGGTTTTCATATAGGAAAACTTTAATTCAGTCTGGCTGAATAAGGTTTTCCTATAGGAAAACTTTAATTCAGTCTGGCTGAATAAGGTTTTCCTATAGGAAAACTTTAATTCAGTCTGGCTGAATAAGGTTTTCCTATAGGAAAACTTTAATTCAGTCTGGCTGAATAAGGTTTTCCTATAGGAAAACTTTAATTCAGTCTGGCTGAATAAGGTTTTCCTATAGGAAAACTTTAATTCAGTCTGGCTGAATAAGGTTTTCCTATAGGAAAACTTTAATTCAGTCTGGCTGAATAATGTTTTCCTATAGGAAAACTTTAATTCAGTCTGGCTGAATAAGGTTTTCCTATAGGAAAACTTTAATTCAGTCTGGCTGAATAAGGTTTTCCTATAGGAAAACTTTAATTCAGTCTGGCTGAATAATGTTTTCCTATAGGAAAACTTTAATTCAGTCTGGCTGAATAAGGTTTTCCTATAGGAAAACTTTAATTCAGTCTGGCTGAATAATGTTTTCCTATAGGAAAACTTTAATTCAGTCTGGCTGAATAAGGTTTTCCTATAGGAAAACTTTAATTCAGTCTGGCTGAATAAGGTTTTCCTATAGGAAAACTTTAATTCAGTCTGGCTGAATAAGGTTTTCCTATAGGAAAACTTTAATTCAGTCTGGCTGAATAAGGTTTTCCTATAGGAAAACTTTAATTCAGTCTGGCTGAATAAGGTTTTCCTATAGGAAAACTTTAATTCAGTCTGGCTGAATAAGGTTTTCCTATAGGAAAACTTTAATTCAGTCTGGCTGAATAAGGTTTTCCTATAGGAAAACTTTAATTCAGTCTGGCTGAATAAGGTTTTCCTATAGGAAAACTTTAATTCAGTCTGGCTGAATAAGGTTTTCCTATAGGAAAACTTTAATTCAGTCTGGCTGAATAAGGTTTTCCTATAGGAAAACTTTAATTCAGTCTGGCTGAATAAGGTTTTCCTATAGGAAAACTTTAATTCAGTCTGGCTGAATAAGGTTTTCCTATAGGAAAACTTTAATTCAGTCTGGCTGAATAAGGTTTTCCTATAGGAAAACTTTAATTCAGTCTGGCTGAATAAGGTTTTCCTATAGGAAAACTTTAATTCAGTCTGGCTGAATAAGGTTTTCCTATAGGAAAACTTTAATTCAGTCTGGCTGAGTAAGGTTTTCCTATAGGAAAACTTTAATTCAGTCTGGCTGAATAAGGTTTTCCTATAGGAAAACTTTAATTCAGTCTGGCTGAATAAGGTTTTCCTATACGAAAACTTTAATTCAGTCTGGCTGAATAAGGTTTTCCTATACGAAAACTTTAATTCAGTCTGGCTGAATAAGGTTTTCCTATACGAAAACTTTAATTCAGTCTGGCTGAATAAGGTTTTCCTATACGAAAACTTTAATTCAGTCTGGCTGAATAAGGTTTTCCTATACGAAAACTTTAATTCAGTCTGGCTGAATAAGGTTTTCCTATACGAAAACTTTAATTCGGTCTGGCTGAATAAGGTTTTCCTATAGGAAAACTTTAATTCAGTCTGGCTGAATAAGGTTTTCCTATAGGAAAACTTTAATTCAGTCTGGCTAAATAAGGTTTTCCTATAGGGAAACTTTAATTCAGTCTGGCTGAATAAGGTTTTCCTATAGGGAAACTTTAATTCAGTCTGGCTGAATAAGGTTTTCCTATAGGGAAACTTTAATTCAGTCTGGCTGAATAAGGTTTTCCTATAGGGAAACTTTAATTCAGTCTGGCTGAATAAGGTTTTCCTATAGGGAAACTTTAATTCAGTCTGGCTGAATAAGGTTTTCCTATAGGGAAACTTTAATTCAGTCTGGCTGAATAAGGTTTTCCTATAGGGAAACTTGAATTCAGTCTGGCTGAATAAGGTTTTCTCATAGGGAAACTTTAATTCAGTCTGGCTGAATAAGGTTTTCCTATAGGGAAACTTTAATTCAGTCTGGCTGAATAAGGTTTTCCTATAGGGAAACTTTAATTCAGTCTGGCTGAATAAGGTTTTCCTATAGGGAAACTTTAATTCAGTCTGGCTGAATAAGGTTTTCCTATAGGGAAACTTTAATTCAGTCTGGCTGAATAAGGTTTTCCTATAGGGAAACTTTAATTCAGTCTGGCTGAATAAGGTTTTCCTATAGGGAAACTTTAATTCAGTCTGGCTGAATAAGGTTTTCCTATAGGGAAACTTTAATTCAGTCTGGCTGAATAAGGTTTTCCTATAGGGAAACTTTAATTCAGTCTGGCTGAATAAGGTTTTCCTAAAGGAAAACTTTAATTCAGTCTGGCTGAATAAGGTTTTCCTATAGGAAAACTTTAATTCAGTCTGGCTAAATAAGGTTTTCCTATAGGAAAACTTTAATTCAGTCTGGCTGAATAAGGTTTTCCTATACGAAAACTTTAATTCAGTCTGGCTGAATAAGGTTTTCCTATACGAAAACTTTAATTCGGTCTGGCTGAATAAGGTTTTCCTATAGGAAAACTTTAATTCAGTCTGGCTGAATAAGGTTTTCCTATAGGAAAACTTTAATTCAGTCTGGCTAAATAAGGTTTTCCTATAGGGAAACTTTAATTCAGTCTGGCTGAATGAGGTTTTCCTATAGGGAAACTTTAATTCAGTCTGGCTGAATGAGGTTTTCCTATAGGGAAACTTTAATTCAGTCTGGCTGAATAAGGTTTTCCTATAGGGAAACTTTAATTCAGTCTGGCTGAATAAGGTTTTCCTATAGGGAAACTTTAATTCAGTCTGGCTGAATAAGGTTTTCCTATAGGGAAACTTTAATTCAGTCTGGCTGAATAAGGTTTTCCTATAGGGAAACTTTAATTCAGTCTGGCTGAATAAGGTTTTCCTATAGGAAAACTTTAATTCAGTCTGGCTGAATAAGGTTTTCCTATAGGAAAACTTTAATTCAGTCTGGCTGAATAAGGTTTTCCTATAGGAAAACTTTAATTCAGTCTGGCTGAATAAGGTTTTCCTATAGGAAAACTTTAATTCAGTCTGGCTGAATAAGGTTTTCCTATAGGAAAACTTTAATTCAGTCTGGCTGAATAAGGTTTTCCTATAGGAAAACTTTAATTCAGTCTGGCTGAATAAGGTTTTCCTATAGGAAAACTTTAATTCAGTCTGGCTGAATAAGGTTTTCATATAGGAAAACTTTAATTCAGTCTGGCTGAATAAGGTTTTCCTATAGGAAAACTTTAATTCAGTCTGGCTGAATAAGGTTTTCCTATAGGAAAACTTTAATTCAGTCTGGCTGAATAAGGTTTTCCTATAGGAAAACTTTAATTCAGTCTGGCTGAATAAGGTTTTCCTATAGGAAAACTTTAATTCAGTCTGGCTGAATAAGGTTTTCCTATAGGAAAACTTTAATTCAGTCTGGCTGAATAAGGTTTTCCTATAGGAAAACTTTAATTCAGTCTGGCTGAATAAGGTTTTCCTATAGGAAAACTTTAATTCAGTCTGGCTGAATAAGGTTTTCCTATAGGAAAACTTTAATTCAGTCTGGCTGAATAAGGTTTTCCTATAGGAAAACTTTAATTCAGTCTGGCTGAATAAGGTTTTCCTATAGGAAAACTTTAATTCAGTCTGGCTGAATAAGGTTTTCCTATAGGAAAACTTTAATTCAGTCTGGCTGAATAATGTTTTCCTATAGGAAAACTTTAATTCAGTCTGGCTGAATAAGGTTTTCCTATAGGAAAACTTTAATTCAGTCTGGCTGAATAAGGTTTTCCTATAGGAAAACTTTAATTCAGTCTGGCTGAATAATGTTTTCCTATAGGAAATCTTTAATTCAGTCTGGCTGAATAAGGTTTTCCTATAGGAAAACTTTAATTCAGTCTGGCTGAATAATGTTTTCCTATAGGAAAACTTTAATTCAGTCTGGCTGAATAAGGTTTTCCTATAGGAAAACTTTAATTCAGTCTGGCTGAATAAGGTTTTCCTATAGGAAAACTTTAATTCAGTCTGGCTGAATAAGGTTTTCCTATAGGAAAACTTTAATTCAGTCTGGCTGAATAAGGTTTTCCTATAGGAAAACTTTAATTCAGTCTGGCTGAATAAGGTTTTCCTATAGGAAAACTTTAATTCAGTCTGGCTGAATAAGGTTTTCCTATCGGAAAACTTTAATTCAGTCTGGCTGAATAAGGTTTTCCTATAGGAAAACTTTAATTCAGTCTGGCTGAATAAGGTTTTCCTATAGGAAAACTTTAATTCAGTCTGGCTGAATAAGGTTTTCCTATAGGAAAACTTTAATTCAGTCTGGCTGAATAAGGTTTTCCTATAGGAAAACTTTAATTCAGTCTGGCTGAATAAGGTTTTCCTATAGGAAAACTTTAATTCAGTCTGGCTGAATAAGGTTTTCCTATAGGAAAACTTTAATTCAGTCTGGCTGAATAAGGTTTTCCTATAGGAAAACTTTAATTCAGTCTGGCTGAATAAGGTTTTCCTATAGGAAAACTTTAATTCAGTCTGGCTGAATAAGGTTTTCCTATAGGAAAACTTTAATTCAGTCTGGCTGAATAAGGTTTTCCTATAGGAAAACTTTAATTCAGTCTGGCTGAATAAGGTTTTCCTATAGGAAAACTTTAATTCAGTCTGGCTGAATAAGGTTTTCCTATAGGAAAACTTTAATTCAGTCTGGCTGAATAAGGTTTTCCTATAGGAAAACTTTAATTCAGTCTGGCTGAATAAGGTTTTCCTATAGGAAAACTTTAATTCAGTCTGGCTGAATAAGGTTTTCCTATAGGAAAACTTTAATTCAGTCTGGCTGAATAAGGTTTTCCTATAGGAAAACTTTAATTCAGTCTGGCTGAATAAGGTTTTCCTATAGGAAAACTTTAATTCAGTCTGGCTGAGTAAGGTTTTCCTATAGGAAAACTTTAATTCAGTCTGGCTGAATAAGGTTTTCCTATAGGAAAACTTTAATTCAGTCTGGCTGAATAAGGTTTTCCTATAGGAAAACTTTAATTCAGTCTGGCTGAATAAGGTTTTCCTATACGAAAACTTTAATTCAGTCTGGCTGAATAAGGTTTTCCTATACGAAAACTTTAATTCAGTCTGGCTGAATAAGGTTTTCCTATACGAAAACTTTAATTCAGTCTGGCTGAATAAGGTTTTCCTATACGAAAACTTTAATTCAGTCTGGCTGAATAAGGTTTTCCTATACGAAAACTTTAATTCGGTCTGGCTGAATAAGGTTTTCCTATAGGAAAACTTTAATTCAGTCTGGCTGAATAAGGTTTTCCTATAGGAAAACTTTAATTCAGTCTGGCTAAATAAGGTTTTCCTATAGGGAAACTTTAATTCAGTCTGGCTGAATAAGGTTTTCCTATAGGGAAACTTTAATTCAGTCTGGCTGAATAAGGTTTTCCTATAGGGAAACTTTAATTCAGTCTGGCTGAATAAGGTTTTCCTATAGGGAAACTTTAATTCAGTCTGGCTGAATAAGGTTTTCCTATAGGGAAACTTTAATTCAGTCTGGCTGAATAAGGTTTTCCTATAGGGAAACTTGAATTCAGTCTGGCTGAATAAGGTTTTCTCATAGGGAAACTTTAATTCAGTCTGGCTGAATAAGGTTTTCCTATAGGGAAACTTTAATTCAGTCTGGCTGAATAAGGTTTTCCTATAGGGAAACTTTAATTCAGTCTGGCTGAATAAGGTTTTCCTATAGGGAAACTTTAATTCAGTCTGGCTGAATAAGGTTTTCCTATAGGAAAACTTTAATTCAGTCTGGCTGAATAAGGTTTTCCTATAGGAAAACTTTAATTCAGTCTGGCTGAATAAGGTTTTCCTATAGGGAAACTTTAATTCAGTCTGGCTGAATGAGGTTTTCCTATAGGGAAACTTTAATTCAGTCTGGCTGAATAAGGTTTTCCTATAGGAAAACTTTAATTCAGTCTGGCTGAATAAGGTTTTCCTATAGGAAAACTTTAATTCAGTCTGGCTGAATAAGGTTTTCCTATAGGGAAACTTTAATTCAGTCTGGCTGAATAAGGTTTTCCTATAGGAAAACTTTAATTCAGTCTGGCTGAATAAGGTTTTCCTATAGGAAAACTTTAATTCAGTCTGGCTGAATAAGGTTTTCCTATAGGGAAACTTTAATTCAGTCTGGCTGAATGAGGTTTTCCTATAGGGAAACTTTAATTCAGTCTGGCTGAATAAGGTTTTCCTATAGGAAAACTTTAATTCAGTCTGGCTGAATAAGGTTTTCCTATAGGAAAACTTTAATTCAGTCTGGCTGAATAAGGTTTTCCTATAGGGAAACTTTAATTCAGTCTGGCTGAATAAGGTTTTCCTATAGGAAAACTTTAATTCAGTCTGGCTGAATAAGGTTTTCCTATAGGAAAACTTTAATTCAGTCTGGCTGAATAAGGTTTTCCTATAGAGAAACTTTAATTCAGTCTGGCTGAATGAGGTTTTCCTATAGGGAAACTTTAATTCAGTCTGGCTGAATAAGGTTTTCCTATAGGAAAACTTTAATTCAGTCTGGCTGAATAAGGTTTTCCTATAGGAAAACTTTAATTCAGTCTGGCTGAATAAGGTTTTCCTATAGGAAAACTTTAATTCAGTCTGGCTGAATAAGGTTTTCCTATAGGAAAACTTTAATTCAGTCTGGCTGAATAAGGTTTTCCTATAGGAAAACTTTAATTCAGTCTGGCTAAATAAGGTTTTCCTATAGGGAAACTTTAATTCAGTCTGGCTGAATGAGGTTTTCCTATAGGGAAACTTTAATTCAGTCTGGCTGAATGAGGTTTTCCTATAGGGAAACTTTAATTCAGTCTGGCTGAATAAGGTTTTCCTATAGGGAAACTTTAATTCAGTCTGGCTGAATAAGGTTTTCCTATAGGGAAACTTTAATTCAGTCTGGCTGAATAAGGTTTTCCTATAGGGAAACTTTAATTCAGTCTGGCTGAATAAGGTTTTCCTATAGGGAAACTTTAATTCAGTCTGGCTGAATAAGGTTTTCCTATAGGGAAACTTTAATTCAGTCTGGCTGAATAAGGTTTTCCTATAGGAAAACTTTATTTCAGTCTGGCTGAATAAGGTTTTCCTATAGGAAAACTTTAATTCAGTCTGGCTGAATAAGGTTTTCCTATAGGAAAACTTTAATTCAGTCTGGCTGAATAAGGTTTTCCTATAGGAAAACTTTAATTCAGTCTGGCTGAATAAGGTTTTCCTATAGGAAAACTTTAATTCAGTCTGGCTGAATAAGGTTTTCCTATAGGAAAACTTTAATTCAGTCTGGCTGAATAAGGTTTTCCTATAGGAAAACTTTAATTCAGTCTGGCTGAATAAGGTTTTCCTATAGGAAAACTTTAATTCAGTCTGGCTGAATAAGGTTTTCCTATAGGAAAACTTTAATTCAGTCTGGCTGAATAAGGGTTTCCTATAGGAAAACTTTAATTCAGTCTGGCTGAATAAGGGTTTCCTATGGGAAAACTTTAATTCAGCCTGTCTGAATTAGGTTTTCCTATAAGAAAACTTTAATGTCTGAGTTAATTTGTCTGAGTTAATTTATCTTCAGCCTGGCTGACGATTTTATTTGCTGAAAATAATATTTAATAAAAAAAAAATAAACGATGAAAACTTTTAAAACAAAATGTGCGGATTTTTTGTTTAAATACAATATCCTCTAGAATTCAATTATCGTAAATTATCTTCAATTATTCTTAAACCAAATGTCATCGATTCCAGTATCGGATGCTTCCTCTAAACATAAATTGTAAGACCAGGGTTAAATAGTAATGTATGAAATGATTATGCCCCCGTTGACATAGCCAAAATAAAATCTGCCCTTTAAAAACTGTGCGAATGAAAACATCTGCCGTATGTTGCATGCAATCAATGCCAATGCCATTTCCGGGAATTTTTTTCGCAACTTCATTTTAAGGGTATGTGCCACACTGAAAAAAGGACTGGTCAATGCACAAAGGTTGCCTGCTCCCAGCCAGCAACCACAAATTTGACGAAGAGAAGCACAAAAGAGATAATGGAGAATATAGTAATCATCAAATAGGCATTTGGCTAAATTTTAGAGAGGCACAGTGAAAGCCAATAACAAAATGACAGCCAGATAATCCTAAAATATCAAAGTATTCACTCCAGGATGTGAGTTACATTTGATTTTTACTCCTATAAGCAAAACGAATGCAGAAAAATATCCACATTTATTTCGATCAAAGCTATCTTGCCAGTTAGAGTTTAACCATGCGTTTCTATTTGTCTATGGCATGTCTGTGACGATGGAATTAAAAATATGTTAATAAATTAAATGGTAAATAATTATGGTAAATGTGGAAGACTGGTTTTTTGATGCTTTTCCATTGTTTTGGTCATCGAGAATTGGAGAAATTCAATAAATGAAGAAAATAAACAAAAACGTTTCGAAAGAAATTTCAAGAATTAGTTACACTCTCCAGTCAGTCGGCTAATGAAATGCTGGAGAAAATAAACAAAGTCTATAATGCGTAGTGTTTTCCCCCCTCATTTCCACCCCTTCTCTCTCTTTTGACCATACATGGGGTGATATCAAGAATTAAATAAAACAAATTAAGATGCTATGCTTTAATTTGTTCAAAACGTAATGAGGAATAGGATTTTATGACCCCAAATATAAAAGCCATAAACGAACGGAAAATTGTATGCATATTTAGATGATAAATAGCATAGAAGATGTAAGAAGAGGGAGAGGTTGAGGGAGAGGGGGAGTAAAGAAAAACAAAAGTTTAGCCTTACAAAAATGCTGACGAATGAATTAACATTAATTCATGTATAACTAAACTTTGCTTTAAGAAAGACAAAAATAGTTTTTGCAGTACAATTTCAGTTGCTCGTAAAAGTTTTTATATGCCAAGTAACCTACTTAAGTGAGTTCTTGAAGGCTATATAATATGAGAAGTTGTATAAAAATATAGAAAGGTTAAAAGATTATGAAATCATATTAGGCTTAAAAACAGTTCAATTTGTTTGAAGATCTGAATAAAATAATTAAAATTTTATTTTCCTAGAGACTTGGCATTACAGTTGTTAGAAAGGAAAGGAAGAACAGAAGAAATGCCCGATAAACAAAGACATGGAAAAAATTGCCTTCTAAATAGACATTTCTGGCTTGGTAATGCTCTATAGTATGGGGCGAAACATTGTTTGCCGCAACTACAAATTAGACTCCGTGAGTGAGTTACATAAGTAGGCCGGAATTTTGCCGATAGACTCTAGGAAACATTTCAGAACTTTTGCCAGTCGTCCAATTTGCTGAGGATTCGAAACATCAATACTTCCTTACTGCAATTATAATGGTGTATATTTATACTTTCACCACCACTGTGGTACAGGGTATTATAACTTTGTGCATTTGTTTGCAACGCTAAGAAGGAGAAGGACTCGACCCATCGATAAGTATACCGATCGGCTTAGAATCACTTCCTGATTCGATTAATCTATGTTCATGTATTCTTGTGATCAGGGTACAGGTCGCATTTATTGTCCAATTGTCACAAAATTTTGCACATAACATTTTTGATTTTGAACAAAATCGGTTCAGATTTAGATATAGCTCCCATATAATCTTTTATCTGATATGGACTTTTGAGGCTGTAGAAGCCACAATTTTGGTCCGATGTTTACAAACTTTGGTATGATGTGCTTTATTTGACGTCCTCATATGTGTGCAAAATTTCGTCAAAATCGGAATAGATTTAGATATAGTTTCTATATATATTTTTCATCCGATATGGACTTTTAAGGCTGTAGATGCCTCAATTTTTGCCCGATCTTTACAAAAATTTGCGTGAGATGTAGTATTTGACGTTCTCATATGTGTGCGAAATTCCAATGAAATCGGAACAGATTTAGATATAGTTCCTATATATATTTTTCATCCGATATGGACTTTTAAGGCTGTAGAATCCTCAATTTTGGCCCGATCTTTACAAAATTTTGCGTGAGGTGTTTTATTTGACGTCCTCATATGTGTGCGAAATTTCAATAAAATCGGTTCAAATTTAGACATAGCTCGCATATATATTTTTTTTAATATAGCTTTCATATATATATTTCATCCTATAAGGCCTTTTAAGGCTGTAGAAGTCACAGTATTTGTCCGACCTTTACTAAAGTTAGTTTAGGTAAAGTCCAATAAGTATGCAAAATTTCACTAAAATTGGTTAAAATTTTGATTTAGCTCCCATATATATCAATCATCCGATATGGCCTTTAAAAGCTGTGGTTCTATTCAATATTTCAATAGGCATGCAAAACTAAAAGTTTGACTATACTTCAACATAGGTTCCATATATTGAGAGTAATACGTATTCTCGGTGGTGTGGGGTATAATATTTTTCAATTTAGTCATTGCAAAACAACTGCGCAATTACAGGATAACTGACACGAAGTGTTTAAAAGTTCACATTTGGTATATCTGACAAACTAGAGATGATAATTACATGAGACAGCTCATTATATTGTTTACAAGTCACCCAAAGCATTTGCTTCTGAGTTTGTTTAAAAAGCAAGTTGCTCTTGATGGAGTTCAAGTGAAATAAATAGTATGATTTCATTATATTCCGCTGGGAAATAACAACCGACTATTGTTGGCGAACTCAAACACCTTAAAAAGAATAAAATAATGTGTATCGCACCATAAATCGAGAAAAGAATTTCCAATTGAGCAATTCGTAAAATCTCAAGCTGATCGTGTTTACTTCACCGACCGCACGTATTAGAATTTAAGCCTACGAACGGCCACCCAAAGTAATTCTCAATCACAAGTGATGGTATGGACAACTGTGACCACCAATGGCCGCTCTCAAACCGTTTTTATCGAGTCTGGCATCAAATTAAATGAAGCTGTGGATCCATTTTGGTCGCAGAACTAAATAAAAATATGCCTGTATGGATGCACTGAAGAAAGCCATTGGGTCAAAACGCCGGCAGATTACATTCGTGCAGCTTGCAATCAACATACTCGAGTCATGAGTTTATAACTAAAGTAGCCAATAGTTAACTTTCTTTTTTTTACCCTTCAACCATAGAATGAGGGTACACTAACTTCGTTATTGATCTAAGACCCAACAAAGTATATAGATTCTGGATCGTCTTGATATTTTTAGTATATTTAGCCACGTTTTTAGTATATTTAGCCACGTTTTGCACAAATACTTTTTTTTTAGTGCAGGTCGGTTGGGATTGCAAATGGGCCAAATCGGTAAATTTTTTTTTATAGCTGTCATATAAACTGATTTCCCGATTTAACTTCTTGAGCCCGTAGAGGGCCCATTTGGCTAAATTTTCGTATTATGAGGTTGTTTATGACAATCAACAGAAGTGTCAAATATTCTCTGAATCGATGCATAACCTGATATAGCTCCCCTATATACCACTCTCCCGAATATACTTCGTGAACCTGTATAGGGCGCAATTCTTATCCTATTTGGCTGAAATTTCGCACAATGACTTCTTCTGTAACCACCAAAATACTTGCCAAGTATTGCCCGAATCGGTCTAAAACCAAATATATAGCTCTATCCCCGATGGCAATTCATAAGCCCCTATTGGACTAAATTTCTCACAATGACTTCTACTTTGGTCTCCATTCAAACCAAACCAGATATGGCCCGAATAGGTCCATAAACTCAAGTCAAGTTTATCGAGGCCACGATAGAAGAGTCGGATGAATTGGAAGAGGTACCCCATGGAACACCTGAGATGACATTTGCGGTCGAGTACAAGACACTGTTTGCCAGCGGCACAGTCGACGGAACACTGGTATTCCCATCTGGTAGTTCATGATACACGGATGGATTAAATGTAGAGGATGCAAGAGTTTGAGCTTCTTTATTGGGGATCAAAGGCCTGCGCACGAAAATTCATTTCTGCTTTAAAGGCACACTTACAATCGTAGAGTATTTCAAGAACTTGGTTTAAAAATACAACATTGTATGAGGCAATTTAGAACTGAGTAAACACTTCCTGCAAAATTTCAACCAAATCGGAAATTGCAACACTCGAATTAGAGTAATATTTAGAGTGTTACAAACGGAATGACAACGGATTAGTATACCCCCATCCCATGGTGGTGGGTATAATTAATTGAAGTTTCAATCTTGCTTTTATTCCTACCACTATAGGATGGGGTATACTAATTTCACCATTACGTTTGTAACACATCAAAATATTGATATCAGTCCAAACAAAGTACATACGTCTATTCTTGATCGTCTTGACATTCTGAGTGGATTTAGCCATGTCCGTCCGTCTGTAGGTCGGTTGGGATTGTAAATGGGCTATATCGGTGCATGTTTTGATATAGCTGCCATATAAATCGATTTCGGATCTTGGCTTCTTTAGGCTCTAAAGGACGCAATTCTTATCCAATTTGTCTGAAATTTGCATTAAGTGCTTTGTTTTGTTTTGGCCTCCAACAACTATGCTTAGTATGGTCTGAATCGTTCCCTAACCTGATATAGCTCCCATATAAACCGATCTCCCGATTATACTTCTTAAGATCCTAGAGGATGCAGTTCTTATCTCATATGGCTGAAATATAGCCATGTCGGATGATGCCAAAGATGGTTGGAGTCGGTCTCGAACTTGATATAGCACCCATACAAACCGATCTCTCGATTTGATTTCTTGAGCTCCTATAGGGCGCAATTATTTTGCGATTTGGCTGAAATTTTGCACAATCAATTCTACTGAGGTCTCCAACATCCAAACTAAGCATGGCCCAAATCGTTCTTTAACCTAATATAGCTAGCATAGAAATTTTGCAAAGATCTTGGCAAACGCGATCTATGGTGGAGGCTACATAAGATTCGGCACGGCCGAATGGCTACTACAGCCTTAAAGGGTCATATCGGATGAAAGATATATATGGGAGCTATATAGAAGCTGAACCGATTTTGATGAAATTTTGTACACATAGTGGGACGGCAAATGAAACACCTCACGCTAAACTTGTAAAGATAGGGCCAAAATTGTGGTTTCTACAGTTTTAATATACCATATCGGATGAAAGACATAAATGGGAGCTATATCTAAATCTGTATCGATTTTAATGGAATTGCACTCATATATCATGTCAAGTAAAACACCATATGCCAAATTTTTAGAAATCGGACCACAAATATGGATGCTTAAGGCTTAAAAGTCCATACTACAATAGATGAAATTTATATATGGGAGCTTTTTCTAAATCTGATCTGCTTTTGATGAAATTTTGCACAAGTATTGGGACGGCGAAGAAAACATCTCATGCAAAATTGTGTTGAGAGTGGACCAAAATTGTGGCAACTACGGCCTTAAAAGTCCATATCAGATGAAAGTCATATATGGCAGCTATATCTAAATCTGATCCGATTTTGATGAAATTTTGCACACGTGTTTAGAAGTCAACTAAAACATCTCATGCAAAATTATGTTGAGATTAGATCAAAATTGTGGCTACTATGGCCTTTAAAGGCCATATCGGATGAAAGTTATGTGTGGGAGCTGTATCTAAATCTGCCCCGATTTTTTGAAATTTTGCATACGTTTTGGGACGTCAAATAAAACATCTCATGCTAAATTTTGTTAAGAGTGGAACGAAATTGTGGCTGCTATGGCTTAAACGTTCACATATGGGAGCTATATCTAAATGTGGACCGATTTTTATGAAATTTTGCACACGTCTTGGGACGACAAATAAAAATCTCATTCTAAATTTTCTAGATAGCGGACGAAAATTATGCCTACTAGAGCATTAAAAGTCCATATCGGATAAAAGATACATATATATGGGAGCTATATCGAAATCTGATCCGATTTATGATGAAATTTTGCAAACGTGTTGGGATGTCAAATAAAACATCTCATGCAAAATATTGTTAAGATTGGGCCGAAATTGTGACTACTACGGCCATATCAGATGAAAGTCATATATGGAAGCTTTATCGAAATCTGATCCGATCCTTTACAACATCGATAGCGTTCGCATTTGTGCCAAAAAAGTGACTTGTGCGAAATTTCATGACAATCGGACAACATGCAGTAGTGATTCTAAGCCGATCGGTATACTTATCATTGGGTCTAGCTCTTCACCTTCTTAGCGTTGCAAACAAATGCACAAAGTTATAATACCCGGTAGCATAATAATGGGGTAGGATATGTTAGTCAATTACATTTGGAGAATGAAACTGACATTTTCCGTGTTCACCCCGGCAGAAATAAACTTCTTTAGATTATTTCCCAATATTTTGCATTTGTCAACGATTATAATTCAAAATAGACCCACTTTTTTTTTGTTTTCCTCTGAAAAATGTATTTTTCTATATCATTTGAAAAAGTCGACTTAGCCTACTTTACTATGAACGTATCGACATGTGCAACAGACTTTAAATTGAATAGACAAATAATGCAAAAAAAAAAAACACAAACCAAAGATAATTAAAATCTAAACACATACCTTCTTTTTATTGCTTATTTAAGTGGTAATGGGGCGATATGTGTCGGCTTAGTTGCTTGATTTAATCCTCAGTTGGGGGGAAGTAAATATGCAGCTTTATTTTTTTATTATAAATTAATCCAATTAAAATTCACTTTTGATAAAATCATTAAAACGCTTGACTGGCAAATTAAAATATTGCTTAAATAAAGTCTTTAAGTGGATTTTTAAGTTTACATTTTGGTTTTAGCTTGTTGAACTCAGATTGTTAATGAGTAATCTGTGACAAAACTTTTGACGTGGAACAAAAGTGTAAGATTCTCTAAAGGCTACTTAAGACATTTAAGTCGCCAAATTTAAACAATTTTTTAATTTTATGCTAAAATTTTCAATTTTGTTTAACAAATCAGCAGAAAGTTTTACATATCTTTTTGGTAATTGCACTCTAGATGAAAGTAGAATTTTGTTTTTAATTTCAATATTGTTTTTACATTAAAAAATCCTTCAAATTTTATTGTGGTTGCTATTATTGAGTACAAAGTATTCTTTTTGCGTTGCTGCACTTCCAACCAGCTTTCGTGTAGCAGGGAACACACATATGGTCTGGCCGAGTTACTGCCTGTTTGCCCTGGGATCGTAGCAAATGTTGATGGCTGTGTTGTTGGTGGTGGTGGATCTTCGCCGCCACCAGGAATAATAAATAACGAAATAAAGTATAGAATGTACAACAAAAGCGGAATGAAGGAAAAATATCGCACAAAAACAACAACAACGAAATTCTCATACACTTTTACGTTGCGAGTTTTATTCTTTTATTTGTATTTCTTCTTTATTATGATTATTTTTATTTGGCCGTTTATTAAAACTTGCAGCGCGTTTGTGACCGGGACGGGACTCAGAGACGAAACGATACACGAAACTCGAAAAGGAGATGTATGGTGCAGCAATTGCTTGGTTTGTTGTGTTTTTTAAGCTTTTTCTTATATCTTTTTTTATGGTAGCAGCTTCTTCCTTGTTCTGTGTTGTACTATGCTTTGCGGTCAACTTCGTCTGTTGAAATGTTTTTGCTGAAATGCATGCATATGCTGGTGGTATAGTGAAGTTTTATTATTTTTATTTTTTGCGTTTTGTGATTTAAGATGTTGTTGCTGTTAGGATTGGAATAAGTTTTTGGTTTCCTGTACCGCACACTTTTTCTTCATATGGCGGATATTTCACTCGAGTGTTTTTTATTTGATTTTTTGTTTTTGGTTGGGTTTTGTAAGATCACAAAATACAATAAATGCCAGCCGCGAATGCAAACGATCATGGAACGGAATATTCTTTTCCCCTAAGGCAGTGGTGGTGGTCTGATTGGTGTATATGTATGTACTTTGATTTAATTAAAAGGCAATTAAGGCGATTTATAAAGGCACAATTAATATTTTTGTTTTTATTTATGTATTAAGTTTTTAAAAAGATTATAAAAAAACTTTAAAATATTTGTTTGTGTTGAAATCAGAACGTGTTAAATCATAAATATTTTTTGTAGATTTTTGTTTCAATTTTTTTTTATATGTGCATATGTAAGTTTTTGTTAAAAATAAATAAATTTTAACAAAATTGGTCTCTCCAATATTTTTTTTTTTAGTTTTAAATTGTATTAATTGTTGTTACAACGCCTACAATTTTAGACATTTGTTTTGATATTTCTCTATTTTTCTTATAGAAAATTGCGAAAAATTTTGTTGCACAAAATGGATTTGTTTTCTATTAAAAATTCCGCATTATTTTTAAAAAAATATATATTTATTCATTTGTTGTTTATGTAGACATATTTTTAATTTGTTTTAAATAAAACTACCGCATGATATGTAAATAAATGCCATATATTCCATTTTTGTTTAAGTTGGCATATTTTTAATTTATTTATTTTTTTATAAAATTAAAACGCGTAATTTTATTATTTTTGATTTTCTTCTTTGACCGTATCCAACGATAGTCCATGTGAAGAGCTCGCGTGTTACTAAAGTATCTGCAGACACAACAAAGCAGATACATTTGTTTGTTTGTATCTCAGTGTTGCGAACCGACACTTTTTTGGTACCATATTTCGTACTGTGGAAATGGGTTGACCGTATGCAACAATAGTCCATGTGAGGAGTTCGCGTGTTACTAATTTATCTGCAGATACCTTTGTTTGTTTGTATCACAGTGTTGCGAACCGTCACTTTCTTAATTCTATGTTTCGTACTGTGGTAATGGGTGACGTACCAGCACTGGTTGTTGGGTGGTGTTGCATAGCAACATATGACTTATGTCTTGTATACAAAAACATAAATGTTGAGCAACATTTGCACAACAGTCAATAGAAAAACATGTTGCTTCTTCAAAAAATTAATGCGTGTAGATTTATTTGTGTGCCGTATTTTGTTCCATTTTGCAAGGGACGATATAGTCAAAAAAATTTGTCAATCAAAATACCAAAAAAATTGTGATCTAAAAATGGGGGATGATGGGGTACCCTCCCTCCCCTTTACCCCCACAAAGCATCACCGAAAGTGAAAAATTGAGCCACCGAGACAATTATTAGACTCAACTGAAAGGTATTTGGGAGTAGAATACAAAAATTATATAAACATTTGGAGTCAAGTCCTTGGATGGCCTCCCCACCACAAAACCAACCTGTTGTTAAAATTTTCCGCAACGTCACAGGAGGGCCGCCTCTCCCCTAAACGGAAAAGTGAACCAAAAGGAAAAACATGGACACAAAAAAGGAATTTGAGAGTGGAATGCGAATATGACATAAAAATTCTCACCAAATATCAAGGTCGGCTGCTACCCTTTAATCCCCCTTTTCTAAATATCTCCCTCCCCAAAAGCTTCTCAAACGAAAATGCAGTCTCATCGGATTGTGGCGGCTGGAAATAATTTACTTTGAAATTTAAAATGTTTTTAATTATTTTAACAACTTAGCTTTGATTTTATTTGTTTTTCATTTTTTACGTTGATTTTGTAATTTTCATTCTTTTTAACAAGTCAGCCTTGATTTTGTCACTTTTCTTATTTTGAACAAGATAGCCTTGAAATTTCTTGTTCTGGATGACAAACGAAAATTTGTAAATATGAAGAGTTGGAAATTGTCTTTCAAACAATAAAAACCTTATCACTCTTTTTGTAAAAAACTTAATTGTTGCGTTTCATTATTACCAAATACGTAACAAATTGGTGACCCCTGACGCTAAGATTTCTACAACTACAGGACTAATAATGGCAACGAGCGATAGCAATTCATCAGTGCAAATGCAAATTTCCCGCGTAGCTGTGAAAGCTCCACCATTTTGGCGTGCCGACCCTCTTTTGTGGTTCAAGCAAATGGAATCTCAATTTTTGATGGCTGGTGTTACGCAAGATGCGACAAAATTTCATACCGTCGTGGCTTCAATTGAAAGCAATATATTGGAAAAGGCAGCAGAAATTATTGTAAATCCTCCTTCGGAAAATATGTATGACACGCTTAAAAATAAATTGATTAGCAGTTTTACGGATTCCGAGGAGAAGCGCCTCAAAAAGCTGTTGACAAATATTGAACTCGCGGACAAAAAGCCATCCGAATTGTTGTGGGAAATGCGGTCTTTATCACAAGTTAAGGTGTCAAATGATGTTTTGAAGCACCTTTGGATGCAGCGGCTTCCAACTCAAATGAAGACAATTTTATCCGTCAGCGAAGATGGTCTGGACAAATTAGCTACTATGGCCGATAAGATTGCTGACTGTAGCGAATCAGAAATATGCAGTTTTTCACCTCCTGTGAATCGTTTGGAAGAAATTGAAAAGAAGTTGGCTAGCCTTTGCACACAAATAGAATCATTTCGTTAGTCCAGAAGCCGCAGTAAGTCATCATCTTCAAGACGTTCACATTCAAAATCCGGCAGCAAAGCGAAACCTTATTGCTGGTATCATTTCAAATTTGGAGAAAATGCCAGGAAATGTGTAGCTCCATGTACGTATAAATCTTCAACTTCGGAAAACTAAATGGTGCGCCGTCTTTGGTGACGGATGGGTGCACCCCAGAAGTATGTCGCCTGTTTGTTCGGGATATCAAATCGAAAACCAGGAATTTAGTAGATACAGGGGCGGATTTAACAGTATATCCAGTTTCACTATCCATGCGCAATCAACCACCCAGTCAACTTGTTTTATATGCCGCAAATCAGACACCAATTAAGACGTATGGAACAAAAACTCTTTCCATTGATTTGGGACTAAATCGATTGTTTAAATGGGACTTTGTGATTGCTGATATTCAAAAGCCAATTATCGGATCTGACTTTTTGGGTAAATATGGACTACTTATCGACATAAAGAATAATAGTTTGATAGACCCTCACACGAATCGTAAATGTGGTGGTTCTATAGCAAGTGTTCAAAACTCCTCCATAAAGTGCATATCAAGTTCGACGAGTTACGCATCGTTATTGCAGGAATTCAATGATTTAGCGAAAGTTAACTTCAAATCTAAGGCAAGACACTCAATTTACCATCATATAGAAACCACCAAAGGTCCTCCCGTTTTTTTTTTGCAAACCCAGACGTTTATCGCCGGAAAAGCTACAACTTGTTGAAAAAAAATTCGAAGAAATGATTCGACTTGGTATATGTCGTCCATCAAGTAGCAGTTGGGCTAGTCCGTTGCATATGGTGCAGAAATCCAATGGAGAATGGCGCCCATGTGGGGACTACCGCGGATTAAATGCTCGTACAGTTCCGGACCGATATGCTGTTCCCCATATTCATGATTTTGGAGCATTACTTGATGGTAAGAATATTTTTAGCAAGGTGGATTTAAACAAAGCATACCACCATATACCTGTGGCAGAGGAGGATATTAAAAAGACTGCAATTACGACTCCCATTGGCAATTTTGAGTTTCCCAGGATGACATTTTGATTGTGCAACGCTGCACAAACTTTCCAGCGGTTTATGCACGAGGTAACAAGAGATCTTGAGTTCGTTTACGTATATATAGACGATATTCTGATTGCATCGAAAGGCCCGGAGGAGCATAAAAAGCACCTACGACTACTGTTTGAAAAGCTGCGCGACTATGGTCTCACTATCAACATTAAAAAGAGCGTATTTGGTGTATCGGAGTTGGAATTTTTAGGATATCTTGTGACAGAGAATGGTTTGAAACCTCTTCCTAGTAGAGTGGAGGCTATTCAAACGTTCAAGCTTCCTAGTACAGGCAAGGATCTTCGGCGTTTTCTTGGAATGATCAACTTCTATAGACGATTCTTACCCGGCGCTGCAAAATCTCAAGCAATTTTACACAGCATGTATAATGGGAATGTAAAAAATGACAAAAGTGTTATAAAATGGTCTGAGGAAGAGAAGCAAGCTTTTGATCGGTGCAAACAAGAATTAGCAAATGCAGCCCTTTTGTCCTATCCACGTGAAAACGCTCCAACATCAATTTGTGTCGATGCTTCTGATTATGCTATGGGTGGTGTTCTGCAGCAGTTCGTTAATGGTGAGTGGAAACCGGTTGGTTTTTATTCTAAGAAATTGTCGCCCACTCACAATAAATATAGTGCATATGATCGTGAGCTTTTGGCAGTTTATTCCACTCTGAAACATTTCCAGTATTTCTTGGAAGGTCGACAATTTTGAATTTTCACGGACCACAAACCTATAACATATGCCTTCAGGCAGCGTCCAAAAAAGGCATCTCCGAGACAGCTGAGGCATTTGAATTATATTGGTCAATTTACAACAGATATTCGTCATATTAGTGGCAGTAACAATGTAGTGGCCGATGCAATGCAACGTATACAAGCTGTCAAAGCACCTCAATGCTTGGACTTCAAGGATTTGGCAATCGAACAACAATCTGAAGACGAATTAAGGTCACTATTGACCGACAAAAGTTCTGGCCTGCGGTTGAAACTCATGAAATACGACGGCTATGAGATTTTCTGCGACGTATCGAGCTCTAATATTAGGCCCTACTTAACACCGCCATTTCGGAAATTAGTTTTTGATACTCTTCATGGCTTGTCGCACCCTGGCGTTAAAGGTACTGTCAATTTAATTCGATCACGTTAGATCTGGAAATCATTAAAGAAGGACGTGACCGAATGGGCTAAAAGCTGTATAGATTGCCAACGATCGAAAGTTCATCGACATACAAAAAGTCAACATGCCGAATTTAAACCTCCCACACAACGTTTTAAGCATATTCATATTGATATTGTTGGACCATTGACTTCCTGTCAAGGTTATCGGTATCTATTAACTTGCATCGATAGATTCACCAAATGGTCTGAAGCTGTCCCTCTAGCAGACATCAAAGCCGAAACTGTAGCCTCAGCCTTTGTTAACATATGGATTTCTCGATTTGGAGTACCGAAGGAAATAATTACCGATCAAGGTAAACAATTTGAGAGCAGATTATTCAGACAACTTGCGAAGCTGTGCGGCTCAAGGGTGAAACATACAACTCCATACCACCCTCAAGCGAATGGATTAGTAGAACGGTGGCACCGAACTCTAAAATCAGCATTAAGATGTGTCAGTAACAATGAATGGGTTAGTACTCTACCGCTAATCTTGCTTGGTTTGAGAACACGAATTATCACCGATACTGATGTGTGTGCTGCCGAAATGGTTTATGGATCTAGTTTGACGTTGCCCGGGGAGTTGATTATTGATTCACAACGTTCACAGAATGAGCATGACTGGATAACGCTATTCCAAAATAGAATGAATAATATTAAACCTTTGGTTACGGGATGTCACACGAACAACAAAAGCTACAATGAGCAGCTGAAAACATGCCAATATGTATTCCTAAGATGCGATGCAGTGAAGGCCCATACAAGGTTGTTACCAGGAATGAAAAAATTTTCAAGATTCTTGTTGAAGGCAAAGAAAAAGTGGTATCAATAGACAAATTGAAGCCATACTTAGTATTCCAGGATGATATTGCCGAGTCCCCTGTTACGCGAACGGCCGTCAAGGAAGTTCGTTTTGCTGAATGACAACGCTGGAGGGGGAGTACTGTGGCGGCTGGAAATAATTTACTTTGAAATTTAAAATGTTGTTAATTATTTTAACAACTTAGCTTAGATTTTATTTGTTTTTCATTTTTTACTTTGATTTTGTAATTTTCATTCTTTTTAACAAGTCAGCCTTGATTTTGTCACTTTTCTTATTTTGAACAAGGTAGCCTTGAAATTTCTTGTTCTGGATGACAAACGAAAATTTGTAAATATGAAGAGTTGGAAATTGTCTTTCAAACAATAAAAACCTTATCACTCTTTTTGTAAAAAACTTAATTGTTGCGTTTCATTATTGCCAAATACGTAACAGGATTAATATGGGACTCAATTGATAGGTTGTAGAATTATAATTAGGTTTCTAAATTCGAAACCAAATGTGAGGGGCTGCTCTACTTCAAAAAAATAATCATCAAAACGAGCATGTAACAACACAAATGAAATATAGAACACGAATCTGACAAAGCTGTTAGCAATCAAGTGTCTGAGGACCGCCAAAAATCCCCTTAAACCGACATGCTTTGAGAGTAAAGATCAAATCTGTTATATGAATATGGGGACAAGAATCTGGGGGCCCGCCACAAAACACCTTTAACAAGCATGCATTAAATAAGGGACTTTGAAAGTAGAGAACGTAGCGCAGAGGTTAGCATGTTTGCCTATGACGCTGAACGTCTGGGTTCGAATCCTGGCGGGACCATCAAAAAAAATTGTAAGCGGTGGGTTTTCCCTCTTAATGCTGGAAATATTTGTGAGGTACTACGCCATGTAAAAACTTGGCCCTGTTCCTTAATAGCATGTTCATGGGCAAAATATGCAATTTTACATAGTGCATAGATTTTGGCTGGGAGTGCATAGATTTTGGCCGATACTGCATATCGGGACAATAAGGGACTCGAATAAAAGATTTTCGACAAGTGTCTGAGTAACCGACCTCAAACAATCATGTTGGCCCACAACGACTATATTGTACTGAGCTGAAAGGTCGATGAGAGGTGAGTAAGAATTTGATATCCAAATATTTGATGGCTGCCCAAACCCAGATGTAAAATCACAATGATTTCTTATTGTATAAACATTGGTACTCATTTGTCATTTGCAAAATCAACTCACTTTATTCCTAATGTATATTTTAAAATTTGTTCATTGTTCTAAAATTAGAGTACTCATAATATCTGCAATAATCGACTTTGTTGCAATCATTCCTTGCCTAAACAATCATTTGTTTTTGCTAATGTTTAACTCGTCGATAGAAAGATAATAAGATCCAGCAAGCATACATACGAACATATGTACGTTAATTTTTTCGTCTTTTCTTCGATTGTTGCCGCTAGCCCTAAAGTTGGTGACATCGTTTTGAATTCAGTAAAGATCATTAGAGAATTACCACCAAAGTGACAACAAGTGTTTCATTGCTAAGGGTAATTTTTGTGATTTTGCTGCTTTTGGCTTTTGCTTAAAGACATTGGTTTTTGAATATTCGCAGTTAGTGACAACAACAAAATAAATTACGAGTTGTGAGACAACCATTTGGAAAACAATAGTGCTGCTTGCGAGGAAAGTTGGCTCAACAAGAAGAGGTTTACTTTAAACTGTGGAACAAAAAATTAAGTGACTGGGTGTGAATCGTGAGGTAAACAATTTGTCCATACATAATTAACATCTGCATACTCAAGTCGAACTCTTGAATTAGGAATTCTGTCTCATCTTATATCGGCCAGATTCCGGGTTTGTCAAATCAGGCAAGCCTAAAACACAAGAAAAAACCAACATGTATGCCGTACTCGATAAATTAGGACTGCAATGAAAGGTCTTTGGTAGTAAAGTAAAGGATTTTCCAATAGGCACTTGACAACATTGAACTTAATTTGTGAACGCACTCTACACTACTCATCTAACTATCACTGTCAATTTATTCAGTAAACTCGACATTTTCAACATGGTAAAGTACACGAAAGATCAACACATCATCAAAACAATGTACTACCGAAATTCGAAGTCGTTCACTGCTTTAAAAGCGTCATCGTCGCAAAATCATCTTCAGTTACGAAGCTCATTTTTGGCTTAATGGGTTCGTCAGTAAGCAAAATATAAGCTATTAGTTAGGTAAAAATCCACATGTGCTTCACTCATCAACACTCCATTCAGAACAAAAACTAACTGTTTGGTGTGGATTGTATACCGGCAGCGTCATTGGGCCATACTTCTTCGTCGACGATGCGTTACTGTCAATGGACAACGCTACCACAGCATGCTCACTGATTTTAGGTAAATTTGAAGATGGCATGCTCACTGATTTTAGGAAGATTTGAAGATGAATGACATGTGGTTTCAACAGGACTGTCCCACACAGCGCATTATAGAATCAATGTTGTCGTTTTTGGTACGTTCCTACCATAATTGGTAAGTTTTCATTCTCTTGGTAGTTTTTCCAACGTAGAAATGCAAATTTAATTTCTGAAATAATCGCCGGAGATAACTCATAATTAATTTACTTCTTATCGTTTCTGTATATTTGTTAAGAATGCAGAATAAAACCATGAACGTCGAGAGACCTAATACAAGGAACCTCACTGCTTAAAATTTCAGGCGTAAGTTCTGATAATGACTATAACTGGAACCAGTGCTTGGGGGTAAGTTCCAAATTTTGTAAAGCGCTCAAATTAGTCAAATGTTGAGGGGTCCATGAAACTCACTGTAACGGCAAAAATGGGTAGTAAAAGTGAATTTCTGAGCTCAAACCCTTAAATCGGGAGATCATCTTATTCAAACTCGCCACGATATTCATTTAAATCGGTTCAAAAATATGACTTTATGAACTCAAAATTTTTTTTTATCAGGATGTCGGTATAAAGGCTATATCAGGATAAAGGCCATCTTTCAACTTAAGGCTGTAGAGTGATTTCAACAAACAGACGGACGGACATGTCTAGATCCCCTATGAATAACGACGTTCAAGTATTTAGTAGCGTCGGAAATATATAATGTGATGTGTTCCAAGTGGAATGGCAAAATGACAAACTCTTCGCATTTTTGGCTTATAGAACATTTGGTAGGTATTAGTCGTGTTAGGTAGGATTTTTCTTAAATTATACAATCGATTTATTGATTAGTAAGTATGATAAGCGTGTTATCTCAAGAAATGGCGCAGTCGATTAGCCGTCTTGTGGCTACGCCCAGTGATGGGTCTATGCCAACAAGCCGGCGACATTGGAACAGCTTAGAGCCAACATTGAACGAGAAATAGCGATCGTTTCGGCTGCAATATGTAGCCGAGCCATCCAAAATGGGGTTGAAAGGTGCCAACGTGCCCGCGCTATCCATATGAACGAAGTCGAGTTCCATTCATAAATGTTTTGATTGATCTAAAATGGCTGGCGTTTTATTTAAAAAAAGTTGTTAAGTTCTATTGGAAAACCCTATACAAATTTTGCCCTCAAATGTTTGATATAGGAAGAACTTGTGGGTCTTTGGGATAATCCACCTGTGGATGGTTGGGTTGAAAATATTGTATCCCATGGGGTAACTTTATGATATCACTTTGAAAGTAGATAACAATTACACTTGACAAAACAATTAGTGTGGGTCTGAAATGAACCCATGGCCCTTAATGACATGATTATTATAAATCAAAATCTATTTGCAACAAGGAAAAACATGCTAAATTCGGCCAGGCCGGATCCTGGATACCCACCATAATGGATTTCGCTAAAAATTTGCCTATATTTACTCAGTTCATATTTTAATTATTTTACAATAGTCTCAAGTAGTCATATCGGGGAATCAGTACTTAAGAGGCCTATATCAGTACATAGACTGATTCGTATCATGCTTAGCAAGCATAGAAGTCGTAACTCAAGTCCTTCTTCCAAATTTTAGCCAAATCGGATAAAAATTGAGGTTTATTGGGGCTTAAAAAGTCGAATCTGGGCATCGGTTTATATCGAGGCTACATCCAAATCTGAACCGATATGGCTCATTTCCAATCCCCAATGACATACATCGCTAAGAAGTATTTGTGCGAAATTTTAAGCGGATATCTTTATACGTTCGAACGCTATCGTGAATTCGATAGACTGACATACGATCGGACATGGCTGGATCGACTCAGAATGTCGCGGCGATCAAGAAAGTGGGGTCGCAGGACTAGATTAGTATACACTCCATCCAATGGTGGTGGGTATAAAAAGCAATTTTACGATGTGGCGAAGCGCACCGGGTCAGTTGGTACATAGAAAAACAATTGCAAAAAAATTTCCAATTAAAACTTTAATTGAAAATAAAATCGTTCTTAATTAAAAAATTAATTGATTGAATATTTTTTTAATTGAATATGTATTATTTTTCAAATTGAGAATGTATTATTTTTTAATTACAGTCGTGTTAGAAATTTTTGCCATTTTCAATTGAAAAATTAATTGATTCAATAACCCCATCCAATGGGGTATACTAATTTATCCATTCCGTGTGTAAAACCTCGAAATATTGGCCTGCGACCCCATAAAGTATACATTTCCTTGATCGTCGCGACGATCTGAGTTGATCTAGCCATGTCTGTCTGTCCGTCCTTCCGTACGTTTGTTGAAATCACGATAACGGTCGAACGCGTAAACTAGATGCATGAAATTTTGCACAGATACTTCTTATTGCTGTATGTCGTTGGGGATTGCAAATGGGCCATATCATTTCAGATTTAGATATATGTAGCTCCCATATAAACCGATCTACCGGTCTATAAACAGATATAGCCCTCATATATACAACTAGCCGAACGTAAGATAGCGTTCCATGCGCCTCGATCTTCTGCGCTCATTCTAAAATCTCTGACACCAAGTTTCGAGGTGTCCCCCACCACTTGATCTTTCCATCGGGCTTTTGGTCTTCCCGGTGTTGGCCTTCCAAAGATTTCTTTGCTGGAGCTTCTTCATCCATTCTGACAACATGACCTAGCCAACGCAGCCGTTTATTTTGATAAGTGTAACTATGCTATCGTCGTCATACAGCTCACAGAGCTGGTGGTTCATACGACGCTTATATTCTCCATTAACGCAAACTGGACCATATATTTTACGAAAATCTTTTTCTCAAAGACTCCAAGAACTACCTCACCTGTTTTCATAAGTACCCATGCCTCAGAACCATACAACAACACGGATAGTATCAACGTCTTGTATAGTGTTTTCTTCGTCTGTCGACAGGTAGCCTTATTTCTAAAATGCTTGCATAATCCAAAGTAGCACCTCTTTGCCAATATTATTCGTCGCTTTATTTCAAAACTGGTGTTATTCGTTTCGGTTACGGCGGTGCCGAGGTAGATAAAGTTGCTGACTATCTCAAAGTTGTGGTTCCCCACATTCTCGGTGTTACAAGGCGTTTAGAGAGTTGAAACCATCCATTTTGTCTTATCTCCATTTGCTGCCAGACCTATTTTCGCTGACTCTCTTTCGATTCCTTCAAAGACTGCAGTTACCTCTTCCGATGACCGACCTATGACATCGATGTCGTCGGAATAGCCGAGTAGCATGTGTTCTATTGTGAGTAATGTGCCATATCTATTTACATCTGCATCTCGTATTATCTTCTCCAGCAGGATATCAATGAGATCACATGATATGCTGTCTCTTTATCTGAAACGTCGTTTGGTATTGAATGGTTCGGAGAGATTCTTTCCTATTCATCAGCCCTTAGAAGCCTAAATTTGATTTGGCTGTAATTTGGCTCAAAAACCTTATGACTTACAACATCAGTGCCAAGTCTTATCTGAATCGGTCAATATGGTGATATAGGCCCCCAAGTACCGATATCCCGACATGACTTCTTGAGACTAAAATAATTCAAATACAAACTCATTTAAAAAGGATACATCTTTAGCGCAATCCATGGTGCTGGGTTCCCAAGATTCGTCCCGGCCCAATACGCTTTTACTTGTTTTTTAATTGAATCTGAAAATTTTTTCAATTGCAATCGTGATTGAAAATTTTGTGATATTCCATTAAAAAATTAATTGGTAAAATCATTTTTTAATCGAATCTTAAAAAAAGTAAGTAAAGTAAATTTAATAAGAGCCTATTTTGTCCCCGACATTTAAAAGGAAAGGAGTTTTCAAAGACCCCTACGTCCCACATTTCGACAAATCTATAGCAATACCTTGGCTGCCGGTTCTATGTGCTGGATTAACCCGATGGAGTCCTTCGTCGGTCAAGAGCTGCCGTGTCAGTGCACAATACACAGCTACGACAACAACTATTGGGTTGCCCAAAAAGTAATTGCAGATTTTTCATGTAGTCGGCATTGACAAATTTTTTCACAGCTTGTGACTCTGTAATTGCATTCTTTCTTCTGTCAGTTATCAGCTGTTACTTTTAGCGTGCTTTAGGAAAAAAGTGTAAAAAAAAGGATATTTGATTAAAGTTCATTCTAAGTTTTATTAAAAATGCATTTACTTTCTTTTAAAAAATCCGCAATTACTTTTTGGGCAACCCAATACTAATCTATAGGGTACACCTACCCAACACCCGAAATTTTTCGGAGAACCACCGCGGGAAATTTTTTTTTATTATAATTTTTAGAAATTAATTGGAATTTGCAAAAAAAAATACAATAATTCTGTAATTGGATCAATTAAACAATTTATTGAAAATTTGCAATTTTTTTTTAATTGAATTGCATTTTTTTATGGAAAATTTTTTCAATTGCTTTTTCAAAACGGTGATTGATTTGATAATTTTCATGATTGAAGTAATTTCAATTAACAAACTAGTTGGATCAAATAATTTCATAATTGAACCCGATTTTTGTTTTTTTTTGTGTATAGAATCAATACGCAACATGTTGCTTCAATAGGAATGTACATTCAACAAAGAAACATGGTTGATACATGTTGTGTCATAAGAGCACAAGTATAGGAACACTGTTAACTAACATCATCATGATCGCAATGAAGTTAACATTTTCAATTTAAGATGATGCAGTCTCATTGTGTTGAGAAACCCCTCTTTTTTATGACGACGTAGTAGGTAGAACCTCGTTATGACAACTCAGCAGCAGCCAGCTAAAGTAAAAAACGATCCTTAGTGAAAAAAACACAAAAACTCAAAATCATTGTTACTTCTAATAGTGCTAAACACTTAACAATTTTTCACACAGACACTCAAATGATGGCGGAGGAAAAAACACAAAAGAGAATCGAATGCCAAATGCTCTAAACGATAGAGGTAAAAGGTCAGCGACATGGTGCAGCATAAATTCATAAATGCTAAACTCCAGAAGGTGTCAATTAGAATAATGAGCTAAGGAGGAGTAGTAGTTCAGGGAAAACCCAAACAGAAGGAGATAAACATGAAATAATGGTTCATATTTAAGCGCGGGCACAGTGTGATGAAAAACTCAAAACTATTTTCGAAAATATAGATTCTAGCGGGGGAGAGAATTGCAAGTTTAGCTTTGAAAAAAAAACTGTCAGATATTGTTAAACATTGAAATTTGAGAAATATTTGCTATATTCCCATCATTTAACTACAAGAACAGGGTTTTTAGCCAGAGGAAAGATATAAAATTTCTGAACCAGAATGTCCTGCCTCGGGGCGATCTCTAGCAGGTAAATTTAAAAAGCTTAATGTATTTGCAAGCAATATCTGAACACTCATAATTTAATGTGCTATGGCGAAAATTAGGTTAGCACTTCGTGTGCGATTGCCACATACTTACCCATATTAAAGCTCAAGCTTGACAATGAATGAAATGTTTTGAAGAGTACTTACCTACAAAAAAATGAAAAAAAAAATGGAGTAATTAGATATTTTCAATTAAAAAAAATATGATAGATATGGGAAAAAATGTCAATTCTATTGAAATAAGTAACAACGCAATAGGTGCGCAACACAATGAATATTAACTGATGATCTTAAATTAACAAATTTTGAGTTGAGATATTGACAGTAGGTTTTACTTTTTTCTGCTGCGTTTTCTAAAGAAAGAAAGATTGTAGAATTTATTATTGTCTCTAGAAGAAAGTAGTGTAAAAGTTGTCGCGTATGGAGGAAAGTTTCCCAGTACTTTTAGAGAAACTCTTCAGGAAGCTCTATATGCGACAGTGAAGTGGGCTGCCGAAAGTGGTGTAGACGTAAATTCGTGCAAGGCAGAAGATGTTTTTTACAGTGGGAGATACAAGCTGCCCACAGTGAACCGTTATCCTTTGGAGAAAAGAATGTTAACTGAATGCGCAAAATATGTGGATGTTTTACTGGATAGTAAATTGAACTTCAAATCCAACATTTTGGAAAGGCCAATAAGTCAATTCTTGCCCTGTATAGCTGCAAGAGAGAGCTATTGGTAAAAGTTGAAGGTTTACTGCAGTTGTCAGACGTATAATGCTATATGGTGTTGTGGTCTTGTGGACGGCGCTTCAAAAGTCCACCTACAGCTCAATACTTAGCGGGATCTAAAGGATAGCTTGTTTATGCATCACAGCCGTACTGAGGAAGACACCATCTGATGCACTGAATTTAATGCTACGCCCAATGCTTTTGACATTGTGGCTGGGCAATTTGCTTCAACCCCTGCTGTAAGGTTAAGGGAGCTTTCTCTTTGGTCATGCGACTGCTACGGACAGCTACAGGCAGTGTGGATTACACCCTGCCTGAGCCGCATTTTGACAAAATAAGTACTGTGCCACTATTCCTGAAAAAACCCCCTGGAACCAAAATATCCCTGGTAATAGAATTAACATTGACTTTTATACGAATGGTTCCAAACCGGCTACATTTACACTAGCGACCTATTCGTAGACTTACCAAGAGGTAGGTTTCCCGCTCTGATTATCCTCCAGTATCCATTGAGTCGTGCGTAATATACACATCAATAGACTGCCACTTTTTACACCCTTCACCATAGAAGGGCGGGCATACTAATTTCGTCATTCCGTTTGTCACACATCGAAATATTGATCTGAGAACCAACAAAGTATGTATATTCTTGATCGTCTTGACATTCTAAGTCGATTTAGCCGTGTCCGTACATCTGTCTGTCAAAGGCAAGCTTACTTTCCAATAAGGCCAGGCGCTGGGTATTTTGCACAAATACTTCACATATGTGTAGGTCGGTTGGGATTGTAAAGGGTGATATTTTAGCTATTATCTTTTTGGCAACACTGGTTTAAACAGCTCACACACGTTTCGTATTTTGATTCACTGTCGAACATCTTCAGTTTGGTCTATAATTCAATCATGAATCGTCTTACAAACAAACAATCCTTGCAAATTATTTCATTTATGTTATCAAATTGCGTGCTCTCTTAATAGTGCTTCTTCCATTTTATGGTCAGAGCTCATTTTTGGCGCAATGGGTACGTTAATAAGCCGAATTGTCGATGTTGGAGTGAAGATCTGGCAGAATGTTGGATATCTAAACTACTGTCATTCACACATTTTTAATCACATCTTCATTGAATTATTTTAACAAGCTATTATACTTTTTCGTATTTGAATAACTGTCACATTTTTTCAGTCTCTTTCATTTTTATTCCATAATAAAGACGTTTTGATATTTTTTGTAAAAGACTAGATTTTCTCAGATTCATCATTTGGCTCAAATAAAAAGCAGAATAGAAACGAGTGGAAACAATATAACTAAACAATGTCATGTATCAAAAAAGACAGCTAATGACGATATAGACATATTAATTCCAGATAACTATTCTAATATGAATCCAAGCGTAGAAACAAGTGAACGACACTCAACAGTTATCGAACAAACCAACATCGTAAGCAGTTGTGAGAGGTTAGAACCAGCTAATCAAGCTTCAGGTCAAACCACAATTGTGGAAGCTTCCCAAAATATGCAATCCAACGGACAAGGAACTAGCGGAAAACAAAACTGTCAAAACAGCGAAATGTCACGCCCCTGTGGAAAACGTCGGCAATAGTTTACCCCCAGAAGATCGGAAAGAATTCGGAAAAGATTTAAAGGGAAAGCAAATTAAGTGCGAGGGAATGTTGGATATCTAAACTACTGTCATTCACACATTTTTAATCACATCTTCATTGAATTATTTTAACAAGCTATTATACTTTTTCGTATTTGAATAACTGTCACATTTTTTCAGTCTCTTTCATTTTTATTCCATAATAAAGACGTTTTGATATTTTTTGTAAAAGACTAGATTTTCTCAGATTCATCACAGAAGCTTTGCAGAGCAACCAATGCATCTAGAAAAAGTCGCAGTCTGGTGCGGTTTAAGATGATGATAAGATTTAAGATGATGCGAATCGTAATGTAACTGTGAATGGGGAGCGATACCGTGAGATCCAACGGTTTCTTGTGCCCAAAATGCAAGAGCTTGTCTTGCATGACATGTGGTTTCAACACAGCACGCGTAGCAATGGACTAATTGAGAGGCGAGTTCTGTGAACATTTTATTTTACGTTCGGGACGGGTCGATTGGCCGCTTATATCGTGCGATTTAATGCTGTTAGACTATTTTTGTGAGGCTATGTTGAAGCTGATGTCTATACAGACAAGCCCGCTTCAATTGACGCATTGGAAGACAACATGGAAGCATATGTTCGTGAGATACCGACCGAAATGTTGGAAAAAGTATGCCAAAATTGGACTAAGCGGATGGACAATTTGAGGCGCAGTCAAGGTCAACATTTGCATGAAATAATCTTCAAACATTAAATTATCTGGACCGTACTATCGATTCAAATAAAGATTTCATGAAGTTATTTTTAATTTTATGGATTTTTTAACTTTCCTATAGCTCTTAAAAAACCACCCTTTAAGTAGGCCATATCAGTCCATGTTTTCATATATAGCTGCCAAATAAACCGATCTCGGATCTTGACTTCTTGAGCCCCTAGGCTTCGCAATTCTAATACGATTTGGCTGAAATTACATGTATGAGGTGTTATCGATCTTCCAATTACACTTCTTGAGTCCCTAGAGGGTGCAGTTCTTGTCTGATTTTGCACAATTACTTCTCCTATCGCCTTCACTATACGTGCCAAATATGATCGGAAGCTCCCATATAAACCGTTCTTCCAGTTTTACCTCTTGAGCCCTAAATCTGATTTGGTTGAAATTTTGCACAATGACTTCTATTATGGTCTTCAACATCCGAACCAAGTATGGACCGAATCGGTCCATAACCTGATATAGCTGCAATAGCATAGCAATTTTTATCCATTATCCTCTGTTTGCCTATAAAGAAATACAAGGCAAAGAACTTGACAAATGCGATCCATGGGGGCGGGTATATCAAATTCGGCCCGGCCAAACTTAGTACGCTTTTGCTTGTTTAAGGTTCGCCTTCTTGCCTTGTCAGCGCACATTTTTGTAATGATGCGAATCTCTCCTGTCATCCACGGTTTTTCGTCTGTCTGTCGAAAACACGCTATCATTTGAAAGACTTAAGCTAGGCGCTTGACATTTTGCACAAATACTTCTTATTAGTATTGCTCGGTTGGGATAGAAAAAGGGTCATATCGGTCCAAGTATGATTCGAATCGCTCTATAAACAGATATAGCCCCCATATAAACCGATCCCCGGATTTGACTTCTTGAGCCCTAAGAAGCCTAAATTTTCATCCGATTTGGCTGAGATTTGGATCAAGGACTTGAGTTATGACAACATGCAACATCCATGCCAAGTATGATCCGAATCAGTCTATAAACAGATAAAGCCCCCATATAAACCGATCTCCGGATGCGACTTCTTCAGCTCTTAGAAGCCTAAATTTTCCATTGATTTGACTGAAATTTGGCCCAAACCAATACCTGATGACATCCAACATCAGTGCCAAGTTTTATTCGAATCGGTCAATATGATGATATAGGCCCCCTTTAGTACCGATAACCCGATATTACTTCTTGAGACCAAAATAAATTATATATAAACTCTCTTAATAAGAGTATATTTTTAGCGGCAACCATGGTGGTGAGTATCCAAGATTCGGCCCGGCCGAACTTAGCACGCTTTTACTTGTTCCTTGTTGGTCCCACTGTCTTATTGCATAAACAGCACATTAGAATAACAGGGGATTCAAAGAATCCAGGAAATGAAACCATGGTACTAACTTAAAAAACAGAAGGTGCTAATAGAAAAAGTATACCTGGTACCTATATAATAGAAAAGCAATAATTTACATGCAACCATAAAATATAGACCATAGGCTAGTTACGAGAAAAACCTTTCTATGCATTACTTCTTTAATGATGTCAATAATCCTGTTGAACAATTTCAGGGAAACTGTCAAAATTTTTTTAAATTAATTTTAATATGCGATAAAATAAACATAACAATTAACTATTGTCGCGTTGTCCTATGATTAAAGGCGAGCAGCGAAGAAGAAATGACCATAAATTAAAAAAAAATAACAAAGTTCGACTTTGATCGCATACACAACCACCACCACTACCACCGACTAGCGCCAATTCAAAAGCAATGATCAGACCAGGCTGGCTATTAGCACGCGGGCAGCTAACCAGCATATCTGTCATTTCTTATGCAAAATTATGTAAATTTCCTATGAAACCTACCAAACGGCCGCCTGCCTCAAGTACTTACTCTTGGGCTCCATGGTATTCGTTATTCATTTCCTATTGTTTATGAAGCTGTAAAGCATATCAAAACATAATTTTCAATGGCTTTTAATCTCAATGTTCCCTTTTTCTCTTCTCCCGTATGTTTGTGTTTCCCTAACAAGATAAATACGCTTTTTTTCTGGTGGCCCTGGGTATGTTGCTGTTAAAACCATAAACCATCTTGACCACCGCAACCAACTTAGGCTGCAGGGTAGAGTGGAAGTGGAAAGGGCCATGGCAAGTGTTACCATTGGGAAAAATTATTTTCTTTCAGAAATTCCAATAATTATAAGAATAAAATTAAAAATGATCAGATAATCAAAATTTATAGACATATATTACTATGGTAGGTAAATAAGTCCGGAATGGGGGAATATTGGCGTGAGGTAGAACGTCATATATCATATTCGTTCTTTAGCCCCAAATACCTTTAATTTGAGCCCCATTTTGTCATTATTGGTTTGTATTTCCATTTAGCGGGCTTTTGAGGTGGCGCTGCCCCTCTAGGTATCCCACCCTAGTTAAGGATACCAAATTTCTGTTTTTGAGTTATTGTAAACAAACTAAATTTTGCGTAAAGCGCCCCACCCATCTACGAGATCTGGAGGTTTTGAAAATAAGGTAAGGGGGGTGTCCGCATATTATAGTTTGAATCTTAGATCTTCTTCCTTCTCATGGTTTTGGTGATGGATTGGAGTAGCCGAACCCTTTGCCCCGAAAGTGAAAAGTGAATATCAGATTCATACTCTAGTCCCACCCACGCACTTAGCCCTGAAAAAAATATCAGCATCATGCTCTACTCTCAAATATCTTTTATTTGAGCCCCAATAGCCATTGGTTTAGGGGAAGTTAATGGAAGTTTAAGACGACCACCAAACACTTGGCATCAAAATTGGATATCAAATTTTCTACTATCATATACGTATTATTTATTGCCATAGTAGACAAACAAGGCCGATTATTTCGGGCCCTGAAATAATATCAACATCATGCTAGAGAACGATTTTGTTTGACCCTATAATATCAAGCATTTGTAGGTGGCTATCCAGATATTCAGGGCAACGGTTTTCGTTCAAATCCACAATAATTTTTTTTTTTTGTTTTGGTTATTTACATATTACGAAGCTACCACTTGGAATTTGTCCATCCCAATGTGATGGTAAAAAGTGTACTCTACTACCAAAGACCTTTTAGTCCTGTCCTATTTATTGGATGGGCTGGTCCCAGACTCTATCACAAATATCTTTACCTCGTAATACCCATTTTGTGACGTTGGACATTTACGAATTTTTGGGTTGGAAAGGCCTCGTAGACATCTTGAACCAAATTCTTATAACAGATGTGTACTCAACTTCCAAACACCTTTCCTTTGATATCTATATTGTCCCAATTGGTAAATAAGCCTTGCTGGGGGGTTTTGGGGGGTAGGGTGGCGCCTCAGATACCCAGGAATAATTTTTATATATCAGATTCTTACTCTAATTTTAGATACCTTTCATTTGATATCCATATTGTCCCAATTGGTATATGTGCCGTGCGGGGGAGTTATGGGGGGTGGGGAGGTCCGTCAGACACCAATGAATAAATTTGTATGTCAGATTTGTACTCTACTTGAAAATACCTTGCATTTGATATCCAAAGCGGTGAAAGAGTCCTCTTGGGGGTATTTTGGGGGTGGGGGACCACCCGAAAACTTTGGTCGAAAATTGTATACCAAGTTCGTACTCTACTCTTAAATGCCTTTCGTTTGATACCCATATTGTCCCAATCGGTTAACATGTCCGTGCGGGGCGGTTTTAGGGGTTGGGGAGGCCCTTCAGACACCAAGAAATAAATTCTTGTGTCAGATTTGTACTCTACCTTAAAATACATTTCATTTGATACTCATGTTGCCCAAAGCGCTAAAAGAGTCCTGTTGGATGGTTTTTTGGGGGTGAAGGACCCCCCGAACACTTTGGGCGAAATTTGTGAACCAAGTTCGTACTCTACTCTTAAATACCTTTCATTCGATACCCATATTGTCCGTCCGGGTGGGTTTTGGTTATTTGACCCAAAAATTGTATACCAATTTCGTGTTTTTGGGGTACTATAAAGTGGCATACAAAATTTCGCTTAAATTGGCGCACCCATCTACGAGATATGGCGTTTTTAAAAATTGGGGTATGGGGAGGGTCCACTCCACCTTCGGATATCAAACAATGTAGTACCCTATTTTCACCGGGGGCCCAAACTCTGCCATCTGTGAAAATTTCATGAAAATCGCTTCAGCCGTTTTTGAGTCTATACGGAACAGACAAACAATTTTTATATAATAGAAAAAGAAGATGGCTAAAGATAAAGATAAACACAAAAGTTTTTTTCTTTAAAAAAAACTCCAAATTTCATTAAAAAAAAGGATAATTATTTTCTATGACTTAAAGACTCAATTGAATGTTAACTTTCAAAAAGAATTTTGTTCAAGAGGATTTTTGAAAATCTTAATAGTTGTAGAACATTATATAAAAATTTAAATTTAATAAAAAATTTTATGTTAAAAAAAGAAAAAGGGGTAACACTGACATTTACGACTACCATTCTACAGCCCTAATTTGAGTGCTCGCATTTCTTGGTTGACTTGGTTTTCGTTGAGCTTTTGAAAAGAAGAAAGTTTGATGGGGGGCTTTTGGGTATAACACGGCTCAAAGCCAAGATTAAATACGAAGAAAAAAATCTGTCAAAATGTCAAGACACATTTAAAACAATATAAATAGCCCTATAATCACTTGAAGAGGTTAATTTTCTGTGAAGAAAATGTAACGATGGCTGCTGGTGGTTAAGCAGGCTGGTAATATAAGCCCAGCGCCAAATGGTAAATTTGGGATTGTTATTGGTAACATGTTCAAGCATCAGCATGGACATACAAAAACACAAAAACTGACAGAGACAAGGCCATCACTCAGAATTAAAATATTTTTCGAAAAAATCAACGCTTGTTTTTTTCACAGCCTCATGGAGAGAACGAAGGCAATCAGGCTGGCATAATTTTTGGTAGGTGAAATTCCTACTTCGTTTCTTTAGCACGTGATAGTCATTATTTTTCCAATTTCAGAAATTTCTCCAACATTGTGAAGGGTCATTTAGTAGAAGGCCCGCAAGCAATGCAATTTTAAGTGGAATTAAAGAAACCCACCCATGGCAATATTCTCAAAAATAACAACAAAAACAACTGAAGTCTTTTTATTGAAGTTATTATTTTTTACAATTCCAATACAGAGTTGGAAACATATAAGAGGAAAATCATAAATATGATGATCTTCATCATGTGTGCCAACATTTGAAACGTCATCATCATTTCAAACATTGGTTGTATGGAAGAGCAGCTATAACTATGATCAAGCAAAGAGATCTTACGCTTTCTTTTCCAATAAATTCTAACGACCAAACAGTCATGCAGTCTAGTAGCAGTAAAGGTAAACACCCAGGCTTGTAGTCTAACATCCTTTCAACAATGAAACCATTTTTCGGAAGAGGATTGAATAGGCACTGGTTAAATGATAAGTCGGGACCCAAAATAAAGTAAGCACTTTGGCATTGTGAATTGATAGTGAAGGGAGACATTGGGAGAGATAATGCGGGTGCTTATAACTTGTCTTCAAGATTTACCCTGAGAAGAGCTGGAAGTGCCACATTCAGGGGCATGCAAAGATGTAGATTTGGACGATATTCAACAAAAAGGTGTAGAGGGGTATGTTTGTGTGTTCCTTATAGACTCAGAAACGGCTGAACCGATTTTCTTCAAATTTGCACAGATGGTGCATAATGATTCCGTGGTGAAAATAGGGTACTACATTTTTTTAATATCTGAAGGGGGGGGGGGGGGGCGGACCCTCCCCCTTGCCATAATTTACAGAAACACCAGATCTCGGAGATGGGTGGTGCGATTTAAGCGAAATTTCGTGTGCTCTCATATAGTACCCTAAAAATAAAAATTTGGTATCCAAATTTCGGATGGGGTACCAAGGGGGGCTGCCCCACCCTAAAACCTATCAAACATATATTTAGACCAATCACGACAATATGGGACTCAAATGAAAGGTATTTAGGATAAGAAAACGTATCTGATATCCAATTGTCGAACCAGGTGCTAGGGGGACCACCCCAAGCCCCAAAACACTCCTAAATCGGACATATTTACCGACCATGGCAGGATGGGACTCAAATGAAAGGTATTTGCGAGTAAAGTATGAATCTGATATCCAAATATGGGTTTGGGGGGGCCGCCTCTCCCCAAAAACATCCCCAAAGGGGACACATTTTCGACCATAGCCACATGGGGCTCAAATGAAAGGTCTTTGGGAGTAAAGCACAAATCTCATATCAATATTCGGGAAAAGTGTCTATGGGCCCACAACACCACCCAACCCCCAAAACACTCCTAAATCGGACTTATTTACCGATCATCGCAATATGGGACTCAAATGAAAGGTATTTGCGAGTAAAGTACGAATCTGATATCCAAATATGGGTTTGGGGGGGCCGCCTCTCCCCAAAAACATCCCCCAAAGGGGACAAATTTACGACCATAGCCATAAATAAAAGGTCTTTGGGAGTAAAGGACGAATCTGATATCAATATTTGGGAAAAGTGTCTATGGGGCTACCCCACCCCCACAACACCACCCAAATAGTAAGTATTTGCTGACATTTGCAATATGAGGCTTAAATAAGAGGGTTTTTAGAGTGGAACACGAATCCGATATATATTTTCAAGGCCAACTAACTGAGTGGCCGTCCATCCCCCAAAACACCCCCCAAGCCGGTCATAGAAATATGGGGCTCAAATTAAAGGTATTTGGGAGTAGACCACGTATCTGATATGAACATTAGGGACCAACTGTCTAGGAGATGTCCCACCACCATAACAACCCTCAAATATGACGTATTTGGTCACCAAGACAATTTGGGTCGTAAAGAGAGTGGAACTAAATATTCATAGTTTTTAGGGCCAATACCCCAAACCGGATATATTTGCTAACTTTTGCAATAAGGAGTTTAAATGAGATTTGAAAACGAATTTGATATCCAATTTTGAGGCCAATAAAGATATATGAGAATAGAGCACGTTGCTGATATTTTTTCAGGGCTTAGAATTTGGGGGACCACCCCACTCCCCAAAACACCCCTAAATCAGCATATTTACCGACCATGACAGTGTGGGGCTTAAATGAAAGGTATTGGGGGGTAGAGCAAGAATTGATACCTATCGGGACCAATTTTCAGGGGGTCAACCCCCTTCCCAAAACACCCCACAAGCAGCAATTTTTTAGTGGCCACCGCAATATGGGGCTCAAATAAAGGTATTTGGGAGTAGAATACGAATTTGATATCCAAATGTAGGACCATGTATTTAGGGCATCACCCCTTTCCCAAAACACTCCCAAAGAGAAAAAAATTTTCGGCCATGCCAATATGTGGTATTTAAGATTAGAAAACGAATTTGATAACATATTTTGGGCCATGTGTTTGGGTTCGTGTAAATTCCCCTAAACCAATGGTAATATGGGGTTTAAATAAATGGTTTTTGAAAGAAGAGCAATATGGTCCGACCTTGACGATATTCAACAGAAAGGTGAAGAGCCCAATATACCCTATATCGGCAGATCGGTCTATATGAAAGCCATATCCAAATACGATCCGATCTGGACGATATTCAACAGAAATGTGTAGAAGCTTAGGAAAACTCACTGTTTAAAATTTTACCAAAATTGGATGAAAAATGCTCCTTTTATAGGCTCAATGCTCTATATCGGAAAATCGGTTTATATGGCAGCTATTTCCAATTTTGGCCCGATTGCGACCACATTCAACATATAGGTGTAGGGGTCTACCAGACCCCTATTAATTTTAAGGCTGGCTACTACTGAATCTTCTGTACTTAGGACGGAAGAAGAAAAACATTTAGACTACACTTTGCAAGCATACAGCCTCTGTGTCTCCCATTCCAGGAATTTTTAGTCCACGAACCATTTCTGGATAAGAACCACGTCAAATCCTCCTTCCATTAGAAGGGCCTTTAGTGCCAGACTTACAATGGTGGAGATTTATCTGCAGAAACAGGACCATAGTCAAGATACAGAATTTCTACCACCACAGAATATCCCCACAAGATTCGTTCAATCTTGTTATGATGAGTTTCCTTATGGATCCAGCGGCAGTTGAGAAAGCAGTGAAACCCCTCATCCTCAGAACACTGGACACCTGCGGTGTGAACAATTCCTCCTTAGATGCTTCACTAGCTGCTGACCAGTCTCACCGGATGACCCACTTATATATGGCTTCTTGGGTCCGTTTTGACGCCTTCGCCTCCAGTTTTGATCGTGACAGGTGGATTTTCAATAGACTGTCTGAGTCGTCTTCTGATTCTTCAAACCCACCACTTCTATACTCCATCAGTTTCAACTTGTTGAATTCATAGGATACAACTCCTTCAGACTTTTTGAGGCCGGAGTTTGGTACGAATACTGCATGTCTCCGGTCAACATCAGCACCATCCAATCTACCAATCATCTACTCGGTAGCTGAAAATTTTGGGATTGCATTCACTTAGTCTCCTTAGTATGGATTCAGGATCGGAGCGAACACTTGGTATCCCTGCGTATGACATTGGTCAAGAAGGAATATCTTCTTTTTTTGACTAAACACAGTGCTACGCCTGGCCAGATTTCGTCAATCTTTCTTAGGTAGCAACGATACATACCAATTAAGCGTTGTTCCCCGAAGGCAATTAGTCTGTCACAAATTTGAAGGGACTTAGGGAATTCCGCAAGGACATCGGAGCATACAGATAATAGTCCATTGACTTTCCCACTCCTATTTTTCCTAGATATGCAGCCCTGTTCCTCTCCCTCGTCGACAACTACCATCACCAAGCTGTCCTTAGCGACATTAGCAAAGGTCCTTACTAATGTTCGCCTTAGATCTCATGGGCATGGGATGCACTCCAGGTGACCGTAGCCTTTTGGCTGACTGTGGTGCCGTTTCCGAATCTAAACGTATAGCCTTTGGGGTTGCAGCAAATCTCCGGGCCCTCCTTATCGGTGAGAGTTTTTGGATCATTCGCAAGCCTCTCAATAAACCTGAGAGTTATACGCCTTTTATTATTCCAACCGATAGGCTTGGCAAATTTTAGGTATGCGAAGATAAAATAGGTTCGGCCTTCTCCTTAAGTCTCGAACCGCATTTGATCCAAAAAAGATATTAATCTCATTGGAGAAGAAGCTGGCAATTCCGTAAGGACGGTGGTGTATATCCACATGAGTCTAGGTATGCAGCTCACTTTTTCTCCCTTAAGAATAACCGCCAACATCAAGCAGTCCTTAGCGACATTAGCAAAGATTCTTGGATCCATATTACTAATGTTCGCCTTAGATCTCTTGGGCATGGGATGCACTCCAGGTGACCGTAGCCTTTTGGCTGACTGTGGTGCCGTTTCCGAATCTAAACGTGTAGCCTTTGGGGTAGCCTGTGTAGCGAATCTCCGAGCCATCCTTATCGATGAAAGTTCAAGGATCATTGGCAAGCCTGAGAGTTATACGCCTATTATTTTACTAACCTCTTAAAGAGCGTATTGGCTTGCCGGAGAAGATCGATGGCCTAGGCAAGTTTCAGGCATGCGAAGATAAAATAGGTTCGGCCTTGTCCTAAAGTCTCGAACCGCTGTTGATCCAAAAAAGATATTAGTCACAGTGGAGAAGGTGCTGGCAATTTCGTAAGGACGGCCGAGTATATCCGCATGTGTTTAGGTATACAGCCCACTTTTTCTCCCGTATTAATATCGCCATCACCAAGTTGTCCTTAGCGATACTAGCAAAGGTTCTTGGACCCACGACACTTTTGTTCGCCTAAGCCCTCATGGGAAGGAGATGTTTACCAGATGAACGCAGTTGTCTTTTTTTGGTTGTCTTGTCTTTTACTTTACTTTAATTGGCTATGAGAGAACATTTGTTCCACTAGCCGAACGTAGAATAGCGTTCTAAGCGCCTCGATCTTCTGCGCTCATTCTAAAATCTCTGACACCAAGTTTCGAGGTATCTCTCATCGCTTGATCTTTCTATCGGGCTTTTGGTCTTCCCGGTTTGCGTGTATCACCGTGTTTGCCTTCAAAAGACTTCTTTGCTGGAGCTCCTTCGTCCATTCCGACAACATGACCTAGCCAACGCAGCCGTTGTATTTTGATGCGTGTAACTATGCTATCCTCGTCATACAGCTCATACACCTCATTGTTCATACGTTGCCTATATTCTTCATTAACGCAAACAGGTCCATATACTTTTCGAAGAATCTTTCTCGGATTAGCGAGTCGCTTCCTCGTTGGCGGTAGTAGTCTTGGCATCCCTCGCACCAGACATCTCAATAAAGTTGAGAGCAAAGCGTATTTCATTATTCTAACTCTTCGAGACTTCAATGCTCCTAACAGAGAATGTTTGGATCGTTCTTGCATTTCTGATTACAAGTATACCACCCTCTTTCTTTTGTGACGATCTATACGATCCTGCAAAAAATCAGCTGCCCGGACATAGATTTTGTGCCACAAGAAAATAAACCTATGCCCATTCATTGAATCTTTCTTTGGTAGGTGCCATATGATTGGCTCAAAATATTGCCAATGTTTTCCTCTAAACGATGATCAATGTATGAAAGCTTGGGGAGTAAATGTTTTGAATTTATTTTTTTTTATAATAATTTTTAGCCTGGCTGCTGTCTGCCGGGGCATTAGGCTATGATACCCTCTTGTGCAAATTCATTTTTCTCCTTATAATTTATGAAATGGAAAACTTATATGCTATGGCGGTAGTTAGACTTCTTTGATTCTTTTGCTCCTGGCTAATGTAGATCGTTAGCAGAGGTAGCCAGGCAACAGTCATAGGAAGACAGGGTTTGCTGCTGGTGGGACTAGTATGAACGATGTTCATCGGAAATGGTTCAATTGGATATGCTTCAAACCTAGACGGGCCATGTGGAGCCAGTAACCAACAGCAGCAAACCGGGACGACGGCTCCGTTCGTTTTGTTTCGTTTAGAATCTGAAAGTTGTAAAAACAACAACTTTTACTCGTTGTAGCGGTTGCAACAATGGATGGCAGTATCGCTTGGAAAATGGGTCGAGAATATGATACAATAGAAATGGCAACCATAACAACAACAAAAGAAGCCACAAGAAAATATCATAAATTTCCACTTTCCATAAATTTTGCAGAAACTTAAAAACAAAAAAATATGGCCGCAACAAAATGATAGGAAATCACAGTCTGTCTAATTGATGATGACGATGATGGTGCTGCTGTTTGCAATTTAGCAACAATGCATCCCCAGTAACGATCTTTGAGGAAGATGATGATTACACAAGAAAATGTTGGTGGATGCAAACATCCATTGGCCTATTGAGTAGATGGCTGATGGTTGCATTATGCGTTTCATATAAATCGATCAATAGTTATTTGTCAAAGACTTATCACGAGGAAGGAATGAGGCTGCCGCAGGAGCCAAGCCAAGCGAAGCTACCGAACAACAGCCATTGGCAGTTTCAAAAAATTAACAAAATATGTGGGGGTGGTGAAAGTTTGCTGATATGTACGTACATACATGCCACAAAACATTGGCTCCACCATGAAGTGTGGCGACCAGCCACGTTTCTGTCATGGTTAATGTGATGATGACGTACTGTTGCAGGGTGACGTGAAGCGGCATGATGTGTTCAGATGTGTGAAGGAAGGAAGTGTGCCTTTTCTTCCAAGGTGAGAGATGCAGAAGCCTAGCTGCTGGATATCATCGGCCATTAGGCTCCTGCTTACCGCTACCATTGACTAGGCAGTTGGTACTCGTACACGAGTGCAATTACAACATTGATTTTTATGCTCCGTACCTTACAGATCCATTAATTAATGATCTTTACTAGTTGACGAAGAAGATGATGATGGTGATGATGTTGATACTGGTGATTATGAAAATCATCTACATTATTGTCTGTTTTTAATTTTTCAGGTACTTGCAAAGCCGGCGACAACATCTCAAGAGCCTTAAAAAAATTGCAACATTAAAACGAAACGTGAAATGATCGAAAATATCAACGATAATTTCCAAAGTAAAAAAAAACACACAAAACAATTGTTTTTAATGACTTGAAAGGGAATGCAAACAGAAAAAATTGTTGCCACCAGACATGCAATTTTTGAAAAGTCCTCGTATGAGTTTGCGACTTCGAATATACGAAGTTGCGTTACTTGGGGTAACGCTCACTATCCACTTACTCTTAAGAACCCACTTGTGTAGTTTATGAACTACATTATCCTTCGTATAACCATCTCGTCCAGAGATCAATATGGCATGGGGCGGATTAATATCTGTACCCTTTTTTCAACCTAACCTAAATTGATGAGGAATCATGATTGGCATCTTGGTCCACAGAACTTGTAGTGTAACGAAGGATTGCCGAATACTCTGCAATATGGCGAAAGATACAAGGGCACCACAGAACTGGGGCATCTACGTGTACAATACAGAATTGAGGCAATACAAGAACGAACTAAAAAGGCACAACACAAATCCTGGATGGAATTTTGCAAATTCGTGGAAGATAAATCCAAGGCCTTGCAACGATCCGATTTCATCTTGTATATAATATGTCTTTGTGCCCACTGTGCTGCAGTAGCAATCCCGAATATTGTACGCATTTATACGTCTTTAGTCAACTTGGACTACATATTAACATAATCGTAGAAACTGTGCTCTTTTCACCTCCCTATCCACTGTGCGTTAGTGGCGACATTGAATGTCGTTTTTCGAGGTCTATTTTGAAAAGATAAGAGGAATATAATTCTCACCTGGCTCATTTGACAATCTGTATTTAATAACACACCTTTCCTGACGATAGGGATGAGTCACTCGAGCAGACAAAGCCATTAAACGTGTGGCATGGTCCGCATTTGTTGGCTTATAAGCCGTGGTTCACTTTCCTACGCGTCGTCCGTTCGATGCAACGCGTTCCCGTTGCTCGTCCACTACGCAACCAATTCAACCTTGTTTGCCGTGTGGGAGCGTGTTAAAAGGTTGCAAACGTTCAGCCGATACCCAAGAAGGGCCAGGCGAACAACCCTTCGAATTACCGACTAATTGTGATTTCCTCCACGCTTTCCATAGTTATGAAAGTATCTTGAATTCGATCGACTGTTCAGCGATAGACAATATGGCTTCCACAAAAATCGCTCCACGGGTGGCCTAATGGCAATTTTTACCGGAACGTAGGAGTCGGTCTATTCACCAGTTCAGTGAAACCAAGGTCGTGGCTTCGGATATCTCTAAGGCATTTGACAGAGTCATTTGTCATTCATAGTCATTCGACCATAGACCAAGTCTTCGGGAAACTGAAGACAGAAGGCGTATTATGAATGTATTGGGTTGCCTAAAAAGTAATTGCGAATTTTTAAAAGAAAGTAAATGCATTTTTAATAAAACTTAGAATGAACTTTAATCAAATATATAATTGCCATTTTGTTCGATAACCTTTTGCCATCTTCCTGGCAAATTTAGTATTCCACGCTCATAGAACTTCTGGCCTTTATCTGCAAAAAACTGAACCAAGTGCGATTTTATAGCCTCATCATTGCCGAAAGTTTTACCATTTAAGGAGTTCTGCAAAGATCGAAATAAATGGTAGTCTGATGGTGCAAGGTCAGGGCTATGTGGTGGATGCATCAAAAGTTCCCAGCCAAGCTCACTTAGTTTTTGGCGAGTGACCAAAGATGTGTGCGGTCTAGCGTTGTCCTGGTGAAATATGACACCTTTACGATTGACCAATTCTGGTCGCTTCTCCTTGATGGCTGTATTCAATTTGTCCAATTGTTGGCAGTAAACATCCGAATTAATCGTTTGGTTCCTTGGAAGCAGCTCAAAATATACCACACCCTTCCAATCCCACCAAACAGACAGCATAACCTTCTTTTGGTGGATATCAGCCTTTGAAGTGGTTTGAGCTGGTTCACCATGCTTGGACCATGATCGTTTTCGACTAACGTTGTTGTAAACAATCCATTTTTCATCTCAAGTTATGATTCGTTTTAAAAACGGATCGAATTCATTGCGTTTAAGTTGCATATCACAAGCGTTGATTCGGTTTGTTAAATGAATTTCTTTCAATACATGTGGTACCCATATTAAAATTGACGCCAAACAAACAAATGTAAACAAAATTTCGCGCACTTTTTTCCTGAAGCAAGCTAAAAGTAACAGCTGATAACTGACAGAAGAAAGAATGCAATTACAGAGTCACAAGCCGTTGAAAAAATTTGTCAACGCCGACTATAATACTACTATATTACCGACAATTACTTTTTGGGCAACCCAATAACACTCTGCCAGGACTTGCCGGCCATTTCAAAGTGGCGTCGAATGAACAGAGTAGATTTTAATGCACGGAAGATACTCAATATCTAAAGTAAAAAAATCCTTAATATGAAGGAAAATATTTTTCACCAAAGGGTGCGTTTCCTTAATAAGTTGAAAAACTGATAATCATTAAATTAAGTTTTCTAATCTTTGGCTCGAATCTTTAAAATAAGGCCAAACATTTTTTCAGTGTAGCTGAAATGCTCAAAAATGTCGATAGCAATAGTGAAGGGTATTAACACAGCGGAAGAATGTTTTGATATTTTTACGTAATTTCCGGTTGTTGGGCGGTATTCTAATGTATGAATATGGCGGCCTTCTTTGCTGGATAATTTTCTTTGGGCAGTAACAGATTTGTTTTTTGCTATCATAGAAAATATGGCTTAAAGCGCTTCTTTTGATCTAAGATTTGCCCCATCGAGTCTAGCTTATTGCCATGTTTTATTTTTTTTTTTACTTATACTAACTAAACGCTTATTTCGTAACTTTCAATGATATAATCAGATGTTGCCTGGATCTCTTCTTTGCAATCTCTTGTGGTGTTATGGAAATTCCAATGTTTTGGGGAAAAAAGCAAATGCCGGTGTATTAAAACTGCTAAAATGTTACTTTCATTTTTCTCCCTCTCTCTCTCTAGCTGACTCTAGTGTTGAGGAAGTGATAATAATTCACGCCTCCTTTTAGCTCCATTTTTCTCATTGTCTACGAAATGTGTGATAACACTCACACACAATTTTCGGAGGATGTTATCGATGGAAACGCATAGGCGCCTAATACAAATGCCCATGGAACCTTGGCCACTATGCCCACTGCCATATCCGTTAACAACGAAAATTGGCCAAAGAAAATGCGTTAAAATGCCAGTTGACGGCATATATTATTTTTATTTTATTTACTATAACAAATCTATTCATTGCAACCAACAACCAAAGATATGCGCTGGGGTTATCACTGGGACCGCATTGCCAGCTAGTCAGCAGGCTATATACGAGCAGAAGTACCACCAAATCGTAATATCCTCGACGACATGGTTGTCTTCGAATAAGATGTTAAAACAGCTGCTTAAGTTTCTTTATTTTTTTGTGGCACTCGCTAGCCAACTTTGTTCCATTCCAAGAAAAGTAATGGCTAAGCGCATTGCTGATTCAAAACCAAAAAGCCCCAAAAAAAATAAAATGAAAACGTTTGAGGTCCGTTTGTCTTTCGATTCCTAGACATTGCTTAAGGAAAGCAAGCAATGGGCAGCATTAGCAACGCCTCCTCCACACAGTTTGGCCTCTTATAATGCCGAAAATGAAAACGTTGCCAAGCTTTACATTGGCCACAAATGTTTTTAATTCCCATTTTTTAGCCAAAATGTGTTTTTGTGCGTTAAACGGTCCACTCAGTCTAAACAATTCGAATGGGTGGTTGTTTTTGAAAGACAATTTTTTTTTTTTTTTTGAGGGGAATTTTAGAGTGGTAAAACAGTTGTTAGATTCACTTAACTTTCGGTATTTAAACACACATAAAAATTATGGCCATATTTGGTGATATGTGAACAACGGTAGTAACTGATGCTGATGCTGCTGCTGCCCATTATATTACCACACATTTTCAGTTTAATGAATTCAAATTTATGTAATTTTGTTAATATCGCTGTTTACCGGGAAGCATGAACTTTTCATGAAATCTTTATTTCTTTGGTTTTCCTTATCAAACAAATATCTTTACTCAATATAAAAATTAGTTTAAGATCTCTAATAGAAGTGGGGTTCCCTTTTTCCGGGTTGTTAGGTTAGGTTGAAAAGAGGGTGCGGATATTAATTCTCCCCGTGCCACTATGGACATACATCCATGCCAGTAATCGGCTTGTTGTGCGCTCTAAAAATTATAAAGTAACCTCGAAAAAGAAAATCTAAGTCGGGATTAACCAGGGTTTACGTTTAAGGATCCACAAACCTTAAATAATAACAAACTTAGATATACTCTAGAAAACCTGGAAGGAACGGAAGACGTTTCCGATCGGGTACCTGAGACGACACTTGAGTCTTGGACTGGCAGAACCCTAGTATTGCCACTGGAAGATCATGTTAGACGAGTCGCGTTTGGAAAAATGTTTTCCTTCATATAAAGGATATTTTATTTTAGATATTGACGACTGCATTGAGTCAGCGAATCGTTTTTGTGATTAAAATCTTCTGTGCATTAAAATCTACCCTGTTCATTCGAAATGGCCAGCAATTCCTGGCAAAGTGTCACATTCATAAAATGCCTTCTGTCTTCAGTTGCCCGAAGACTTCGTCTATGGTCGAATGAATATGAATGACAAAGGCTGCTGTCATCCGCAAATGCGTAGATTGGAGTCGAAGTCCGGCTAAATTGATTGTCAATAAAACTGATGAAGAAACGGAGGAAGAACTTAGCCTTGTGGTACACCGGCGGGTCATTGTTTTAGAACCCATCTGCAACAACTCGTATAGTGCGGTCATAAAGAAAACTCATTGCAAATCGAGAGAAGTCATTATCGACTTCAAAAGCTTTTAGCTTCGATAAAAGTGCGCCGTGCCCGACACCGGGATTCATTTACGTCGAGATTCGTTATCACCCTTTTAATCACTCGCGTTCGAAAATGTATTTGAAGCATCGAACTCGATATATTCTCAATAGCAGGAGTTGGTTGAGAACTTACTAGCAGGGAAGAATTCCCCGCAAACATTTCAGCCAGCAGGTTAGCCTTATCAATGGGGTCAGTGAATATTTGGTCACCTTTTACAAGAGTTGGGATAACCGATGAGTTGTATCTTACTCTCTTAGCAAATGTCCAGCAGCTCTTGCTTCCCCTTTGTAGAAGCCATATGTGAGTTGGAATTTGTGTAATTTTGCAAGTTATAAGGCTGTTTAAAGGGATCAATGGTATAACATCGAATACATATTTCTTCTCCTGTTCCTGTGGTATCACAATGGACTACCGGAGCAGCTACATACACACCATCATTATACCCTACACCAAAGTAGGAGAAGGGTGTATGGCCATTTACTTTCACTGAAATTGTTTTGAAATTTCTAAAGAATACTCTCCTAATACCTTCGAATACTTTCGTTAACAAGTTTAACATGGCGTATAAATGTGAGGACAACTATCGCCATATTTTTATTCCCACAACCGTAGGATAAGGGATATATTCATTTAGTTGTAAACACTCTACAGGCTCGTTTTTTTTTTAGAAATATAAATTATCTTGCCTTCTTCTAAGTAGTCTTCCGAATTTTGTCCAATTCGTGTTCACCTTATTCCGGAAGTTTATTAGATTTGGCGCTCGCCGTGCTATTCTACATCTGATGGTCTGAGAAGGAGTGCTACTTGGAGACCCTCCAATCCTAAACCTCATCGATCAAATTTTTCGAACATATTGTCACATTTAAAACCACCTCCCCTATCCTATTAACAAAGAAAGCGGTGTAACCAATATTAAGTGTTAGTAGGTCGTCAGTATTCAAGAATTCAGCCAGGGCTTGGCCCTGCTTAACAATGTTGGTACTACCCCACGAGGTACTGTACCATTTGGTATGGCAGCCATACAAAAATTTCTGCCCAAAGAGGTTAAAGTTTATCTTTGGGATAAACTTTAGTTTTTACAAATAAACGCAAATTGCTCTTCTCCAGCAAAGATAAAAATTTAATCAATATTTAATGTTTTTATAGACTTTATTTTAGATTTTTTCAATTTCCTTCAAATAAGCGAATGTGAATATTCCATACAGATTGACTTTACTTTCAATTATAATAAAATGGTAGAAGGCACAAAACTCTCTCACACCGAGCCACAACACAAACAATAAAGACTGATAAGCGGATGGACGGACAAACAGACAGACAAACTTTGCTGGTCAATTTCAACCGCTTTGACCTAGAAAAGAAACACCATTTCATCGTTTATCTGATAAATAATATTAACTAAAGTTTAGTTTAGTTGGTTTTGTTGCGTTGCGTTGCCGACACACTCTCTCGGCCACAAAACTCATCTGATTGGCTAAACATGCAGGCTGGTTAGAAGCCAGGCCTTCCTGGCCGTGTGACTGCATCACTTTTTTTTAATTTTTTTCAGTTTTGTTTCTATTCTCCTTAACGATTTTTCAATTTATTTATTTTTTTGTTTTCGGTTATTTTTGCCAATATGGTCCATTGGCCATTGGCCATGGGACATGAGACGATGAAGTGGAAAGCAAACTGCATAGGTAATAGAAAATAATGATAAAGATGAGTATCGCGATGAAGATCCAATCAGCAGACATAATTCAATTTCTGGTCAACGAACGATTCTCGGGGGTAAAGTCTTCTGGCAGACAACAACTCAGTTTTTAGGTTAATGTTTCTCTGCTCTGATCTAAATTTAATGATTTTGCTATAGAAGAAAATAAATTAGCAAACGGCTCCAAAACTAACAAATGAGAACACTTTTACAATGGCCAAGAGATTGAACAACAATAATAGATGATTGAATACATTGCAGCGAATAAGAAATCCGCTTACAGAAAAAAAAAACAAAAAAAAAAAAAGACAAAAAAAGTTATGGTGAAAATCAATCAATTTCAATTTGTTTGCATCAAAAAGCACGTTGATTCAATGAATTGGATTATGGGGCACTTTATGATGTTAAGCTTTTTTAAAAGGAATCAAAACATTTATGACTTAAACTGATTTGAGTTTGATAGATTTTAAGTAATAAGCTAAGCTAAGAAAAATTTCAAAGAAATTCGAGAGAGAGATAGAAATGTTCTTCTATCTTCTTCTTTTTCTTATATAAAGAGTGTTTTTTAGCTTTTATCTTTTTGGCAACACTGGTTTAAACAGCTCACGCACGTTTCGTGTTTTGTTTCACTATCAAACATCTTCAGTTTGGTCTACAATTTAACCATTAATCGCTTTACAAGCACACAACGCTTACAAATTATTGAATTTTATTATCAAAAGCGTTCTATGTTAAGAAAGTTCATGGTGTTCGAATTTCGTATTCAGTGACTACGCTCATTGTTGGCTCAATGGGTACATAAATAAGCAGAATTTTCGATTTTGGAGTGAAGTCAGCCATAAGCATTGCAAAAACTACCAATTCATCCAGAAAAATTACAGTTTGTTGCGGTTTATGAGCTGGTAGCATCATTGGACCGTACTTCTTTAAAGATGATGCGAATCGCAACGTAATTGTGAATGGTGAGCGCTATCGTGAGATGATATCCAATGGTCTTTTTTGCTCAAAATGCAAGAGCTTGACTTCATGGCATGTGGTTTCATCAAGACGGTGCCATATGCTACACAGCACGCGTAGAACTGAACTTACTGAAAGGCGAGATCGTCGAACATTTTATTTCACGTTCGGAACCGGCCAATTGGCCCCATAGATCGTTCTATTTAACGCCTTTAGACTTTTTTTGTGGAGCTATGTTAAAGCTCATGTCAATACAGGCAAGCCCGCTTAAATTGATGCATTGGAAGACAGTATTGAATTATTTATTCGTGAGATACCGGCCGAAATGCTGGAAAAAGTATGCCAAAATTGGACTAAGCGGATGGACCATTTAAGACGCAGTCACGGTTAACATTTGCATGAAATAATCTTCAAACATTAAATTATATGAGCCGTACTATCGACTCAAGTAAACATTTCATGCATTTTTCTAAATTTTATGTTTTTTTTTTTCGAAAAACTTTCCTATAGCTCTTATAAAATCACCCTTTAGTAGAAAACATTGTGCAACTTGCAATCTCTAGGAGCTAAAGAAGGCATATCGAAGGATCGGTTTATGAGGCGGCTATATCCAAAAATTAACCCATATAGCCCATTTGCAATCTCCAACGACCGACATCAATAAGAGGTACACTGAAAAACTTTTTGTCCTCATTTTAAAGATGCGAGCCAAAGATTACCAACTTTTCGAAGAAAACATTTCCTTCGGTGAAAAATATTTTCGATCATATTATGCAAAGTATGATGCAAGAAATGATGCGCAATCAAAACAAATTAATTCGAAATATTCCCAACCAAAAATAATGCCCGTAGATTTCAATTCTATGTTTCCGCGAAGCCTTTTAGGCTTGGCTGTTACTGGAACGAAAACGGCTTAAGCCAACATAAAAAAAAGTTGAGCACTTTCTACAGAACCAAATAGAGATATTCTGCTAGTTTCTAAGGCCCACTTTACCTCAAGAAACTGCTTTAGAATAAATGGAATGGATATTCCACATTTGGCGGTTCAGCTATCATTATGCGTAACTCAATCAGAGATTTCTATTGGCCGAATACAGGACCAATCACATTCATGCAACTTAATCAACATCACCTATAATAAAGCTGTCATATCGGTTATCTACTGTGCTCCTAGATACAACATTAATAAAAATAAAAATTTAGAATATTTCTCGACCCTGGGACCGAAATTTATTGCAGCTTCTTCCAAACTGGATGCTATTTCAAGTGGACAACCAACCTATTGGCCCACGGACCTTAACAAAATTCCAGACTTAATTGACTTCGTCATTGTAGGAAATATAAAACGCGAAAACATGATAGTTCGTCTATCCTTAGATCTTCCAACTGATCACTCCACAACGATCCTCACTCTTCTGGTCTTTAGAAATGAAAATAAACACTATAATTCGATTACAGACTTGACTAAACACAAGATATACATTTGCACTCATTAAGCTGGGGAATCACAAGATGATATCGAGAAAGCAGCCAAATTATTCACCGACGTTTAAGCTAACGACTACGATAGTTTCCACCAAATTCCTGTTACATCAAAGCTCCCCATCATTGCAATCAACTAGTATTGACACCCATATCAGAGAGAAAAGGAATCTCCGAAAAGAATGGCAAAGACATCGATTTCTGTTTTAAAAAAAAGTCTCCAAAGAAGTCAGAGGCAACGAAACGCCCCATTAAGAGAAGCTGAAGAACTCGCCTTCAAGAACAACTTACGTAGCTTGGAACCATCAGAAGCAAATAACTTTAATCTTTGGAAAACCACAAAAAGCATGCGCAGACCTATTACTCACCAATCTCCAGACGTCTGGACTCTGGCTCCTGGTCAAAGAGAGAAGAAGAAAGAGTTAACACTTTTGCAAATTACCTTGAAACAGTTTTCACACCTAATGATACTCTAAATAGTTTCGTTTCCTTTAAACTACAGCTTTTGAATCTTCTGTAGTAAATACAGTAAACAATCCGTTGCGTTTGACGCTCAGTGAAATTGAATTATCCATAAAAGATTTGAAGTATAAGAAATCGACATCGATTCAATAAAAATAGGATACGCTGAAAAGAAAAGATACGCCCATGCCACCATGGACATGCACCTAAGCCAGTAATCGGTTTGTTGTGCGTTCTAAAAACCTAAAAGTAACCTCGAAAAAAAGTTTAAAATTCCGCGATACTTACAAAATCCCTAATTATTGTCTATACCAATCCCCAAAGATGGTTTATGTCTGGTATTGTATTCCCACCTAAGTACGTGGGTCTTTTAGCCGCGAAAGCCGGGCAACGACATCATCTTCCCCACATGTTATCACTTGCCGCACCGATTTTGCATAAGTGAGCTCCCAGTCCTATGTGTCCCGTTATGATACCAAAAGCTATACTGACCTCATGCTTATTTCCTTTCAGTAATAGCCGCGTTTTCTCACGAGGATTTTCGCCATCCTACAGACTGTTTCGCAGTTCCAGTGTGACATGCGCGATTTTCGCCCACGCTTTTTATTCGGACTGCTTCGACCCGAAAGGCTTAGTGTTAGCCAAGTTTATTGACGGCAGTCCTCTGACCTTCATTTTCAAATCGTCTGCTGTTTCGTTCCCCCTTACTCCGTTATGGCCTGGAAGCCCAACGATGCGGATTGTGCCATCCTCAGTGAAGGCGTCAATCTCCTTCCTACATTCCAAGACTATCCGTGACCTTACCGTCCTGGTTGTTATTGACCTTATAAAACCTTGACCTTATGGCCATTTTACTGTCCATAAAGATGTTCATACTCGACGTCCTCGGGTTAGCACCACACCACCTCACGCATTCCTAATCGTCCGGATCTCTGCCTGCAGGACCGTATTATGGACAGGTAGTCCAAAACAGATCTCAGTCCTTGGGTTCACAAAGTAGACCCCCGGGCCCACTCTGTCCTCTAGCTTTGATCCATCCGTGTAACATGATCTTCCAGATGGCAATACTAGAGTTCCATCAGTCCAAGATTGTGGACTCTGATGGAACTTCGATCGAAAACCTCTTCCCTTCCTTCCAGGTTTCCTATCGTCGCCTCGATTATACCGCGATGGTAAGAGCTGCTTCCATCCTCAACCCATTCTCCCATCGCCTAAGTCTCATAGCCGCACACTTCAACTGTATATCGATTGGTCGGATATCTAGAATAGTTTCCAGTGCCCTAGTGTGCGTGGTCCTCATCGAAATTTGTCAGCTTTACTCGTTCGAAAGTTAGCATGCTTTCGACAGATAGAATAATATTCTTTCTTTGCTATCGTGTGTTCTATTAAACAGTTCATCCCAGCTATGGTTACATAATATACTACGATTAAGATGTGTTCACACTCACCATTCTTCAAATTCAACGGAATATCATAATAAGCATACTAAGGAAGTTTCTTACCTGAAAAGAAAAACAAACAATTGAGACATAAGATTTGAAATATTATTTACAAAAAAGGTAAAGATCCGAATGCAAAGAATCGCATAAATCTACTTATGGTGGCCTTTTTACATGTTTATATAATACGATGAGGAAAGTTAATTAAAACTGCCTAAGATTTTATAATAGACTTTTCACAAATATACCATTAAGGAACAGAGGTGTCTCTTCCATATAAACGAATAAAATTAAGATCAATGCTGTTGCCACAGAACAACTTCCCATGAAAAAAAACGTTAAAAATTAGTTAACAAGTTTGCCATTAAGGACGTGACGTGTCAGGAAGCAAAATTTAAAATATTCATAAATTTGTTAATTGTTTGCGTTTTATTTCGTTTTGCACCCTTAACCACGTCAATCTATTTGGTTAAGACGTAAGTACTTAACCTAGGTGTTCTACATTAACGGCTTCTATTCAATGAGTATAGCTGGTGCATAGCTTTTCGCTTATTAAACTTTATAACCTATCTTTAAATAAATTGCCCTTCAAAATTATACAACCTTTCTCTGATATATGTCGAACATTATCATCATATATTCACATTTCCTTAAATTCAAAATTCAATTTGATGCTTTCATAATTTATTGTACAAGAGCAGTCGAAGTCATCATCGTAATTGACAGAGGGTAGTGTGGCTACTGTAATCTGTAGCTGCTACTATATTTGTACATAATATTGTATTTTCAACCGTACATTTGCCTTTAGCTACCAAAAAATAAAAATAAAAGAAAAAGAAAAAGCACTTGCTTTTGGTACACATAATGATCTTTTTTTTTAAGTTAGATCAGGCATTTCAGTTAAAACCCCTCAAACAAACTGAGATTATCTGTAAAATCTTCAAAGCTTTTTCTTAATTACCTGCAGAGGTACTTACACATACGCACAGGTGTGTTAGGGTGTACTGATGACATTTTCTATAAAAAAAATTTACAAAATTGTCCATGAAGTCCCACCTGTCTAAACAGACAAAATGTTTGTTATTATTTTAAAGAATCGTGAAAAATATTAATGAAAAATAGTTTCCTTCATATTGGGTGTTTTTTATTTTAAATGGTAGGTTAATACATCCTTAACCTTGCGTCTTGTTGTTAAAGACAAAAATCTAAAAAGAAGATCAAAATATCGTAGAAAATTAGGAAATTTACCTTGGGACAAGACAACAGTGAACCGCAATTAAAGACGCTAAATAGCCTTACAAATAGGAGCGTCTTTAAAAGTTTGGTTTTTTTAGGTTAGGTTAGATTGAAAAGAGGGTGCGATTATTAATCCGCCACATGCCACTATGGACATACATTAGCTTGTTGTGCGCTCTAAATACTAAAAAAGTAAACTCGAAAAAGAAAACATAAGTTAGGACTTCCGTGCTACTTACACAATCCTTAATTGTTTTCCATACCACGCCCTTAAGTTGGTTCATGTCTGGTATTGTGTCCCCACCAAAGTTTCGGTGTCTCTTAGCCGTGAAAGCCGGGAAATGACATAGCAAATGCTCCAACGTCTCGTTATGTTTCCCACATGCCCTATACATGCTTTCACTTACCGCACCGATTTTGCATTAGTGAGCTCGTAGTCCTATGTGCCTAGTTATGATACCAAAATATATACTGACATCCTTCTTTCTACCTTTCAGTAATAGCCTCGTCTTCTCACGATCCGGATCTCCCCATAGGATTTTCGCCGTCGTACCGACCGTTTCGCGGTTCCACAGTGTAACATACACGTTCCTCGACTCGGGCTGCGTCGACCGAAAGGCTTCGGTTTAACCAAGTTTATTGACGGCAGTCCTCTGGCATGCACTACCAAATCGTCTGCTCCTTCATTCCCCTTTACTCCGCTATGACCTGGTGCCCAAACGATGCGGATTGTATCATTCTCAGAGAAGGTGTTAATCTCCTTCTTACATTCCAAGACTGTCTGTGACCTTGCCGTCCTGGTTATTATTGATCGATCGACGTCCTCGCGTCAACACCACACCACCTCACGCATTCCGTGATCGCCAGGATCTCTGCCTGCAGGATCGTATTATGGTCAGGCAGTCTAAAACAGAACTCAGTTCCCTAATGTAGAGCCCCAGGCTCACTCGATCCATCCGTATAGCATGATATTCAAGACTGTGCCTCTGACAGCAGTGTCTCGCACTCGACCACAAGTGTCATCTCAGGTATCCGATCGGAAAGCCCTTTTAATCCTATCGTCGCCACGATTTAACCACGATGGTATGACCTGCTCCTATTTTCTATGCATTCTCGCCTTAAGTTCCATGGCCTCAGTGGCTGTCTCACATTTAATCAGTATGTTAATGGATCGTATATCTAGAATAATCTCCAGTGCCAAGTGGGCAAGGACCATGATCCGTCTATGCTTAGACAACAAGTTCTCTAAACTTTTTGCGTTATTATTACGTTGCACTTTTCTCCATCGCAGTCCACCAAACTACTGAGATGTATGTAGGTATTGGTCTAATCACGTTCCTGTAGAGCCATTGGACTATCCTCGGATTCAAGCTCCATTTCGAGACAACGGCCGTCCGCATAATTATTTATGATAGTCAGATAAAGTGATGCCAGGTATACTCCACCGTCTCCCTGTGTCATCACTGTTGCATCCGACGTTGACAACTCTGGGGAAAATATACGATTCAAATTTTTATGACAAATAACGCAGGTCCTCGGCCGTGCACCAGTGTTAGCATAGAATAATTGGTTGTTGATATGGTTCAGTCCGAAAGTTTGCTCCAGGTCGTCCATGGCTCCTGAATTTAGAAAATATGCATCTTTCCCTAGCTGATTTTCTCCAACAGGGCGTGTGTGGCCGCCTCGCTCCGTTGGAGTTTTATCTGGATGCCCTCGATCCTCCAGTAAATGGGTATCTTGGGAGTAGGTGATGGTCTCCTCGTCTGCTCCCAGTTCTTTAGACTGCATGGAATTTGTGGTCATTGCACTGCCTGATGTTTAAATATTAGGATCTTTGTCTATCCTAGTCTTCCGAATCTTGAGAAAATCGGTCAATGTTCGATAGGCTGTATTAAGTCTTCCGTCCCTGCACTCCCTGATATGCAAATATAAGGAGCTTTGCCTAACTTAGTCTTCCAAATCTTAAGTAGTCCTATCCTAGTCTTCCTAGTCTTCGTGGTTCAACACATGTTCGAAAACCCGTTCGTTTACCAGATGCTCCACTTGGGACCGACGATCTAGTGGAATCCTACACTGAAAAAAATGTTTGCCCAAAATTTAAGATTTTTCCTTACTCAAGCCAAAGAACCAAAACTTTAAAATAAAGATGCTATCTTTAAATTTAATTTCCTTTTTACTAACGGATTAGACCATCCATTTTTTAAATTTTGATCGCTAATTGATTCTTATTGAATTTTTTCTTTTAGTTAACTTAGCATCTTAACCTAAAGAAATTAAACATTTCAATACGCTTCTATTTGTAAGGCTATTTTGCGTCTTTCACTACGGTTCACTGATGTCTTGTCCCAAGGTCAATTTCCTAACTTTCATTGACCTTCATTTCAGATTTTGACCTTCATTTCAGATTTTGTCCTCTTCGGGAGATCTGATTCTCTTTTCAGCTTCCGTAGAATTGCCTGAAATGTCAGTTCTAACCATTCCAGCATCCTTCACTTTCGCCCGATTGCGCTGAACGGTGCATATTCCATTGCTCATTCGTCGTGCCCCGAATTGCTTTCTCAGTCATCTTGTGTGCTTAGCAAAGCCCTCGCTCACTTCTACCGTCATCCCGCTGTCTTCATCGCTCTGTTCGGCTGCGATGACTGTTTCATTCTCTGAATCTAAATCGCAAACACCACCTTTACTTAAAGGCTGGGGACGATCTGTGCATCGCTCTGGCTTATCAGTCTCTTACTCAATTGTGAGTCTACGACTGGTTGTGCGCTTGAAGCCTTACTGTCGACTACAGGTGACAAAGCATACACACCTATAGGAGGCAGACAACATGCTACCGTCTGATGCCACCACCGCAGCCGTTGGGTCTTTGGAGTCCATTTTGAGCCTACTCCTGAAAGGCTTTAACATTTTTCGTAATACGTACCTATTCCGAGATACGGATATTTTTCTTCGAGGACTGGCTCAACGGTTACTTTAAGATTTTTTTTATGGTATATATTTTTTTAAATCGTAACAAAATGTTTTTTAAAAAAAATTAAATATTTTTAAAACGTTTTTTCCAACTTTTCTAAAGTAAAATGTTGAAAAAAGTAGACAAATCTTTCCACAAAATAATGCTATAATTTTTTGATATAATATTGAATAGAAACAAGTAAAAAGGGGGCTAAGTTCGGCAGGGCCGATCTTTGGATACCCACCACCTCGGGTACATATGTAAACCACCTTTCGTCATAATCCGGTCACCCAGTCATTGTTAAATTTTGTAGATCAAAATATTGGTCCTTTTGGTATCTATATCCAAATGTAAACCAATCTGAACCATATGCGACATGCATGTCGAAAAGGCTAAATTTATGTTAGCCTCTTCGACTTATGTTAGCCTTTTCGACTGTGTAAAATTTCAGCGAAAATTATAAATGCGCCTTTTATGGGGCCAAGACTTTAAATTGAGACATCGGTCTTATGGCAACTATATCCAAATCTGAACTGGTCTGGGCCAAATTAAACATGTAAAAGCGTGGTAAGTTCCGCCCGGCCGAATTTTAGGAACCCACCACCATGGATTCTGCAAAAAATTTATACTAAATAAATTTACAATAGTTGAACGGCATAATTTTATTCTATATACCAAACTTCCGTCAAACCAGCTAACATTAAAGCTTCTTGGAACGGAACAAGGATGATCGAGCGACCGCTATATATGGGAGCTATATCGGGTTATATACCGATTTGGATCGTGCTAGGCAGAGTTGTTGGAAGTCGTAACAGAACACCGCATAGAAAATTTCAGACAAAAACTGGGCTTGTAAGGGCGCAAGAAGTGTAATCGGAAGATCGGTTCATGTGGGAGCTATATCAGATTATTTACTGATTTGGACCGTACTTGGCACAGTTGTTGAAAGTCATAACAGAATACTACATGCTCAATTTCAGCCAAATCGGACAAAAATTGCGTTTTCAAATCGGAAGATCGGTTTATATGGGAGCTATATCTCAATCAGAACCGATATGGCCCAATCCCCAACAACCTAGGTCAATATTAAGTATCTGTGCACAATTTCAAGCGGCTAGCTTTACGCGTTCGACCGCTATCGTGACTTCGACAGACGGACGGACTCAGGGTCGAGACGATCAAGAATATATATATTTTATCGGGTTTTAGACGAATATTTCGAGGTGTTACAAAGGGAATGACTAGATTAGTATATCCCCATCCTATGGTGGTGGGTATAAAAAGGTTGTCGAGGGGCCTTATACAACTCACTGTCCCAAATTTCGGCGGAAACGGGCAATAAATGCACCTTTTACCGGCCCGAGACCTTAAATCGAGATATCGGTCTATATGGCAGCTATATCCAAATCTGGACCGATTTGGGGCAAATTGAAAACGATGTCGAAGGGCCTAACACAACTCACTGTCCCAAATTTCGGCGAAATCGGACATGAAATGCACCTTTTATGGGCCCAAGACCTTAAATTGAGATATCGGTCTATATGGCAGCTATATCCAAATATGGACCGATTTGGGCCAATTTGTTGAAGGATGTCGAAGGGCCTTACACAACTCACTGTCCCATATTTCTGCAAAATCGGATAATAAATGTGCCTGTTATAGGCCTAAGACCTTAAATCGGCGGGGAGTCTATATGGGAGCTTTATCAAAATATAGTCCGATAAAGCTCATCTTCGAACTTAATTTGCCTATGGACAAAAAAAGAATCTGTGCAAAGTTTCAGCTCAATATCTCCATTTTTAAAGAATATGGCGTGGTTTCAACGGACGGACGGACATGGCTAGATCGTCTTAGATTTTTACGACGATCAAGAATATATATATTTTGTAGGGTCGGATATGGATATTTCGATGTGTTGCAAACGAAATGACAAAATTAATAGACCCCCATCCTTTGGTGGTGGGTATAAAAATGTTAGCACAATTTTTCATGGCTAACAATTTTAAGAGTAGTATTTTATAGTACTTCATGGTTTTGCTACTTTTTTATTAATTTGCCGTTCATTTGGTGGGTATAGTTTCTAGGGTATTGGGCACCCTTCTGACTTTTATCTCAAATATGGGCGCAACATATTTCTGATCATACATCCAAAAGGCGAAACGGTGCCAAAATAGCACAAAATTCATTGGCCTATATTTGCCGATTGTTCAAGAATACATACAATTTTCTTTGTTATCTATTTCGCAGTACACCCTAATTACTTTTGTTTGGGCTATATCCGTCTAATGATACCATTTATCAAACTACAAATAACAATAAATTCCTTAATTTCTCTTTTTTTGTCTTAGGTTACAGCAGCAAGAAGATCATTAAAGAAAGTGAAACTTGGTTTTTGTGGATTTTTAGAGCTCGTCATTATATTAGAAAAATTACAGCGCCCGTTTTGTTTTCGGGAACAGTATGCCAGAAAGTAAAAAAACGAAAATTGATGGTATTGCTTTACATTGAGTCAGTGTAGTGAACACATCATCATAGATAGGCTCATTCATTACTGGAGGTGGAGAATGCATTATAGGATTGTGTAATCCCAAAGAAAAACATGTGTAATGAGATTGCTTGTTTCGGTGTAACATTTCTCTCTACACACCAGCAGCATAACCACCACCCTCCAATGTTATTGCTTTCATTGGAAATTTAACGGATTAGCCAAAGCTTTTCATCTTAAAAATGTGTGAATGTGTGTGTGTGTGTGTCCCCACAAGAAAGTGCTATTGAAACCCAAGGCTGGACGTAAGGACAGACGGACATTTGTGGTAAGAGCATGCTTAAGTGCATAATGGTTAGTTTGGTTTTGTTGGTGTTTTGGTAAACGTGAGGGTGAACTTTGTTTATTGTGCAATAAAATCCCCATTCATTCTTCAGTGTCTTTGTGCAGCCACTGTATCAGGCAGCCGTTGGAATAAACACCGGCAATATTGGTAATAATCGCAGAAAATCTAATAATAACGATATTAATGCATTGAAGCTATTTTCAATGGCTGCAGTCACTTTTTTGAGGAGCAAGCATGACTCGCATTTGCGTTTGTCAGTCGGATTTAAATGTAATATTTAGTCGCATTATGAAAGCAGATTTTATTGTTGGCACTGGGGTTTGTAGCCACAGTGGGCTGAAATTTTATAAGATATCCAATGCTAGACCTTAAAAAGAAAACATAGATTTTTAAATAAAACTTTACTTTATTTGTCAATGTTCGTTTTATTTAGAGCAGAATTCTCTTTCCAAGGCTTTAATGTCATTCTTGACAAGATACCCAAATTGGTTAGCCTTTCAGCTTACCGAACAAGCTGACTCAGTTAGTTCAGTTAGTCGTGTCGCCTCGATTATACCGCCGATAATACGGGGCAGCGATGAGGACCACGCCTACTAAGGCACTGGAGACTATTCGAAATATCCGGTCAACACAAATACGGAATAAATATGAGGCAGCCACTTCCTGCTATAAGAGAATGGATAGTTTATAGGAGCTGCTAACACACAGAAAAAATAACTCTAAAAAACCAACTACCAAATTTGTTTGTGAAAAAGTTAGAATTAAATTAAATTTCAGCATTTAATTGAAGACATTCATTGTTGAAGTAAAGTAAGTTTACATAGACTTGACAGAGAAAATAATTGAAATTTGGTGGATTTTTAACAAACTCTGTTGTTGAGTTAGCTGTTAAAATACGCGTACTACCATGTAGCTCACTAGACCCTCATGCCATTCATGATTTGCAAACCCAGGTTCTAATCTCCCGACCAGTTAAAATAATTATTTTTGTTATTTCTTCTTTAAACTGGTTTTAAAAAATTAGGCTAAAAAAATAGGTTTTTTTTCAATTGCATTTAATTGACAAATTTATTACAACGCACAGTAATACTTATTGCGTTAATTCATCATAAAGAAAACTATGTTGGTAGGCTAGAGGATGCATGGAAAACTACCAAACATGAGATCATGTATTCAAATCTCCGCGGCGGCAAAATTAATAAAATTGTTGTTAGGGTAATAGTAAAGAGAGTAACAGAGAAAACCCCTAAAGCAAGCAGATAACGAACGATAACAAGCAAGCAGGACACGTTTTAACAAAGAAAATAAAACTAACCACCACACCGAAGCAAGCACATGTGGGGTGGTTGGTTTAATGGTTTTGTTTTGCTTACGAAGGATATTGTTATCGTCGTTAAATGATGGCTTGCAAAAAGTGCCTTTCAACAAAGAAAAAATTTACTTTGGGTTGTTGAGATTCAAAATCAATTGTTGCAAAAAAATTAAGAAATTTTGTCTTTTTTTTCTCAAAAATTGTTGGTTCTTAAAATTATTTTTATCTGTGTACCATCGAGGTATAAACCTCTGCAAAAGGTTTCGGGTCGGATACCTGAGAGATACTTGAGGTCGAGTGCGAAGCATGGATGGATCAAATCTGGTAGGAACGGATGAATCAAATCTGGAAGGCAGAGTGGGTTTGTGGCTCTACATTGAGGGCCTAACGACTGCAATCTGTTTCCAACTACCTGACCATGATGTTGTTGTAGCTGTATGTTGTGTTCTATCTTGCGTTCTGTCGAATATCATCGTCTAGACTGGCATGATTTGTGGTCCTCTCTTGTAACGCTGAATCTCTCACTAGATCATGTAGATCTGATGCCATGATCGTCAAATCGTCCGCATACGATACGATGTTATTGCCGATTGGAGCGGGTGGAATATAGGATAGGTAGACGTTAAACAGTGCCTTAGATATCACCCCGCGTTAGGGAACGCCCTGTTTCATTCTACGAGATTACGAATACTTACCTCTTAATTCCACAAACGACTGGCGAAGGGTAGGGCGATTAGTATAGCAGAGAAAAAAAATAGTTATAGCCAAGACCGTAACTTTTGTCTTGGTTCTTTAGGACATCGCAAAAGCATTGGAACGTTCCTTCAGGCAGTTTTGGCTTTGTGAAAGTGCAATTTTTTCGTTGAAATATTGATAAATTGCCATTTTTAGTTGTTCAGTTGTTCATAGTAATTTATCAATATTGGCACGAAAAATTTGGGCCTTCACAAGGCCACAACGGCCTAAAGGAGCGTTCAATGCTTTGTGATGTGCTAGAGAGTTCTTAACTACTGTCTTGGCTACAATTTTTGCCATAGTATTGCATCGAAAATCTCAATAGTTTGGCTGTTAGAGGCCAAAATATTCAAAAAACGAGACAAAAGTCCAAAGCTGACCTTTGACCGGCTGGTATAAAGCGAGCGGCTGCTGGTTCACTGCGGCGATTGGTATATTCTCTGAAGCCGAGCCAATTGGTCTTCTTCTGATAAATAAACGTCCGGCGCTCAGAGGTTATGAAGTTGGGTGTTAGGCCGATTATGAGGAGGTGGTCGGATCCCAAAGAAATGACGGCTTTCCAGGATGCGTCACATAGAAGATCAGGGAATATAGTGGAAAAGTCTGACGAGCCGCTGCACCTCCTCGTAGTTTTAATGGGCATCCTCATTCACCGTGCACAGAAAAAATTAACTTTAGAAAAAAACCAACTAACTTTAAATTCTCAACAAATTTTAGTATTGAATCGAACACATTATTTGTTGAAGTACGTAACTAAGCCTCTACAAGAGATTTGACGGACAAAATTATTGCAATTTTGTGGACTTTCAACAAATTCTTTAGTTGAGGTAGTTGTCAAAATAGGCAGACTTCTTGCAAACTACTAGTAAACCAAGGTTCGAGTCCCCCGGTCGGCCAAAAAAAATTTTTTTCTTATCATTAAATTTATTTTGGAAAATTCGGCATAAATAATATGAATTTCGTATTCAGAAAAAAAACAATTTAGAGTAGTTTTACCTTTTTTTAATTTAATAATTTGAGATACTTATTACTGTACAGCATTACTTATTGAGTTATTTCATCATAAAGAAGATGATGAAGATGTTTTTAAGGATAATGGTAGAGAGTGGGACAGAGAAAACTCCGAGAGCACCAGTAAAACGAACTAGTCAAAGCAGAGCGAGCCCAACAAAGCTCATGTGGTGGCTGGTTTTTTGTCTTGCTTATGGATATATTGTTGTTGTTGTTATATGTGGGCTTGCAAAGAGTGCCTGTAAACAACAAAATTTGTACTTTGGGTCGTTAAGATTCAAAATAACTTGTTGCAGGAAAATTAACAACTTTCGTAGTTGTTTTTTCGACCAAAGTAGTTGTTGTTCAAAATTATTTTTATCTGTTTGCAGAGGTCACCGGGCGCATGCGAGTTAGTCTATTCTGTACGGAATGGTATATCACAAAGCCAATTCGCCACCTCCACTCTGTATGCGATCCGTGACACTTGTGCAGGCTGTAGGTGTTGGATAAGTAAGTCTCCTGGATCGGTGCAACCAATAATCTGACTCATAAAACCTACTATTTCGTCGATCTTCCTTCAAAGACCATTGCAATTTAATTGCAAGAATGATACACTCTCCGGCACTAGCACGCCAATCTTGAGGCTCTTTCTTATAAAGGGTAAAAGGGAGCTATAGGAACGTTTTTCAAAAAAAAAAAAAAAAAAAACATGAAATTTAGAAAAATGTCTGAAATCCTTATTTGAATCAATAGTACCGTCCATATAATTGGATGTCAATCAAATTGTCCATCCGCTTAGACCAATTTTGGCATACTCTTTCCAACATTTCGTCCGGTAGCACACGAATAAATGCTTCAATGTTGTCTTCCAATGCGTCAATTGAAGAGGGCTGAAAACACATCTCATGCAAGTCAAGCTCTTGCATTTTGGGCAAAAACAAAGTTGAATATCATCACACCATTCACAGTTACGTTACGATTCGCATCATATTTGAAGAAGTACGGTCCAATGATGCCACCAGCCCACAAACCGTACCAAACGGTGATTTTTTCCGGATGCATTTGTAGCTCTTGCAATGCTTCTAGCAAATTCTCTCCAAAATCGAGCAAAATTTTCGCATCGTTGCTGAACACAAATTGAACTTTCTTTAACTTTCTGAACTTTCTTAACAGAGCACGCATTGTGATAATAAAATTCAATAATTTACAAGCGTTGTTCGTTTGTAAGACGAGTCATGGTTAAATTAAAGACCAAACTGAAGACGTTTGACAGAGAAACAAAACGTGCGTGAGCCGTTTTAACCAGTGTTGCCAAAAATAGAATAGCTATCAAAATTACCCTTTATTTCTGCACGGGAGAGGTCGGAAAGGTCACATTGTCCGACGATGAGAATGGCGAAAATGATGACGAAGACGCTTGTGACCCACTGCTGTCTATGTTCGCACAACACCTTGCAACATATTCAGTGTGACTACATAAAACTCTTAAAAAACTTCTTAGAAACAGGGTTTTATCTAAAATAAAATCCCAATCCGAGCCTCTCGACTTGAAAATCTATATGCCTTTGTCAAAAATAAAAATAAATGCTAGAAATAGTTGCTTTACTTTTTATTTATTTGTTTACTACATCGTTATACTTATAAGCTCAATCATAATTATAATGTGAAAAAAATAAAAGCTATGACTACAGAGGTTCTAAAGCTGTCATTAGACGATAAGACATGTCATATGAGCTGTGACTTTCTGTATTCATAAGATTTGTCTTATGTACGTCGAATACGAATAGAGCTCGCTCTAATCGGCATGTATTCTCATATGTATTGTACTTTTTTTATAGACATGTATCTACATATATGTTCGATGAAATAAAAGCATATTTATTTCAAAATCCATTTGTCATATAAAATTTTTCGTGCATATCAGATTTTTAATTTCTTTTTTTTTTCATCCAAACAAATCAACTCGCCCTAGTGACTTACTGCCGTAGAGACGTAAGGCCAGAGGAAGATCGGAAATGCACCAACTCCATGCACCGACTACATCTCACCGACACCGATCGATGATGGAGGCAGTTCTGACAAACCGAACACAACCAGTGTCCGGGATTCTCTTCCATACGGGCAAGCACCAGAAGCGTGCGGAGAAGGCACTCCGGGATGTGACTCTCACATGATGAAAAAAGGTCGCACACGTACACTGAGGCCTGACCACAATACGGTCCTGAAGGCGTAAAGACAGACGGGCACGGAAGAAGGAGATTAATGCCTCCTCTTGGATGACACTATCCGTATCGTTTGGTTGCCTGTTCGCAGCGGAGTTAGGGGAGACGAAAGAGTAGATGGATTGAATGTAGGGACTGCCATTAGCTAATTTGGAGAAAACGATGCGTTTCGGGGCTACATAGTTCGAGTTAAACACGTGGGCGACGATCGCTCGTGGAACAGTGAAACCGTCGGTAAGACTACAAAAAACCAACGAAGGATTCGGAAGGTGAGAAGACGAGGCTGCTACTGAAAGAAATCAGGAAGCAGGTCAGTATGGCTTTCGATATCATTACGATTCGCAAAGGACTGCAGTCGCACCCGTGTAGGATAGGTGCGGCAATTGACAGCGTGTGTAGGGCATGTATGGAAAATTGTGAGACATTGAACCATTTCCTATGTCAATGCCCGGCTTTGCCTGACTGAGCCTTTTGGTGGACGAAAAGAACCGACAGATGCGAACTAGTTTAAATCGATCTTGTTAGTGACCTGTTCAACTCTAAGGAGCATTACTTGTTCCACACCTGTGTTAAAACCTCCCTTTTTAACAGCAATCACAACTAGCATTGAAATGTATACGAATGCCACGTCAATAAAGGTCTTAGCAGACTTCGTTGCCAACTTTACCTACGCTCGATCATTATCCCACACAATTCAATTAACAAAAGGTCAACATATTCCTATCCCTAGCCCACTGTGAGCACTAGCTTCTTATCATGATGCATGTTTTACATTGTTTGTGTTCGCTTCGTTCATGCCTCATTCGTATGAAAACTAATATTTATATGATTTGAAAGTGAAAACGCATTGGACATTAAGTCAATCGAAGAATAATAAACAATATTGACTGCATGCAGGAAATCTCAACGTGTTCCGATGCTGAAGTCGCCATCCTCACATCACCACTTTATCATAAGGCCTAAAACGCCCGACACATGCCAGAAAGACAACACAAGCCAGCATCAAATGTACAGCAGGACAGACATCTAACGAGCGGCTGTATAGTTATAGTAATGAAATAATATTGTTTTTTGGTTAAATTTTCCCCAAATCATGTAACGAAAACAATACATCCATCGCCCCAACTTGAGTACAAATCAAATGATCAGCTAATGGTTGTAATAATGGTTAATTGCTACATTGAATGCAACAGCTTGAGGGAGAGAGACATACACAGTCAAATTTCTTGGTTGGCGGAATATGATCAGCAATATTAGGTGAAAGATACACATACACTGAAAAATCGGCTTGTAAGCAGATTAGTAAAGCACATTTTGGCTTTATTTGGATCATGTGCCTTATATAAATACTTGTATATATTTATCGTTTAATCACGGCCACAGTGGTGGGTAGATGTCAGCGACCAAATCCAGTGTTGAACTTCCTGCGTGAACATTAAATGCTAACGAAAAATATCGATGTCTGTAGGAAAAACAGTTAAAGTCCAACCCACATAATTTTGACGAAATTTCCAAGATAGAAATCTCTTCTCACGTTTCGTATATGTCCTAAGATGATCTGAATATTCAAACCGCAGGAGAAGTGATAATATCAGAGGGGTAGAAGTCAAATTTGAACCAATGATTCAAATCGTGGCAGATCCTACAAAACTTGACCCGTCCGAATACTGAAAAAGACTACTGAATACTGAATCTAACCAACCAAATGGCTCAGTTTACTAAATCAAATGCTTACCGACAAAGACACCTATCTGACTGACACCAACCAACAGCCTACACCTACATCACTTTGATTTGCAGTAACTGAAGTATAGAAACTGTGGCAGAAGTGGACTTTCGGCTAAACAGAAGAAAGGCGTTTCGGGATAAATTTCGGCCCACATTCTGCAGGACTATCTCCTAAAAACTTGAAAAGGAAGTGAAAACTGCGGAGGACATAGACATTATGGTCAAGCGGATCACCAAGGCCTTTAATGTCTGGCTCATGTCAGCATGTGCTAGAGTCAAACCAAGGGGCAAACAGTGACCAATATGATAGTCCCCAAAACTGGTTGGTCTAAAGAAGGGTTGCAACAAACTCTTCAACAGGGCGAAAAACACGAGGGCATCACACGACTGGGAAAATACAAGGTTGAGCTACGAAAATACAAGGTTGTGCTAAGAAAATACAAGGTTGAGCTGAGAACAAATCCTTGGGGGAGTTCTGCAGCTCCGTTGGGGATACATCCGAGGCCTCTAGGCTCATGAAGATCCTATCCTCGAAACTGGAACTACTCGTTGACACACACTTCCCGGGAAACTCTCCAACGGACAACAAGGCACCAAACGAGGTTGTCACTGATATGCGTTCGTCGAAGGTTGTTGAGGAAGTTGAGTCTGAGTCGAAAATCCTTTGGTTGATAAAAAGTCAACAGACCCTGATGATATATCACCGGTTGAATTACAAGCTGTGTCCGATAGACTGTCACCTTGGCTTAGACAAATTCTGCTTCTATCAGCTTGTCGTATGCACCTGTGAGAAGGAGTGACACAAAGGTCATTTTAATTTCGAATGCAGAGAAACCTTATCCCACGAAGGCGAACAATTTGATTCGTATAAGTCAGTCATTCTTTATGCTGAAGACTCTGGAGAGGATGGTAGAAACATATCTTGGAGCAGAGATCTCTGAAGATCGCCTGTCTCGGCAACAGCATGCACATAGTAAGGGAATGTCCACTGAAGCATCCCTTCACAACCTAGTCCTTTCGCTGCCAAAGAATACACACTAGTTGCAGTTCTTGACATTGAGGGTGCTTTCAACAATGTAAATCCGATGTCAATTATAAGGGAGCTGGAGTTCTTAGGCATCAATACTACCGATAAAAAAATTGTGAACAATTTACTAACTAAAATACGATATGATTTGCGCTTAAGGTAAAGTTTCCCGGCAATCTAGAGATATACTTTGGGAAGCCCTATGTACAACGGCGAAGTGTGCTACAGAAATTAGTCTGGGCGTAAATCCGTCTAAGAAGAAAATTGTTCTATTCAGCAGAAGATACAACTTACCAACGGTGAAACCTGTTTGTCCGGGAGGAGAGAATGTTTAAATTACTGAAAGCGCAAAATACATGGTTGTTTTGAAGAAAATTTAATTTCAAATAAAAAAAATTTAAGTATGCTGCAGTTGTCAGACCTAAAATGATATATGGTGTTGTGGTCTGGTGGACGGCCATCAAAAGTCCACGTACTGTTCAACACTTAACAGGATCGAAAGGATGGATTGTTTGTGCATCACAGCCGCCATGAAGACACCACCATCAGATGCACTGAATCTAAAGCTGCACCTGATGCCTGTGGACATTGTGACTAGACAAATTGCTACGACTACTGTTGTGAAAATAAGGACCGTACCAGCAAGACTCGCAACCGTCACATAAAGCACGGATTAAGCAAGAACGGCTTAAAAATTATGTTCTGCACTGCATTTCGTTCAAGCAGTGGCTGTCCAATTCACCAGACGCAAAATTTTTCTCTTTGGGTCATTGTAGGAAGCAAGATAAGGACTAAACAACTAAGAACGTGATAAGTTCGGCCGCTCCGAGTCAAAACAGAAGTCTTTGTGTCGAGTTTCAGCCAAATTCGATGAAAATTGAGGCTCCTAGGGAACTCAAGATTAGAAACATGCTCACCATACGCAAGTTTTTGTTCCAAATTTAAGTAAGGCTCATGAACTCAAAATCAAAGATCAATTTATATGGGGCCTATATCGAGGTCTAACCCGATTGCAAATTGCAATTCCAAACGACCTACATTAATAAGAAGTACCTGTGCAAAATATCTTTATATGACTTGAATAATTTGTACTGAATTTCCTAATATTGCTTTTAACTTTTGGGATACCAAGATCGTTGTGTAAGCTGTTATTACTTATTAACCAAGGGGCATTCGTTATTAATCGAAGAGTTTTCGACTGATATCTTTGGAGTATTTCAATATTGTTGTGCCCCATGCTTGTTGTGCCCCATAATTGTTGTTGTGCCCCATAATTGGGTAATTAAAATGGTTTTATAAAGCAATTTTTGTTTTTTTAACTCAGTTAGGACTTGGGACCTAAAGCCAATACATTTTGCGAGTTTTTATATAAAATTTTTCTTTCTTTTGAAAAATATGCCTTTTCCAATTAAGTCGTCTATCAATATGTACTTCAGAGTGGTAGACAGATGGGATTAGTCATTATAAAATTAGCTTAATTAAAAAAAAAATAGATTGCAAATAGTGACTGCACCTCAAATGGTCTATCTACTTAGTCCAATTTTGAGATACTCTTTCCAACATTTCGGCCGGTATCTCACGAATAAATAATTGAATGTTGTCTTCCAATGCATCAATTGAAGCGGACTTGTCTGTATACACATCAGCATTAACATAGCCCCACAAAAAATAGTCTAAAGGCGTTAAATAGCACGATCTAGGTGAAATAAAATGTTCACTGAACTCGCCTATCACTAAGTCCATTGTTAGGCGTGCTGTGTGGTATGTGACACTGTCTTGTTGAAACCACATGTCATGCAAATCAACCTCTTGCATTTTGGGCATAAAAGTTGGATATCATCTTACGATAGCGCTCACCAATTACAGTTACGTATTCGCATCATCTTTGAAGGAGTACGGTCCAATGTTGTCACCAGCCCATAAACCGCACAAAATTTTAACTTTTTCTGGATGCATTGGTAGCTCTTGCAATGCTTCTGCCTGATCTTCACTCCAAAATCGGCAATTCTGCTTATTTACGTACCCATTGAGCCAAAAATGAGCTTCGTCGCTGTACACAATTTTTCGATAAAACAAGTGGATCTACGGCCAATTTTCCAAGAGCCCATTCGCCAAAAATTCTGTGTTGCGGTAGGTCGTTCGGCTTCAATTCTGCACCAGCTGTATTTTGAAAGGCTTCACACCAAAATCCTTCCTCAAAATTTACCACGTTGTTGAATAACAGAGGCTCAATAGCTGCGAACGGCGACGAAACGATAATTAATGGTCATCATAAACACTGGCCGATACGGCAATTCTTCTTATTTACGTACCCATTGAGCCAAAAATGAGCTTCGTCGCTGTACACAATTTTTCGATGAAAAAAAGTGGATCTACGGCCAACTTTCCAAGAGCCCATTCACCAAAAATTCTGTGTTGCGGACGATCGTTCGGCTTAAATTCTTGCACCAGCTGTATTTTGAAAGGCTTCACACCAAAATCCTTCCTCAAAATTTTCCACATTGTTGAGTAACAGAGGCCCCATAGCTGCGAACGGCGACGAAACGATAATTGATGGTCATCATTAACACTGGCCGATACAGTTGCGACATTATCTTCAGTTCACACTCTACGTAAGCGTGTTGGTGGTTTAATGTCCAACAAGAAAATTTGATGCGAAATTTAGTCACAATAGCCCGAATAGCCGCTTCAGTGGGTCGATTAAAAAATGCAAAATTTTACCCATGAACATTCCACTAAGGAACAGGGGCAAACTTCTCACATATCAATGAGTGCAGCCCGATTCAAGTTTCAAGCTCAATGATAAGGGGCCTCCTTTTTATAGCTGAGTCCGAACGGCGTGCCACAGTGTGACACCTTGTTGAAGAGAAATTTAACATGGCATAGTACCTCTCAAATGTTGCCAGCATAAGGAGGGAAAAACCACCGCTGAAAATGACCACTGCTGATGGCCTCGCCAGGATTCGAACCCAGGCGTTCATCGTCATAGGCGGACATGCTAACCTCTGCGCTACGGTGGCCTCGATTAAACTGACCATAACATAGCATTAGGAGGGGAAAACCACCGCTGAAAATGTTTTTTCTGATGGCCTCGCCAGGATTCAAACCCAGGCGTTCAGCGTCACGCATTCTGATAATAAAATTCAATAAGTTGCAAGCGTTGATCGTTTGTTAGATGACTCATGGTTAAATTATAGACCAAACTGAAGATGACAATGAAACAAAACACGAAACGTGTTTGAGCTGTTTAGTTCCCTGTCCCACAAGCTCTGTGGCCTGGCAACCAGACCACGAAAATTTAGAAATGTTGAGTTATCTCATTGACATGTCTGCATGTAATTGACAGCCTGTCTGAGAAGATATTTCAGCTATATATGATACCCACAAACAGACTTTCAGACACAGGTGCCACAGGTCAGGTTTAAAGTGCCGAATTTGATAACCTTTACACGATTCTCATGTCAATTGACGACAGCGATTGGAGTGCTGACAACACAGTTTGTTAACCTGCCGAGTGAATGTCGTTCTTAGAGATTGATCCCCACAGCACAAGAAGGATAAATTCCTACTGGACTAGGATTGATGCCAATGTGGTAAATGTTTGTTCCACCTGGGACCACATTTCACCTGATCATCTGCACAGCCGGAAGACTTCCCTCTGGACACAATATACTATTACAATAATAACAAGAACAGCCTTTAAAAGTTTAATCATGTCGCACCCTCTAAGCTGTGACCATCTGTGATCCGTTACACAGAATGTGTCAGCTACGAGCTATGGCGTAGCCGCTGCTTGCCAAAGACCCAATTTTACAAGAATATATTTCTTTCTGTGTATAAATAAATGCCTGTCCAAAGCTCACAAACGAATACATGACACGTCCACCGTATTGGTATCAAGTATTTGCAATCCGACAGTAAATTCAATGGATTTATATCAACAAGGCAGGATTTATTGCTGGTTACATGCCATTTTTATGCTCTCTGGGATTTCATTCAATTGCAAATTTAAAGATTTGAATATTTTTTTTTTTATTACAATTTAAAGGCGTTTTATATATTTAGCCATCACTTTGTTAAACCCTCGCGTCACTTGTACACTTGCCGTCGTTGATCAGAAAATTAAGTCGAAAAATTGTAAAAAAAAGTTTTCAGATAAATAGCAGCAAAAGAAAGTGTTGAAATTTTAATGATCGATACAATGATGACTATGTGCTCACTCCCCTGCATGTCCAACTGTCCATGCTAGCATGTATCCTTTCATCTGCCTGTCAATCATGTACACCAAAGATCAGTGCAGTAAGCAAATTGTTACCAACACCCAGACAATTTGAAAATGTTTATCATAAACATGCATTACTTATTATTTTGGTATAAGTTACTAAAGTGAGCCCAATATTTTTGTTATTACATATTATAAAATTAGCTTTGAGCATTTGAAGTTCAGGAAATGTAGGAAAAAGAGAGGAAAGGAAAGGATAGATAAGGAAAGGAAAGGAAAAGAAAGGAAGGGAAAGGAAAGGAAAGGAAAGGTGAGGAAAGGAAAGGAAAGGAAAGGAAAGGAAAGGAAAGGAAAGGAAAGGAAAGGAAAGGAAAGGAAAGGATAGGAAAGGAAAGGAAAGGAAAGGAAAGGAAAGGAAAGGAAAGGAAAGGAAAGGAAAGGAAAGGAAAGGAAAGGAAAGGAAAGGAAAGGAAAGGAAAGGAAAGGAAAGGAAAGGAAAGGAAAGGAAAGGAAAGGAAAGGAAAGGAAAGGAAAGGAAAGGAAAGGAAAGGAAAGGAAAGGAAAGGAAAGGAAAGGAAAGGAAAGGAAAGGAAAGGAAAGGAAAGGAAAGGAAAGGAAAGGAAAGGAAAGGAAAGGAAAGGAAAGGAAAGGAAAGAGAGAAAAGTAAAAGAGAGGAAAGGAAAAATAAGGTAACGCAGAAACCACGTGAAGGAAGATGCCTTCTAGTTTCTACAGTTGAACCATTCCGATTGTCTTAAAAAGCCCAACAACTTACAAATGTTCACATCCACGAAATCAGACAAGTTCTCAAATAAATGGGACCCTAAGTGGAAGTTCTTCCGCTTGTCAGTGCGGAACATACACACACAGCGGATGTTCTATAGTATCTTCTTCCTCGACGTCCTCACAGCTTAGAAAAATTCGTTACTTGCAGCCTTTAGTTCACCAGCATATTTTCCGATCAAACAGTTATCTGGCATGTGTTCATTCGATGCCCTTCGAGCCTGATCCTGATGACTTTGCTAAAATGTCGCTAGAGGTATACCCACAGATTCCAGACCCCTGCTCTACAATTCCTTGTATTATCTCTGTGACCCGGCACACAGAGCATGTCAAATTTGAATTGTTCTTCTCGTTGAGAGATCTACGACAATCAAGGGCGGTTTTCGAATTCAGAACGTATCTCCAGGCATTTAAGGGCTGCCGGATGTCTGAGAAGATATTTGTCACAATCGTCGTTATGAAATTATTTCTTAACCATTCTACTTCTTTAATTGCAAGGATTTCCGCTTGATATACACTACAGTGGTCGAGTAACATTCTAGATATGATCATTTCTTGATCTTCATATCTGGGAACCATTGTACCAGAAATAGTGGTACGGTTCTTTTTATCAATAAGTAGCACAGGCAATGTATAATCAATATTGCCTGGGACACCGCGTATTGCATCAAGGATAAGACAGTGTCCGTAGCCGCCGCAGGACCAAAGAGAAAGCTCCCTTAGCCCCGCAGCAGTGGCCGCATTAATTTGCCTAGCCACAATGTACAGAGGCATTAGGTTGCGGATGGTGGAATTCTCCATATGGAGTAGCTGTAGTAATTTCCCTCTGCTGACCCATGTTTAAAGATCTACATATCTTTTAGTTAGTAAGTTATTAATAAATTTTCTGACGTTAGTATTGATGCCTAGAAACTCCAGTTCTTACATTGTGTATTCCTTGACAGAGAGAGAACCTTATGTATAGCATATTAGCTCGTGAAGGGCTGTTTCAGTGGACAGGTGATATCCAGGAAACTTTGCCCTAAGATATGTTTCTATCAAACTCTCAAGAATCTTCGGCCTAGATTTTTATTGATTACAGAGAAGAAATCGCCAAACATACAGGCAGAATAGACACAGACAACACATCTCTGGCGGACGTTTCGGGTGCCTGGTTAGGGCCCCATCATCAGCGCCAATGTATTTACTGAGCCTTTTTAATTATGTCGTTGTTGTCATCGCCCAAAGGATTTTCAACTCTGTCTATCGAAAGCATACTAACTTTCGAAGGAGTAAGGCCACGTGCTTGAAATCTGACAATTTGACTTCTTGAGACTCTAGAGAGTGATATTTTATCCGCTTTGCACATGGTGTTTTGTTATGACTTCCAACAACTGTGCCAAGTATAGTCCAAATCGATGCATTATCAGATATAGCTGCCAAATACACCAATTTTCAGATTTGACTTATTGAACCTCTAAAAGGGATATTTGCGTCCATATTTGACTGATATTTGGCACGAACTTTTCTATTATGACTTCCAATAACCTAATGTAGCACCCATATAAACCAATCTCGAGGTTTAGCTTCTTATGCCTCTTGATATAATGCCTCTATTATAATCCCGTTTGCCTGCAATTTTGAAGGTGGTCTCTTTTAAGACTTCTAACACCCATAACGAAGACGGTCGATATCGGTCGATAACTTGATATAGCTCCTATGTATTTGAAAAGGTCAATTAAAAAAATTGCCACATGCGATCCATGGTGGAGGGTATATAAGATTCGGTCCGGCAGAAATTAACAGGTTTTTTTTCAAATTTTGGTAAAGATACATGCCCGTTACTTTGCTTCCATAGAGAGCACCTGCTCAATCTAGAACAGGTTCCCTTAAAAAATTTAAGCTTTTGTCGCCTGCTGAAAAGTATCAACTCAGTGTATGACCATCCAAACTTCGGTTTTGCCTCCTGAACAAGGTTTATTATGGTAGGGAAAAAGCGGTCGCTATCATGGTGACGACCTTAACCCATTCCTCTTCAAACGAGCAGAGAATTCCATTGATATCCAAAAGTCTCAAAAGAAGATATGAAGCCCCTACTTACGCAAAATCAAGCTCTTAACTAGTGATACATAATCCTGCCTTTCAGCATCGAATGGAACCAATTCACAAGCAGATAAGGGTTCATGTCCATCACAGAGTCATATATATATATATATATATATATATGTATATATATATATATATATATATATATATATATATATATATCATATATATATATATATATATATATGTATATATATATATACATACATATATATATATATATATATATATATATATATACATACATATATATATATATATATATATATATATATATATATATATATATATATATATATATATATATATATATATATATATATGTATATATATATATATATATATATGGATTTATATATATATATATATATATATATATATATATATATATATATATATATATATATATATATATATATATATATATATATATATATATATATATATATATATATATATATATATGTATATATATATATATATATATTCTGTCTTACTATCGGTCAGTCTTATTTTTATGTAATCGCCCTTAAGCCGTAAAAGCAACGATATTGAACTAAACTCATGTTCATATTTGTCACTCTCATAAAGACCGATCTGCCAGCATGCTGTCTAAAGCTCATAAAACAAGTATATTTCCTAACCGATCTTCTGAAATTTTGAACATTGAGTTGTATTTGACTTCTTATCGTCCTTGCTCAATATGGTTAAGATCGAACCATATTTCAATAAACCTGCCATTTTGACTTATATTCTTAGGTTCATAAAAGGCGTAGTTCAGTTCAGATTTCAACGCAACGCAACGGTACGAAAAAATCCAGCCGGGCTAATTGATTGTTCTATGTTTAAATTTAAAGTTGAAGCTGAAGCAAAAGTTGAGACCAACCAATAAAATTTTTCTTAAATTTGCAACGAGATTTTTGTGACGCTAAGAACTTTTAAGCTATTTCTATAACGAGTATACCGTAATAAAATTCTACGTTACTCACAATACACACTCTTTTGCTAAAAAAACCTAGGTATTGAGGAAATGGCTGTTGGCTTACTAGATAATCTCCAAGCGGCTAGCGGTTATTTAGCCATATTAACATAATTCATGACTTCTGCTTGAACTTCACCATGACCGAATTTGCCAAACTTCCGTTTACAAAATCCTCACCATTTATTTCAGCACCACAAAATCAAGCAACATTAAAGTGAATTCTTCATATTCGATGAATGCGAAAGGGTACAAGCCAATTACAAAGAAGAGGAAGAGGGGGAAGGTACCTTATCATGATTTATAGTGTCTCATAAAATATTCAACAGCATCATCATCAAATTATGACTTTTATGAACTGCTAACGTGTGTTAGCACCACATGCTCATATATAAAAAGATGAAGATACGGTTTTCGCTTTCGAAGAAGGCTTTTAGCGGTATTATTTTACACTCAATAAGAAATCTAACGCCTCCAAATAAATATCGTGAAATTACAAGACAGAAAAAATCGCCCCCGGCATCATATCGAATAGAAATCATCATCGTTGTCAAACAATGCGACCTAAGAAGATCATCATTGTGTATTCCAAAGTAATCATGAGAAGATGAAACTAAAGAAACCGCCAATTGCTTTGGTGGTAAACAGCACACAGAAAGCAGTTCACATTTGCGTGGTTTAAGAAGAAGTGCAAATGAGATCTAGAAAATAAACTTTCTTTTAAAAGCCTCAAACAAGCGCAAACCGTTCCCTCAAAATATAATAAATTTGAAATTTAATTCAGTCATTGTGACTGGAGCGCACTTAAGCTGGGGGCAGTGTTGCCAAAGGCGCAAATTGAGGATCGGACTATAGAGTATATCTAAAATGTACCTTTATCCGAGTCGAATGCCTCCAAATTTAGCTGAGATCGTGGCAATTAACCAAGGTTGGTAAGGTTGGTTAATTTCTATTTCGAGATCAGCTCAATGACCGAAGATACGCCACACCAACCATGATTTGACGCATTTCGAACCCTTGGTAAGGGGGGTCATCATCAGAAATCTTTAGGTGTGAGGACTTTAAAGATCGTAGGTTGACTAGGGATGCAAATTTTAACACATCCCATTCCACTATGGGCATAAACCTAAGTGTGTGAAGTAACCCACCGGAACTTCGTGCAACTCACAAAATTCCCAATCGTTTTACATTCTATGCCTCTAAATCGGTTCAAGTCTGCTATGGTATCAACACCGCCTAGTCTCAGTATCTTTTAACCGCAAAAGCCCTGAATTCACATAGAAATGTTCAACTTTTCTTCCTCTTTATCACATGCCCCACAAACGCTCACTTGCCGAACTTATTCTGCACAAATACACCCCTAGTACTATATGTCCCATAAAGATGCTAAAAGTCATACTTATCTCCTTCTTACCATTTTTCGTCATTATTAGACTATGGGCCTCGATTGAATATCGATGCTGAGGCTCAAGCAATTGGGTAAAGTGGGAATGAAATACCTGACGGATGTCCTAAATCTGTAGGTATGTCGAAGGGCTTCTATTCTAAAGCCTGGTAAACCTGCAGAACAAGGAGAATCATACAGGACAATCTCTCTCTTGTCCACGGTCGCAAAAGCATTTGAGAGGCTGCTACTTCCTGGTCTGAGCTCGTCCCTGATCGTAGGGGATCATCAACACACATGTCAGTCAGGGTTGCATGGGAAAAGGTCTAATAAATGTACTGTCCACGTGGCTCTCGACTTGTCAAAAGACACGGTCGTCCACACCATTCTCTTCAATCACATCTAATATCCCGAACTCGATGACGAGGTGGATTATGAACTAAATGTGCGGCCGACAATCACATGTGGAATTCAGGAATACTAAGTCGAAATGCGGTAGAGTTAAGAAGGGGGTACCACAAGGGGGTGTTCTTTCCCCAATCCTGTTTAACCAACACCTTTCTGAAACCTCGACAACTTCCCCTGAAGGCTACAACAATCTGCGAAAAAGCAAGAAACAAGAACAGAGTTCTCAAATTTTTGGCCGGCAGCAACTGGGGAATGGACAAATAAATCCTGTTGATCGCCTATAAGGTGATTGGGCGGCCGTTGGTAAACTATGCGACATCGGTATGGACCGCGGTGATGTGCAAAACACACTGGCGAAACATACAAACCTGTCAGAACGCAGCACCATCACAGGATGTCACCAAGTTGCGAGCATAGACCATTTACACGAGGAAACTAAGATCCTTAGAGTTAAGAAACACTGTGGATTTCTATCTAAACAGTTTCTCCTGAATAGTTTCCGCCTCCCAGAAACAAGAAGAATATCTGGATGTTTAAGAACGCACTCCTCAGACACCTCACAGTTGCAGTAACAAGTGCGCCCTTATCATACCGACTGAATATAGTCCTTTATAGGCGCCCACCACCCAATTGCTGATGACGAGATAGACCTGCCCAAAGGGAACCAGAACTATTCTGGCCCAACTGACATTGGGATGGTGAAACACGCCAAACTCGTATCGTTCAAGGTTAAACGATACTATTACACATATCTGGTACTACATTCCATGAAACCAATCACCTATATAGATGCCCAGCGAAGCCAACGAATCAGACGGCACAATCACTTTGGATCGATCTTGTTGAAGAAGACAGATTTTTAGAGCTGGATCTAGGAACCATTACCGGATCACCATGGTCTCAGAGAGTGGACTAGGACGGCAAAAAAAGAATCAATGTGCTTGCAACATGTGGCTACAAGAACAACAGCCTCATTTCCTCCCGATCCGCATCATCCCATAGAATTTTATCGTGCTTTCGACCATTTCACCTTTTCTCAGAGCTACGAATGTTGCCCACTCTACTAACTCGGACTGCTTCGTCTTAAAGGAGTTCACATTCACAAATTTTATCGAGTGGCGAGTGCTCTGGCCCTTACGGCCATTTACAACTTTGTCAAATCTAGTTTTTGACAAAGTTGTAAATTAATAAGAAAATAGGAAGAAAAATCATACAAATATTTTAAACTTTCTCAAATTTATGATAATGGCATGGTGCATAGATTATAATAGTCTACAACATAGAAAGTTTGCAAAAAATGCAAATTTTGCCTATGAACATTCCACTAAGGAACAGGGGCAAACTTCTCACAAATCAATGAGTGCAGTCTGATTTAAGTTTAAGCTCAATGATGAGGGGCCTCTTTTTATAGCCGAGTCCGAACGGCGTGCCGGAGTGCGACACCTCTTTGGATAGAAGTTCTACATGGCATAGTACCTTATAAATGTTGCCAGCATTAGGATTCGAACCCAGGCGTTCAGCGTCATAGGTGGACATGCTAACATCTGCGCTACGGTGGCCTGGCGAGACCATCGAAAGCATTTACAGCTATTGTTCCCCCTCACTAATGCTGTTAGCATTTGTAAATATCATAATGTGGTCACACTATAGAAAGATTTTAAGTAAAATCTTTTTATCACACCTATAATTTTGATAATTTATGTAGACGCTGTAGCAACAATAACAAATCTAAAACAATGATATTATGTCGAATCTAAACAAGTAGCAGGGGTTTTTAGAGGTTTATGACGTTTAATATTATACTTTTTATACGTTTCATACAAGTATGTGACGTTTTCGACGTTTACAACATTACGACAATCAAAAACCTAAAAAATCATCATACGGACCATCTCTGATCCTTTGCATTCAAAACAAATTCTTACAATTTTACCGTAAACGAAGTTCGTTTATTACTTATGAACTTTTTTTTGTGTAGCTTCGACTCTACCGTGAACTGCCAGATGACAATATTTGAGCTTGTCGTTATTCCGCGATGGTATGAACTGTTCCTATCTTCTATCCACGCTCCCATTGCCTTAAGTCTCATAGCCTCATTCTTAATCTAAATATCTATGAATTGGGCCTTCATCTTTCATTTGAGTCTTGAGCTGAATTACGGCTCAAACTGTTACGGGACACGTATCCCAGTTGTATGCTATCTCCAAGCCCATTCCGGGCTTTTTCCATAACTGTTTCCGTATGTTATAAATTTTTTTGGCAAAAATTGGCAACACCGGTCATCAAGATCCTTTTTCAAAATGCGCCAAATGTATTCAAAAGAAAATGTGAAGATTTATTTAGCCAAAATACGAGGCACATGGCATAGAGCTGCATTAAGAAAAACACCCACTCATTGGTTCTTGTTAACTGGCTGAATGAGGTGTGTGTCTGCTTGAATTTTTAACTTTGGTTGCGTTGCGTTGTTCTTGCTAAAAACCTTTCAAACAAGATACAGTGGACGACGATAAGGCCACCGAGTATCTGCATCTGATTAATCTACTGTAATGCCTTGCTTTGCTTCAGGAGAAAAGAATAATTAGAGAAATGTTTAGTCAGCATTAAAAGCAGCACCACCAGCACACCAACCTCAGCACCGCCAGGCAGGAAGAAAACTGTGCCACATATACTTGTATTTGGTGAATAGTGTCCTCCTCCGCAGAACACAAAGATTTGTACCATGAATTAATGTCTAAAGGTATAGCCTGAATGCATGCCCGTCCGTCTGTCTGCCTAACAATGTTAACATAATGCTCATACATATGTTAAAGGCAACCTTAATTTTTTTTAAGGAACTATGGAGACGGACAGCAAAACTACAAAAAGGTGTTTCTGCTGTCTTGTTAAGCTTTTGTATTGAAAAAGAAACATCATTTCACCGTTACATTGACTAACATACAGCAACTCTTTGAAACGGAACATCATAGGAAAATAAAAAAAGAAAAGCCTAGCGTTACTTTTTGCTTTTTTGGGACATTCAGGAAGTTCTAAAGAGAAAATATTGACACGCATCCTGTATAACGGGATTATAATCAATTTCAGATACATTGAACGAAATCGGGAATGACATTGGTAATGTTCATTAAACCAAATGCACCATGGAGAAAAACCCAGAATAAAAAATCCCAAATCAAGAACGGAACATATATTACAATTACTGGCTAAATGCCAATGCTGGCATCAATATTTGTAAGAAATTCTCTAAGCAATAAAGCCAAAACCGACAAATACAACTGGACGCAGTAGCTTTCCTCGCATGTTACTAGGCTTTTAAAAGCTATCTGGGTATTTAAACGTGGCTAAACTACGTGACAAAAATGCCAGGCCCTGATGATGTATCAGCGATTGAATTACAAGCGGTGTCCGATAGACTGACACTTGGCTTAGGAAGACATACTCTGCTTCTATCAGCATGTCGTATACACCTGTGGGCAAGAGAGACACAAAGGTAATTTTCATTCCGAATTTTGGGAAACTTTACCACACGAAGGCGAACAATTTAGTCCAATTAGTCCATCATTCTTTATGCTGAGTCTCTAGAAAGGTTGATAGACACATATCTTAGGAGAAAAGATCCCTGGAGATCGCTGATAAAGGTAACAGCATGGACATAGTAAAGGAAAGTCCACTGAAACAGCCCTTCATGACCTAGTCGCCTACACAGAGGGTTCTCTCTCTATCAAGGAATATTCAATGGTAGCATTTCTTGCCACTGGAGGTGCTCCTAATAATGTAACACCGAAGTCAATCATGAAGGAGTAGGATTTTCCAGGCATAAACAATACCGTAATAAAGTTTATTAAATACCTACCTAATAAAAATGCATTAAAGCGGGCTTGGGATCTGTATATCCACAAACATGGGTTGGCTGAGGGACACCTCAAGGAGGTGTATAGTCTTATTTAATTTGGAATATACCCATAAACAATATTTTTAATTGTCTCTGGAAGAAAAAGCGGCAAAAGTGGTCGTGTATGCAGATGACGTGGCTGTTGTGGTTTGGGAAAAGTTTCCCGGCACTCCTTTTAGAGATATACTACAGGAAACCCTTCGTATTACAGCGAAGTGGGCTACCAAAAGTGGTTAAGGCGTAAATCCGTCTTAGAAAGAAGTAATTCCTTTCAGCAGGAGATACAAGTTACCCACAGTGACACCTGTATCCTTGGAAGGAAAGAATGTTCCATTTAATGAAAGCGCAAAATACCTGGGTGTTTTGCTGGACAGGAAATTCAAATCTAACTTCAAATCCAACATTCTGGAAAGTGCACGAAAGGCAACTCTCGCCCTATGCACCTGCAAGAGAGCAATTAGCAAAAGTGACTAGACAAATTGTTGCGATCACTGCCGTGAGGTTAAGGGAGCTTCTCTTTGCTCCTGCGGTGGCTACGGACAATGTGTTATTCTTGATGCAATGCCCGATGTCCCAAGCAGTGTGGATTACGCCCTACCTGAGCCGCTTTTTAATAAAAAGGACTGTACCACTATTCCTGACAGAACCGATTGGAACTGCGATATCTCCGGTAATATAAGTTACTAAGACTTCTGTACGGATGGCTCCACCCCAGGTGGGCTTTGGGGTGTACTCGGAAGATCTAGAACTGGTCATATCGAAGACATTACTCGACCACTGCAGTGTGTATCAAGAGGAGATACGCAGATTCTATCTTCTTAGACAGCCAGGCAGCCATTAAATCCCTGGAGAACGTATTTCTGAACACAAAAACCACTCTCGACCCTCGCAGATCTCTGAATCTCACAGATGGCTGAATATTTCAAAATTCACCTGTTCTGGGTGCCGGGCCACAACGATATTGTAAAGTGAACGAGCTTGCGAGACTAGGAACTTCCTTACACGTTTCATTGAAACTGGAATCTGGGGGTATGCTTATAGCGACCTGTAAGCAAAGTTTTCAGGACTAGACCCGAAAGACAACGAATGACAGGTGGTCACAAAGATGAAACTGTGAGTATTCCAAAACTATGTGGCCTAATCTAGACTTGAAGAGGTCTACAGCTTTACTTTCCTCTGCTCTCACGCCCATGTTGTCTACTAACGTTTCAGTTTGGACAAGGGTTTAAGAGAAACTTTTTCATCTTGGAGGCGTCCTTAACGCTGTCGAACTGTTCGCAGAAAAGCTTCCAGGAGGCACATTTTGCCGCTCTGGTAATCTTATTGTATTCCATGGGCCATGTGCAATTCACATCCCAATAAACGGCCCCGTTTTTACGACGTGCTCTGTTCTAAAGTCCTCTTTCCCAATGTTTCGAATCCTCCCGATCATTCAGGGTTTCTCAGGGTCTGATTTCGAAGAGGATAACTATCTTCGAAGGACCTCACTAACGCAGTCGTAATCCTATTGACATTGTTGTCAATATCTTCTAAGCTTCCATAGTAGTATTCCAAATTGTATCCAGTTGGTTTCCAGCTTGTTCCGGATCTTATCGGATTCGGCGCTGGCCGTCCTATCCGAGAACGAGTGCTCCATGAAGGCCCTTCAGTCCTGAATCTCATCGATTAGATTTTCCGAACATATTGTCACATCCAAATCCTCCACCATTAGCCTATTAACAAAGGTAACTGTGTTACCAGCATTAAATTAACGATAATTCTAGGTAATTTGTTTTTGTGAGAACTTTATTTTAATGTATTCTTTGCTGAGTATCATGCTTGCTGACAGCAATTTTATTTTCCCATGAATGAAAACTTCATACTCTACTTTGTCAATAGCTTTGTGTGACAGTCTTGGCTTCATACATTTAAAATTACTCTTTTACTAGGTCAGTAATGTGAATCTTCAAGTATTCCTAGATATATATGAGCAACCGAATTGGCATCGTCATAATAGTTAATTTAATAAAAAGTTTGACAAAAAAAGCAATGCATTATTGACAGAAGGGCACTTGATATCTCGAATACTGGCATTTTTACTAGCAATAAATGGATGTCAAGAGTTGTATAAAATAAAAGGTATATAAGCGAAAGAAAGCATTTTTCTTCGTTTTAAATTTTATGTTGTAGGTCCAAAACTGGAGATGAGTTCAAGTATATTTTTGCCGAACTTAAATCAAATGATAAGAAAATGTTAATTGGTTGTGTTTATCGACCCAATAATACCGTTGATCTTGGTCTCCTTCAGAATATCCTCCAAACTGTGACGATGGGTTAAAATAATGAATGGAAATGGTGTGAATGTAACAGAAGATTTTAACTCGAATTTCTTAGTTGACTCTTTGTTGCTAAATAATATGCTAGAAACAACGCATTTCTCCTCTTCCATCAGTACACTGCTTGACTTATTATTTGCCGCCTTTGAATCCTAGCACTTGGATTCAAATTCAGGCGTGAACATCAACAACAATTTTCTGCGGTGTTTATTCCTTTACTAATGCTGGCTACATTTGTGACGTATCCTGTCCTGTTGCAACTTCTCTACCAAGTGGTGTCGCTATGCGCATGGTATTAAAAGGAGACCCCTTATCCTTGAGCTTAAGCTTCAATCGGAATGCACTCTTTGATTTGAGAGAAGAATTCCCTGCTCCTTGATGGAATGTTCGTGGAAAATTTATTAGTTAGTAACAATCTCGCTTTACGATTAAATGTCAGCACCTTGGTTTTCCAAACATGATTTGATCTTGTTAACCTATCATTTCAATACGCGTGCAGTTGAGGAGACTTTTTCATATCGTGACTATAGATACTTGGACTAAAGGTACTTGAAAGATATATTTTGTCAAATAAATTTTCTTAAATTTTCATCACTTTTATACAATTTTTTAAAATTTTACCTTTTATTTTTTTTCTCAATTTTTATTATAATTTTGTGCTACAAAGCTTTTGTAAGGGCATTATTTTGCCCACTAGATAGTAATTCATTTATTAATTTCTATTGGCCGACAACTTCTTCTTTTCTTAAGGATCGAATTATTTTCTTATAAGACGCAACGGTACCGATCAAATTTAGACGACTCACTTCCAATGCGAATCTATGGTTTAATTCTGAAATCAAACCATATATCAAATACAGGAGTAGAGCTTATGCGAGATGGAAACTTTGTAGAACACCAGAACTATAGCTAGAATTTCGTTCTGCGCGAAGAGGAGTTTATAGCTCTATTCATATTCAATTTCAAAACGGTATTATATACCAAGAGCAAATAGAAAGTAATCAGGGATATACATAGGTGGTTGATTTTTGTCACGGGTGTCTAAACTCAATGTTTAGACTTAAGTATTTTAAATTTTAAAAATAGCTGACTCTTTGTTCTGTGGCTCACTTATCTAAACTGTAGTTTTAAAATCAATGCAAATAACGAATTAATCTTTTGTAGCTTTGAACTAACCCTATTGTGAATTATTTATATTTATGTATTTCATCTAAATATCTGCAATTGATTTCTTGGTGAGCCATAGAATCAAAACCCGTTCATTTTTTCTTGTATCCCCATCACCGTTGGGGTATCCAACTTAATCCCAATAAAACATATTTGAACTCCAACAACAATCTCCACTTTATTTTTCTTTGACGCCTACTTAAAATTTCTCATATACTGAGCAATTTTAAAACCCGCACACATTCCGTACCTGCAACGTAAGCGGGATGTTCTGTCATCTTTCCAAAAACAACTAAATACAGTCCACAAATTCCATCCGGGTATTGGTGACAATTGTGTACTCCACCATCTCTCTTGTACAACTCCACCATCTCTCTTGTACAACTCCACCAAATCCAGCAGCTGTCACCAACGACGCCCACCCCTCTTTACAACGGGAATGCGGACGGACTCAACCGAACTATTGTTAACATATACTCGGTACCAGCTGATTCTTCCTTCTACCGATCTAACGGTGTGGCGAAAGGCATACTTGGTGACGGCAACTTCGAGGGTTGAAAAACCCAAGGCCTATGATATTTGCCACGGAAATGCGGCCGACCTCAACCGAACTTAACGGCTGATTCTTCTTTCTATGGATCTAACAGTGTGGCGAATAGTATGCTAGGTGACGGCAACTGCGTTACTTCTACTGAAGTACAAAATTGTTTTACCAAAATTAAGTCTAATGCGATAGGTCCAGAAAAAGTTGATTCAAATTTTTTTCGGATAATTCTTCCGCCATTCGTCCGTTTATTGCCATATATCACATACTTCTTTTTAATAATATCCTAAGCTCTAGTATTTATGAAAATTATTCTTCTTAGAAACATGCAAAGGTTATGTCAGTACTCAAGTCCAATAACGAATTTCTTCCTATTCCAATTCTCAATTATTTCTCTAAGGTGTTCTTGAGAAAATTTTGCATAATTAGATGTCAGCGTACCTTCGAAAGGGAATCATTGTTGAAGGATATGCAGTCAGGGTTCCATGCATTACGCCTTTATTGAAGTTCCTGGCAGTTGGATCCTGGTTCTACTTGACCCCTGATAACAACAATTTATGCTTCAAACTCCGACGTTTTTTTAAACTTTTTTACCACGTCGACCAATCTGTTAAAGTCGTACCTTTCAAATCGGACACAATCTGTGTATACCGGGGCAAGAACTTTTAGACCATTGGGGGTGAATAAAAGTCTGGCACAGGTGTCAATACTAGGGCACTTTTTTTTTTGTATGTATGTAAACGACCTTCCTTCACAGTTGTTACATAGTAAAGAGCACACGTAATCGGACGAGTTACCGGCGCATCCACAGCTTGCGGATAGTGGAATGCCCCATACGGGCTGAGTGCTTTTGATGCTCAATATGACAAGGCGAATTATTGGCGCCTTTAAATAACCATTGGCTATTATCATATCATAACCTGCAGCGATCGGTCGTATGGACCGGAACGAGCTTGCTCACTTAGAAAAGCTTGACGAAGAACGCCACCTCCACATGCAAATGTGGCTCCAACGATAACACTGAATGAGGATCTCTACCTTTTCTAGGAATGGGCCAAGGCAAATTTTCTTGAATCCAATCGAGTCGAAGTGTCTCATCATTCATATGAATAGGAATATCTCATGGAAGGGCATTGACATAATTATAAACAGTGGAAAGATAGCTTCAGTTTTCAGCGTCAAGAACTTGGAACTGGTATTTATTAATTTTCTAGGCTGGTCGAACCACATAAATGCTATCGTTGGGCAGGCTCTTGGGAAGTTACGCGCATTGTAGTTAATCTTTTAGCCTACCCCACCTGATATGAGATATCTTTTGGCTAAAACTCTCTCGGAGCCGGGTTGGGTGTGCTGAGTCGGCGTAAATTGAATGTAGCATTCAATGGCATTATTCACTACGTATATGGTTTAAGAAGAACAGATCATGTATCATTCAACATGAATTCTCTACAACACAGAAAAAAATACCGGAAACTATTTTCAGTTAAAAATTGAATTGAAAATACAAATGTTTTCAATTAAAAAATTAATTGAATCAATAACTTTTTAATTGAATCCGAATTATTTTCATTTACGATCATGACTGATATTTGGGCAATTTTCAATAAAAAATTAATTAAATCAATCATTTTTTTAAATTGAATCTAAACTAATTTTCAATGAAGATCGTGATTGAAATTTTCAATTAAAAAACAAGTAAGGACGGACTAAAGTCGGGCAAAGCCAACCATTTGATACCCTACACCACATTGGATATGCAGGCTAAGTCGTCGAATTTAAAATTTGCTTAAATTAAAGTTTTTGGGAAGATCGATTGTTAAATGGGTTAACAAAGGCCTTAAAAGTGAAAATCGGGAGATGCATATATATGGGACCTATATCTAAAACTGAACACATTTCTATGAAATTCATCAAGCATTAGAAGAGTTATAAGAGAAACCTTCGTACCAAATTTTGTGAAGATCAGTTAACAAATTACTAAATTATTGAGTTTTATTCAAAATCAGACGAATATATATGGAAGCTATATCCAAATCTGAACCGATTTCTATTAAATTCAACAGCAATAACGGAAGCCGTAAAGGAATCCTTTATCGTGTGAATTGGTTAACAAATCTCCAAATTATTGCAATACTTGTCCAAATCGGACGATAATATATATGGGAGCTATATCTATATCTGAACCGATTTCTATGGAATTCACCAATAATGTCGATACTTGCATTTCGGGAGAATCGGTTTACAAATGACGATTTAATTGCAATTTTAGTCCAAATCGAGCGAACATATATATGGGAGCTATATCTAAAACTGAGCCAATTTCTATGAAATTCTCCGATAATGCCAAATACTATAAGAGAACCCCTCGTGCAAAATGTCGTGAGAATTAGTTTACAAATGACGATATAATTACATTTTTAGTCCAAATCGGACGAACATATATATGGGAGCTATATCCAAATCTGAACCGATTTTTTCTAATTTCAATAGGCTTCGTCTCTAGGCCCAAGAAAATGCTTGTGCCAAATTTGAAGACGATCGGATGAAAATTGCGACCTGAACTTTGCACACAATTTAACATGGACAGACATACGGACAAAGCTAATCGAATCAGAAAGTGATTCTGAGTCGATTGATATACTTATCAATGGGTCTGTCTCTCTTCCTTCTGGGTGGTACAAACAAATTCACTAAGTTATAATACCCTGTACCACAATGGTTGTGTAGGGTACAACTATGTGATTTAATAAATTTTATAATTGAATCTAAACAATTTTTCAATTGAGATCTTGATTGAATTACAAAATTAATTGATTCAATCATTATTTAATTGAATCTGAAAAAATTTTATATACTCAGAAAAATATCACCCAATTTTTTCGATTAAGATTGCAATTGAAAAACATCGTTTTCAATTACAAAATTAATCGAATCAATTATGTGATTGCAGACTATTTTCAATTATGATCGTGACTGAAATTTCGGCAATTTTCAATTAAAAAATTAATTGGTTCAATCATTTTGTTAATTCACTCTGAACACCTTTTAAATGAAAAATGTGATTGAAGATTTCATTTTTTTCTATTAAATAATTGGTTTTCTCAATCCCATTTTTTTTAAATATCATAAATGATCTTAGACCCAATAAAATGTACAGTCGAAACCGAAGAAGTGAAACGCTTAAAATACATAAATTTGATTTCACTTATCCGAAATTTTCATTTTAGTACAGTTCGGATAAGTAAAGTAAGTTTATAGCTACGCGATATAAGCATAAGTTCAAAGGAATTTTCAAGTTTAAGCACAAATATGTATGAAATAACTATTTGAAAGTTCTTTGGTGTGCTATTCTTTAAATAGAAGGCATTGCATGAAATGGTCTATACCCGAACAATATGCTGCAATGGAATCTAAATATATGAAATAACTTTAGTTGGAAAAGGTAATGCCCAGTAAAATCTTTAAAAGTCAGATACGTTCATTAGCGATATATCAAAACATATTTTTGCTAATTTTATTGACGACGCGAATTTTAATATTCTAGATAATTTCCCATAGAAATAACTTTTCCACTTATGCGATTTCAGATTCACATATAGAAAAAAATTACCAAAAAATTATGATGATTTTTATTGATGATTAAATCGCCCCGCTTGGGCGCCATGGTATCCGAGTTGGTAGCGTGCATGGATTACCAGTGCAGGGGTCGTGGGTTCGATTCTCGCCAGAAGCCTTGGTCTGTCGCTACTGTGGCATCACAATGGACTTAAAATTGTCTAAGTGAGTCTGTAAAGGACTAACACTCTTACCTAATTTTAATTATTATACGATTTATTTTTCAACTACAGTCGTGGTTGAAATTTTTGCCATTTTAAATTAAAAAATGGATTGGTTCAATTAATTTTTTAATTAAGTCTGAACATTTTTTCAATATCGTGATTGAAGTTTTTTTAATTTTCAATCAAAAAATTAATTCATTTCATCATTTTTTAATCGAATCTGGAAGTTTTCAAATATGGTGCTTAAGTTAATTCAATAAAAGGCTATTTTGTCCCCTACATTATAAAGGAATGGATATTTCAACTACGCCTACGTCCCACATTTCAACAAATCTATAGCAATACCAGGCAGATGGCTGTACGTGTAGGACTAACCCTTCTACCCGACACCCGAATTTATTTGGAGAACCCCCATGGGAAAGTTTTTTTTTCTACGGGTGCCCACAGACCTTTGCCCAAACAACAGCGCACCTCAAGTTCATGTTCCAGAAGGCAAACATTTGTATACCAAATATAGAAATTAATTGGAATTTTCAATAATTTTGTAATTGGATCAATAAAAAATTAATTGAATGCGCAGTTTTTTAATAGAAAATTCTTTCAGTTACTTTTTCAAAAACGGCGATTTTTTTAATGATTTTCATGATTATATTGGATATTTCGGAAATTCAATAATTTTTTAAATTAAAACATTAATTGAAAATTTCAAAAATTTTCAAACTTTTTTTTTGATTTCTGTCTACGGTTGCAATTTTAACACCCTGCCCCAAAACGCAAGCCTTATTATTTCTACACAAAGTAATTTATAAACAGAAACCCATATGAATTTTGTGGAGAAGTACAATCATTGATGGATAATTTAGCAGCAGTTTGATTCCAACTGATATGTGGCACAACCGAGTTTTGAGTAGCTAGTTCTTAGTCTATATACACAAATCGAAATGCCAATGGCGCCCAACGTCATGAGGTTTATTATTGCAGCATAATATCATATTGCAAAACCACCCCTTCTTCTCTTTCGTCTCTGCCAGACTAAAGTTTCCGAATTTATCCTTAAATATCTATTTCATACAACAACTAACAGTGATTATCAAAAATTTTAGGCAATCGTTCAATTTGAATTTTTCAATTTTTCCCCAGACTTTTTCTTAAGAAAATTTCCATAAGCCAAACATGGTAATTATGCACGCTTGAATGCACATTTTACAAGTGTTGTCTTAAGATACGATTGTTTGGAAATTTGCGATTTTTGTTTTGTTTCGTTTTTCTTTCACAAAATTGTAACGTTTTTCTGGGTGTTTTACCACAAATAGAGATCTTAAAAATGGACTTTAAATTATGAATGCCATAAAATGTGTTCCTACTCTAGCTCAACGCTGCTAAGACTAGGCTGACTATAACTATTGGTCGCCGCTTAGTTTTAGGCCATTAATGCTGTTGTTATTGTGGCTGATTTTGGGAGGAAAAGCTTCAGCAATAGCAACAACACCAGCTAGAAATAAATGCGATGCTCTAAATGACAGTAACAACAGTATTACACTAAGCAGATCTCCTCAGAGGCAAGATGTTGCTGCTGTTATTGCAATGCAATGGCTGTTGGTGGTGGTAGATGGTGTGCTCTAGTGGTAAAAATCTTTAAACTTCCCCAAAAAACCTAATCGAAATAGGAATGGTCTACCTACCTGCCTTTATTTTGTTGTTATTGTTTTTGAAAAGTGAACAATCTAACGAAACATAACATCATGTAATAGTCCGTATTCATAATATGGCTTAATGCCTAACTTCCAAATGAACATGGAACCCACAGCAACAATAACAACTTCGACTTCAACTAAACCCCCAAAAATGACAAGAAAATCCTAAATCCAAAATCGTGGCAAAGTCAAGTGGCAATGCGATGATTGGCCCGTGCTTTAGAGTACAAACATACAGAAAAGCCTAACATTCATATATATAACGAGGTCTGGCATATCATTGAGAAAAAATATAATGACCTTCATAGAAAGGCATTCAACATTTGTAATTAAACAATTGATTGCATTGGTCAAGCGATGACAGTTTTGGTTTTATAATACATACAATTGGTTTTATAATTATCTAAGCTTTAACGTTTTAGAGTTGTGAAACAAGTTTTCTTTATGAAAATGCATGATTACATTTTAACAAAAAAAGATGATAAAAAATTAATAGGTTAGGTTAGGTTAAGATGAAAAGAGGGTGCGGATATTAATCCGCCCCATGCAACTATGAACGTACATTTAAGCGAATAATCGGCTTATTGTGCATTCTAAATACTAAAGGTATTAAGAGCGTACAACAAGCCGATTACTGGAATAGTTTTCCTAAATTGGAGGGCAATGATTTCGAGCCACAGAAGCAAGACTGTAATTGAGGATCATTACGAAATTTTTATATTTAAGGAATCACACTACTAGCTGGCTTGAATTTATATGGCACATAGGTTAGAGGCGCCGCATTCCAACTAAAAGTATCTGGTGCAAACATCTTCTACCGGGAAAATAACTTCATTGTGAGTCTTGATTCTAATGCACACCACCAGTTCAGGGAAATTCAGAAGCGAAGAACGTCTGCAAATCACAAAAAATTATTACTGAAATTATCAGTCGGTGACCCCTACTTAACTCAAGTGACCTTAACTCAGCGACGAAGCTCATTTTTGTCATAATGGGTTAGTCAAACAGCAAAATATGCGTTATTGGCCAGGTGAAAACCCACATGTGCTTCACGAATCAACATTTTATTCCAAAAAAAGTAACTGTTTGGTGCTGTTTGCATGCCGGCGGCGTCATTGGGTCATACTTCTTCGTCGACGATGCCAATCGTCACGGTAATCTACCTCGAGAACCATCGATATCCTCCTTCCAAAGAACCTCGGCCACAGGGCCTTGGCAACCCTGCAGCAAACACTGCCAGCCCACGCAGGGTCATGACATTCGTCATACTAGGAATCAACCATCCCAAAAAACCAGCACAGAGGGTTTCACCATCGGGACTACCAGAGTTCATCCCCGATCCAAGCATGGCCAGCCTTAAGATATGTTTCTGTTAACCTCTGTAGAGTATTCAGCATAAAGGATGACAGACTAATGGGACCAAAATTTTTCGTCCTCGTATTGTACCGTTTCCCTGTTTTCGGAATGATAATGACCTCTATGTTTCTCCATCGCACAGATATATACGATATACTGATACAAGCAGAGTATATCTCCCTAAGCCAAGGAGCCAGTCTATCAGACACAGCTTGTAATTCAACCGGTGATACATCATCAGGGCCAGGCGATTTAAAAAAATCAACACTTTTTATCGCCCAAAGGATTTTCGACTCAGACACAATCTTCGACGAATGCATATCAGTGATAACCTCTTCAGCCGACACGTTTTCAGTTGGAGTTTCCTGACAAATGTGTGTAAACGAGTAGTTTTAGTCTTCCCCACTGAACATTGTCCATATATTCTCTGTCTTCTGACTGTATCCTACCGTAAAAGGTTTAGAGGATAGGATCTTCCTTAGCCTAGAGGTCTCAGTTGTATTGTCTACGCAGCTGCAGAATTCTCAAGATATGTTATAAGCTTTTTTTTAGCTCGCCCTTGTATTTTCTTAGCTCAGCCTTATGGGCATCCCAGTCGTGTGGTGCCTCTGCGACTTTGGCAATGATTAAGAGTTTTCCGCAAAATTTCCCATCAGTCCTGGGGTTCACCATGGCGGTCGATGTTTGCTCCTTGACTTGGTTTTAGGACATGCTGACACATCGGGTCCCCCGCAGTTTCCAATTTCCTTTTAGATCTAGCGGGGATATTCCTGCAGAATTAGCGCCGAAATTGAACCCAATCCGTCTTTCTTCTGTATAGCTGAGAGACTACTTTTGCAGTATTTTCTTCAAGCCTCAAACTATTATAATGATGGTCACAGAAGCTGTGGTCATCCAACATTTTCCAGTCACATATCCTTCCGATGATTTTCTCTGATACAAAGGTAACATATAGTACCTTCTGCCTGTTTCTAGTAATAAAGGTCGGTTTCCTTTATACCAAATCGCTAAATTGCAACTTATAATATATTCGATAAGCAGCTCACCTCTTTCGTCGATATCCGCACTTCCCCATATCTGGTGATGTACATTAGCATCACTTCCCGCAATGAGGCTTAAAGGCGGCATCTCTGAACTATATGAAGGGAAGGCAGCCAAGGCTAGCTGCTACTGAATCTTCTGTGCTTAGCGATAGAAGAAAAAAAACATTTTGGCTACTCTTTGCAAGAATACAGGCTGTCTCTCCCATTCCTCGTACTCCTGAGTAGTTTAAATTCAGGAATTCAAAGTCCTCGAACCATTCCATCACACACCCATGGTTCCAGGATAAGAACAACGTCAAATCCGTTGCTGTTGAAGCGTCCTTACAATGGTGGAGATTTTTCTGCAGAAACCGTAGTCAGGATTCAGATTTTCCACCCTAGATTTTCCGCCCTAGCAACGAATTTTGAGTCCGTCAGATCATCCTCACAAGATTCGTACAATCTTATCATAAAGAGTTTCCTTACGCATCCAGGGGCTGTTGAGAAAGCGGTGAAACCATTCTTCCTTAGGACACTGGACGATTTCTTCTTAGATGCTTCACTAGTTGCTGCTTTCGAAGTACCTTTTGAGTTCAGTCCTTTCCCGCTGTCGGGTCCCGACTTGACGGCTTGCCCTCCGCTGAAGCGACCTTACAATGGTGGAGAAACCGGACCATAATCAGCATTCAGATTTTCCACCATTGTTATGTTGGCCTCGACATTTTTGAGTCCACCAGGAGTTCATCCTTACAAGAATCCTTCGATCTGGTCCTCAAGCATCCAGGGCAGTTAAGAAAACGGTGGAAACATTCTTCTCCAGGACACATGGCACTTGCTGCGTGGACGATTCCACCTTAAATGCTTCACTAGCTGCTGCTGTTGTTTGCCTCAACCAAATGTTTTGCCAACCGCAACTTTGCTGTTTTGACAACCAACGTTGATGTTGAAGTTAATGTCATGCCACCAAAAATAAAAATTGCTTTAAACCGTCTTTCTAGTGCGCTGCGCTCATTCATTATTTTCTGCTAGCTGTTGCTCTCTCTCGACTTATGACCCTTTAAAATTAGTTCTATTAGTTTTGTCGGTGGTCGAGGGAAGATTTGAACTCATGATGTCATGTTTGGTAGTCTTTCACGCATCATCTAGCCTACCGACATCATTTTCTTATTGATGACACAGGGCAATAAGCATTACTGTATAGTAATAGGTTTCTCAATTAAATTGAAAAAATTAAAATAAAAAGTGTAGAAACCATTTTTTAAAAAAATTTTAATAAAAAATACATATTTTTTTAAGCAGAATTTTCTTAAATAAGTTTAAAGAAAAAATAACAAAAAAAGAATTGGCCGGCCAGGGGACTCGAACCTCGGTTTTCGAATTCTTCATTGGTATGTGAAGATTTTATATGCGGTACTAACTGCCGGAAGGATAGTTAGCACAACTTCCAGTAAGGGGTTGTTAGAACTCCGGTATGGCGGTTAGCACAACTACCGGTAGGGTAATAAGCAAAACTACGGTAAGAGTATTGTGCTAACTCTTTGGTTGTACTGCAAAAAATAAAACGTTGTTGATACAAATGGCAGAAGCAAGATGAATTCATTTTTTTATGGAAATGATTGATGGAACTCATATATCTCTAAGTAGCTTCTTTTTTTAAGGTATCGTGGTTAAGATAGCTACTGAACTATGAAAATAATCAAACTGTGGTTCGAACAATTGAAATTGTTTTGACATTATTATCTTTTTGTTCTTATAATCGAATTCCAACCAATTATTTCTCTGGATGCAGATAACTGTCCATTGACTATCCCACTCCAATTTTTCCTAAGTATGAAGTCCTGTTTGTCTTCCTTGTCGACAACTACCAGCACCAAGCTATCCCTAGCGACATAAGCAAAGGTTCTTGAAATTGTTCGCCTTAGTTCCTCTCAATAAACATGAGTGCGATGCGCCTTTTAATATTCAAACCTATTAGTTTGCCAGAGAAGGACGATGGCATAGGCAAATTATAGGCATGTATGGATAAAATAGGTTCGGCCTTGTCCTTAAGACTCGAAGCAGGTGTCTTTGTTAAAAGCCCTTGCTGACCAGTCATCTGTCGGCTAGTGGAGCCTGGCGCAGCCGCTCCACCAGTCGAGTTCTCAGTAGCAGACTGTTAAGTCTTTGAAGTCCATTCTAAGCCTACTTTTGGGCTCTAGATCTGCCGCTCTAATGGAAACACACGCATATATCAACTGCCTAATGGAATATGGATGTCGATGCTAACCATGAGAGACTTCAAATATTTTTCGATTATAACTATTGGGTTGCCCAAAAAGTAATTGCGGATTTTTCATATAGTCGGCGTTGACAAATTTTTTCACAGCTTGTGACTCTGTAATTGCATTCTTTCTTCTGTCAGTTATCAGCTGTTACTTTTAGCTTGCTTCAGAAAAAAAGTGTAAAAAGAGTATATTTGATTAAAGTTCATTCTAAGTTTTATTAAAAATGCATTTACTTTCTTTTAAAAAATCCGCAATTACTTTTTGGGCAAACCAATACCAATTACGAGTTGCAGAAAATTCTTGCGTAGTGAAATAACAAAACGTCCGCTCCAATCAACTGTTCAAACGAGAAGTTATCCTTGATAATGTCCAATATACCAGACAGTGTGGCCTACACATTGTCTGGGCTGCTATGTAATCAAAAGGACATCATACCAGCGTTGCATTGAAAATATAGTTCTTTATAAATTTTTACCAAACTTAAAAGATCACACCCTCATCTGGCCCCTTCGAATCTTTCAACATGTTGCCAGATACTTGAATTTCTTGTGTCATTGCGCTTTTGGTGCTGCTGTTGCTAATATTGTTTTTTTTTTTTTTTATTATTATAGCCATTTACTGGCTGACTTTGTGTTGCGGTAACGGTGTTTTTTGTTTATAGTTATGGTTTTTGTCAGAAAAATGATCTCTAAATTGTATCTGCCAAAAATCAGACCAACAAAAGCCGCCGAGCAGAAGTTTCAAGCAAAAAAAAAAAAAAAACAAAAAAAAAAAAAAACGAAAAACGAAAGAAACTACCACGTTTACTTGTACATATCGCTTCGTCGTGTCCACCTTCACTTTTTAATTCTGTTTTAATAGTTTTTGCGACTCTGAAGTTTAGTGCTTTAGTTTTTGTTTTATTTTCTAATAACTTTTCCAAGACAATGAGAGCTCTAAACTCCGAGAAGTGAACCATAAACAAAAACCTCCAAAAAACAAAAGAAGAAAACCCCATCTCTTGCTGTGTTTACTGTGTAAGTGTTTTGTTTTACTATTTTCTGTTGCTAGCATCCTTGTATGGCCCAAAATGGTCAACACAAAATATTTTTAAGCCATTTTTTGTTGCCTGGTGCTTTTCTGTTTAAATATGACACTGTGGTACGTGCCTTAAAAAAACGACAATCGCACAAGCCGATCTACATTTGTTCATCAACAGTCCTAAGACGACCCCTTTCACCAGTTGTAACAGCAGGTTGTTTCGGACATACGGCCCAAGTGCAATTCAAGGAAGTCAATTAGAAAAGCTTTAAATAAGGCAAATGTAGCAAACAACTCTTTCAGAGATTAGAAAATCTGCCAGGGTGGGGGAAACAATCTAAGATTTTACTCCTGCTTAATACAAATTTGCATATCAAGCTTAAAATGCATTTTTTCAAATCCCATCAGAAACACACACTGTGTACGTAGAATTTCTTTGTCTGTCTGTCAGCAGCTAAAAACAGTCGAATCCGCTTAATTGAAAAATTCGGTTAATTGAAAAAATCGCTTAAACTAATTGATTTTAAGGACTTTGTAACACATTTCACTCCGCTTATTGAAAACTCGCTTAATTGAAAACCCAAAAATAAAATTTTTGCGCTTCATCAATGTTGCGATTTAATTAATTGCAATAGTTTCTAACTAGCTTCACAGCACACATTCCTCATAATTTTTATAATTCCTGATCTTTTGTTTACAAAGCCATTAACTGACTAAAGTTCGGCTAATGGAAAACATTCTTAATTCTACAAACTTCGATTAATTGAAAGATATTTCAATTATCCGGACTTCGCATAATTGAAAACGTCGGATAATTGAAACCAAGATCTTGTATTTTGCTGTTTTCAGTTAAGTGGACTCGACTGTATCTGAATTCGTTAAATGATGTTTGGGATTCGTTAAAAACTGTACGTCCCCATCATATCGTTGTGGTTGTTGTTGTTGTTACATTGCGTTGTGTTTTATCTTTCGTCTGCTTGCTTCTGCTAAACATCTAAAGATCCAGGAACTCTGCAACTAAGGTGGGGTGCGTCCACAGGGATTTGCGTCTGAGTCGAGTAGCTTTGGCTTAGCAGTTAACAAGTACCGTGTGTCGTGTGGTCCCTGGTCAAAATCAGGAAACAGCATCTCCCGGACCGCAATTGAGCCAGTACTACTCTGATTTGCCGGGCTCACCCGTTCAGTTATTCTCCGCATCTGCTGATGTATCTGCATGAATGTTGCCCAGACCCACTTGATATGCCACTTGATCTAGAGCTTCTCTCTTAAAGCGCTGAACCTCTCGCTCCAGTCCAGTCCATCTGAAGACTTTCTTGTTTGAAGCATTGAATAGGGCGTACGTTTCGCTTCGCAAGAATATTCTGCAACTCCTAATAGGTAGTTATTTTCGGAAAAAATTCAAGTCACTCAAAGATAGCTGCGATATTGTTATCCATGAAGCGATTTATGATCTGCATCTGTTTCCTGCCGAGTGGAAGATCTAGAGACCGAGAGTAGGCTTAGAACGAACTCCAAAGGCCGAACAGCTGTGGTGGTGATATTAGGCCGTAGCATGTTGTCAGCTACTGAAATCTTGACTGGTGGAGCGGCTGCGTCAGGCTTCACTACCCGAAAAACAACTGGTCAGCAGGGAGCGAAGACACCCGGTTCGAGACTTAAGGACAGGGCCGAACCTATTTTATATTCGCAAGTCTATTATTTGCCTAGGCAACTCTTAGAAGAAAACCAACTACCAAATTTGTATGTGAAATTTTAAATTCTCGACGAATTTTAGCATTGGATCGAAGACATTATTTGTTGAAGTACGTAAGTAAGTCTCTACAAGAGACTTGACGGACAAAATTATTGAAATTCAAACATGAAATCATGAGTTCAGTATTCTGAGGCTAGAAAATTATTAAATTTTGTTTTTATGGGTAATAGAAGAGAGTGACAGAGGAAAACCCGAGGGACAGCAGTAAAACGAACGAGACAAAGCAGCGCGAGCCGAACAAAGAAAATAAAAACACCACCACCCGAAGCAAAGCACATGCGGTTAGATGGTTTTTTGCCTTGCTTATAGATATATTGTTGTTGTTGTTATATGTTGGCTTGCAAAGAGTGCCTTTCAACAAAAAATTTGTACGTTGGGTCGTTGAAATTTAAAATGAATTGTTGCAGGAAAATTAACAACTTTCGTAGTTATTTTTTCGACGAAAGTTGTTGTTTTTATACCCTCCACCATAGGATGGGGGTATACTAATTTCCTCATTCTGTTTGTTAAACCTCGAAATATGCGTCTGAGACCCCATAAAGTATTTAAATTCTTGATCGTCATGTCATTTTAACTCGATCTAGCCATGTCCGTCCGTCTGTCTGTCGAAAGCACGCTTACTTCCGAAGGAGAAAAGCTAGACGCTTGAAATTTTGCACAAATACTTTTTATTAGTGTAGGTCGGTTGGGCTTGTAAATTTGCCAAATCGGTCCATGTTTTGATATAGCTGCCATATAAACCGATCTTGGGTCTTGACTTCTTGAGCCTCTAGAGGGCGGAATTCTCGTCCGATTTGACTGAAATTTTGCACGTAGTGTTTTGGTATCACTTCCAACAACTGTGATATGGTTCAAATCACTTCATAATCTGGTATAGCTGTCATGTAAACCGATCTTGTATCTTGACTTCTTGAGCCAATAGAGCGAGAAATTCTCATCAGATTTGGCTGAAATTTTGCGTGAGGTGTTTTGTTATGACTTCCAAGTGCTAAGTATGGTGCAAATCCGTACATAACCTGATATAGCTGCCATATAAACCGATCTGGCATCTTGAATTTTTGAGCCTCTAGAGGGCGCAATTTTCATCCGATTTTTCAGAAATTTTTTACAACGGCTTATCTCATGACCTTCAATATACGTGTCTAATATGGTCTGAATCGATCAATAGCTTGATACAGCTCCCATATAAACCTATCTCCCGATTTTGCTTCTGGATCCTGTACAAGGCGCAATTCTTTTCCGAATGAACTGAACTATTACACAATGACTTCTACAATGTTCAGCATTCATTTATGGTCCGAATCGGACTATTACTTGATATAGCTCCAATAGCATTACAGTTCTTATACAATAATCTGTTTGCCTAAAAAGAGATACCGCGCATAGAACTCGACAAATGCGATCCATGGTGGAGGGTATATAAGATTCGGCCCGGCCGAACTTAGCACGCTCTTACTTGTTCAAAATTATTTTTATCTGTGTTAAAAGGTTGAAATAATAAAAAGGCGCACAGCTCCCAGGCTTATTTAGAGGCTTGGTGCGAATGATCCTAAAACTCTCGTGAATGACGGTGCGAATGATTCGAAACTGTACAGCATCACATACCCAAAACAAAAACTAAGGCCAACAAAAGTGATATGGCTCTAAACAGGCTGTGGTCACCTGAAGGGTCTCCCATCCCCAAAAGAACCAAGGCGTAAAAGAAAAGGATAATGGGTCAAACAACCATTGCAAATGTCGCTAAGGACAGCTTGGTGATGGTAATTGTCGACAAGAGAGAAAAACAGGGCTGCATACCTAGGAGCAATTGGAGTGAGATAGTCAATGGACCCACCATAGCGCAGACGTTAGCATATCCGCTTATGACGTTGAACGCTTGGGTTCGAATCCTGGCGAGATAACTGAAAACATTTTCAGCGCTGATTATCCTTTGCAAAGATGTGTCGCACTGCGGCACGCCTTTCGGACTCGGCTATAAAAAGGAGGCCCCTTATCGTTGAGCTTAAACTTGAACCGGACATTACTCATTGTTATGTGAGAAGATTGCCGTTGTTCCTTAGTACTCAACCAAATTTGTTATTCAAAACAGCAAAAATGTTTACTAAAACAGCAGTTTTTGTTTGCTGAAAATGGGAAAACAGACATTACCGCTGTTTTAGTAAACATAGGGCTACTGTATTAGCAAACATTTCGGTCAGCTAACTCAGCAAACAAAATCTGCCGTTTTAAGCTCGCTTGCTTGCATGACTGGCATGGCCTTTTGTATCTAAATTTAAAGAAAAAAGATTATGGAAATTATACATTTAGTGGTGATTATAAACATCCACTGAAACACACATTTACATTTGTATTTAATTTTTCTTCTAAAAAAGATTGGCGAGATCTGGCCAGGCACAGCACTGGATTTGGTCAAGAAGAAAGATATTCCCGTGGTGAATATAGGGTATTTAATTTTTTTGATATCTCAAGGGGATCCGGACCCGCCCCCTTACCCAAATTTTCAGAAACGCCAGATCTCGGAGATGGGTGGCGCGATTTAAGCGAAATTTTGGATGCTCTCTTGTAGTAACCAAATAACAAAAATCCACATTTCTGATGGGTTACCTAAGGGGGCCTCCCAACCCCAAAACCCACCAATCACGACTATATGGGCCTCAATGGAAGGTATTCAAGAGTAGAAAACGTATCTAATATCCAATTGTGAGACTCAAATGAAAAGTATTTTAGATCAGAAGACGTATCTGATATCCAATTGTCGGAACAAGTGTTTTGGGGGACCACCCCACCCCAAAAAACACCCCTAAATAGCACATATTTACCGACCATGGCAATATGGGGCTTAAATGAAAGGTATTTGAGAGTGGAGCACGAAATTGACACCCACTTTTGGGACCAAGTTTCTAGAGGTCCAACCCACCCCCATTACACCCCTCAAATAGGACGTATTTGCGGACCAATGAAATAAGGGCCTCAAATAAAAGGTATTTTAGAGTTGAGCGCGAATTTGATATATATTTTCATGGCCAAATCACTCAGTGACCGTCCCATTCCCCAAAACACCCCCCAAACCGAACATATTTGCCGACAATGGAAATATGGGGATCAAATGAAAGATATTTGGAAGTTGAGCATGAATCTGATATAATTATTCAGAACCAAGTGTCTTGGGTCCCATCTCAAATAGGATGTTCTGGCTGAACATGACAATTTGAGCTCAAAGAGAGTGAAGCACGATGTTGATAGTTTTTAAGGGCCCTCCGCCCAAACCGGACATATTTGCAGTCTGTGGGTAAAGGAGCTCAAATGAAAGGTATTTGAGAACATGAATTGGATTCCCGATTTTGGGCCCAAGTGTTTCGGGGACGCCTCATCCCATAAACTCCCCCTAAACCAAATGCAATTGGGGGAAAAATAAAAGGAATTTGAGAGTAGAGCACGATGCTGATATTTTTTCAATGCCTATGACGCTGAACGCCTGGGTTCGAATCGAATCCTGGCGAGAACACCAGAAATACATTTTTCTGCGGTGGTTATCCCCTCCTATCGCTGGCGACATTTGTGAGCAACTATGCCATTTGGTATGGTAGCCATGTAAAAACTTCTACCCAAAGAGGTTTGGACTCGGCTTTGAAAAGGAGGCCCCTTATCAGAGTTTAAACTTGAATCGGACTGCACTCATTGTTCCTTTGTTCCTTAGTGGAATATCAATGGGCGAATTTGCATTTGCAAATGTATGGATGGCCAAACTGGACATATTTGATAACTATGTATGAATAACAGTTTAAATCTTCGATTTTTAATCATTTTTAATCTTTTTAACATATTTAATCTTTTTCTAAACAATTTATTGACAATTCTAATCAGTTTAACCATTTGTTATATAAGTTAAACAAAAATTTGAGCAAATTTATTTATTTAATTTAACCCCCTTGGTTGATACACATTGTTAAAATGCGAAAATGCATATGTACTTAAAATTTACTATATAGTTATTTTATACAATTTATAATCTTTTTTTCTCTTTTATTAATTGGATCTCTGCAATTGTCATTGCTGTCTTCAATTTGTTAAAATTAAAATATATATCACTTAATTTTTACTTTATAACTAAGTTGCAAATCAAAACTGTACGATTACCTTACCCATGCTTTATATTAGACCTATGATAATACCCATACATATTATCACAATAAAAAAAAATAAAAAAAAATCTGATATCTGTTATATGGCCAAGTGTTTCAGGGACGCCTCAACTTATATACTCCGCCTAAACCAGACATATATGTATATCGACCATGGCAATATGTGGCTCAAATGTGGTCTTTGGGAGTAGAGTATGAATCTGATATCCACTTTCGGCACAAAGAGTTTAACAACTCCAATCCGCTACCATTAACTTTAATAGGGGGACCCTCCCCTTACCCTACTTTTCAAATGCCAAATCTCGGAGGTGGATTGGGCGATTAAAGAGAAACTTGGTTTGTACTCTTATAGTAACTCAAAACCAGAAATGATGATATCCTAATTTAGGATACCACCTTCAAAGCCCGCCAAATTTTTAATAGTCCAATCATGATAATATGGGGCTCCAATGAAAAGTATTTGAGTGTAGAGCATGAATCTGATATCTGGGGGTCCGCCTCACCCCCAAGATACCCCCAAATACCGGACATATTTACCTATCATAGCAAAATTAGGCTCAAATGAAAGGTATTTGGGAGTAGAGCACGAATTTGATATCCACATTGGGGGCGAAATATCGGAGGGGCCATACCACCCCCAAATAGGACTTATTTCCTGACCGTGCCAGTATAGGGCTCAGATACAATAAGAGAGTGAAAGATGGTTAAAGACAGCTAGTAAAAAAATTAAATTTCTATTTCGAAATTATTCATCCATATAAAGCCATCATTTGAATAAAAAAAATTGACTGTTCTTTTTATTTCTTTCTATTTCTATTTTTTAGTTTAGTAGAACTCGCCTTAGTTTCTTTACTGATCTAGTTTTACAACTACCCAAACACGACTGAAATAAATTCTCAATGTCATGACATGCAATCTGAGATAAACTTTTAACTCCTCATAACGGAGGCTTGAAGAGTAGGGGTTGTTTGGTGCGGCTCATGATAATGAAAATCCATAAGCCAAAGAAAATTGGCAAATTTGCCATGAAACACACTTTTCCTCTGCCTGCACTCGACTCCACAGTGAGGCTCATTTACACTTCTGGGCTTGGGGAACACTCACATAAAAAATATGCACCGCCAGAGCTAAAAGTTGAGTGCTAATGCATCTTTTGTGTTCTTTGGCGGCATGGCCAAAGGCAAGTAAAAGTCAATCTAAATACGAAAACCAAAGGAAAGTCTAAAGCCACCAATGATGCAGTTTAAGCATTTTTTCACTTAACATTAACCTTCATTGTGTCCGCTATGATATATTCTAAATTTTCTAGTTATGCATGGTAAATTTTTACTTTTATCTACCATAGAAAAAACTTTCTTTTGGCAAAATGGTAGCAGTAAAGGCAAAAATTGTATTCCAGAGGAAAGTGATGAGGTCGACGTGGGCTTACTGTAACTAAGGCTTCCCAACTATTAATGGGTTGAATAAATTTGGGCTAAATACAAAAAAAAAATCACAAACAACTTTTGCAACAGCTTCGCTCCAAAGCCTGTAATTAACCACTATTTTATAAAATACCCCACTAAGAAGTGCTAAAGGGGTCAAACGATTTTAGTTTTTAATAATTGTTATGAACTAAGCTATTAATCTCACTTTAGTGATTGTGTGCCATTTTTTTTTTTTTTTTCTTTTGAAAATAATTTATTAATTTTTGCTAAAATATAATGTTTTATTTTACACATTTTTTTTGTGTGAAATTTGTTGCGGTAGTTTTATGTTTAACTCAATTTGCCAAAATCTCAGCACGTCAGAGATTGTAGCTTGGGGAAATTACGAAATCATCGCGGTACCGACTCTTCATATAAAATTGTGGTTAACAAAGACCTAATTTGAGGGTTTTTACCAAATAGGGACTCCTAAGTAGAGACTTATTAAACTGTCAATTAAGCATGTTATTAAAAACTCAGCAAGTAGCATGGGTGGCCTAAGCATTCGATAAATAAGCTTAAATCGCGCATATTCATTTTTCCTTGAGGCAAGAGTTTAATATTAAGTCAGAAAAAACTTCAAAATGCCCATCATGCATTGAAATTAAACCAAAGATAAGCAAAACTATCAGCAACTGTCATCACGTCGTTTCTGAATGACGATAAGGTCTAGCATAAGGGGATAATCGGTGCGCATATGCTTCATAGGAGCATCGGGGGAAATCCTCCTATGACGCTGAACGCCTGGGTTCCAAACCATGGCGAGTACATCAACAAAATTTTCAGCGGCGGTTACCCTCCTTATGCTGGCGATATTTGTGATGTTTTGTTAAGTAAGGTTAGGTTGAAAAGAGAATGTGGATATTTATCCGACCCATGTCACTTTGAACATACACCAGTAATCGGCTTGTTGTGCGCTCTAAATACTAACAAGTTATCTCGAAAAAGGGACTCTAAGTTAGAAATTCCGAGCTACAGTGTTTTTTGTTCAGGGACGCTACAAAAGTAGAACGATAGGGACAGCAAACGACGCCATATTTTTTGCCATTTCTTTGCAGTAAGGTCTGGTATTTCATGATAGAAAGATATACGAGCCAACAACGAGTGGAAATAATTAAAACTTACTACCGAAATTCAGAATCAATGGCCCCATCGTTTTCATCGAAAAATCATCTTCAGGGATGAGGCTTTTTTCTGGCTGAATGGCTTCGTCAATAAGCAAAATATGCGTTATTGGTCAGATAGCAATTCACACCTACTGCACGAGTCATCATTGCATCCCACAAAAATTACGGTTTGGTGTGGTTTGTGGGCCGGCGGCGTCATTAGGCCATACTTCTTCAGTGATGATCACGACCGGCAAATAACTGTGAATGGGAATCGCTACCGCTCAATGATAATAGAATATTTTTGGCCCAAATTGGTTGCAACAGGACGGGGCCACAAGCCACCCAGCACAATCAATTTATTGGATACCAAGATTGGACGCTTCGGTAGTGCGATTTGACGTCGTTAGACTATTTCATGTGTGAGGCTACGTTAAGTCTATGGTCTATGCGACCAAACCAGCGACGATTGATGAACTTCGTAGAAATATCGAAAACTGTCGAAAATTGGATTCAGCGTCTGGACTATTGCAAGCATGTCCGTGGTAGCTATGAAAAAAAATATCCAGTTTCATAAATACCTTCACCTTCCATAAATACCTTCACCTTCCATAAATACCTTCACCTTCCATAAATACCTTCACAGAATGCTTCGACTGACGGACGGACGGACATGGCTAGATCGAATCAGAATGTCGAGTCGATCCAGAATAGCTATACTTCATGGGGTCTTAGACGAATATTTCGAGGTGTTACAAACGGAATGACTTAATTAGCATATCCCCATCCTATGGTGGTGGGTATAAAAATCGCCAAATTGTCATAGTTTTACTGAAAAAAAAGTCACAAAAACGTCACACCCAAAATCCGACTTTTTCATTTAGAATTCTCAATTTTCGATGTGTGGATGACCTCCGGAAGACCAAAATTTCAATTCAATTTTCTTTAACTAAAAAATATCAATGAAATCTTCTCCAGAGACAAAATTTAACTGAAAATTTCCTTAAAAACAAAGTTTCTATGAAATCTTAAATAAATAGTTATAAAAGGAAAAATTTTAATAAAATGTTGACAAAGGCAAACTTTAAGAATGGTAGATTATAGAAATGAAATTTTATTGAAAATTTGATTTTTTTTTTCACGGTTGGATGCTTTCGACAGACGGATTTAAATGTCAAAAATATATATTCTTTGTTGGGTCTCAGATCAATATTTCGCTGTGTTATAAACGGAATGACGAAATTAGTATACCCACATCCTATGGTGGAGGGTGTAAAAAGATGAGCCATTTTTTAATCAAAAAGCCATATAGTAAAAACCAGACTGTATTACTATATTTAGGAAAAAAGTTTACCATATTATCCAATATAGACGTGATGGCCTTCATAATTATGTGACCTTCAAAGAAAAAAATCGTCAAAACGTAAAGGGATTTAAAGCAAAAATAGTCAAGCGTCAAAAGGCCAAGTTTTGTGGAAAAAATTACGTAAAAATCGTCACGTCTGGCAGCCCTGTATGCGAGTTCCGAAGACTTTGAGTTATCCAAGTTTATGGACGGCAGCCTTTTTCTGCTCTGTCTGCTACTTCATTCCCCCTTAATCCGCTGTGAACTGACACCCAAAACAATGCTGATTGTGTTATCCTTAGAGAAGGCGTTAATCTCTCTCTTACACTCCAAGACTGTTCGTGACATTACCGTCCTGTTTGTTATTGGCCTGATGGTCAATTTACTATCCGTTGCACTTTTTCTCCATCGCAGTCCACCAAACTAGGCATAGGTCTAAATCACGCTTCTGTCCAATAGAATATCCACAGATTCAATTCCCATTGCGAGTCTACGACTCGTCTAAATAGTGCTCAACATCTGTGAGCCTTCTCAGTATGCTCCTGAATGTGACACTTCCAATTAAGTTTCCTTCCAAGATCACACCCAATTATATGACCTTGTCAGATATAGAAATCATTCCATTTAGGAAACGTGGTGCGTCAAATTGGCACACCTTCGTCTTCTCCGTAAACAGGTAGATTCCAGTCTCCTCTGGGTTAATATTGAGATCCCTAGGTCTAGCCCAGTCGTATGCCCTCTGCATGACACTGTCGGCCCTCCTGCATAGCTAATTCCGATCCTTATCTCTTAGAAGTAGTATAACGTCGTCTGCGTAGCAAACGTAATAGGTCATTTATGGTGGTCACCCATAGGAGTGGTGATAAAATTTCCTCCTTTGGCGTGTCCTGTGATACTTTCTCTCTCCCTCTCCTTCTCTCTTTCTTCTTGGCATATGGTTTATCCAGTCTCTAAGGACCTGGTCCACCTGGTACTGGTCTTAGGATTGGATCAGTGTATCGATCCGCACATTGTTAAAAGCCCCCTCGATGTCAATGCATACCACCTGTGTGTACGTTTTGATATCGAAGATTTCTTCTATTTTACGCTCAACCTCAGTCAGCAGCAAGGCAGTCTCCATGTCTTCCCTTGACATGGGCTTGCTGTTTGCATTTGAGCAGTTTGCTAGATATCCTACTCTTTATCATGGTATCCACAATTTGTTCTATGGTTTTGAGTAGAAATGACGTAAGGCTTATAGGTCTGTAGGCCTTTGGTGTCGTATAACTTGCTTTGCCGGGTTGGGTATAAATACCACTCTTGCTTCCTGCCAGGCTTTCGGAGTATATGGAAGTTGTAAAAATAGTGGCCATGTGGGGCGCCAGATAGTCAGGCTCCTCAAGGCTTCCTTTACCATAAATTCCGCAATGATACGCCCTCGTTCACCCTTTTAGTACCTCATCTGCCGTAAAAAGGATGCTCCTTATCATTAAGCTGAAAAACTTGAATCGGACTTCACTCATTGATAGATGAGAACTTCGCCCCTGTTCCTTAGTGGAATGTTAATGGGCAAAATTTGCAATTGCAAAACAGGTCCTCGACCGTGTATCAGTTTTATAATAGAATAATTAGTAGTTGATACGGTTCAGTCCAGCAACTTTGTTCCGGGTCATCCATGGCTCCTGGTTTAAGATAATATGAATCTTGCCCTTACTGATTTTCGCCATCAGAGCGTGTGCAGACGTCTCGCTCCGGTGGAGGTTTATCTGGATGATCTCAATCATTAGTCCTCCAGTATATGGGCATCTTGGGAGTAGGTGATGGCCTCATCGTTTGCTCCCTGTTCTTTGCACTGTATTGAGTTTCCTGTCACTGCACTGCCTAATGTTTTAATATTAGGATCTATGCATATTCTAGTCTTCCAAATCTTGAGAAAGTCGGTAATGGTTCCATCGTCGGGTCCCTGTTCGTTGGATTGTGTTGAGTCTCTCGTCCCTGCACAGCCTGATATTCCAATTTTAAGATCATTGCCTCTACTAGTCTTTCAAATCTTGAGTAAGTGTGCTTTATCGTCGGCTCCCTGTTCGTTAGGCTGCATTTAGTTTCTTGTCACTGCACTACCTGACGTCTCAATATTAGAATCGTTATCTATCCTAGTCTTCCGAAAATTGAGAAAGTCTTTGAAAGTTCCATTGTCTAACAAAGAGGTGTTAGACTGTCTGTCAGCCTTTCGTCCCTACACTGTCCGTATTAGGATCTTTGCTTCCCCTAGTCTTCCAAATATTGAGAGTCGGTTATTGCATCGTCGTCGGGCCTCAACTAAATTGATGTAATTTTTATTTAACTAGAACTGGAATTATTGCAAGATCGTTCAATTTTTGGCTATTTTTTTTAACAATTCGTAGGTAATGCGCTAAGCGGAATTCTTAACTCAAGCGCATTGTAGTTATGCGTTTACCACCACTGTATTTCATTTGTAACTTAAATCAACTTACCGAATGTTCAGTTAAATGTTTTTGCAATTCAGCACAAGACAGCATGGTGGCTTCCGACAATGTTGGTGCACTTTCCAGTTTATGTTCCATATCTCTCAACCATTTCCGTAGTTCTTTGGGGTCTTCGCTAGAGCCGACAGTGCGGGTATTTTCATCTAGCATCTAAAAGTATGCAACAGACAAAATCATTAATAAAAACTACAATTCAGCATTTCTGTCAAGCATTTTTTTCCACCATGCATAAAAATTCACCCCAGTATTTCTCAGCCAAATACCTTTTCACCATGAAAATTGACCCCACCCATTATCCAATGATTACTCACCTTGAGACTTGTATCCGTTGTGTTATCCAAGACACTTGTCGCGCCCTCTATTTCATATCTAGCCTCTTTGCAGGTATCCAAAAGGTTTGTGTCCATGATATAATTGTAATTCGTCTGTATGGCAGCCCACAAATCATCTTTGCCCGAACCAATACCCAATGTGGCACTGCTATGCAAAGATGATGAACTGTGGCCACTACCCCAGGAATAGCGGTGGTGCTTGTAGTTACTGTTACCATTATTTTTTCCAGAACGTTGCATGTGACCAAGTTGATTACTAAGATTGCGATCCGTGTTTTTCTGTAAATGGAAATAAAACAAACAATTATTAAAACAAAGTAAAATGTAGTTTCAAATTAAATGAAACTTAAAAAGTATGGGCTGGTAAGGTAGATGGTAAGGTATGATGTCATGTAACATCATGGACGGAATACACTTTCTACGTTAAGTACCAAAAAATGCAAATTGCAAATTTGACCATGCAAATGTCTAAAATACTATCCGATTCAAGTAAAAGCTCAATTGTAAGGGATTCGCCAGGATTCGAACCAACCTCTGCGCTATGGTGGCTTCCAATGACCACCAGGGATGGGCTAAATGGACCCCAAAGACACGAGTTCGAAGTCAAGTTTGGTGACCGGTAACCTATTCCAAGAAAAAGTATGAGACTATATTTTCAGAGCATAACATCTTTTCGCTTTCAGTAATAAAAATATTTTGCTTAACCGTAAATTTCGGCTGACAGTTATTAACTTTAATCCTTGTGTCTCATATAATAAATAAAAAATTTGTGGAATTTATGATATGACGAATATATGAAACCAGTTAAAGTGCATTTTAATCGGACGGGCCAATGGGTAGCATATACACATGTGGATAGAGTTATTTTTTTAATCTAACAGAAGTTTTAAAAATTACTCGATATCAACTACCAATTATTCTGTGCTAACACTAGATCTCGGCCCCGCATTATTTGACGTAAAAATTTGAATTATATATTTTCCCCAGAGGTGTCAAAGTCAGATGCAACAGTCCTAAGACAGGGAGACGGTGGAGCATACCTGGCAGCGATTTATCTGCCTTTCGACTCTCCGCCACCTACGTCGGAGCTGCAACGGCTGATGAGGAAAGTAAAACAGACAGGAAATGAGGTACTAATAGGGCGCGATGCAAACTCTCACATTTTGTGTGGTAGTACCAATACTTATAAGCGGGGCCAAGCCCCGGCAGAGTTCTTGAATACTAACGACCCAAAAAACTTAATGTTGGTAACACCATTAGCTTTGTTAATAGGATTAGGGAGGAGGTATTAGATGTGACAATATGTTCGGAAAATCTAATCGATTGGGTTCAGGATTTGAGGGTCTCCATGGAACACTCTTTCTCTGACCATCGCTTTATTAGGTTTAGAATAGCACGGCCAGCACCGAATCCGATAAGCTTCCGGAATAAGTTGAAAACCAACTGGACAAAATTTGGAAGACTACTCAGAAGAAGACTTGGGCAATATAATTTAGATCGCCCAAGCATAGAAGATATTGACGAAATGTCAACAGGATTACGACAGCACCGGTGGGGTCCTTTGAAAATAGTTGTCCTCTTCGGGAAAGGAAAGAGGTCCGCAGACTTTTTAACAGAGCACATCGTAAAAAGGCGGAAGAAGCGGCAAAACGTGCCTTCTGGATGCCGCCAAGATAAAAAAGTTTCTCTCAAAACCCCATGTCCAAACTGAAACTTTAGTAGACGACATGGGAGTGAGAGCAGAGACAACGGAGGACATGTTGAGGCTTTTGATGAAAACCCATTTTGCACAGGATACGACGGGACTCATGGAGACACCGGAATCTTGGAATAATGATGTCGATCGCAGGCTTATCATAACGGAATTTATGGTGAAGGAATCCTTGAGGAGCTTCAAACCATTCAAGTAACCCGGACCTGATGGAATATTTCTGGCGTTACTACAGGAGGAGGCAGACTATCTAGCGCCTGACATGGCCAATATTTTAACAGCGTGCCTGAGACTTGCATATACTCCGAAATCCTGGCAGGAGGCAAGGGTGGCACTTATACCCAAGCCCGGCAAGGCAAGTAATGCGACACCAAAGGCCTACAGACCTATAAGCCTTACGTCCTTTCTACTCAAACCATGGAACGTATTGTGGACACCATGACTAAGAGTAGGTCATCCAGCGGACTGCTCAAATACAAACAGCATGCCTATTTAAGGGGACGGTCGATAGACACTGCCCTGCACGAGACTGTGCATAAAGTAGAAGAATCCGTCAATGCCAAAACGTACACACTGGCGATTAACATCGAGAGACCTTTTAATAATGTGCGGACCAATACACTGTTCCAATCCTCAAACCAATACCGGGTGAACCCGGTTCTTAGAGACTGGATAAATCATATGCTAAGGAACAGGTGGATACATTGTGTGTCCCGTGACATAAATATAAGGGAGAAAATGGTAGAAGGTACGTCACAGGGGGCATTTTATCGCCACTCCTATGGGTGACCACCATAAATAACCTATTACGGAAGTTCACTGAGGAGGGGTTTGAATCCGTCCGCTATGCAAACGATGTTACAATACTTCTAAGGGCTAAGTATCCGAACCAGCTAAGCATAAGGGCCGAAAGGATCTTGCAAATGGCATATGACTGGGCTAGACTCAGAGGTCTCAATGTTAACCCAGAGAAGACTGAAATATGCTTGTTCATGAGGAAGACAAAGGTGGGCCAATTTTACGCACCACGTTTCCTCAATAAGACGATTTCGATATCTGACAAGGTCAAATACTTAGGTGTGATCTTGGACAGGAAACTTAATGAGAAGTGTCACATACAGGAGCGTACTGAAAAGGATCACAGATGTTGGACACTATGTATAGACGGGCTGTAGGCTCGAAATGGGGCCTGAATCTGAGAATAGTCCTTTACTTACTTACACCTCAGGAGTTTGGTGGACTGCTAGGGAGAAAAAGTGCAACATAGGGACCATACAACAAGTTCAGTGAACATGTTGTCTCGGCATAGCTGGAGCGATGAGGACCACACCCACTAGTGCACTGGTTGTTATTGCCATAAGGGCAATAACAACCAGGACGGTAAGGTCACTAACAGTCTTGCAGTGTAAGAAGGAGATTAACGCCTTCTCTGAGGATGGCAAAATCAGCATCGTTGGGTGCCGGGCCATAACGGGGTACGGGGAATGAAAAGGCAAACGATTTGGCGGTGAAAGCCAGAGGACTGCCGTCAATAAACTTGGTTAACTCGAAGCCTTTCGGGTCGAGTTAAGGGCGTGGGCGACGAATGCGCTTGCAACTCTGTGGAACAGATTGGTAGATATGGTAATATCTGCACACTCTTTTCAACCTAACCTAACCGTAGTTTGGATTACTGATTTTTGGAACATAATTTCCATCAGATAAATATAAATGGGCATTACTACCTGATTACCTGTAATTTCTTCAGGATAATATTCTTTCATTGTATCATGTTTCGGTTCTTATAAGAAATAAGAAAATAACTTCGAGTACATGCGATTAGAAGGTGTATAAATGACAGGGATATAGTATACTCCAGGTGGAAACGCTATAAGATACCGGAACTCTACGAGATATTTCGTCTTGCAAGAAGTTATGCGAATAGTCGGATTCATTCAGCAAAGATTGAATTTTATTCAATCACGTATAACAGACCACCCAAATCATCATCTTGTGGATGGGTATTCACCGCCCAGAAGCCTTAAGGTAGATCTACATGATCTAAAGCGGGCGATCCAGCGCCACAAGAGAGAACCTCTAGACAGAACGGCGTATCAAGCGGGCCTAGACAACATTCATGCAGACACGGTAGATGATGGGAGAATAGCTATAGAATGTGGTCCTTGGACAACGACCGCCTCCCATTGCACCTGAAGAAATTGACTTTCCCCGGCAAACCAGAGTTGCTCTGGCCCAATTACAATCCGGTAGATGAAGCCGCCTCAATTCCTACAGAGCAAAGATTGATGGAAAGGTGCAGGATGTATGTCCCGATTGTGACCGGGGACAACACATCACCTGTTTAACTGCCCAGCCAGGCCCACTCGTCTCGAACCCAGATCCCTCTGGACGCACCCCATCTTAGTCGCAGAGTTCCTGGATCTAGACACTTAACAGAATCAAGCAGAAACAAGATAGAGCACAACATACTGCTACAAAAACAACAACAATTATAACCGATTCGGTTTGGCCGTTGATTCTAAGAGCAAATGGAAGGTTATTAATGATATATGTAGGAGTTCAGAAGTTTAGAGCCTTTGGTTGCTCTGTTGGTGAAGCAGACGAGCTCAACAACACATTCATCAATATACCAACGCTACAGGCAGATGCCTCATTTTATGGGTATAATGATGGAGTGGTGGATGGCTTGCATGATGACGGTGACTTTGAGTTCCGATGTGTTACCCATGAAAAAGTGCTAAGATGTTTTAAATAGGTTAAGTCCAACGTCATTGGAACTGACGGGATTAATCCTAGGGCACATTTCCTACTTCTTGGAAACATGCTTAGATTGTGTCTATGCCTGTGCTTCTGCCTAAACCTAATATGGAGTTTAATCGATATGCATTCAGGTTTTCGAACTGACCACGGTTGTACCTCCGCCTTGATCAAGGTCTCGGAATCCATAAGGTCTGCTTTCTGGTTCGACTTGACCACTCAAAGGCCTTCGATACCGTTGATTACCGTAACTTGTGCTTTAAACATTGTCGATATTTCAATTTTTCTGCTACATCTACAAGACTCATAATGTCATACCTTATGAATCGGTCGCAATTGGTACATATGGAGTCCACGGTGTCCAGACCACTGGTTGTTAGTAAGGGTGTCCCGCAAGGGTCTATTGTCGGTCCACTTCTTTCCTCTATGTATGCTAACGACCTTCTTCTTCAGTCAGTCTAAAGCCGAGTACATATGTTTGCAGATGACGTGCAAATCCAACTGAGCAGCCATATGGATGACATTGATCAGTGTATTGGGAATCAAAATGACGATCTCTTCCGTGTTTGTGAGTGGGCCAAGGCGAATGGTCTTTATTTGAATCATCAGAAATCAAAGTGTCTGATTGTCTACAGAAATAAGAGATTATGTTTGCGCGATATTGGTATAATTTTTAATGATGAAAACGTCGCAATAGCTACTTAGCGCTTAGAATTTGGGTTAGACTTTTAACAGCTCTCTGAGCTGAACAGACCACATCAATGCTGTTGTTGGACGGACTTACGCGAAACTACCGTTATTGTGGCTAACTCACTCGTTCACACCGCATAACATACATTATCTCCTGCCGAAGACATTTTTATGGGTCGATTATGGATGGCAACCTTAGCTATCCTTAATCGACCCGTTAGTGCCAGGTTTGATATACGGTTGTGAGCTCTTTGCCTACTGCGACTCGCAGAGTCGGCGCAAGCTAAATTTGGCGTACAATAGTATTATACGCTATGTGTATGGACTGGGTAGGATGCAACATGAATAACCTTATACCAACTCCCATTTTCGGATTCAGCTTCGACACATTTCCTAATGTGAGAGCACTTCAATTTCTGCAAAGGTTATCTTTAGACAGAAACCACGGTATCTATACGACAGACTCAGACTCATCATGCCATTGAGACGGCGAAGTCTAGTATCCGAATGAGAATATTATATTGGTACAATTCATCTTCCATTTAATTTATAGGGCATCAGCAACGCTTTTACATTAAAAATTACTATTTCCTAGAACATTGAGCTTGCTCACATAGCTTGGCGTGGAAAGCTCTTGTAGTTTTCCTACAATCTGCCATGGAGCTTTTCCGCTAGCTTGGATCGTAAGGGGATTCTTGCTATTTGCGGAAATTCCCCTACAACCTCTCCTTGGCGTTATTCGCTCAACCGGACTTAAGAGCACTTTCTCTTTTTACACCTATGTTAGGAGCGTGTTCGAATAGTTTGGATGTAAAGAGAGACTTCCAACACCCTAACAATATAATTTAATATAAACAAACAAATTTGTTAGTTTTTTCATTCCCCCATTCCATTAAATTTATTTTTACTTAAAGTTTTCCATGTCAAATTTGTATACCTTCTAAATCCTTTAAAATTGTATCCCTAAACAAATAAATAATTAAATTAATAAATAAATATATACCGGTTATTAACTGCCTGGTTTGATGTTAATTCAAAACACTAACACCCATGTACAAATTAATGTATTATATTTAAGTTTTTCCATATACACCTATTTCAGTGTACACATTAAAAACGATGAATTTCTTAAATAAACGTTATTTACCTTTTTAGGTCCTATCTTTACTTTCATGTTTACTTTATAAATTAATCTGCAATATGAAATAAAAACCCTAAAAATATAAAACTATACACTCGTTCAAAAAAAAAACTTCACACCTATGCAAATGCAAACGGCGCAAACAGGATAATATTGAGAGCAGAATTCAGCTTGCGGCATGTTCTTAGATAACTGTCATTTATCTATATTCACAAGCGTCACCAACAAGCCTATGTTCGAACTTTAAATTCGTCATCTATATATATAGTTTATCTTTGAATTCTATTTGCGGAAACTTACCAAAGTTGAATTTTAGAAATATGGTTTGTACAGTACGCTTGGTATAGCAAAGCCATTAACCATATATTAATAAATTATATATAAAGAATTTGAACTTCGCACATAGACTGGTTGGTGGCGTTTGTGAATATAGATAAATTTCAGCTGTTTGCATTTTCCAAATATGCATTATTTCTCTTCCCGTGAAGGAGACTATGGTGTAATCCACGTATATAGGGTTTCGGTAGTCTTAGCTTTCAATATGTGTATCTTTCTATTATTTCTTTTCTTTTTGCTGTAAATTTGATTTTTTTTAATTCCGTTCGGCAGAGCTGCTTACTTTGAAAAAAATTTAAATAATTAACGACACCTATGAGCTTGACATTTGCTGCCAAATCTTGATACTAAATACATTTTATTGATACACGTCATTGGAGACTGAAAATGGACGATATCGGTTCAGATTTGGGTATTGCCCCCATATAAACGCATCTATCCACTTCTTGAGTCCCTAAACGGCGCAATTGTGATCCGATTTGACTATAATTTTGCACAATGGCTTCTGCTACGACCTCAAACATATGTGCCAATTGTGGTGTGGATCGGTCCACAACCTGATATAGCTTCCATATAAACCGATCTCCCGATTATACTTATTGATTCCCTAGATGGTACGACTTTTAACACCTGTGCCAAGTATAGTGTGACTCCGTCTATAACCTAATATAGTTCCCATATAAAACTCTCTCAATTTGGCTTACACCATAAACTTCTCGTCTGAGCACCGACTTTGTTTCAGAAAAAATGCAATATCTGGTAAAGTTGCAGGTAGAGGCAGATTATTCATACCGCAAAATATTCACAAGATATAGTAATTTATAAAAAAGATACTAGATTGAATCCCCGTGAATTCCACAAGTTCCAGTCCATGGCAGTCATAACTTGTCGTCTTCTGCAGTTTTGGTATAACATACATTTTTTTCCTATAACATATAAGCCACAAGTCACAAATATATATATTTTTCTCAATGAAAAGCACAAATTTTCGTTAACTTAGTAGACACAAACGCAAATTTATAACCTGTTTGATAACGCAAAAAAACACGTGGTGATGCTTAGTATGCACCCGCTGAAACATATGTAGGGTTTGACAGCTTACAGCTGTTCTACTGGACCTAATCATTCAATGTATAGAGATGGGCGATGGGTAAATACCCAAAAAAATACCCGGGTAATTACCCATATATACCCAAAAGCTGGGTATTTATAATTTTGCAGATATCTTGGGTATTAAAACATTTTCCAAACAATGTTTGATGATTTCGTATGCTTTGAAAATAAACCTGACCTTTTGATCTCATAAAATAGCCGCTATACAGACCGATCTCCAGACTTAAAGTCTTGAGTCAATAAACTGGTCAGTTTTTATCTGATTTCGATAAAATTTGACAAAGTGAGTTCTGGTAGACCCCTATCCATTTTTATGAAGTGTGGTACAGTTCGGACCATATTTGGATATAGTTGCCCTATAGACCGACCGCCCGATCTCCTGATTTAGGGTATTAAGGGCATACAACATTTTATTACCCGATTCGATCAAAATTGGCACAGTGAGTTCTGGTAGGCCCCCTTCCAATTCCTGTCAAATGTGGTCCAGATCGGATTGTATTTGGATATAGTTGCCATATAGACCGATCTCCCGATTTATTGTATTGAGCCTGTAAAATGGGAATTTTTCATCCGATTTCGATGAAATTTGGCATATTGAGTTCTGGTAGACACCTACACCTATTTGTTAAATGTGGATCGGACGATTTATGGATATAGCTGCCATATAGACCGATTTTCCGATGTAGGGTATTGAGCTGATAAGAGGAGCATTTTTCATCCGATATCGATGAAATTTGGCACAATGAGTTTTAGAACCCCTACCCATTCTTGCTAAATATGGTCCAGATCAGACCATGTTTGGATATAGCTGCCATATAGACCAATCTTCCGATATAGGGTATTGAGCCCATAAAAGTCGTGCTTTTCATCTGATTTCGAGGAAATTTGAAACAGTTTTGGTACCCCTCTACACCTTTGTGTTCAATATTGTACAGATCGGACCATATTTGGATATACCTGTCATACAGACCGATCTCCACATCGGACTTAATACGCTATATAAGGAGATCGGGCAGTCGGTCTATAGGGCAACTATATCCAAATATGTTCCAATCTGTACCACACTTCACATAATTGGGTCTACCAGAACTCACTGTGCCAAATGGGGTCTACCAGAACTCACTGTGCCAAATTTCATCGAAATCAGAAGATAACTGACCAATTAATTGCCTTAAGACTTTAAGTCTGGAGATCGGTCTATATAGCGTTTTGTATATAACCAAAATCGAATTTTATGAGATCAGGTTTATATCCAAAATATCTGAACATTTAAAAATACCCAAATAAATGCCCAAAAAGGGTATTTATTGGGTATTTACCCGGTAGAAACCCATCTCTATCAATGTAGAATCGATTTCTGAGTTCAGTGGAATGTTTATTCTCGATTGGTGTACAATTTTGCCGATTTTAAACAAGTTGAAAATTTTTGTTTTGCGTCGCCAAATCGGTATTTTTGCCCATAGTGCACCGTGGCGCTGAGGTTAGCATGTGCGCCTTTGACGCCGAATGCCCGGGAACAAATTCCGATGTGTACATGAAAACATTTTTTCATCGTTGGTTATGCCTCCACTAATGCTGCCAACATCAATGAGGTATCCTGAAATCTAAAACCTGGAAAGCTGTTGTCTAAAGAGTTCAAAATTGGTTTAGACATGTCTGATATGCGACATTTGGCTTGTTGAGCAATTGGCTATTGGCTCTTCACGAACGTGGTTAGACTAATACTATGGTGGCCAGCAAAAAAACATTACAACTTGTTGAGACAACAAATATATGGCATAATCTGGATGTCGGACTGATTAGCATATAGGCTTAGTATGTGACAGCTATGACACTTAAAGCCATGGGAGAATGAAAAAAAAAATGGATTGCGAATATTTAAATCCCCTGATTCTTCCTGAAAGAAGAAATAACCTAAACTAGAACTTTTTCTTTTGCGTACCACACAGAAAACGTTCGACGTCCTCCCAGCTTTTGTCTGAGAATTATACAAGTGGAATGAGGAGGCATATGTATATGGTTTTCAATATCATTACGGGCCATATAAGATTACAATGTTATGTGCTATTCTTATGTCCGTTGTTCTTAAAATCGTTTACCATGCCACCCAGTATTAAAATTGTTAGGGTAAAATGTTACCCTACCTACGTCGTGAATGTCAGTTTCCGTAACCGCTGTTTATGAAATAGTATGTAGACATATCTGTGCAACTGTAGGTCTGGTTAGGTAGTATACACTCAAAACCGACATCAGATATTAGTTCTGAGGTTTTGCCGTCATCGCCAAAATCGGCAACCAAAAGTATTTAAATAGGGTTTCTCCGTATATTCAGCACACCCTCTATCTTCAATCCTAATGGAGATCTTGCCGGTGCCAAAACCATTTGCCAAATTCTTTCCGGCTGAGAGCTTTGATTTGCTCAAACTCACGTCTCTCCATTTCATTCGTTCAAGTTTTCTTACTTTCTCTATCTCAGAAATCGTTATTTTTACAGCGAAGCATTCTCTTTGAGAATCCACTGATTTCTTCAAGGTAATCCTATGAAATTTTATTTACCCATGTAGATATTGAAAAATTCCCAGAAAATGGCCCATTCATTGACAACTTAGAAACCTAAGAAACTTGTTAATTTTTTTTTTTACGGCAACACTTTGTGTGCTTAAAAAAAGACATGAATACATTTTTACATACACATGTTACATGAATACGGTGAAGTGAACATGGTCAGCAGCATCTCAACCCACATGAGCAATTTCGGCTCGGAAAAACTCGCCACATATATGGGCGAAAAAATAACTCCTTTAAAAATTTTCTAAACATAGCGGTAAATTTGTATCTATCGAATTAAATGGCTCTAGCTAAGAAAAAAAAACACAAGAAGACATTATCGATTACAAATTAAAAACATCAGCATCTATCTCTTCACCTTCATGTTAGTGGTCGGCGCGCAGCGTGGTGTCGTTGTCATCATGCGCAGCATATCCCTCCTCATCATAATGATGCCGAGGAAGATGATGATCGCCAGTATTCAAGATCACAACTACCCGTTGCGCTTGTCACACTTGTTTGCCGGTATTAAGCAAACTATGGAAAGGGGCCAGCCAAGACAATGAAATAGGTGAACAGTGTTCGAAAACCAAATTCGAAGGAGGAGAAGTCATTGTGCAAAAGTTCAGTCAAGTGTGATAAGAATTGAGTTCTCTAGACATTTAAGTAGCAAAAGCTGAAAATTTTGCCCATGAACATTCCACTAAGGAACAGGCGCAAACTTCTCACATATCAATGAGTGCAGTCCGCTTCAAGTTTAAGCTCAATGATAAGGGGCCTCCTTTTTATAGCCTAGTACGAACGGCGTGCCGCAGTGCGACACCTCTTTGGAGAGAAGTTTTTACATAGCATAGTTGTTGTTGTTGTAGCAGTGTGTTGTACACTGAGGAGGCAGCCCTTGCCGATGAAGGACAACCGGCTGCATAGTACCTCACAAATTAGGAGGGGAAAGCCAGCGCTGAAAAGTTTTTTTTTTTTCAAGTAACATAATCGGGAAATTGGTTTATATGGGAGCTTATAAACCGATTCGGAGTACATTTGGCATAGCTTTTGGAGGTCATAGGAGAAATCATCATGAAAAATTTCTGAAAAATCAGTTAAGACTTGTGCCCTCTTGGGACTCAAGAAGTCAACTCGGGAAATCGGTTTATATGGGAAGTATATTAGATTATGCACCGATTCGGAATATACATGATGAATATATTGAAGGTTATCCAAAAGGTTAATTTCAGTCAAATCGGATAAGAAAGGCTCTATCTAAAGATTCAAGTATTATTATCGGGAGATCAAAAAAGGAAGTGGCAGCTGCAGAGAAATAGACATAATGGTCAAGCGGATCACGAAGGCCCTGAATGAAACGACGTCAATCATGAAGAAGTTGGAGTTTCTAGGCATCAACTGTACCGTAAGAAAGTTTATTAAGAACTTACTTACTAAAAGATGCATTACGGCAGGCTTGAGATCTGTGGATCTAAAAATATGGGTCAGGTCAGCAGAGGAAAACCTCAACGAGATGTACTGTCTCCTCTACTTTGGAATAAATCCATTAACAATATATTATTGAGTGTGGAGGAAATAGGTGTAAGCTGATGACGTGGCAATTGCGGTTAGACGAACGTTTCCCACCACTCTAAGAGACATAAATTAGGAAGCTTTACGTTGTAGTGTACATTTCCCTACACCATGCAGTCTTTAGATACCAAGGCAGATTTTTATGGGAAAGCCATAACTGAACATCAGTGTACCATGTACCACAGAAAATAGTTTTTACGATCACTAGGAATTTCATGAGATTTACCAATTGTCCACTTAGTTTATTTTTACCTTTGGGATCAATTGCTTCAATAGCATCTGATTTGCATTTATCCATAGGCCTTTTTTCAGTTATGCATGCCATTGTTTTTTTTATAGTCCATCATTCCATCGTCTTCCATAGTAACCACCAAGTAGTTTTTTTTGTGTATAGGTCTGCAGTTGTCAGACCTATAATGCTATATGGTGTTGTGGTCTGGTGGACGGCGCTTCAAAAGTCCAATTGTCAACCTGATCCAAAGGATGGCTTGTTTGTGCATCGCATCCACACTGAGGACGACCACCTGATGCAATGAATTTAATCCTACATTTAATGGTTCTGGGCATTGTGGCTAGAAAAATTGCCGCGACCACTGCCGTGAGGCTAAGGGAACTTTCTCTTTGGTCAGGTAGTGGCTACGGACACTGTCATACAATGTCCGATGTTCCAGGCAGTGTGAAAACGCGCTACCTGAGCCGCTTTTTGATAAAAAGTACTGTTCCACTATTTCTGATAGAACCGATTGGAACGACGATATCCCTGGTAATAACTTTAAATAAATAAAAGCTACATAGACTTCTATACGGATGGTTTCAAACTAGACGATCAGGGTGGCTTTGGGATGCGATCTGGATGGTTTAACGGTAGGAACTAGAAGACATCTTCCTTCTTCTGTACCTGTGATATCACAATGGACGAAAACGTCTAAGTGAGTCTGATGGCAGACTCCCACTTAAATCTAACCTAAGCTTTTGGGAGATGGGTTTATATGGGAGCTATATCTAAACCTAGACCGATTATACCCATTTGCATATCCCAACCGACTTACTTTAATAAGAAGTTTTGTGTAAAATATGAGCAGCCAGCTTGACTCGTTTAAAAGTTAGTGTGCTTTCGACAGACGGGCGGTGTTACAAACGGAATGGCGATGTTGATATACCTCCAACCTATGGTATAGGGTATAAAAACCCATGTTTATAACTCGAAACTCTACAAATTGTGAAGAAACAAACTGGGATTCACTTAAGCAGACTGGGATTTACTTGGCGAATATTTACATGTATGTATTGACTAACTAATATAAATAAAAATTTTTTTACGGATTGCTGTGTCTCTGTAGAATTATATAGAAATAATAATTTTTCAAAAAGTTGCTGTGGTATTTTTATTATAATTTTTTGAAAAAAAAACCAACAAAAAAAAATTTTCGGAATAAATGTTAAAAAGGGAAGGGGGAAGAAGAGAAATACGTCATAAAATTAATTTTAGTGCATTTCGAAGTCTACTAGAAGATAGGATAGTTAAAAAAAATTTATATATTTTCAATTTTATTTTTGATGTTAAATATACCGTTTTTTCCAACCCCGATCGAGTGCACCATTTATTTACCAGGGAACCGAAAGCTTCCTACAAGTTTTAAAGCGATTGCACCACAAGAAGAGTAGTGGTCTAAAATGAGTAAAGGAATACGATCCGGCACGGGATGGCTAGAGCATCACGTGGGTTTAAACTCTGAGCTCCGATTTGTGTGGTGACCATTGTCATCACGAGAAGCTGAACTGAGCGCTACAGGGCGCGTCCTCAGGTTGCGGATAGTAGGAGGGTTAGTATACGGAGTAACTGCAATTGCAGTCGCAGTGAGAGTGAGAGGTTGGGCGGCACCGGCTCTTGCTTAAATACTCAGTACTTATGATGCTCGAAATGGCAAGGTGAGTTATTAGCAACTTAAAACAAGATGATGTTCACGGAATGGACAGGAATAAGCGTGCTCACCTATGGGTCTTGACAACGATCACTGCCTCCACACACAAAATTGTGGATAGAGCAAAAAGAACCGAATTCGATCAGCTAACAACAACAGAATAATTCGTTATTCAGATTAATTACTCATATTAGGAACCAATTCAGCCATTATTTAATTTTTTTATGCCCTCCACCGTAGGATGGGGTCCTTTCGGTTGTAACACATCGAAATATTCATCCGAGGCACAACAAGGTATATATGTATGTTCTTGATGGTCTTAACGCTCTAATACGATTAAGCCATTCGAAGGAATAAAGCTAGGCACTTGAAATTTTGCAAAAATACTTCTTATAAGTGTAGGTCGGCTGAGATTATTAATGGGCCATATCGGTCCATGTTTTGATATAGCTGTCATATAAATCGATCTTGGATCTTGACTTATTGAGCCTCTAGACGGTGTCATTTTCATACGATTTGGCTGAGATTTTGTATGAGGTAGTTTGTTATGACTTCCAAGAACTGTGCTAAGTTTGTTTCAAATCAGTTCACAGCTTGATGCAAATGCAAATTTGCGCACTAACATTCCATTAAGGAACAGGAGCAAACTTCTCACACATCAATGAGTGCAGTCTGATTCAAGTTAAAGCTCAACGATAAGGGGACTCCTTTTTATAGCCGAGTCCAAACGGCGTGCCGCAGTGCGACACGTCTTTTCAGAAGTTTTTACATGGCATAGTACCTTACAAATGTCGCCTGCTTTAGGAAGGGATAACCACCACTGAAAATTTTATGATGGTCTCGCCAGGAGTTGAATAGGCGGACATGTTAACCTCTGCGCTACGGTGAACTCCCATAGCTTGAAATAGCAAGATCTCCGACCTTGACCTCTTAACCCTCTAGAGTGTGCAATTCTTATCCGATTTGGCTGAAAATTAGCATAAAGTCTTTTCGGCATTCAAAAACTGCCCAAGTATGGTACAAATCGGTTCATAACCCGATATAGGTACCATATAAACCGATCTCGCGATGATCCTCCTTGACACTATAGAGGGCGCAATTCTCATCCGATTTTGCTGAACGTTGTTTTGTACAACGATTTCTCCTATGACCAGCATGCGTGCCAAATACGGTCTGAATCGGTCTATAACCTGATATAGCTCCCATATAAAGCGACCAAGTATGGGCCGAATCGGTCCATAACCTGGCAACGTTTATCCATTATCCTTTGTTTGCCTATAAAAAGATACTGGGCAAAGAACTTGACAAATGCCAACCATGGTGAAGGGTATATAAGATTCGGCGCGGTCGAATTTAGCACGCTTTTAATTGTTTTTAAATAACCAATTTCTCAGCACTGTGCCCATTGAGCATGCGCGTGTGCACTGACTGCTTGCTGTTGTGACGAATTTGATGGGACTGATACATGGGAAGATGGTGGTCTGTGCGATGCTACAAACGAGCTAAATAGATTGATGAATGCACAACAGCTATACCAGCAGCAGCCATAGCATGTGTTAAAATAAAATAGACAAGATTTTATTGACAAGTTTTGCAAGTTGTTTGACTGCTGCTGCAGCTCCACCACCTTTCCTCTGCTGGCATTACAATTGGTCAGCACTTGCTTCCCGATATCGAATGTATGAAGAAATGCTCCCTCGTCTGTCTGCTGCGACAGCTAACAATGAATGATTCTTGTTTGCGAATGTTAGATGCGATCGGCAATGTTGCAGTTGGCCGCTGGTGGCCACTCAAATAAGAAGTCCTTTAGAATTTAAAAAAACAAAAAGAACGAATGTCATTGCTGACTCTCTGACCAAGACTGGATTGCGAGGTAGATCAACGCCAAACTATGCAGACTGGTTTTTGCTTTCAAAGAGCCAACTTGTGGTGTTTTGCAAGAGCCTGCTGAGCGACCACTACAAGTGTGGCTTGGTGTTGCCGTTTTGGTATTTGCCCCGGAAAATGCTACGTGCCTTGTTTTTATTACAACACCAATTACGATTTATGACGACCACCATTAACAGTGCACCCAGTGGTGGAGATATGGTGCTGGTCTGTGTGTGTTTGTGTGCGCGATGCGCACGCGCATCGTTCATAAACCATAAAGCGCGTTATTCTGTTCGTTTCCATGTCGTCGTTCTTGTCACCGATCCGTAGTTCAATTTGACGTCTCTGCAAGTGAGGGCGAAGAGGGGAGCTACATTTGTTATCTGATAACATGTTTGAATTTTCCACAGAAATTCCAACTAAATCGCCTTTTGTTCCCTCCCAGTTTTTTTAAACTAGAAAATGGCAACTTCATAAAAATAAATAATTGTTGTCATAAACGGGTGTCTTTGATTATTGCACAATGTAAGGAAAAGTCATGACGAGTTTTAAATCCCTTGGAAGAGAAAGATTTTTTGTTTGTCTTCTCTTGCATTGCGACATTGTTGCATATGACCAAAGTGAAAATGATGACATACGCGGTCAAAAAAAGTATTCATCATTCAATGTTTTTTTTTTTTTAATAAGTCTACAAAAGACAATTGGAATAAAAACATATTAAACTAATGATGCAGTAGTGCTTGTGTGATATATATGTACACAATTTCATTGTTTTTAAAGAAAAAAATAGTATTTATTGGAACAAAAAGGGCCATTTTACAGCTGAACACAAAAAATTAAACAAAAAAAGTATTCATCATTGCAAAAAAACAAAAAAATAAATAACATAATTTAAAAAAATTAATACTTTGTTATTCGACCACCGCGTCTTATAACTTCTTTTAAACGGTTTGACATCGATTGGACTAATTTAGCGGTTATATTTTGGTCTATATTAGTCCATTCCTCCATTATCACCTGTTGCATTTGACTCTTGCTCGAAAAATTGCGCGTTCTCAATTTGCGTTCGAGATGTTCCCAAAGATGTTCAATTGGGTTCAAGTCGGGACTTTGAGGAGGAGTTTTAATGACTTTGGGGCAGTTATACAGCATCCACATCTTGGTATTTAAAGCAGAATGTTTGGGGTCATTATCTTGATAATATTGAAAGTTATTACCAAGCCCAAGTTTTACAGCACTATCTTTTAAATTCCTCTTTAAAATGTCAATGTAATACTTATGATCCATTACTCCATTAATAATTTCAAGATTTCCCGCTCCTGAAGCCGCCATACACCCCCAAACCATTAAACCACCTCCACCATGTTTTACAGTAGCAACTGTGTTTCGTTCTTCAAGCTCTGTATTTGGTTTTCTGTACACTATGACCTTTCCATCGCACCCAAAAAGATTAAACTTGCTCTCGTCTGCAAAAATGACTGTTTTCCAAAATGATTCGGGCTGTTTTACATACATTTTTGCGAAGTTTAGCCTTTTCACTCGGTTTATTTTATTTATAAAGGGCTTCTTACGTGCAGTTCTTCCTCTGTAACTATGCCTTTTGAGTGTATTTCGAATTGTTTGTGTAGTAACTTCCTTCCCTAAATATTCCATAGTGTTTTTACGAAGAATGGTGGCATTTGTCTTCGGAGTTTTCTGAACTTGCCGCACTAGCCAACGCACATCTCCAACTGAAAGTGCTTTTGGTCGACCAGATCTTGGTTTATTGTCAACAGTTTTCGTTTCTGTCCACTTTCTGATGATGGATTGTATAGTAGATCGTGGTCTATTTAATATTTCACTGATAGTTTTTTGAGTTAAACCATTCCTGTGGTGTTTTATTATCAAAACTTTTACCTCATCAGAAACCTCGTTTTGCTTACGACCCATTTTGACAAAAACTATATTTTCAATGAAATTAAATATTTGCTGTCAAGGGCAAAGCCTCCTTTACTAAATAAAACAGAAAAGGGGGATTCCCAAATAATATTTGAATTTGACTTTGATGATAGCACATCAATGATGAATACTTTTTTTGTTCTGTTTTTGGTGTTATTATATAAAATTGCATTTTTTGCGCTAATTAAATTTATTTTTTGAATTTATTTTAAAACATATTACGAAAAATAAACTATTGCATAAAACTGCATTATTTGTTTACTTTAAATTTTCTTCAATTACCCAAAATAAGTGAATTTATTATCAATTTTGCTAATGATGAATACTTTTTTTGACCGCTGTAAATCCTTTTTTTTTTTTTCTTTCCTAAAGAACGAATTCAGTAAAGTAGATCAAGTATCAGTTCTAGATTGAAAAATCGAATAATTTGTTTTGTGATCTAAGAGAACCGCCTGTCAAATGGTTTATTAAAATTTAAGATAGTGTTGCATAGAGTTTCGAAAGAATAGAGTGATACCACATGAACAGGAGCATGAAAATTCCTTCTACCTCCTACCGTTGAACCATGCAGATCGCTTTTACAAGCCCTACACCTTGCGAATGTTTACTTCCGCTAATTCAGATAAATCTTCAAACTTTATTGAAACTCCTTAAGGAATTGAATAGGAAAATTTTTGAATTAAACCCGGCCTATAATTTTGCAAAATAAATTCATACAAAATTTGAATGAATTCATACAAAATTTGAATGAATTCATACAAAATTGTTAAACTTCTGAATAACAATTGCGGCATTTGCTTTATATTAATTACATAAATATAATGGTAGTAGTATTTTGTATATCGTTATTAAACTCGCTTAAAAATAAGAAAATAAAGTTGAAAAATTTCATGATATATGGTTGTAAAATTGAAAGACCGATCTCCCGATTTGGATTCTTGAGTCCCTACAAGCCACAATTCTTGTCCGATTTGGCTGAAATTTTGCATGCGGCGTTTAAATACGACTTCGAACAACTGTTCCAAGTACTGCCCAAATAGGTCTATAAATTGATGTAGCTTCCATGTAAACCAACCTCTCGATTATCCTTGCTCGATTTCTTTAATTTTTGACTGGTTGGACAGAAATTTGGTATATAGTGTAAAATTATGCCTTTCAACTAAATTTACTTTTGTTAATTTTTAGCAGAATCCATGGTGATGGGTTCCAAGATTCGGCCCGGCCGATCTTAGCACGTTTTTACTTGTTTTAAACTTTTTACCATTTGAAAACAGCAGAAAATATTTGCTGTTTTACCACAAAATAACTGCTATCCTTTTTCAGCAGACTTACTGCTGTTCTGTGTGAAACAAAAGATAATGGATAAGAGTTGCTATGGTATTGGAGTTGTATCAGATTATTGACCCATTCTGGTCATAATTAGTTTGGATTAGGGATTCGGAGCGGAGATGAGCTGGTCTATTTTTCTCGGAGCATGAGCGACATCTTTTGGGCGCGGGGCGGAGCGGTTTCCAATCTCAAAATCCGCTCCGACAAAATAAAAATATTTAAACTACACATTTTTTTGGTTTATGAACATGTTATTTAGGGGAATTAAAACATTTAAATTATTACATTACCATGAGAAAACTTTAGACTTATTATTGAAAACGTATTAGAGAACAGATTTGTACTAATTATAAAAAGTTCGGTCTTAAAGTCACAACAAGTGAAAACCAGCTAAGTGCGGTAGGCCCGAATATTGTATACTAACCACCATTGATCGCATTTGTCAAGTTTTTTTTACAGATAGAAACTAAAAAGGATCAAGCAACAAGCTCTATGTATTTTTATATTCACCAACATAGAAGACGAGGTATATTCATTCAGTCATTCCGTTTGCAACACATCGAAATACCCATTTGCGACCCTACAAAGTATATATATTCTGGATCGTCGAAATATTCTAAGTTGATTTAACGATGTCTGTATGTCTATCCGTCTGTTGTAATCACGCCACAGCCTTTAAAAATTGAGATAAGCACAGATCCGTATTTAGTCTAAACGAAGGTTACGTTTTTTAACAAGCAAAATCGGATCATATTTAGATATAGCTGCCACATAGACCGATCTCCCGGTATCGGGCCATAATTAAAAATATCTGCCATATAGACCGATCTATCGATTTAAGGTACGTTTATCACCCGCTTTTGTTGAAATGTAGAACAACGAGTTTGGTCCAGATCGAACTACAATATATTATGATATAGCTGTAATATGAACTGATCTGGCAATTAAGGGTCTTAAACTCATAAAACCCCATTTGTAGGCCTCTCGATGTCCGACCTGAACATAGTCCAGATCTGACCATATTAAGATATAGTTGTATTATAGACCGATCCGCCGAATTCGGGATTTAACAACTTAAAAGCCCCGTTTGTTACCCGATTTCGCTGAAATGTAAAACAGTTAGTTGCACTGGGCTTGTCCGAACTGAACATAGTCCAGATTGGACCAAATTTGGATATAGCTACCGATTAAAGGTCTTAAGCCCATAAAAAAAGCCGTATATCCATATCAGACCATCTTTGGATATAGCTGTCATATGGACTGATTTGCAGATCTGGGATCTTAAGCCATAAAATCCTCATTTATTACCTGATTTTCTCGAGGTTTTAAACTCTGACTTATATACACTTCTCCGTACCATAACCGAATATGATCCAAATTGGCCCATACTTTGACTTAATATAAATATAAAAGTTTTTTAATAAAATGCAATAGCAAATATATCCATTGAGGTGAAAATCCGTAGTACGGCATGGCCGAACCAAATATATTTTAGCTTGTTTTTTAAAATTTATTTAGGAATTGTTTCCGGTATGTGGTTGAGAAGTAAAGTCGGATGATCTGTTTATATAGGAGCAATAGACACGAGCTCAGACCATACTTGGTATGGATGTTGGAGGTTATAGGAGTAATCCAGACACTTAGGCAGACACTTAGTAAAATCGGGAGTGCTTTGCGTTTTGAGAACGCGAGGGGTTTTTCAATTTTTCAATAAAACTTGCCTATTTTGAAGTGCATATTGCACCCGTTTAAGTTGACACATCTTATTCAACGCATCCTCAATATGTCCTATTTACAAAAAACGAAGAAAAAGTTAAGGCCTGCACAAAACCATTCATTGATGACTGTTTTAGCTGAACTCGTGAACGCTGACCCTACACGATGGTATATTTGAAGATTACTGATGATAGGGTAAAACGAACAAGTTGCTGTTGAGTAGATAATTTTGAAAATCAACAACAAGTGTAGAGGTGTGCACGTGACTCGTGGGTGGCTGTGTCACTCGTGAATCACGAGAGTCACGTGTTTTTTTTTATTTTGTTTCTATTACAGCTGAGTATAAAGCTCATCTAGTAATTTTACAATATTTGTATGATCTGCTTAGTACTAAAACTTATCATTAGTAAGCACAATAGTCCTTTGCAGCCTTCTTGTGGTGGAATAGTTGTTGTAAATATTTTTCAGATCCAAGTTCTCATGCGTATTTAATTTATCAGCAAGCTTTTGGGCATTGAGAGATATTTCTTCGACAATGGTTTTGATTTTAAGATCTTTTTGAAGATCAGTATTTTTAACGTACCATGGTGCATTAACTATGGAACGTAGTATTTGGTTCTGAGTTTTTTGAATTCGGTTCATTTTGTCTTTAGCTGTACAGCCCCAAAGTTGTATGCCATAACACCATATTGGCTTTATGATTTGATTATAAAGAAGTAATTTGTTTTCTGTGAGAATCCGGTAGATTTGACTGATTCGTGAGTGATATCCAAATCTATACCAGTGATCGTGCGTGAGTGTGATTGAATTACAATTTTTCGTGCGTGAGCGTGAATCACTACCCGCAACGCTAATCACGATTCGCGAGATATAACGACTCATTCGAAAATCACGACTTAGGGTTGGTATTCTATTCTGCTTTCGGAATAGTCGCGACAAGTTTTAATTGCTTCGCGAGCGAAATTTTTCAGCCATCAAATGTTTTTGTTTCCATACCAAAACACGTTTTTTTATCTGCCCTTATTGTTTTCTGACTTTATTTTTTTCGGAAATATGTAAAAAACCTCACCGTTTAAACCAATTAGACAAAGAAAATTGATGGTAGTCGTAAGCCTCCAAGCGTTGCTAATAAAATTTTTTATGCCATTTTCCTCACTATAAGCAGAGTATTACATTTTCTCCTATTTTTATACCCTCCACCATAAGATGGGGGGTATACTAATTTCGTCATTCTGTTTGTAACTACTCGAAATATTCGTCTGAGACCCCATAAAGTATATATTCTTGATCGTCGTGAAATTTTTTGTCGATCTAGCCATGTCCGTCCGTCTGTCTGTCGAAAGCACGCTAACTTCCGAAGGAGTAAAGCTAGGCGCTTGAAATTTTGCACAAATACTTCTTATTAGTGTAGGTCGGTTGGTATTGTAAATGGGCCATATCGGTCCATGTTTTGATATAGCTGCCATATAAACCGATCTTGGGTCTTGACTTCTTGAGCCTCTAGAGTGCGCAATTCTTATCCGATTGGGATGAAATTTTGCACGACGTGTTTTGTTATGACATCCAACAACTGTGATAAGTATGGTTCAAATCGGTCCATAACCTGATATAGCTGCCATATAAACCGATCTTGGGTCTTGACTTCTTGAGCCTCTAGAGTGCGCAATTCTTATCCGATTGGAATGAAATTTTGCACGACGTGTTTTGTTATGGCATCCAACAACTGTGCCAAGTATGGTTCAAATCGGTCCATAACCTGATATAGCTGTCATATAAACCGATCTTGGGTCTTGACTTCTTGAGCCTCTAGAGGGCGCAATTCTTATCCAATTTGAATGAATTTTGGCACGTAGTATTTTGTTATGATATCCAACAACTGTGCCAAATATGGTTCAAATCGGTTCATAACCTGATATAGCTGCCATATAAACCGATCTGGGATCTTGACTTCTTGAGCCTCTAGAGGTCGCAATTATTATTCGATTTGCCTGAAATTTTGTACGACGGATTCTCTCATGACCATTAACAACGTGTTTATTATGGTCTGAATCGGTTTATAGCCTGATATAGCTCCCATATAAATCGATCTCTCTATTTTACTTCTTGAGCCCACAAAGGGCGCAATTCTTATTCGAATTAGCTGACATTTTATACAGGTCTCCAACATATAATTTAATTGTGGTCCAAACCGGACCATATCTTGATATCGCTCTAATAGCAGAGCAAATCTTTTCTTATATCCTTTTTTTGCCTAAGAAGAGATGCCGGGAAAAGAACTCGACATATGCGATCCATGGTGGAGGGTATATAAGATTCGGCCCGGCCGAACTTAGCACGCTTTTACTTGTTCTTGTTCTTTTCGCCGATGTTTCAAAAAAAAATTTTTTTTCAATTCATGGAAAAATATTTTTTCAACCGTGTAAACAAATTTTTCCGAGTCGTTTTTTCTTGAGTCGTGTGTGAGTAAAATTTTTGTCGTGCATGAATAATTTTTTGGCTCGTGAACGTGGGTGAAAAATCACTCACGCGCACATCTCTACTTGGGAGTATTTTTATCATGAGTTCATCGCCGCTACAGTGAGTTTTGAGATATTACTCGATGTATATGAAAGCGTTTCGCTGTAATTTTCAATAGATGAACTGATCACACAAATCGTTTGCAAACTGTTTGTTTTCTCATATAAAAAACTAGGCGTGTGTGTGTTTACCCATTTACCCATGCAAAATCAACGACGTTGCCTTCGTACGAATTTCGTACTACGAAAGCAGACGACAAGAAAAATACTTTGTCTAAAGCACAATGTAGCCGAATACATGCATTGTACAACGTGCACACACTGAAATCTGAATCAATCATTCTTTTTGCTGAAGGGCTCATTTTTTTGCATTCACTCATCTTGTTGTCTTGTTATCTGTTTTACTCAGTTCTCAATTCCCTCATATAATGTTGTCAAAACGAAGAGTGCAGTTCTTGAAGTACTCTATGATTGTTAGTGTGTCTTGAAGGCAGAAACGAATGATCTTGCGCAGGTCTTTAATCAACTTTTTTTTAATAAAGGCCAATCAATGAAAATACTTTCTTTTTACCAAAAAAAAAAATCAAAAAATTTACCTTTCACATATATATGTAATTTCTATTACCAGGAATATCGTAGTTCCACTCGGTTACTTTCGGGTACAGCTCTTTTTATCAAAAAGCTGCTCAAGTAATATATAAACCACACCGTCTGAAATATCGGGCATTGTATTAAGGATAACAACATGTGCGTAGCCGCCACATGACGAAAGAGTGGCGTCAAGAGGCATTAGATGTAGCATTAATTTCAGTCCATCCGATGGTGTCGTCCTCAGCTCGGCTGTTGTGCACAAACCACGTTTGTGACTTTTGAAGCCCCGTCCATCATACTACAACACCATATAGCATTATAGTTCTGGCAACTGCTGTATATATCCAGTGCATGACGCGCGGTCTTAACCCACATCTTTAGCCAATGTATCCCTTGGTGGGTAAAAAGACGCTGGACTTTCCGATTCTATGCCTTTTTAGAGGGTACAAGTTTTATTGGTTAATGTAATGTACAAGGACATTGAAGTGATCATGTTGCTGTTGTCGTTGCAGCAGTGTGTTGTACACTGAGGATCAATCCGGTACGTACAACCGGCTGCCATGGGATTTGGTGAAGTGTTCATACTAGTCACAAGTTTTCACTTTTCAAGTTGGCATCTGATCTAGCATGTCTTTACCAACAACTTGTTTGACACACCAGCTATTTTCGGCCCAAATGTTCTTTGGCCACACTAAAAATGTTGACACGATATTTTATCACCAAAAACTGATTTAAGCATCAAAGTATTCAAAAGCTTCCTTATCTTTGAAGATCTTCATATCTTGCCCAACATCTGCACAGTAATTGAGTAAAATTAACACTTAATAAACATTTGCTGGCTGACTGACTGACTGACTGGCTTACCCACTGTCAGCATCGTATGAACAAATGGGTTGAAGGCATGTAATATGTTTGGTGCTGCCATGTAACAAATTCGCTCTAATGAATCCTAATGGGAAATAGCGATAGCGATGGTGATGGCGATGACAACGCCAACGTTGGCTGCAGCAAAAATTATGCAATGCAATCAATTGTCAACCAAAAGCTTAAAGGCAATATTTACTACAGTTTTGGTTGATTTTTTCTTTCATGGCATTTTCTTCGGCGTTTAGTTTTTGTCTTCTTTTTATGAGTTTCTTATGAATTGGAAAAAAACACAACCAAACCTGAAGATATGAAATCATCGCAGAAACAGGAATTACAATTATGCGAAAGACATTGCAAGGGGAATGATGTAGGTCCCACATTACGACTCGCAACAATTGGCGAAAAGGCCTTTAAAACCGGGACTGGTCCCCGTTGGCTCCCCTAGTTTCCTTAGTGCCTGCGCCCACGGTGTTTATGAGCTGTTGACTTGTAGTTGGAGTTACCGTACATAAATTAATAGACCCCCTTTATGTAATTCTCTCTGATCCCTCCCCCTACTTCAAACCATTGAAATGAAGAGTTACAATATGTGTGGCGGCCTGTGTTGCCTGCCAGCCTGCTACTGTGCCGACTTTTGAATTTTTTCTCCCCTCGCCTTCGTCTGATTTTATTTATAAACTTCACTACAAGAGTTACAGACTTTGTTACTCATTCATATGCTCATAATCAACATCATACATTTATTTATTTTCCATTTATATCTCAGTCGTAGGGGCTTTCCCCCATTTTTTGTGCAATGCTTGCAAAAGAGACACAATAATGCACAAGGCACAATGGGATCAAACAACGGAAATTGTAGGAAATTTTGAATGCTGCAATGGCAAGGGTGTAGAAATTGCTGAATGGTTTTCAGAAGACATTGCAAATAAATTTTGTTCGAAAATCCATTAAGACAGGATCTGCATTGAAAACATGTTGGTCCCAACTTTAAATATTTGAGACAAAGATAAAGAATTTTCCAACATTATTAAGAACTATTTCCAGCAAGCGGAAATCCCGGCGTTCACGGAGTGCGTAAGATGGTACAGTGTATTGGTGAGATGGACAGGGCAAAAGCAATCAGAAGGGTAATGTCATTGCCGGGAAATAACGTAGTTATGAGGATCGACGACACAGTTCAAGTTAAGGGCGTGGGAGACGAACGGATTTCTGAAACGATCGAAAGGACGGCAAAATTTCTATGAGAAAATCTGTATGATGGCAGTACTTTGCTAACATAGGTGCTATTAAGAAGTTGATCACCATGGCTGTTGGCATAACTATGGGACACAATGATTATATTGGGCATGAGATAGCTTGTGTAGGGCATTTGGAAAATGTTGAGACGTTAAAGCGATTCCTGTGCCATTACCTAGCTTTCGTAGCTTATAGATTCCGAAGGTGTGGATGCAATACCAGACTTAAACCGAGAACAATTAGGGATGATGTGAATGGCAAGCAGTTCCTGAAATATATTTTTACATCGGTCCCTTTAACTCGGCACTCAAATACTCCTCGTGCCATCCTCAGGGAGCGCCTTCTAACACTTCAGGATCGTCCGCGACTTGAGCGTTCTGATTGTTATAGCCCTGAAGACCAGTTTATTGTAAAACAAAAACACTTTAATTGTAAAACTGCTTCGATTATTCCCTTGTGTCTCTCCTACTAGACAGAAAACGTGAGTATTTGGGCGTATAGACTTGTGGTTAGCAAAAATACTCACTCTTTTGCACATTACTTTGTATGTACACAAGAAAATAATCCCAAGCAGACCCATAAGCTTGAAATAATTGCAATTGTGTGTTCGTCACTGGTGTAGACATATTTTCACACACAACATTTTTCCTTTTGTGTTTTTACTGCCTATGGGCAATCAGTATATTGAGCAGCTCAGACAGGTGCGTATGGTAAATTCGGAAAGGGTAAATTTTTAAAGTTTCGGTACAAAAAGGCTAGTATGTCCAATGACAAAAATCATCAAAGCAACACACAAATAGCTGCCAGTTACAAAGAAACACAACAAGAATTTCTATAGCACATACATTGTTTGGTAAGGCTAACCGATAAAGAAACATGCGTCACAAAGTAAGTATTTAAATGTGCGAAAACAACAACAACAATAAAATGTTTGTCTGTTTTATTTATAACGAATGCATTACATCCTAAAACAAAACCATAACGGGTTGTGCGAAATGGAAGGCTTTATAATTGAGCATCAAACAACAAAATAAATCCAAATATACTCTGAAAAATTACCAACTGAGATCTGCTTTTAATTCGTAAAAATTTGAGTTTGAATTATGTTAAAACACTAAATTGGGCTCGGCATCCTTTTCAATATATGCAATCCATTTAAAACGTTTGACGTAAAACTAATTTATAACTAAAGAAAAACTAGTTAAAACCGCGAATAACATGTTTTACATATACCAACAATTAAAGGTATTGTCAGGGTAAAACAAAAACTTTATATTTGTCACAAATTCCTTCAAGAATTTGTCGCGAAAATATATACTTTTATCGTAAACAAAGTCCAACGTTTTTCAGAAAAGATGTTAACTTGGCTAAAATTTGCTTTATGTCAAGCGAAGTATATTTTTTGCGTGTAGAAAGTGTGGATCCCAATGCCTCGTCAATGCCAAAACAACATGTTCTCTGGACTTGTTGTAAAATTATTATGTTGAATTTTTCTCCATATACGTCCACCAAACTACTGAGGCGTAAGTAAGAATTGGTATCACGCACCTGCAGAACCAACCGACTTTCCTCGGATTCAGGCTCTATTTAAAGCCTATGGCCCGTCTACATTGTGTCCAACATATGGTAAGCTTTTCAGTACGCTCCCGAATGTGATAATTTCAATTTAGTTTGACCTTGTACGATATCGAAATGGTTCTGTTGAGGAAACGAGGCGCCTTGAATTGGCCCACCTTCGTCTTCCTCGTGAACCGGCAGATTTTAATCTTCTCTGGTTTTATGTTCAGACCCCTAGGTCTAGCTTAGTCGTATGCCATCTCCAAGACACTTTCGACCCTTCTGCATAGCAGATTTGTACTTCTACCTCTAAGAAGTATTATAAAATCGCTTGCATAATAGACAGGTTTAAAATCCTACTCTGTCAGGATCCGTAGTAGTCTTTATAGTGGTCACCCATAAGAGTGGCTATAAAATGCACGCTGAATGCCTGGTTTTAATCCCGGCGAGATCAGAAAAAAATTTTCAGCTGTGGTTTTTCTCACCTAATGTTGGTGACATTATTGAAGAACTATGCCATGCATAAAAGTCATTTAAAAAGTTTTTCCCAGAGAGGCGTCGCACTGTGGCACGCCGTTCGGACTCGGCTATAAAAAAGGAGGTCCCTTACCTTTGAGCTAAAACTAGAATCGGACAGCACTCATCGATATGTTCATGGGCATAATTTCCATTACTTCTGTCATGGGACCCACAATTTATCCACCCAGTCCTTAACATGTGGCTTTCGGGGTATATTCAAGTCGAATATAGCGTCCAGATGGGACGCCTTCGGTAATTAGCCGCGTAAAACCCATTAGAGTCTGGGAACTTAAACGGTTCGAAGCTCTTTAAGGCCTCCTTTACCATGATATAAGAAACTAGCATCCCGGTGGTCCGCTTCGGTAACCACGTTTTTAATACTCCCTTTTTAGTGTAGGACTTCCGAAAACCTAGGCAGTCACTCAGTTTATAAGGTTATGAAGTTTTGTAATACTTGCGTATAAAATCTGTCCCCTTCCGTAAAGAAAGTTCCAATAATGACAATACATAAGAAAAATCATTAAGTCGCCCAATATATATTGCGAAGGTATAAATGAATCCCAATTTTGAGCGCTTTAGCTGAATTCGTAAAGAAAGTACCATTTTGTATGTTTTAGTACCTTAATGTTCGATTTTGAAAAACAATTTTCTGATCGCCCAAAATGTATCGTCAAGGTGTAGCTGTATACCAATTTTGAGAGCTTGAGATCACTCCGTAAAGAAGTACCGTTTTGTACGTTTGAGTACCTAAATGCACGAATTACAAACAAAGCTTCAAGCCGCCCAAAATTGACTGTCAAGGTGTAGCCGTATCCTAATTTTGAGTGTTTTAGCTCAGTTCGTTAAGAATGTACCATTTTGTACGTTTTAGTACCTAAAAAAATATTCTGGTTGCCTAATATATACTGTCAAGGTGTACTTGTATCCCAATTTTGAGAGCTTTAGCTCACTTACTAAAGAATGTACCATTTTGTACGTTTTAGTACCTAAATGTACGAATAAAAAATATCTTCTAATCGCTCAAAATATACTTTCAAGGTACCAACTACAACACAATTAGTCCGTATTCTTTCACATATTGCACTTTTGTGTAGACTGCGATAGTGTTTGTATAATTGCTCTATTCTCTGTAGCCGAAGACAAGCTTTAACGTACTATTTTGCAGTTTTCTTGGTTGTACCAATTTCAGACCTCTAGCTCCATTTGTAAAGAAAGTACCAAATGGTACCAATTTTGGTGCCAATATATTAAAATTGAAAATAGATTGTTTAGTCACACATCATTTATTTCTAAGTTGTACAAACATGACAAGTTCAAGACATTATCTGAACAGAAAGTACCAAATGGTACCAATTTTGGTACCAAAGTGTACGAATTGTGAATAAATCATTTAGTCACCCATCATATATTCGTAAGTTGTACCTATATGCCAAATTTCGGACCTCTAGCTCCATCTGTATAGAAATTGCCAAATGGCACCAATTACGGTACTAAACGATTTTTCATTTCAACCTCATTATTTTGCAGCGGATGTCTTTTAAGTCAAATTCCAAAATTCTAGCTCTATCCATCCGCCCAGTAAAAAGATCACCAATTTTGTAAATTTTTGGTACTATTTTAGTGCTTAAATATACAAATTTCCAAAAACTCTTATAGTCACCCAATTTAGATTGCCATGGTGTACCTAAGTTAAAAAATTCAGAGCTGTAGGTCTCTTTACAAAGTAAGTATCAATATACCAAGATGATAAGTCCGTGACCAACCACATTGATCTTAAATCCCGTTTTCACCATTTATACCATCGTATCCTATGGTTTGTGCTTCTATCTAGAGCACCAACATGACCGCCGTTATCTCTGCTCTAATCCCCTCTTGCCTCTTGATGGTCTTAACATTCTAAGTCAATTTAACCATGTCCGTCCATCTGCCCGCTTGTACGTCGAAAGCACGATAGGTTAGGTTAGGTTGAAAGAGGGTGCGAATATTAATCCGCCCCATGCCAGTATGGATATGTACCTAAGCCAGTAATCGGCTTGTTGTGCGCTCTAAATACTAAACCAACACGCCTACTTTTGAAGGAGTAAAGCTAGGGATTTGAAATTTTGCACAACAATTTCTAGTTAGAGAAGTTTGCCCCTATTTCCTAATGGAATATTTGTGGGTGAATTTGCATTTGGATTTATTTCCTGTTAGTATAGGTCGTGTTCTGTTTTGACGTTCCAAACCGTCCAAGTCGGCCCATAATCTGATATAGCTCCCATATAAACCAATCGCTCAATTGGACTTTTTGGTATTTGTAAACGTGATATTTATTTTTGACTTCTGACAGTCATGACCAGTATGGTCCATAACTTGATAAAGCTCCTATATATTTGAAAAATTCATTCAAAGAATGTTTCTAACGCAATCCATTCATGATGACCCGGCCGGTATTTCAAGGATTCCAAGGGCCATTCAGGACTTTTTTTGACTATGCCTGTGATTCTGGGGCAAATTAAATCATATTGGCCAAGTCTCCTGAAGAGTGTTCTTCTGTGTCTGAGTAGCTTTACGATTTTGTCTTGTTAGTTTTCACCTTATTTAGGAAGCTTATCGGATGTTTGTCTTCTCTCCACTATAAGATGGGGGTATGCTGATTTCGTCGTTTCGTTTATGACATACCGAAATATTCCCAGCAAACAAACTTGCTGAATTTTCAGCAGCTTTGTAAATGAAGTTGAAGCCAACAGCGCTATTGGTGCACTTGCTTCACTGGTAAAATTATAAGGCAAATTTCCCATTTTAATACGCTTCCAATTTGTATGCAATTCAGCGCATGGAGAAGCGCAAAATAGAGAATAGGAAGTCATTAACATCCTATATTCGTTTAAAATCGCTACATGTTCTGTTGATCGTTAGAGATGCTGCCAAATACACAAACACAGTACAACAATGTATGCAGATAAAGAAGCACCCGCTTACGCTACAGCACAGAAAATTCCCTAGTTTCAGCATTAAATTTTTTTTTAAGAATCCGAATAATCCATTGCGTTAGAATTGTTAGTGCTTCTAATTTTATGAACATTTTTTGTTAGGTTGGTTCAATACCCCTTAAAGTATATATACATATATGCTTGATCGTCATAAAATTTCAAGTCGATCTAGTCATGTCCGTCCGTCCGACATTCATACTAAGAATGGTCCAAATCGGTCCATAAACTGATATAACTTTCATATAAACTTATCTGGCAACATATTTCTAGAGCGTCTGGCGTACGCAATTCGTATGCGATTTACCTAAAATGATTTCTGTTATAACTCCCAATATATATACCAAGTATCCCAGCGAAAAATTTTCATTGAATTGGATGAACTAACATCTGTAAGCATTACAATGAAGTGCAATAGTTTTTTTGCGCTGAATTCAGCGCTAGGTTTCAGTACTTGGTACTTTCAAGGTACCAACTACAACACAATTAGTCCGTATTCTTTCACATATTGCACTTTTGTGTAGACTGCGATAGTGTTTGTATAATTGCTCTATTCTCTGTAGCCGAAGACAAGCTTTAACGTACTATTTTGCAGTTTTCTTGGTTGTACCAATTTCAGACCTCTAGCTCCATTTGTAAAGAAAGTACCAAATGGTACCAATTTTGGTGCCAATATATTAAAATTGAAAATAGATTGTTTAGTCACACATCATTTATTTCTAAGTTGTACAAACATGACAAGTTCAAGACATTATCTGAACAGAAAGTACCAAATGGTACCAATTTTGGTACCAAAGTGTACGAATTGTGAATAAATCATTTAGTCACCCATCATATATTCGTAAGTTGTACCTATATGCCAAATTTCGGACCTCTAGCTCCATCTGTATAGAAATTGCCAAATGGCACCAATTACGGTACTAAACGATTTTTCATTTCAACCTCATTATTTTGCAGCGGATGTCTTTTAAGTCAAATTCCAAAATTCTAGCTCTATCCATCCGCCCAGTAAAAAGATCACCAATTTTGTAAATTTTTGGTACTATTTTAGTGCTTAAATATACAAATTTCCAAAAACTCTTATAGTCACCCAATTTAGATTGCCATGGTGTACCTAAGTTAAAAAATTCAGAGCTGTAGGTCTCTTTACAAAGTAAGTATCAATATACCAAGATGATAAGTCCGTGACCAACCACATTGATCTTAAATCCCGTTTTCACCATTTATACCATCGTATCCTATGGTTTGTGCTTCTATCTAGAGCACCAACATGACCGCCGTTATCTCTGCTCTAATCCCCTCTTGCCTCTTGATGGTCTTAACATTCTAAGTCAATTTAACCATGTCCGTCCATCTGCCCGCTTGTACGTCGAAAGCACGATAGGTTAGGTTAGGTTGAAAGAGGGTGCGAATATTAATCCGCCCCATGCCAGTATGGATATGTACCTAAGCCAGTAATCGGCTTGTTGTGCGCTCTAAATACTAAACCAACACGCCTACTTTTGAAGGAGTAAAGCTAGGGATTTGAAATTTTGCACAACAATTTCTAGTTAGAGAAGTTTGCCCCTATTTCCTAATGGAATATTTGTGGGTGAATTTGCATTTGGATTTATTTCCTGTTAGTATAGGTCGTGTTCTGTTTTGACGTTCCAAACCGTCCAAGTCGGCCCATAATCTGATATAGCTCCCATATAAACCAATCGCTCAATTGGACTTTTTGGTATTTGTAAACGTGATATTTATTTTTGACTTCTGACAGTCATGACCAGTATGGTCCATAACTTGATAAAGCTCCTATATATTTGAAAAATTCATTCAAAGAATGTTTCTAACGCAATCCATTCATGATGACCCGGCCGGTATTTCAAGGATTCCAAGGGCCATTCAGGACTTTTTTTGACGATGCCTGTGATTCTGGGGCAAATTAAATCATATTGGCCAAGTCTTCTGAAGAGTGTTCTTCTGTGTCTGAGTAGCTTTACGATTTTGTCTTGTTAGTTTTCACCTTATTTAGGAAGCTTATCGGATGTTTGTCTTCTCTCCACTATAAGATGGGGGTATGCTGATTTCGTCGTTTCGTTTATGACATACCGAAATATTCCCAGCAAACAAACTTGCTGAATTTTCAGCAGCTTTGTAAATGAAGTTGAAGCCAACAGCGCTATTGGTGCACTTGCTTCACTGGTAAAATTATAAGGCAAATTTCCCATTTTAATACGCTTCCAATTTGTATGCAATTCAGCGCATGGAGAAGCGCAAAATAGAGAATAGGAAGTCATTAACATCCTATATTCGTTTAAAATCGCTACATGTTCTGTTGATCGTTAGAGATGCTGCCAAATACACAAACACAGTACAACAATGTATGCAGATAAAGAAGCACCCGCTTACGCTACAGCACAGAAAATTCCCTAGTTTCAGCATTAAATTTTTTTTAAGAATCCGAATAATCCATTGCGTTAGAATTGTTAGTGCTTCTAATTTTATGAACATTTTTTGTTAGGTTGGTTCAATACCCCTTAAAGTATATATACATATATGCTTGATCGTCATAAAATTTCAAGTCGATCTAGTCATGTCCGTCCGTCCGACATTCATACTAAGAATGGTCCAAATCGGTCCATAAACTGATATAACTTTCATATAAACTTATCTGGCAACATATTTCTAGAGCGTCTGGCGTACGCAATTCGTATGCGATTTACCTAAAATGATTTCTGTTATAACTCCCAATACAGGGTGGCTGATGAAAGCCGCTACCAAAAAAAAATGTAATAACTTTTTTTCTATTTAATAATAATAATTTAATAATTAATTTAATTAATTAATTAATTAATTTAATTAATAATAATTTAATAATTAATTTAATAATTTAATTTAACATGAATAAAAGAAAAATGTATTCCATACACCGAAAAAAAAAATGTAGCAATATTCATCATTGTAGCAATATTCATCAGCCACCCTGTATATATACCAAGTATCCCAGCGAAAAATTTTCATTGAATTGGATGAACTAACATCTGTAAGCATTACAATGAAGTGCAATAGTTTTTTTGCGCTGAATTCAGCGCTAGGTTTCAGTAATAGTGTTGGGAAAAAGATACTAATTCTACCGTGTTCATAATTCCGATGCAAAAAACTCTATAGGTGAAACTAGCGCAAGTCGGCGCACTAACGCAAGTGGGTGCTTCCTTTTCCGCATACAAAGTTGCAGTTTTTGTACTTTTTACACAATCATTAACGAACGACAGAACATGTAACGATTCTAAACGAACATGGGATTGATAACAACAAATCACTAAAGACCTCAACCACACATGCCCTCCTAACACTCACTAGCAGGGTCACAGAGGGTTCTAATGCCCGTTGTGCTACAATCGCGGTGGGATTGAACTCCGAGAAGGCGTTCGATACCGTCTGGCAGGAGGTATTGTAAGGAAGATGAGAGATTCATATGGTTTCGATGAGCACCTATGTAGGTTGGTCTTCAACTACCTTAAAGCAGGACCCCTTGCTGTTTCTATCGGATAGGCGACCTCAAGAACGAAGGAGATAGTGGCAGGAGTCCCGGAGGGCTCGGCGCTGGGTCCAGTACTTTATAATTTATACTCTTCTCATATATGCCGATGACATACTGGTGGCATCCCACCACCCCAGGGCGAAAAATCAGCTTACCATGCCTGTGGCTTTTTTCAGGCGTAGAGGTGGCCTTAGGGTGAAACTGATTGTGTATAAGTAGCAGGTGGTCAGGCCGGTCCTGTCATATGCGCATCCGGTGTGGGCGTTCATATCATCTATGCAAATAGAAGAAGCGCAGCGAATCGAGCGTCGTATGCTCAAATGCTGCCTTGATATGAGGAGGTACCTTCCAATCGGCAGGTTTATCGTGGGGGTAACATTCCCAGAATAGATACCTTCATACCATCTGCCGCCTTAGACGTTATCCGACCCATTCGAACGGACTTGTCCGAGCATTATATACCTTTTGAATAGATTTTGTTTAGTTTGATTTTGATTTTGCATTTCGTACTTCTATAAGCGCTGAATTGCATACATAGTGGAAGGCCATTCAAATGGGATATTGGCTTTTAAATTCACCAGTGAATTTAGTGCAACATTAGATATGAGTGGCTTGAACGTCCCTTACAAAGCTGCTGAAAATTCAGCGAGCTAGGATGCTGGGATTATTCAACTCAATCTATAACTTGTTAAACTCCCATATAAACCGATTTCCCAATGTTACTTTTTGAGCATATTAAGGGGGGCAATATTATCCGATTTGTCTAAAATGATGCACAATGACTTCTATTATCACTTCTAACAGCTATGCTAAGAATGGTCCAAATCGCGCTATGTTTAGATATAGCTGTCATATAAAAAGATCTCTCGATTTTAATTTGGCAGCCTCTAAAAGGTGCAATTGTTACACGAACTTAAGGCTCTATTATGATGATGGTATGATACAAACAAAACTAACATATGAAAACCACTTTTCAAAATAGCACATGTAATTTTTTCGATTATGCTTTGTCCTTCTGACAAAAGCATAAAGAAATCAGCTGTTTTTGTTGTCAGTCGACTGTAATCAACCGCATATTAATGATTTAACTAGCTTTTTCACAACTTTAATAATTTTTGCGCACAAAAAAATCCGCTTTTGCTCAAATTTTTAGGTTATGTCATACGAAAATAAAATACAGGTGTGATAGCAAAAATGATGAATCGTATGTAAATTGACAATTTTGACAAACAGTTTCAATTACATGTGAATACAAAAAGTGACATGTCATAAGACATGCCGCGTAATAGCGCCATTAACACGCTTTTACTAGTTAAGTTTAAAATCGATTTTTTAAATTATGTCCCTTAACATTCTCCCACAGTGCAATGGGGGCATAGAGTTGATTATGTTGCTTTTGGTATTTGAATATTTGATTTTTTTTTTGTTTAGTATCCACACCAACTACCGTACCGATATGGAGTATTTCCCCCCCACCCAACTGTCCCGGGAGTACAATTTTAAACATACACGCAACATATGTCTTTATGTGACTATAAATCATAGCTACGCAGCATTAATTTAAGTCTATTCGCTGGCGTTTGTGCCACATAAAATTGTCTGCAATCCTCCGCAACAAATGCAGCTGGCACATCATCAAAAGTAACTATCAGCAATGTCGTTAAATATTATGCACTATTTTATTTATTAATACATTTATTGTGCATATTTCAGAGTGGGGTGACTGCCATGTGAAATTGAATGAAATCGATTGGTCATTGAAAACTTTTTGCTTTTATTATAATCCGATTCCGAAAATTTTTACAGACCGATTGGGATGGTAGTTATCATTAAAGAAAAACTCTAGAAACTGGTTATAATTAGCTAAACAATATCAATGTTATTACTTTAACTTCCAGAAGACATTGAAAATTCTATACAAAGACCTTCGTAGTCTAGAAGTATAATATTTTTGTTGTATTAGATGTTTTTCACCACCCGTCATAGGCTGGGGGATTACTAACTTCAAGTATTGTTTGAAACAGTCCATAATTCGATATAGCTTCCGGTCAATTCATTGGCCTATACATTCATTGATTTACATTTTAACACTATTGATTTCAAAATTCTTGTCCATTTTCCAATAAATTTTAAATAAGGTCATTGCTAAGTTTGTATCTTTTCCGGAGAAGGTCTGTAAGAAAACTTTGCAACAACACTACTAGAAAAATATTTGTGATTTAAAAACAACGATTATGTTACATCTAAGAATAACAGAAAGGCCGAGTTCTCATATGAGCATTTAGAATAAATTGCTTCCGTTCCCATTGCTCTTACCCCCGCTTTCCCATTGGTTATTTAATATATCCCCACAAATTATACGCTTTTCTCCACTACACGAGTAGAGATCCTTAGACATGCCAACTTTTACACGATATTATATTTGTTATACATTTTTTCACTTGATTGCTACTTTCTTGGGAAAATTAATTACAAAAATAACAGCGATAAAATTGCAGCAGCATCAACTACCATGATGTGATGGATTGCTAATGACGTCGTTTAATGGTTATTTGATAAACAACACTTTAGCATTTCTTTTCAAGTTTTCAGTTTGTTGCAACAAATTATGGGGCTGCTTTCAGCTTTGCTTCCATATAGTGTGAGAAAATTGTGGCGCTTTATATGGGTGGGAATAAACGTAGCATTTCCTATTTTCTTGATTTATTATTGAATGCATAGAATCAACTATTAGAAAAATTTGTGACACATATTTTGGTTAGGTAGGAGGCTGTGAGAATTCTTACATCTCAGTACATAATGAAAATTATGTTTAAATTCAAATTGCTGTGCAAACATATATTAAACCAGCTATAGTTATATCACTTGGACCATAGCACTGGATAATGAAATGACATCGGAACACCGTCCAGTATTATGTTCAATATCTGCTAGATTACGACAGGATCATTCACCAACTTTTTTGCATAAATACACAAACTGGAACACCTTCCAGGACGTTATTAATGGCGGTATAAATATTTGTATAAGAAATTATCAGCCCTATTCTGAATATCAATTCCCTGGGAGTTTTTTTCCCCTTTTCCCCTATTCTGAATAACTTATTCTAAACAAAGTTCGAAAAAGATAAATGTCTCCCAGGAAAAAAGTATGTATTCTGAATCGAAATAAAAGGGAGAATGAGACGATAAAATTTGGGAAAAATTCCCCTAAAAATGGACGGGAGTTAGTATGAAAAATTATGAATTTAATCGTTTTTTTTTTAATGTTACCACTAAATGTTACCACTTATTATTTACGAACCAATGTACGGCATTTTTTTGTTCACGTAACTTTTTCATTTCATTTTTAGCAAAAACAAGGACAAATTTTGCTAGGTTCTCCCGGCTTAAATATGTCCTGTACCCACCACATAAAATTTTCAGATATATTGACAATAAAAGGCGAGAATTCTTGAATTGGTATATGAATATACACAGGTATGTTGTTGTAGCCAATAGTAGTGTTGTACACTTAGACAGCAGACCTTGCCAATAAAGGACTGCATCGGGTTAATCCGGTACGTACAACCGGCTGCCATGGGAGAAACATAGGTATGAAGATAAGTGTTTCATATTTTGATATTCTAAGTCATGCTAAAAGGGGTCCCTTATCATTGGGCGTAAAGTAGAATCGGTTAGCACTCATTGAAATGCAAAATGCCTTCTACCTGTTCCTCAATGGAATCTTCGTGGGCAAATTTGCCACATTACATTCCAGACTATCAATTACTCAAGAATACTTGGTGCAACATTCGGCAGAATTTACGCCACAGGAATATAAATAAATCCATAAGTCGCTTTTCGGCAGCACTATATCCAAGAGCCGTCCCAACCAACAAGAAAAGCAGCCGCCGCCCAGAAATGTCAATTAGATCTTTTTCATAAAAGTAGTTCTAGTTCCATAAAAGTAGCCCTTTAGATAAAGCAGCGTATTAGGCGGCATTCATAACTACGAAATAGGAGCAAACCTTTATACTACTCACTAAAGTAGTTCTGCCCAAGAACGACTCGGTAGATTCAGCCACTTAAACTCCTCTTGGCATGGGAAAACGCGAACATCTACCAGACCACTCTGGAAGCTTCTAATTCTAGCCATTGATTTTTGGAAGAAAACGGAAAGTTGTTATCACAACTCAGAAATATCGTAACAAACTGTAGGCCATAACTATGCACTATTAAAATACAAAAAGTAAAACAAACATTACAAAAGCAACACTTAACAAGTCTATAAACTTTTTCAACAACATTTATAACTTCTTTTTGCTTATTTTTCCATTTTATGTTCTTTTTCCCAAAAAATAATAGTCAAATGTTTAGCCAAACTAAATCAGCTGAAGCAAAACAACTGTTTTCGAAAATTCGATGTTCCCTCTCCCCATTCAATCAGAAAAGGAGGATTTTATTCGAGGGAGCAATTAATCCCCTCAAAACATCTTAAGACCACAACGAAGCAGAGTGAAAGAAAAGAGATACGGTCCAATAACTTTTCTTAACGTACGTTCTATAGCAATGCTGCAAATTTTTAGTCGGTGGCATTGATGAAAAAATAAATGCTATAAAGAATTGTTAAATCTTTTGGATAATATGCGGCCTTGTGATAAGCGTTTTTGGAAAATAAGCTGATCTCGTAGATGTAAGGAAAAAAAAATATACCACACTTCACAAATGGGAATATGAAATTTTTATCGGACTCAGATAAAGCAGAACAACTTGCACGGGTATTTCATAACCCTCACGGGCTAACATTACCTTACATCCATTCGGTTGACCAGGAAGTAAATCGAACAGTTACTGCTTTCAAATCGGTGCCACCTGTCAAAAGGATATTATACCAATTTCATCAGAAGAAGTTTCGATTCTAATAATTCGGCTGAAATCTTCAAAAGTTTCAGGAGTTGATGGCATAACAAATACAATCTTGAAAAAGCTTCCTATCAAAGCTGAAGAATATTGTTCTAAGCGCTTCAAAATATGATACAGAGATTTTCTGTCAAACACTCCAGGTACTGTCTCATCTGCTTTAGCAAGTACCCATGCTTCTGAGCCATTCAACAGCACGGGTAATACGATTGTCTTGTATAGTGTAATCTTCATCTGTCAGGTCTTGTTTGTAAACTGTTTACCAAAGTGTCATCTGTTTGCCAGCATTATTTTTCGTTTTATTTCAAAACTGGTATCATTTGTTTAGTTTACGGTAGTCCGAGGAAAATGAAGTTGCTGGTTGGGCGGATGAATATCCGCACCCTCTTTTCAACCTAACCTAGTGGTTTCGCTCTGCGGCGCACCATTCGGACTCGGCAATAAAGAAGAGTTCAATGAAAACCTTGACCTAAAACTTGTATCGGACAGCACTAATTGATATGAGAGGAGTATCCCCGCTGTTCCTTGATGAAATGTTTATAGACAAATTTGCAATTTTTGTCAAAAATTAAGAGTGTGCATCGGCTTGACTGCGCAATCTGACTAGTAGAACTACTGGAAAAACATGTCTCCTTCTCAAAAAAGGACACAAGTCAGTAGTATATGTAAACTACAGAGGAATAAGGCTCCTTCCGGTTAGCTACAAAATTGTATCAAGCGTTCTATATGAGATTGAAGTTTAATGTCAATGAGATTATTGGGCCTTTTAAGTGTGGTTTTAGGTTTGGTTAATACGCTTTTGCATAGATAATCTGTTTACTCCAGTTCCTAGTAAAGACAGTTAGTGATCGGAGATAAGACCAAATTATAGGAGTCAACAATCAAAGGTGCCACTAATCTCAAACCAATGATGTCAGTTAAGCTTTAGCAAAAGCTAAAGAATGAGCTCAAGAAATCACTGAAAGTTTGCAGAAAATCTTTTCGTTTATCAATGATTCTGTTAAAAAAATAAATTGTTGAGATTCCATTGCAGGATATTATGCGGCTTTAGACCATTGTTTAATGCTTTCTATTCAAAGAATGGTATTGCAAAAAACATTTAAAGGTCAGTAAGTTGTGTTGCTGTTAGAAGCATTTGGCTGGTAATACCGCATCGCGATTTCAATTTCGACTATTAGCAGCGGTCGATGTCAAATGGATCATGGTGTTTTACAACCATACCAACTAGAATAGACTGTAGAGCTCACATAATGCACAATTTTTAACTAATATTTGTTTGTATATTTAGGCCCGTTGTTTGTTTTTTCATGGAGGAGTAAGAAACCATCGCGTAATGGGATAGAAATGGAAAAAAGTTAAGAAAAAACTAACAGAGATACCATTATAATTTTTTATGAGTTTTGCAGATAAAAGTGTCTTTTATTTATACAAAATAAATTTAGTTGAAGGGCATACCAAACTTCTTTCAAACCAGCAAAAATTAAAGCTTCAGGGAATCGAAAAAGAAAGATCGAGAGACCGCTTTACATGACAGCTATATCAGGTTATAGACTGATTTGTACTTGGCACAGTTGTTGGGAGTCATAGAACACGTTATGCAAATTTCAGCCAAATCATACAAAAATTGCGGCTTGTAAGGGCTCAAGAAGTCAAATCGGGAGATCAGTTTATATGGGAGCTATATCTGGTTATAGACCGATTTGGACCGTACTAGGCACAATTATTGGAAATCATAACAACATTGCGGCTTGTTAGGGCTCAAGATGTCAAATTGGGAGATCGGTTTATATGGGAGCTATATCAGGCTATAAACCAATTTGGACTAGGCACAATTATAACAGAACACTACATGTAAAATTTCAGACAAATCGGACAAAAATTGCGGCTTACATGAGCTCAAAAAAATCAAATCGGGAGATCGGTTTATATGGGAGCTACGTCTAAATCTGAACCGATATGGCCCAGATCGACACAGAGCGTCGAGACGATCAAGAATATATATACTATTTGGGGTCTCAGACGAATGTTTCGAGGTGTTACAAACGGAATGACTAGATTAGTATGGTGATGGGTATAAACACCAAAAATAAAATCTGCCTGATTTTTTTTTAAATTCCCAAAATGCGGGCAAAGATGATTTCAGAATCGGCATTTTTTAGTAAATCTTATGCATGTGTTTCTTACATGATGTAAAAACAATATTAGCCCGAATATCAGATTTCGGCTTTGTATTTTGGGAATTCAAGGGGGGTTTCCAATTTTTTAATAAAAAATTGACTATTGGAGCATACTGCAGCAAATTCATTGCAAATTCCAAATCATGAATGAAAATCGAACCACAAACGCCTTTGTAAATTGTAAATTACGAAGTAATCTCGGCCAAAATTTCAACAAATAAAAATTGAAACTCATATACGTATATCCGAAATTAGTGGATATATTGTCTACCTATAGCACTATCTAGCAAACACAAGAGTTTTTAAAAATCGGACCACAAATGAACATTTGACAGCCCGAACAATTTTTCGAAATGCCGAGGTGACTAACTTTAGGGGCCCATTATCTCGATAACACCTCAGCTTTAACCATTTCAAATTTCAAAGAAATATCTTTATACATATTTTTTAGTAGTTTTTTTTTTTCGTTTCCATCCCATTGTACATCGGTTTATTTTTCTTTTTTTGCTAATGTTAATAAAAACTAATATTACGAAATATTTAATCTGCCCATAGTAGCATATCATTTTCGGCTGACTTTTTCTACTAACCCTTAGTTAACTAAGAAGTTCACTTTCAAGGATATATGCCGAAGCCTATTACATAATTGTTTAACATGTCTAGATTACAAGATTTATTGTACAATTTGTTGGTATACACAAAACTGTTTTTTCAATGTGTAACAAACAGTTTTAAGTCCTTTCGTATTCATCTTAAATATGAAAATGTTTCTTTGTCGATTTAGAGAGTTCCGTAAAAAAAAACAATCTTGAACTCATCATTTTTCTTCTCAATGACAAGGATGATTTGCAGTTGGAAAATAGAAAAAACTGGAAACTTACCTTCAAACTATTGTAAGGTCTCTCCACCTTCAATTTGGCATTAATGCCATCACGACTTTCCTGCTGCTCATCTGGTGGCAATGAAGTCATCGATACTGAGGTTTTCATATTAGATAACGATGACGATGAATCATGACCATGCATGATGTGACCAAGACATTTGGAAGATTTATTGCGTTTCTTCTTGGTTTTCTGTGACAGCGATGAAGAAGCCGAAGCCGAGCCTAGATGCAATAAAATTGATTTATTTTCAGCCGGTTTCTGGGGAGTTACAAATTGATAGGACGCACTAGGGGAGGAGGACATTGTTGCAGTGGATGCAGGACCGGCTGCAACATATGTGCCATTTGGGGGGATATCATTAGCTAAGTTTGCAGTTGAAGTTGTTGTTGTAGTTGCTGTTGCAATTGTTGTTGCATTATTTAATTGAGTGGATGACGAAGAGGCATTTGGAGAATTTCTTGTTACTTCTTCGGACATTATGGCCGCTTGTTCAGTCTCTTGGTTGCTCATTTCATTTGAAGCTGCTCCAGCTATAATCGATGGCTTTGCCTCTATTGTTGAGGAGGAAAGTGTTGTCTGCTCTTCTTTATTTTCTACTTTTGCTTCTTCTTCTTCTTCAGCAGAACAACCTGCAGAGTGGAGCGGAGGTAAATTACAGTCTATTGTGTTTTCAGCCATTGGCAAATTAACGTTTGACGTTTCGTTGTTGTTGTTGCTATTGTTACTTTCATTGGCAGGGTTATCCATGTTGTTGTTATTTCAGCTATTATTCTCATGTAAGCCAGCCTTACAACAGTGTTGCCATATTTACCAACTCACAGTTATACTTCTGCAAATAAAAAACAAAGAGAACGGGAAAACCACATCAAATAAATACCCATTTTCATTAAAGTATCTTAACGGAAGTAAAGAATGCCATGGCAATTCATTGATGTCTAGGCTTTACAACTAAAGTTGAATTTTAATTAGAAAAATTAAATAAAGGAAGTGTTATGGTGGCTGGGCGTTGGTATATATGTGCCAAGAAGCCATCAACAAAACACCTTACAGCGAAAAATAAAAAATAAAAAGTGGAGAAAAACACTGCACTCATTCTAGCGTAGCACTAATGGGACAGAGGTGGCGTAGATTAGAGGAAATAAAATAGTTAACAAGTTAGAATGTATTATCGCTGCCCGGGTAGAACTTTGGATGCCTACCAGTATGATGGGTATATGAATAATGCATAATGCATAATTCTTACCTTATACATCCTGAAACTTTTTGACAGATTTCTGTTTTAACGTTTTTCATGACTTATTTTTTTGACATTAGGTTAGGTTGTGTTGAAAATTTAAGTTAGGAATTCCGTCCTACTTACAGAATTCTTAATTGTTTTTCATGCCACTCCCCTAAGTTGGTTCATGTCTGCTATTGTGTCCCCTCCTAAATGCCGGTATCTGTTAGCTCGTAGTCCTATGCGTCCCGTTATGATATCAATAGCTATACTGACCTCTTTCCTACTTCCTTTCAGTAATAGCCTCGTCTTCTCAGGTATCCGATCGGAAACCTCTTCCCTTCCTTCCAGGTTCCCTATCGTCACCTCGATTATACTGCGATGGTATAAGCTGCTCCCATCCTCAATCCATTCTCCCATCGCCTCAAGTCTCGTAGCCGTAGTGGCTACGTGCTAGTAAGCACGTGCTGTATATTGCAGTTGTCAGACCTATAATGTTTCATTGTGTGGTGGGGCGGTACTTCAAAAATCCACATACTGTTCAATACTCAGCGGGGTCAGAAGGATGGTTTGGGATCAAAGCCACATTAACCACGAAGCCATTCCTTATACTGTCTTTAATGCTATAATAAATGCACTAAACATCGTGGCTAGAAAAAGGTTACACTGCACAATTCGAACAGTTAAGCCGAATATGACATTTGTGGCCGGCTTCAGATAGGTAAGATTATAAGAGGCAGTCTGTATTTAGACTGCTTCATCCATTGTGATCATTACGTCTTTTTCGCCGAAATGTGGTCGTTTGACGCTTGAGATTTTTGGTTGGAATCCCTTTACGATTTTTTTTGAATGTATCGCAAATTGAGAGAAGTTTTTAAAAATTATTGAAGTTTTGTCCTTAATATATTTTTGATATTTAAAAATTTTATCTAGAGAAAAAAAGATAGGCAATATTTCATTGAAATATTTTTCAGGGAAATTATCGAAATTTTTATTCCATTTTATTAAAATTGTTGTCTAAGAAAATTTTTTGTTAAAATTTTGTCTTTAAAGAATATTTTATTGCAGTTTTGTTTTCATACATTTTTATACCCCCACAATGTGATGCGGGTATACTAATTTCGTCATTTTGTTTGTAACTCCTCGAAATATTCGTCTAAGACCCATAAAGTGTATCGTCATGACATTTTAAGTCGATCTAGTCCGCTCGTCCATCCGTCCGTCTGTCTGTCGAAAGCACGCTAACTTTCGAAGGAGTTAAGCTAACCGCTTGAAATTTTATTAGCGTAGGTCGGTTGGCATTGGTAATGGGCCATATCGGTCCATGTTTTGATATAGCTGCAATATATTCCGATCTTGGATTTTGACTTCTTGAGCCACTAGAGGGCGCAATTCTTATTCGATTTGGCTGAAATTTAGCATGATGTGTTTTTTTATCTCTTCCCACAACTGTACCAAATATGGTTGGAATTGGTCTATATATCTGTAAACCGATCTGAGATCTTGACTTCTTGAGCCTCTAGAGCGCGCAATATCAGGATAGCTGTCATATAAACCGATCTGAGATCTTGACTTCGTGAGCCTATAGAGTGCGCAGGTTCTCTCGGTTTCTCTCGTGACCTTTAACATACGTGTCAAATATAGTCTGAAATGGTTTATAGCCTGATACAGCTCCCATATAAACCGATCTCCCTATTTTACTTCCTTTTTTTTAATTTCTGTTTTAGAGAAAAATTCTTCGGAAAGTTGTCTTGACAAAAAAAAAAATTTTATTGAAATTTTGTATTCAGAGAAAATTTAATTGACATTAAGAAAAAATTTATTAAATTCTTGTCATCGGAGATTCCACTAATGAACGGGGGAGACCTCTCTCATATCAATGAGTGCAGCCCAATTAATGTGTAAGGTCAATGATAAGGGGCTTCCTTTTTATGCTGACTCCGAACGGCGTGCCGCATTGCGACACCACTTGGTAGATAAGTTTTAACATGGCAGGATACCTCACAAATGTAGCCAGCATTAGTAAGGGGATAACTACCGTAGAAAATTTTTCACTATCAAACATATAATCACAAGAGAACAACGGCTGCGTTGGCTAGGTCATGTTGTCAGAATAGACGAAGAAGCTCCAGCAAAAAAGTCTTTTGAAGGCAAACCGAGACTACCAAAAGCCCGATGGAAAGATCAAGTGGTGGGAGACACCTCGAAACTTGGTGTCAGAGATTATAAAATTAGCGCAGAAGATCGAGGCGCTTGGAACTCTATTTTACGTTCAGCTTGTGCAACAGATGTTCTGTCATAGTCAATTAAAGTAAAGTAAATTAAGTCAAACTCCTTCAGTTTGATATATAATTTAACCATTGACAACGCTTACAAATTATTGAATTTTCTTATCAAAATGAGTGCTCTGTTCAAAAACTTCATCGCGCGCTCTTCCATTTTACGACGAAGCTCGTTTTTTGCTCAATGGGTACATAAATGAGCAGAATTGTCGATTTTGGAGTGAAGATCAGCCAAAAGCATTGCAAGAGCTACCAATGCATCCAGAAAAAATTAACAATTTGTTGCGGTTTATGGGCTGGTGGCATCATTGGAGCGTACTTCTTCAAAGATGGCGCTAATTGCAACATAGCTGTGAATAGTAAGCGCTACCGTTAGATGATATCCAACTTTTTGTTGCCCAAAATGCCAAAGCTTAACTTGCATGACATGCGGTTTCAATAAGACGGTGCCACATGCCACATAGCACACGTAACAGTGGACTTATTGAGAGGCGAGTTCGGTGAACATTTTATTTCACGTTCGGGACCGGTCAATTGGCCGCCTAGATCGAGCGATTTAACGCCTTTAGACTATTTTTTGTGGGGCTATGTTAAAGCTCATGCCCATACAGACAAGCCCGCTTCAATTGATGCATTGGAAGACAACATTGAAGCATTTATTCGTGAGATACCAGCCGAAATATTGGAAAGAGTATGCCAAAATTGGATCAAGCGGATGGACCATTTGAGGCGCAGTAACGGTCAACATTTGCATGAAATAATCTGCAAACATTAGATTATATGGCCCGTACTATCGATTCAAATAAAGATTTCATGCATTTTTCTGAATTTTATGATTTTTGTTTTTTTTTTTTTTGAAAAACTTTCCTATAGCTCTTAAAAAATCACCCTTTACGATATGCTGATTCAAGCAGAGTATATCTCCCCAAACTAAGTAGCCAGTTTAACGGACACAGCTTGCCATGTCCTGATGTACATCATCAGGACAATTTAAAGGAGTAAAAAGCTTTATCGCCTAAAGGTTTTTTTGAATAATATGCAATTTTTCCAACTACTTCCGAAGAATGTCTTCCAGTGATAACCTCTTCTGGAACCGATAAATGTGTATCAACTAGTGTGACCTCACTAGATATTGTCCATACATTCTCTAACTTCTGAATGTTTCCTGCAATAATTGGTTTGGAGGCTAGGATCTTCCGTAGTCGGATATATCTTCTGCGAAGCTACAGAAATCCCCCAGCGTTTCTTCAGCTTTAGACGTCCCGGTCGTGTGGTGCTTTTTTGGCTGTCGCCCTACTGAAGAGTTTTCGCAACTCTTCCTTAGACCAACCAGTTCTGGGGCCACAACGGCAGTCCCTGTTGGCTCTATGACATACAGACTTAAGCGAGTCATTAAGGGCTTTTCTGATCCGCTTGACCATTATATCAATGTCCAACGCAGTTTCAACTTTCTTTTAAGGTAGCCACCTTCTTTCCTAGCCGAGGGACAATGATCAAAGAAGTTGTGGTCATCCATTCACATATCCTTCCGCTGATATTCTTCGTCACAAAGGAAATTTCATTGGATAACCATGGTGGGATCCAATATTTGATGGTAGATTCGCTCTCGATTGACCTTCATAAATTTAGAGTGTTTTGGATCTGGTGAACCTGACAACTCCCCACACATTTAATTATTTTCCACGCCACTGATAAATTGCATGGCTGGCTGCATGCTTCCATGAAAAAAGCCCTTTCAAATTATTCGCTAACAGCAGCAACATTTGTGAAAATTTAATGGGAAACTTTTGTTGTTTTGCTGTTTTGTTTTTGTTATTTTGTTTCTGTTCTTGCTGATGGCTGTCGTTAGAGAGAAACTCAAGCGTACATAAAGTTCTTAAATTACACCTCAAGTGTAGAGAATAACGCTGCTAACCAAACGTCCAAACCAACCAACCAACTATCAACACACTAAGTGACCGAACGAACCAAAGACCGACTACCAACCGTCCTAAATACTTAAGACGCTAGTAAGCACTTTATGACAGAGGTCTTAGCATGGTTTTTGGCGGGTTTGTTTGTGCTTAGTTGCAAAGTGGGATAGGGAAACCCTCCTTTACCCTGGTGTCTCGAAGGGTAATACATCAAGCAACCGACTGATATTTACCATGAATTATCAAACTCTTAAATCGTTTACGATAAACACCCTCTTCCAATAGAAGCATAGAATTGCAAGACTCTCTTAACCATCGATTATCAACTCCAATGGCTACAATACAGAAAAAACTTGAGAAACCAAAGCAGACTTGGTTTCTTCATTGGGGACAATTGCCAAAGAGCCAGAAAAGAGGGGGAATGTTGGCTTGAATGGATTATTTTCGGGTGCTCAACCACAAGTGATAGACAGACCACAAACATCAAAAGTGCTTGCTTCCAGCTATATTGGCTCCAACTTTGAAAAGCACACGACGCTAGAATTTTACTGAATTGATTACAAGTTTATCTTGGGGCCGCCTTAAACTGGCGACTACCTAAAACTCCAGAAACAAAAACAAAACAGTCTATGTGACAGGGGGACAATACGACACGACAACACCACCAACCAAACAACACTCACATCAACTTCACTTCACATCAAAATCGAAAACAAATTCAAATTCATTGGTTTGGGGTTTTATTGCTATTCGGTTGGATTAGAAAAATTGTATGTCGTATGCACAGTGACACATCATTTTAAATTGGTAAAAATGATAAAATTAAAAAATAGGGATATTTTTGAATGGCATTGGTTGAGTGAAAACAGTGCTTTGACAATGGGTTTGAGCGCATCTTACACTTGAATATTTCAAAGCGTTTTTTTGTTTAAGAAAAACGCTTTTATGAAAATAAGACAACAATTTGTTACAATTGCCATCTTAATTGGCCATTCATTAAAAAATAGTACCTATTTAAGGTAACCTTTTCTTTAAGTTTGTTTAATTTGATTCCAATAGGCTTAATTGTTATTTAATGAGATCTCCATGTAATTATATGAGACCACTGTTTGCTTTGTTTAGTTAATTGTCTCTGTATTACTAAAGTATTTTGAACACACACAAACACACGTAACTAGCTTTGTGCAAAATTAGCAATAAATATTCACATAAATATGTACAAATAACACACATGAACTGTAAACATAGTGGTTTATTGTTTGTTCAAGCGGTGAGAAACAAACTCGGCTAAAATGGCAAAATATTGGCTTAGTGGTTGTGTGTAATATCGGTGTCTCCCTGCAGACATACTGAAAATGTGTACTCTGGAACTCTGAGTTCATATTCGTAGCTGTAAAATAGTTTTCAAGGCATGAGTTACAAAACAACGGACATATTGGTGTTTGGACAAAATGTGTGTGTGCGTGTGTTCTCTTTGTTGCCTTGAATGGAAAATGAAGTGTTGTCAATACATTGTTGAAAAAGGGCATTCATTTATAACACAACGCTACTACAGTAGTAGAGAATGTTACAATTTCATGCATTTGTTTGCAAGGCCGATGAGCAAAATAGGTAAGTATCAAATTCAAATTGCTCACTAATTCATTAGCCAGGTTCATGCGTCACTTAACTGTCCGTCTGTCTGTTGATATCAAGTTATAGTTATTAAAAATAAAGCTATCGACCTAAAATAGGTTTCAATGGCAAAGCAAGTTCGAAAGAGGGCTATATCGGACTATGTCCGAATGTAGCCCCCATGAGGATTAGACAAATTATAACCTGGATGTCAACGTTGCGCAGAAGTTAGCATGTCCGCCTACGACGCTGAACGCCTAGGTTCGATTATCCCCTTCTTATGCTGGCGACATTTGTGAGGTGCTTTGCCATGTAAAAACTTCTCCCTAAAGAAGTGTCGCTTTGCGGCACGCTTTTCGGACTCGGCCAGAAAAAGGAGGACCCTTATCATTGAGCTTAAACTTAAATCAGACAGCACTCATTGATGTGTGAGAAGTTTGCTCCTGTTCATGGGCAAACCCCCATGCCCAAGACAGTTCAAATTGGACCATATTTTGATATGGCTACCATATAGACAGGTCTCTCGCACGATCTTAAACAAATAAATAGTACAACGGATCGCAGGAGACTGAAAATTCCGCTGCCACGATCAAAACAGGAAGCGAAGGCGTCGAAACGTGAACCGACAAGCCGACACCGAAGAACCTGCGTATGGAAGAAATACGAATCTGTGCGAAATTTTCAGCTTTCTATCTCAATTTTTGAAGACTATAGCGTGATTACTACACAATTACACATACAAGACGAAAAGACGAGCCCACAGACGGACGGATTGACACACCAACATAATAATTTGCTTAAAATTTTACGACGATCAAGAATATATATACTTTGTTGGGTCGGAAAATTATATTTCAATGTGTTTAGGATAGTCCTAAACTTTTACTGTCGACTGTAGTCATAATCTAATTTTCAGCACTGTAGCTAGCGGACCATCCATTATATGCACTTACACACACGCACATATGCATGTGCGGGCGGCCACTGGCTACAGGTGCTTTGTTGTTATTTTTCGCTGAATTCCAATGGCAAGCAGAGGCTGCTGGTGTCATCAATTGCAATCATGTTTTTAATGTTTTTCTGTTCATCTAATCGTTCGCCTCGATAGCTCCCCCGTGACAATAACATACGTACATACATACATGCATATATAAAAAAAAGTTAAAGTGCAGTGAACCCAAGAAAAGTAAATAGAAATGAACATAAGGAAAAGTAGAAGTACATAAGTTAAAATAAAACACATAAAGAACTAGACAAAGTGAAAAATATTTAATCAACCAAAATAATTGCTACAAATTTGAACTACTTAAAGCTATATTGCACATTGTTAATAAACCTAAAATTGTGAATTTTTTGTACTTATCTAAAGTTATTTACCTAAAATTATCTACCTAAAATTACATGCTTAAAATACTTACCTTAACCTAAAAATAAAAGGAAACATACATACGAGAAATTAAATACTTACCGAAATCAAGTTAAATATATGAAGCCTAAAACCTACCTTAAAATTAGTATTGCACAAATTGTTACTTAACCTAAGTGAAATTTCTTTTGAATTTCTGGCAACAATAAAACTGGAAGGTGAAGTTTAAATCTACCTCTTGTCAATCTAGAAGGCAACATAAATACAAGGAGCAAAAGGTTTGTCACAGAACATTATGGTCCTTCGAACCGAAAAAGTGAATTTGTTGGTAAAACGAATGTACGGAGTCCAAAGTGATTTAGTCCAGAAGTGATTTTTTTTGGTAAATTTTTAAATAAATTTTAAACAATTCAAACAAAAGGAAAAATACATATGTACTTGGTGAAAATCGGTGCTACTTACCTACTACACAAAAAAAAAAAGAGAAATATATAAATTTACTTACCTATTAAACCTGTGATACTTACCCTATCAAGAACCGTGAGCTTACCTGGTGAAATTCAATGCTTAATAATTAACCCTAACAAAGTTTCATTTTGTGCAAAAAAAAAAAACAACAAAAAATCAATTATACTTACCAAAGAGAATTTTAAACTGAATGAGTGCTAAATAGAGAAAATTTATGTACATATATTTGAATGTGGGTTCAAATTAAACATACAAAAATATTAACAATAAAATAATAACAAAGCTAGAGCGAAAAACATTGTGAGCAAAAATTTAGTGCAAAACCAATTAAACACGCGTCCGGTGTCGGTACAAAAAAAAGAAACACACACAAAAGCAATAACTCGCAGTTCTACATAAGGAACTCTAAAGACTTTGCCAGAAATAAAATTCCGTTACAACGGTAAGGAAGCAGGCACATAAGCGCCAACAAGTGGACAGACAGAGCGTCACCTTACACACACGCAGGCGTATACCCTCACATAATACACACACACATAACAAAATTACAAAGTGAGTACAAGATTGTTTTTTCGTTTTTGGCGCGACAAGCCAACGAAATATATTGGGTGCTGCAAGAGAAATCTCCATTTTGGCCTGACCCTGTGTATTTTGTAAGTTTGACCCGTGCAAATTTGATTTTTATGAAAATTTGTTTGACCCGCGTATATAAAGTTATTGGGAAAGAATCGTTTGAAACCGGAAATTTTACATTTCTGACCCAGCTCCAGATCTCAAGACTCGTCCAATCAGAAATATTTTTTAGCTTTTCGTACACAATCTTTGGAACCGCCTTATAATTACATTGTCCAAACCCTTAAAAGAAAAAAATTGTTTTAAGACGCCTACATTTGCCTTTTTTTAGTATTCAAGCACTAAGTTATCGGTTTTGAGTGTGTTTTGCGAATCGGACCTCATTGTTTAGAAGGTTCTCGTTTGTATATGGATTATTTTACAAAAAGCACCCACGAGACCCGGGCTTAAGAAATTGGTGTTGTGATTGATATTTTTGACTCGCTGGCCTCATATCCCTCGTTCTTCTGGATTTACAGAAAGAATTACCTGTTTGTTTTTCAATCCGCCACTACTAAACGAGCAAGACGTTTTTGCGTATATTTGTCATTCTTGTGCCTGAAATCGGTATCTGACCCTTCAAAAAGTACATTTCTGAAAGGTGGTCATACACTGACTGAGATTACCATTTTGTTTTATCTTCTCTGACTTTGTGTAGTAAAGAATAAAGTTTGAAGCAAGAAACTTGTAGGCAAAATGGACAAGGCAAAAAGGGAGCAATTTGCAAATAGCATAAATGATTTGGTAGATTTCGACAGCACATACTCTGCTGCGAAATATGAGGATAACGTACATGTACTTGAGGCTATGAGAGTAGAACTAAATTCTCTGTGGAGCAATGTCAAGAGAACGTACATGGATTGTCGGGATCATATGCCAGCGACCTCAGAGGAGGCACCCATAGACAAGACTAAGCTTCGGACACATTATAAGGAAGGTCGGGAATGCTACATGAGAGTCATAAGCTCATTAAACGCGGAAATTAACGCACTCAATGATCAGGCTGCCCAGGAGATGGTGGAACGAAACTCTCAGCCGCCACCAGGACCCCAAGATATGGATTTCATGCCAGTTTCAAGACTCCCTCCGTGCGATACAGACACATTTAAGGGAGGATACACAGACTGGCCGACATTTAGAGATCTCTTCACAGCCATATATATTAAAAATTCAAGACTAAGCAACGTTGAGAAGCTTTTTCATCTCACTCAGAAGACTGCAGGGGAAGCAAGGGAAATCATCAGTCACGTTCCTCTGACTAACGACGGGTTTCTACGAGCTTGGTCAAATTTGACTGACCGCTATGAAAATAAACGGATGCAAGTCAATGAGCAGCTAAAAATTCTTTTCAATCTGCCAAATGTTAGCACAGACTCTAGCAACTCAATTCAGAAATTGCAACGCACAGTAAATAGTTGTATTCAGACCCTAGACACACTTAGCGTAGAGGTTAAGGGATGGGACCCAATCCTAATATACCTCTGTTCAATAAAGTTACCAAGATCGTTTTTGGAAGATTTTGAGAATTCATTGGAAGATTGTAAAGTTCTTCCGACGTGGTCTAATTTCGATAAGTTTTTGACAAATAAATTCAAGACTCTCGAGTCTGTGGGCAATATTAGGCCAACCTTTTCCAGGCAGCCACAAAATAAATATGAAAATCAGAAAAAAGACAGATTTGTGAACAATTTTCAAACAAACGTGTCACATAAAGCACAAAGTTCAAGGGTAAGAGACAACAATACGATGACACAATCAGCGACAACTCGAACTGATCAGAGCTGTCAAATTTGCAAGGCCGCACATTTCATTCGAGATTGTCCCAAGTTTATAGAAAAGAATGTGAACGACAGGATTCACGTTGTAAAAATTTCTCACTTGTGTTATAATTGCCTATCATCTAATCATGGGGTAAAGGATTGTAAAAGTAGATTCACTTGTAGAGAATGTAACTCGCGACACCACACAATGTTACATAAAGGCACTCAGACCCAATCTAGCAGTCAAGACCCAGCGAGAGATGCAGTACGTCCTAGTACCAGTGCTGCAGCTCTAACAACAATTATACAGTCCACTTCGAACTTAGAAAATGACAACTTTACTACCTTGACCCTCCAGAATAACCAAATTTGCCAGCGTCATCCTAGGGGGACCCTATTGTTCACTGCCATGGTTCAAATAGAATCGCGAGGACAGTTATACGATGCCAGGGCAATCATTGACTCTGGGTCGCAATCTACATTTATTTCGGAGAAATTGAAAAACAAGTTGAGTCTGTCGACAAGGCGAAATTTAGTTCATGTCACGGGGCTTAGCCAAATGGTAGCGGAGACCTCAACGAAAACTTGTCTTTTTACATTACGTTCACGATTAGACCCCTGTTACGAATTAGAGGTGTGGGCACCCGTTTTGAAGACCCTGCCTTCTAATCTGCCTCCACAGAATTTAGACCTTGCACAACTTCGAGATGTTGCCAACCTTGATTTGGCGGATCCGAAATTTTACATTAGCCAACCGGTTGACCTTCTAATAGGAATGGATATAGGACCCTTAATCTTCGATATTGGATCCCCTATGAAATCAATCGGGTCGCTCTTAGCGCAAAATACTGTTTTTGGATGGATCATTGGAGGACCCATCATACAAGAGACTTCGGACGCTAGCCGAGTCTCATTACACAACACAATCTCAATAGAAAAGATTTTGACACGTTTTTGGGAGGTGGAGGAGACCCCAAAAAAGATTTTAAGGTCAGAAGAAGACCTGTTTTGTGAGCAAAACTTCAGAAAAACGACTCGACGCGACTCAAATGGAAGGTACATTGTGACCCTCCCCTTTAAAGGTTGTGAAGAGGTAGGAAATTCTAGGAATATCGCAATGGCACAATTCTATAGAATGGAAAGGAAGCTTCAAAAGACCCAAGAAATCAAGGAGCAATATGATAACGCCATTCTCGAATACCTAGAACTTGGGCATATGAGGAAGATTTCTGCAAATGAAATATCCAAGACACCAAATTTCTATTTGCCACATCATGCGGTCATCAAACCAGACCGACTCACAACGAAACTTAGGGTTGTTTTCAACGCGTCAAGTCCTTCGTCAAATAAAAAAAGCCTCAATGATAACTTGTTTTCTGGACCCATTTTGCAACAAGACCTTGTTTTACAAATCTTGAAGTGGAGATTCTTCAAATATGTTTTTAATGCGGATGTCACAAAAATGTATAGACAGATCCTTCTCGACCCTAGTCAGACCCGGTTTCAAAGAATACTCTTTAGAAAATCTCCAACAGACCCAGTTGAGGATTTTGAGCTCTTGACGGTCACATTTGGAGTAAATTGCGCACCATTCCTTGCAATCCGGACACTTCTTCAACTTGCGGAAGATGTGACGGACACATATCCACTGGCGTCAAAAATTATACGAGAACATCTGTATGTTGACGACGTATTAGCCGGGGCCCACACACTCGAAGAAGCCATTGCATCTAGAAAAGAGTTAATCGTTGCTTTGGAATCGGCTGGATTTAAACTCATGAAATGGACGTCGAATAATCACAAAGTCATTCAGGATCTACCGGCAGAACAACTGCTTCCCGTAAATTGGCTGGAGCTATCTGAAGACTCCTCAACAAAGACCCTTGGCATAAGATGGCATATTTCTGGGGATTACTTCACTCTTACTCAACCTTCACGAGAATTTAGACAATCTTACACAAAAAGAGAAGTTCTATCGGCAATAGCGAAACTGTTTGACCCCTGCGGGTGGTTGGCCCCAATTGTTGTCGTAGCTAAGCTGGTTATGCAGCAAGTATGGCTAGACAAAATCGACTGGGATGACGCGCTTAAGTCAATAACTCTGATAAATTGGCAGAACTTTGTTAAAAACTCAGAGGCTATAGAATCGGTTAAGATTCCAAGGTAGATACGTTTCACACCTGGATCCAAGGTCGAGGTACACGGTTTCTGTGATGCTTCGGAGAGCGCATATGGAGCCGCCTTATATATAAGGGTGGAGCATGACAACCACCAAACCGACACCTTTCTCTTAGCCGCAAAGACCCGCGTGGCCCCGATCAAAAAGATTTCTTTGCCGAGACTCGAACTATGTGGAGCAGTACTGCTCTCGAAGTTAGCTTCAGCAACCATAACAAACCTTCAGATTTCGAAATTTACGACACAATTTTGGACAAATTCCACAATTGTTTTATCGTGGCTTAGGAAACCGCCGTGCGCTTGGAGCACATTCGTGGGAAACCGCATTTCAGAAATTCTGGAAAATGTTGGCAATGAGAACTGGCGCCATGTAGACTCTGAGAGTAACCCTGCGGATATTGCGAGTAGAGGCTGCACACCTTCCGACTTGCAAGACCATAGTTTATGGTGGCACGGTCCGCAGTGGTTGATTCTGCCTAAAGATCGGTGGCCAGCCTTTCAAGTTCCTGAAGACACAAACCTGGAAGAGAAGACGGTTAAAGTCTTGGCTACATCATCCTTTGAAGACCCATTAATTAGATTTTCATCATTGTCTCGTGCATACAGGGTGATAGCCTACACTTTGCGTATTTGGCGAAATACGGGTTCTAATCGATCACATCTTAGGGTTTCATCTTTGGAGATTACAGCTGAGGAAATTCAGGATGCAAAACGCCGTCTACTCATTATGACTCAACAGAACTATTTCTCACCCGAATATCATGATTTACGACAAAACACTAGAATTTCCTCCAGCAGTAGCCTTCTGACCCTAAACCCATTCATAGACTCTAATGGATTAATGCGGGCTAATGGGCGCCTTGTACAGTCTCCCGTTTTAACGTACGATGAGAGACACCCTATTCTTTTACCATATGAAGCCAGACTCACACAGCTTTTAGTAGAGTTCACACATCGAATAACTCTTCACGGAGGAAACCAACTTATGACCCGAGTTTTGCGATCTGAATTCTGGATATTCAGATTAAAGCCTTTGGTAAAAAAGGTTATCCATAACTGCAAAACTTGTATTTTGTATCGAAAGCATTCGCAGTCTCAGATCATGGCTTCCTTGCCACCTGAGCGAACTACATTGTCTAGACCCTTCAATAACACTGGGGTTGATTTCGCAGGACCCTTCAATATAAAGAACTATTCGGGACGTGCATGCGTTATAACGAAAGGTTACATTTGTATTTTCGTCTGTTTTGCTACCAAGGCCGTTCACTTGGAAGCCACAAGTGACTTGTCCTCACAATCTTTTCTAGCCGCATTTTCACGATTTATAGGCCGACGGGGCTGCCCTTCATGTATATACTCCGACAATGGGAAGAATTTCGTGGGAGCCTCAGACATTTTGAAAAAAGATCGCCTTGAGCTTTTTAAGACTCTTCGGAATCAAGTCTCACAGCTAAACGCATATCAAAATCTTACGTGGAGGTTCATACCTCCGGGCGCCCCTCATATGGGTGGCCTGTGGGAGGCGGGAGTCAAATCTCTCAAAACCCACCTTCGTAAACTTATTCCAAAGATGAATTTTACATTTGAGGAACTTTCTACAATATTAGCTCGTATAGAAGCTTGTTTGAATTCACGACCCTTGAGTGCAGCTAGTGACGACCCCAACGACTTTTCACCGCTTACTCCTGGTCACTTTCTTATCGGAACACCCATTCTTGCGCCAGCTGAGCCCAACGTTTCTGACCAAGACTTGACCCTTGCAAATAGATGGAAACGGCTCAAGATCGTTTCTCAATATTTTTGCATGCGCTGGAAGTCAGAATACCTCAAAGAACTTCACCGTAGAACAAAATGGAAATACCAGCAGGATAATCTTAGAGAAAATGACTTAGTCGTTATCAGGGACGATAGGTTTCCTCCCACTGAATGGGTTATGGGCCGCGTTGAAAAAACTTATCCAGGAATCGACCAAAATACACGAGTCGTCGACGTTAGAACCCCTCACGGTACCCTGAGTAGACCCATAACTAAACTGGTCAAACTTTTTTCCGCCTGACTAGGCTGTTGCGCCTCTAACCAAAAACAAAGTACTCCTCCAAACCTTCTCTTTTCAGATATGGCAGCCTACTTACCACGGCCGGAAGAAGAGCGCTCGAGAGGGAGGGAACGTCGGCAAGGAAGGAATGGTGAAAGAGCAGCAGCCTCACCAGTGCGGCAACATTCGGGCAATCGACGACATGTTGATAGGCATGGAAGACCCACCACTTGGCAGTATTCCTGTGGGCTGTGCCAACAGGATCATGCGCTCAGCTCCTGCGCAAGGTTTCGGGGCCTGACCCCGTTCCATCGTTATGAGACCGTTGAACGTCGTGGTTACTGTCGCAACTGCCTAGCACGGAGCCACTTAGCGCCCGATTGTCCGTCTATCACCGGGTGCCGACACTCCAACTACAGACACCATTCCCTTCTACATGGAGCGTCCCAATTAGACAACAGTCTAGAACCAGCTATTCGGGATGACGGATCGCTCAAGCTGGACATCGTATTCGTCCCCACAGCTACGGTACGGGTATCGGAGGACGGCGTCGACAGGTGGTCTTCTATTCGGGCCCTAGTTAACCAAGGATCCACCATGTCGCGCATTGCCTACTCCACTTATCGGCGTCTTGGTCTGCGTTCATTCACGTATCGTGGCAATCGGTTTGCGCACTTCAGGCTGATGCCCCGAAATGTCAACAGTACCTGGGCGTTAAGAGTGAACGCCTTAATAACTGACAATTTGCCGACCCGACCCTACTCCGATCCAATCATCGATGACCCGACCCAGGACTTCACCAATAACACCCTTGCAGATATGGACCCACGCTCTAATACGCCAATCGATCTGGAGCTTGGCGCTGATGTGTATCCAGCTCTCCAAAGGGAAGGCAAGGTGGCTACTGGACTAGGCGATGTTTATGCCTATCCAACCACTCTTGGCTACATTCTTACTGGCCCCATCAGAAACCTACCTCGAGAGTAATGTTAAACCTAAGTCTTGATATACATATACACTTGTCACGGGGGGTGAGAATGTTTAGGATAGTCCTAAACTTTTACTGTCGACTGTAGTCATAATCTAATTTTCAGCACTGTAGCTAGCGGACCATCCATTATATGCACTTACACACACGCACATATGCATGTGCGGGCGGCCACTGGCTACAGGTGCTTTGTTGTTATTTTTCGCTGAATTCCAATGGCAAGCAGAGGCTGCTGGTGTCATCAATTGCAATCATGTTTTTAATGTTTTTCTGTTCATCTAATCGTTCGCCTCGATAGCTCCCCCGTGACAATAACATACGTACATACATACATGCATATATAAAAAAAAGTTAAAGTGCAGTGAACCCAAGAAAAGTAAATAGAAATGAACATAAGGAAAAGTAGAAGTACATAAGTTAAAATAAAACACATAAAGAACTAGACAAAGTGAAAAATATTTAATCAACCAAAATAATTGCTACAAATTTGAACTACTTAAAGCTATATTGCACATTGTTAATAAACCTAAAATTGTGAATTTTTTGTACTTATCTAAAGTTATTTACCTAAAATTATCTACCTAAAATTACATGCTTAAAATACTTACCTTAACCTAAAAATAAAAGGAAACATACATACGAGAAATTAAATACTTACCGAAATCAAGTTAAATATATGAAGCCTAAAACCTACCTTAAAATTAGTATTGCACAAATTGTTACTTAACCTAAGTGAAATTTCTTTTGAATTTCTGGCAACAATAAAACTGGAAGGTGAAGTTTAAATCTACCTCTTGTCAATCTAGAAGGCAACATAAATACAAGGAGCAAAAGGTTTGTCACAGAACACAATGTGTGCAAACGGAATGGCTAAATGAGTATTCCACCTATAAAAATGCGTATTTAAAAGATTTTTATTTTGTTGGAGCGGAAGATATAAGCGCAAGAATATGCGACTGGGAAGTGTGGGATGACCACAGCTTCTCTGGTCATCGTTATTATTAGTTTCAGCCATCAAGAATATACTGCAGAAGTGGTCTCTCGGTATATTCCTTGGATATATCATATCTTGTCGACAAGGGAGACAAGTGTTGCTGAATACTTGCCTGAGGAACTATCAACCACATCGCCAAAGTGTGGCGGAGTGCAGGAAACTGAAAATCCCCCTGCTACGATCGAGACAGGAGGAGAATGCATCGAAACGGGACCCGACAAGCCCTGTGTGGGAAGGTCATCAGGTTGGATTCGGCTCAAGGTGTGCGCCAGTGGAAAAGGACGGTTAAGTGGATCCACTGCTTTCTCACCTGCTCCTGGATGTGTACGGATGCTTGTCATGACAAGATCTAACGAATCTTGTGAGGATGAACTTCTTGCGAAATCATAAGACGAGGCTGACGCAACCGTGATGAAAATTCAGGATCCGTACAATGGTTCAGCTTCTGCAGATAAGGGCGCTTTGGCGGCATTAAAGATCCTTCCGATAACTGGAGGATTTGACGTTGTTCTTATCCAGGAACCTAGGGTATGTGGAGGATTGGACTAAGAATTCCTGAATTTAAACTACTCATGGATACGGGGAAGGGGAGACACAAAACCTATATTCTTTAAAAGAGTTGTCCTAACATTTATCTTCTTCCGTCGCTCAACAACGCAGATTCAGTAGTAGCCAACCTCGCAATTAACAAGCCTTAATACATGCTGGCTTCCCTATATATGGCACATGACTCACTGTGGGAAGTGATGCTAATGAACATCATCAGATATGGGGAACTTCGGATTTCCATTAAAGGGGTGAGCTGCTTATCAAATATTTTATAAGTTGCAATGTGGGCATTTGTAATAAAGGAAATTAACCGACCTTTATTATCAGGAACAAGCAGGAGGTACTGAATGTTACTTTTGTATCGGAGAATATCAGCGGAAAGATATATGACTAGGATGTGTTAGATGACCACATGTTTAGCTTTGGAAAACCTACTGCAGAAGTGGTCTCTCGCATGGCTATCTCCTCTAGACCTGAAAAAGAAGTGGAAACTGCGGAGGATATAGACATAAAGGTCAAATGGATCGCGAAGGCTCTTAATGACTCGCTTATGTCAACGTGTCCTGGAGCTAAACCAATAGCGACCCCCATGGTGGACCCCAGAACTGGTTGGTCTAAGGAAGGGTTACACAAAGCTTTTTAACAGGGCTATAGCCACAAGACCACCACACGATTGGGACGCCTATTAGTCTGAGTTAAGAAAATTCACATGTTTCCCGGGAAGCTCACCAGCTCTGACGACAATGTGGCGGCAGAAGAGGTTGTCACTGATATGCATTTCTTGGAGGTTGTTGGGGAAGTTGTGTCTGAGTTAAATATCATTTGGGTGATAAGAAGCTTGGACTCCTTTAAATCGCACTGTTTCCGGAAGATTTGCTCCTTGACTTAGTGAGACACACTCTGCTTGCATCAGCACGTGATATATATGTACCTGTGAAATAAAAAAAAAACTAAACCAAAAAGCTTTCCGTCCTATTAGTCTGTCAATTTTTATGCTGAAGACTCCAGAAAAGTTAATAGAAACATATCTTAGTGCATAGATTTCTGCAGATCGCCGTTCTGAAACAGCCCTTCACGATTTAGTCGGTTACACAGAAGGTTCTCTCACTGTCAAGGAATACATAATAAACAACGGCGAAAATTGGGCTACCGAAGGCAGTCTAGACGTAAAATAAGTTACCCACAGAGACACCCATCACCTTGTAAATAAAAAAATGTTCCATTTACTGAAAGCGCTAAAGTCCTCGGTGTTTTGCTGCACAGAACATTTTGCAAAATGGCATGAGAGGCAACGCTTTCCCTTTCCACCTGCAAACGTATCAGAAAACAGTGGTAAACTTTACATCACTGACCCAGTAGCTTGAAGAAAGCTCTACTTTTCCGATGATATAGCAGTGCAATATCAAAAGAACCCATGGTACGATCAAGCAAATCCAAATGCTATTAAAGCCAAGAATGCGACATTATGAGGAACCATGCAGTTAGTAGCATCAGACGAAGAATAAGTATAGGGAAAAAAAGATTAAATATATATTCGTCCGATTTGGACTAATATTGCAATAATTTGGTCATTTGTTAACCGATTCTGCCGAAATTAGGCAAGAAAGATTTTCTCTTGACATTACTGGTAAATTTCATAGAAATCGGTTCAGATTTTGATATAGCTCTTACATCTATATATTGCCTAATGTTGACTTCTAGAGCCACTGCAAGCGCATTTATTGACCAATCTTGTCTAAATTTTGTACAACGCTTTCCTCGACGATTACTACAATATCTAAGAAGTTTGTTCGAAATCGGTTCAGGTTTAGATATAGCTCCTTTATATATGTTCGTCCGATTTTGAGAAATATTGCAATAAAGTGCTTATTTGCTAAACGATTCTCTCGAAATTTTGAAGCAAGGGTTTTCTTATGACTCTTTATATTACTGATGAATTTCAAAGAAATCGGTCCAGATTTAGATATAGCTGACACAATGTATATCGCCTGATTTTCACTTCTAGAGCCACTGCAATCGCATTTATTGACCAATTTTGGCAAAATTTTGCACAACGCTTTCCTCGACGACTATCATAAATCGAAGAAGTTTGGTCGAAATCGGCCCAGATTTAGATAAAGCTCTCATATATATGTTCGTCAGGTTTTGGGTTATTACAGTTTGAACATCTTTGCTTGAAATTTGTATTTGTATTTACTTTTATTGTGATAATACCCATACAAAAGACTAGGTCTTATATAAAGTATGGGTCAGGTAATCGTACAGTTTTGAAAACATCCGCCGAGGTCCATTAAAATTGGTTCAAAATTAGATAAGGTTCCCACTTTGTACTTATGGGGTAGGTGTAGGCTCTTATACAGTCGGCACCGCCCGACTTTTGCCTTTCCGTGCTGGTTTTTTTTATCTACCTATGAATGAGTGCAATTCATGACATGTATTGTCCTTCTTCTATTCTGCTTCTGCGAGAAATGGATCGTGTGTGTAGAAAAGTAGAACGCCAACAGTGCAACGGTATTTTAAACAGGGAAATGACGCATATAAATGTTCCATACCTAATTGATGCATATGACGCATGTGTGCTGTGTATTGTTACTTTTTACTGCGTCTTAAAACGGTTATGTTCTTGCGTGCATAGTGGGTGTGTGACCGCAACCCATTTTTTCTCACTTTCTTTCATTTTATTTCTTTAACAAACCCATCATAACTTAAGCAGCAGTCATTTTCAGCAAACAACAAACTTTTCAGCGGTAAGCCTGATGTTCTGAAACTGCAGAACTACTGCTGCTACTATAATAGCAGCAAAATTAACTACTAACAATCAGCAGACAGTGTTTGCTATTTTCAGTGGACCCTTTTCTATGAGTGTACCAATTGGGGTTTCAGAGAGGGAGACAGCTTATCATGTGATATCATTAATATCCTGCTGATGAAGATTATACTCACAAGAAATCTCGACATTGTCATTATGAATCGGACACTGTAGCCATTGAAAAAGATCAAAAGTAGGTCGGACAGTTAATGAATAAAGATAAGTATCAACTCTCGGAACGCCCTATACGCCGGGGCAAACACAGAAAGTTGGAAACTTTAACTTTGTGAATGAAACGAAGGACACCAGTTTTGTATATGGGCTAATAAATGCTACTTTGGATTAAGAAAACTGATGAGGAACAAAGCCACCTTTCGACATTGAAACGTTTGAGCCAAAGATTTTTCGTAAAATGTATGGACCAGTCTGCATTGATGGAGAATGTCGGCGTTGTGTGAACCACGAGCCTCGTGGTTCAATTGGCTTTCAATTGGACTTCAAAGGAAAGATCAAGTGGTGAAAGAAATGTTGAAACTAGGTGTTAGAAATTGGAGAAGCTGCACAGAAGAAGGAAGCGCTTGGAAATCGATTTTAGGTTCGGCTAGTGAAACAAATTCCAATGTCGAAAATTTGGCTAAACTGAGGACCTTTTTCTTCACTTCTACTAAGATTCGCCAAATCAAAAAAAAAAAAACGCTGCGTTGACATTACTTACATTACACATATGGCCCAATCGATCCAAAGACAAAAAGAACTTAACATAAAAGTAATAAAAAATCGCTTTAGTAATTTTTTGTTTCGTTTTTTCTTGTGTGCTATTTTTACATGTTATTGTTGTTGTTATTTATTTTTAATGGATTTGTTTTCTTTATTTGCTGTTGCTGTTGATAGTGTCGCTTAACGCCGCTATGCTGGCAAGCAGTGCCCAGTCCCTAGGAGACTTTGTCGTTATTCTGCTTCAAGTTCCAAGTTGCCACCAACGAATGTGAGTGTGTGACATGCCTACAAGCTTAAGCTGCCAAGTACCACAGACACATGGAGCATGTGATGCATGATGCATTGGCCCGCCTGTCAGCCTGCCTTTTGTGACACTGAAGCAAGCTAGCCCTCGCATTGGCGGTGGCACATTTATATTCTCGTCCAAATTGCCGGGTAAAAAAAGCAGAACGCTCATACTCGCATATGCCAAACGACCATGGAAAGAATGAATGACTGAGTAAGTGAGTGAGTCTAACTATCGTCTATTTGGAGGTATGAATTTTCCATGCATTTATTTCGCTTTATAGTTGATTTGTGCTGAAAAAGGATTGGGATTTGGTGGATTTCTTTTTTTTACTTAATTTTTTGTCACGGAAACTGAGGAGCGACAAGCTATGGAAATTCGTAGTTTTGGCTGAGTCATAAGCGTACCGGAGACCGGGGACGTCTGTCCGTCTGATGGTCGTCTATGGTGTAGTATGCGCCAACCATATCTGATGGCTATACGGCGTCTTTTTTTTTGGTTGTCATTTGTTGTTGCTTGCTGAACGGCTGGCTGTTGGATTTTGGCTGTAAGTAAACATGACTAACAGAATGGTTTTCAATTAAGTAATAAATTTTTGCACAAAATGAATAAATCAAATTTAATTTAAGATTCCATTTATTGCCGCCATTCTTAAAGTCGACTTCACTAAACCTATGATTGTCTATCAATATGCGATTCGAAATAATTGCTGTGTAGAATTAATAAAGACCGTTTCGGGCTTGTTTTCAGCAATGAGACAGAGTGGTTTTAAAGAGCTCAGATGATAAAATTAAGTGTTAAGATTTTTAGGCCTTAATATTGCTGTAGAAAATATACTGTTAGGCAGGGTTTCTCATTCTCCGGTTATAATTTATTGTTTCAATATTCTTGTTGTTGACGGAATTCGTTTTTCTGATTATATGCTTACTTACAGCGATTGCTGTGAACATTACACAGGCTGAAACATTGAGGTTCGATCTGTGTGGTGTTCATTGCTGTCACGAGAAGCTAAGCTGCAAGCTAACGGGTGCGTCCACAGGTTGCGGATATTGGAATGCTCCTTATGGAGTAGCTGTAATGGCAGTAGCGGACAGTCAGCGGTATCGAGCCGGGAGGCCTTGCGGCACCGGCTCTGGCACAAATACTGAGTGCCAATGCTGCTCGATATGACAAGGCGAGTTATTGGCGCATTTAAATAACCAATGGCCACTCCGTTCCCGCGGCGATTGGTCCTTTGGATGGGTACGAGCTTGCTCACTTACAGGAGTTTGACGAGGATCGCAACCTTCACATGAAAATGTGGCAACAACAACCTAACTGAAAAAGGGTTGCCGGTTAGTGACTAATCGTCCTGAAATAACCAAAAAGGCGGGAATATAAAATCAGCTGCTTTTTTTACCGACTGCTGCGTAATATTAGATGTGTTCGCGTACTTATCCAGTAACAATTTTACGATGGGGAAAAAACCTCCAGCAGAAATTTGTTTTCCGCTCTCACACTCTTCTCTCTCTCTTTCTTCCTTACTGAAAAACGAACGACGTTCCGTAAAAATGTGTGCATGTATTTGAGTACGCGAAAACTCTTATTGCTGCGTAAAGTTACCATATTTACTAAGTTACTTTAGAAGTGTACGAGAAACCCAAATTTATAAACAGGAGGTTTATCCACTAAAAAAAAATTTACCGGTTAGTCATCACGAACTTTACTTTTTCTATGAGAATCCCGTCCTTAGACATTTTAAGATTTGTAAGCCTGTAGAAGAAAGCGTTAAAAAGATCTGCTGTGTCCACTCCTAGCAAAAACAATATTTTATTGTAACTGGAAGAAAATGCTGTTATTTTTCTGGCGACATGGTATTTGTGGTTGAGGGAGAGTTCACAGCACCCTTAGCGATATCCCACCAATAGCGAAACGCACTCCGGTGAAATGGGTTGTTAGACCTATCAGTATATGATGTGGTGGTTGGATCTTCATAATCTATAGTAAGAGGTTCAGCGCTACAAGAGGCAAGTCCTGTTCAATGCTCAGCAGGACCAAGGAATGACTTGTTTGAGCATCATAGCCGCACTAAGGACAACAACATCTGGGGCACTGAATTTAATGCTACGCTTAATTCATCTGGATAGCTTGAAGACCACCGTAGTGCAGAGGTTAGCATGTCCGCTGAGCGCGTCATAGGCGGACATCATTTGAGACAAGCAAAAGCGTGCTAAGTTCGGCCGGGCCGAATTTTATATACCCTCCACTATGGTTGGCATTGGTCAAGTTCTTTGCCCGGTATCTCTTTATAGGCAAACAAAGGAAAAATATTAGGTTATGAACCGATACTTAGTTTGGATGTTGTGGAGACCATAGTAGAAGTTATTGTACAAAATTTCAGGCAAATCGGATAATTATTGGGTCCTATAGGGGCTCAAGAAGTATAATCGGGAGATCGGATTATATGGGAGATGGGATTATAGACCGATTCAGACCATATTTGGCACGCATGATGAAGGTCATAGGAGAAGTCGTTGCACAAAATTTCAAATCGATAAGTATTGCGCCCTCTAGAGGCTTAAGAAGTATAATCGTGAGATCGGTTTAAATAGGAGCTATATCAGGTTATAAACAGGGTTGGAATAGTTATTGCGAGACAAACAAAAAATTACGCAAAATTTTAGCCAAATCGGATAATAATTGCGCCCTCTAGATGTTCAAGAAGTCAAAATCACAGATCGGTGTATATGGGAGGTCATGAACCGATTTGAACCATACTAAGCACAGTTTTTTGAAGTCATAATAAAACATCTGATGCAAAATTTTAGCCAATCGAATAAGAATTGCGCCCTGTAAAAGCTCAAGAAGTCAAGACCCATTATCGGTATATATGGCAGCTATATTAAAATATGGACCGATATGACCCATTTTCAATCCCAGCCGACCTACACTAATAAGAAGTATTTGTGCAAAATTTCAAGCGCCTAGCTTTACTCCTTCGAACGTTAGCGTGCTTTCGACAGGCAGACGGACTTGGCTAGATCGACTCATAACGATCAAGAATACATATGCTTTGTGTGGTTTAGATGAATTTCGAGCTGTTTCAAACGGAATGACGAAATAAGTATACACCCATGCCATGGTGGAGGGTATAGAAATGCTTTGGCAGGCATGTCAAAACTTCGCACGGAGGAGGTATCGTACGGCAGCTAGCTGACTAGACGACCATGTGGACTTAAGGGTATACTTTAAACGACCAGTATAGGGCATATTAGGAAGGTAAACCAACCACTTTTGTGTGTATCACGTGGAGATAGGTGAAATGGCTATGACTGGTAATAGCGGAGGTATTGCTATAAATAAGTTATTATTTTTAAGTAGCAGGTAATGTTGAAGGCAATGATTTCGCTATGAATGGTAATGTTACAAGTAATGGCACGTGCTTACTAAGTTTTTGCTAGAGTATAACGCCTTAAAGATAGTTGTCATACATATTTTCCCAGACAGTAAGGCTGACATTAAATCCCTAGAGAAAGAATTCCTGAATTTAAAAACCTGCTTTGACTGTTGCAAATCTCTCCACGAGATGGCTTTACACATAATTCAGGATGTCAGGATATCTCAGAGAATAGTAGTAGAAACTACATATCTCAGAGAGAAGACTCTAACGTCCGGCCTATGATGTCGGGACTAGGTAGAATATGGAAAGGGTGTCTTCGAACAATGAGTAGGGAAATCAGTGTGTGCTGGGTACCAAAATCAGGAATGGATTACTGATGAGCGCTGCTTGTGCTACAGATTCTGTTAAAACATTCATGGGCTTCTTGGTAGGGTGAACGTTTTCTATGAAAACTTTGATGGCCCTGAACACAGCATAGCATCTTCAAACCAGTTTCGACCTCATATTGCCCATTGCCAGAGCCTTTACCACCGCCTGACTGTTCAGGTAGATCGTGGCGATCTGATCGGGCTGCGAGAGTTGCTTGATCCCGTGTATAGTGTAGTGTGTGGCTGGATGCCTACGGCCAATACATCTCTTTTCGGAAAAACGACGTCCGATGTCGATGTCAAAAAGGAAGAACTCTTCTTATATACAATTGATCCCGCCGCATCTTTCAAGAGTTTGAGGAGCGCCATGTACCTGCCTCCCTCAGTCCTATTTCGATCTACGTTGCCAAACACTCAACATATAAGTGCAAGACCCTAATATCGAGTATGATATTCAGCCCTAAAAATAAACTGAATTCGCACACGTTGACTTGATAGAACTGATTGAGAAGTTCTGATAGACTAGGAAGGGATAAGGCAATTAGATACCTTTCCCGAACTTGTGAGAACATCGAACAAGAGCAAACTTTAAAATATTTGATGTGTGTATGTCTTTTAAGCTTCTAATTTCTTTGGCAAAGCGTTGTGATTTTTATTATAGCCTACACCAGTGCTGTGATGCAGGATACTCTAGCATAGGTCGTTTGTAACACCCAAAAAGTGAAGAAGTAACCTATCGTTAGTATAAGGGCTGCGGAGTCGACCCGAGTCAAATTCTTAAGGCCGGAGTCGAACTATTGAGTCGGACTCGGAGTTTGGTTCGGAGTTGTGCACGCTTGCCCCAACTTCGAACCACTCTCCGACTCCGCCTTAATATTTCGACTTAGACTTCGACCGGGGGTAGGGGTCGAGGGCTAGGCTCCGAAGCCCTGGCATGTATATCGACTACAAATCAACTTTTGACTCGATCTAGCCATGTCCGATGTCGCACAGTCAGATGGGCAAAAAATTAGTCCAATTTTCAAATTTTCTTATTTGCTGGAAAGTGCTCAGAAGACCCTACAAAAAACATGCTTAAATTTGCGGGATATCTTTTATAGTGTTGCAAGAAATTCGACTAACATTTTTTTTTTAATTTTCGCAGAGGCTGGTCCCTTACTTTGTTGGTTGTGAAGGCATTTCCAAACCGATTTTTAACTGATTTGGAAAGCTGATAAATTGTACTATATTTTTGCAGCGATACATGCTAAGGTGTGGATTTTTCAGTAAAAAGTTATGCGAGTTACAAAACAAAAAATATTTTTCATATTTTTTTCTTGTTTCTCTGTAAAGAAAACTTGGCCTAATACCATCGCTTTTGCTTACTGAACTGTAAAGAAGACTAAATTTTTTTTAAATTGTGTGACTCTAGTAGGATATATGTGAAGTACAATATTGGCCCTTTTTTATAAAAAAAAACTGGGAAAACCCTACGAGTTCTCAAAACGCAAAGCTGAGACCCTCAACTTCATAACATATTCCCATTGCCCCAAGTTGTCCCTAATTGCATGCGTATTTACGCCATCCAAGAATTGAGGTTCTTAAGGCTATTTTACTAAAAAGTACCAAATTTCTAAACATTTTTCTCCAGTATGGGGATTTTGTGTATTTTCGTCAAGAAATGTGAGTAAAATTTATATTCAACTTTTTAAGGAGACATTTATGTACAAAACGATGTGAAAATTAAAACGATATATTTTTATTCGTTCCGAACTTATAATCATTTCAAGTTGAATTTTTGTTTTTGCTTTCACAAAATTGCATATTTTGGGCTCATTTTGAGTTGTACTCGAATAGTCCAAAACTATTTTAATATTTTTCTCTCAATTTGAGCACGTACTGACCTCTCCATGTATATATGTTTTATATATAAAATATTTTAAAATATGACAAAAATTGCTACTCAACGTGAACACCTCGGTGATGTTCCTACGCTTTCATGACAATTTACGCATTCAAGTTTTCCGAGGGCGTAATTTGTCGTGAAAGATGGGAAAATCATTCTACAAATTTTTAACGAATAGAGATATATCTATCAAATTTTAAATGTTTAGAGGGAAGGTATTTGTAAGACGATACGCAAAATTTCAGGGCCCTAGAAGGCCTGGACCGTATTTGCGGGCCCTCCTTTTAGGCCATCAACTACAAATCTTTGCTTGCGCTGCGATTTCCAAAATTTTATTTGTTGGAAAGTGTTTCTCAAGACCTATAAAAAACATTATAAAGGGTGCTTTTTTAGCTATTATCTTTTTGGCAACACTGATTTAAACAGCTCTTGCCCGCTTCGCGTTTTAACTGTCAAACATCTTCAGTTTGTCTATAATTTAACTACGAATTGTCTTACAAACGAACAACGCTTGCAAATTGTTGAATTTTATTATCAAAATGCGTGCTCTGTTAAGAAAGTTCATCGCGCGCTTCTTCTTCTTCAGCAACGTAGCCCATAATTGGCTCAATGAGCAAAATTGTCGATTTTGGAGTGAAGATCAGCCAGAAGATAGCAAGAGCTACCAATGCATCCAGAAAAGGTCACAGTTTGGTGCGGATTATGGGCTGGTGGCATCATTGGACCGTTTTTCTTTAAAAATGATGCGAATCGTTACGTAACTGTGAATAGTGAGCGCTTCCGTGAAATTATACCCATATGCCACACTGCACGCGTAACAATGGAATGACTTATTGAGAGGCGAGTTCCATGAACATTTTATTTTACTTTCGGGACCGCTCAATTGACCGCTTAGATTGTATGATTTAAAGCCTTTAGACTATTTTTGTGGGAGTAAGTTGAAGCTTATGTCTATGCAGACAAGCCCGCTTCAATTGACGCATTGAAAGACAACATTGATGCATGTATTCGTGAGATACCGGCCGAAAGGTTGAAAAGAGTATTCCAAAATTTGACTAAGCGGATGGACCATTTGAGGCGCAGTCACGGTCAACATTTGCATGAAATAATCTGCAAGCATTTGATTATATGGGCCGTACTATCGATTAAAATCAAGATTTCATGCATTGTTCTAAATTTCGTGCTTTTTTTTAACTTTCCTATAACTCCTAAAAGATCACCCTTCATTTTGTGTGTCGTTTGTCTGTCCGCCTGTCTGTTCCTTTTTCCGTCCATGTTTTTCTGTAAAATGTATAAATTAAATTCGGCAACTGATCGGTCCAGCAACCTTCACGAAAGCTGCCACAAAGGGTACTCTTATGAAGGTTGGATATTCTAGCATAGATCGTTTGTAACGTACAAGAAGTGAAGAGGTAGACCTATCGTTAGTATACCAATCGATTCAAAATCGACCCTTGAATCGAACTAGCCATGTCCAATGTTGTCTGTTTCCCCATCTGTCAGCCTGTCCATGTCATCTGTGTTTTTATCCGTCTGTCTGTCCGTGTTGTTCTGTGTATAACGTATGCGTCGCATTTGTGATCGCATTTTTTCAAAATTCGGATTCTCTTATAACTCTTGATATAACTGCTCTCTCTCACTCTCTCTCTCTCTCTCTCTCTTATTGGTATGTATTAAGCGAGTTTAACTTCTAGAGTCATACCAAGCCTATTGCACAATATTTTATTATATACATACCAGTGTGAACTTGGTAGCCCTTCGTGTCAACTACTCTTTAGATACTCTATGTCTACTGTTTGCCCCGAGTTTCACTTCTAGAGTCATAGCAAGCGAATTTATCTTCCTAAGCTATTTCTCAACATTTCGTTAGATACCATTCTATGTCCACTGAATTGGGGTCGAAATCGGTTCAGCTTAGTATTTGGATGTATATGCATGGATGTATATGCACGCTATACACTTATAAGGCCGTAGTTACTACAATTTTCAACCGATTGTGATGAAATTTGGTATTGAATGTTTTGGCATTTCCTATTCGACACATAGCAAATTTTCTTTAATTTGGAGCAAATTCATTTCCATCTTTTAACAAAATTTTTTTGCAATCAAATAAATAAATGAAATGGGCGAAAGTTTCTTGTTAAGGGGGCTATCAAATATTTGGTATCCTGGGACTTAAGACTGCCGTGGAATTTGGCTGTGGTAGTTGTCATCGAGATTGATATTAAATAAACCCCCAGACGACAAAGCGTTAATTACCAATCACCGTCACTGCTGCAACTAAACGGCAAAATGTTGTCGGCTGAATTGGTGGTTTGATTTTTTTTCCTTGGCTTATATGCCATGGCCTGGCAAGGAGTTAATGGATCGCTCCAACCATTCATGTGGGGATCATGTGTGCCTTGTAATATGCGCCGCCCCCACTGAACCATGGCCACCATCACCCATTCGCCAGATTGTGATGGCAAAATTGTTGATGATGATTATGGCTCCTTTGGCGATATTTGTTTTTCTTCCCATTTTTTTTTTTTTTTGTTTTGTTTGTTCAGAGTCTGAACTCAACTTTGCACTGTTTGCGGTGGTGGCGTTGATGTTTGCCTGTTTTGTGCCATAGTTTGGGGTTTTAAAATTTGTCTAATCTCTGTTTGACTTGAAAATATTTCATAGTTAAGACATTGTTGTGTTGTGTTGCGAAAAAAAAAATTAACTTGATTTTGTTGAACAAATCTTAAGTGCCATGGCAGTGTTTAAATTAACTCAAAGCTCAACAAATGAAACTAAAAGCTAAAAAAACCAAAAATTGGGGAAAAATAGCAAACAGGGAAGAAACGAGTTAAACTAATTTGCATTACAAATTAGAAAGTGGCGCAACTCATATACGTTTGCTGCAAAAGGATAGTTGGACGACTTACCAAGACACAGAGAGGGTGAGAGACATGAAACTAATGGCTGCTAAAGCGAAGGAGTATGGACTAAGTAATTCAACTATAATGGCCATACTATGTTTCTTAAATCGATATGGAATTCATGATTAATTTAAGGCTATCTATCTCAAGATTTGTGTGGCGAAATTGGAGCTGTTTTACGAAACAAAAATTTATGGAATGTGTTACACTTTCGACTAAAATTATACAGGCAATGAACTGAAATGTTGAATTGGCATATCACAAGACTTACTTATCTAGATCTTGATACTAAATACCCAATGTAGAGAAAATTAACTGTTATCGGCGTTATTGCTGATGTCACCAATCAAAACGTAACTAACTGTTTGTAACAACTCGAAATATTGATTTTAGTTTGATATGTATAGTAGGGTGGGGCGATTTGAATATCTCAAGGGCCCCTCGCGTTTCTGATTCTTGTGATTGCACTGAGCAAAAAAGTCTAAAATACGTCTACGGTGAAAATCTAGCATCCAGATTTTGACTTGCAGTTTTTTCTCAGACTTTTGTCACGTTTTTGGCTATTTTCGCCTATAACAGCCAAACCATTCGACCATGAGGTAGAATGCTGTTTACCATAAAGCGGCTCCGGCGGCGTGTTATCTGCACTATCTGGAACATCGGACATTGTATCAAGGATAACACAATGTCCGAAGGCGCCGCATTACTAAAGAAAAAATTCTCTTAGGCCCAGAGTAGTGGTCGCAGCACATTGTCTAGCCACAATGTCCAGAGGCATTAAGTGTAGCATTAAATTCAGTGCATCAGATGGTGTCATCCTCAGTGCGGCTGTGATGCACAAACAAGCCGGCTGAGTATTGAAGAGTAGGTGGACTTTAGGAGCGCCATCCACCAGACAACAATACCAAATACATTATAGGTCGTCTGCCCTTTCATTTTCCCTTACTTCGTTATGGCCCAGCACCCAAACGATGCGGATTTTCCTATCCTCAGAAAAGGCGTTAATCTTCTTCTTACACAGCAAAACTGTTCGTGACCTTACCGTCCTGGTTGTTATTGCCCCTATGGAAATTTTACTGTCTGTAAAGATGTTCACACTCGAAGTCCTCGCGTTAGCAACACACCACTTCACGCATTCCGTGATCGCCCGGATCTCCGCCTGCAGGACCGTATTATGGTCAGGCAATCTAAAACAGATGTCAGTTCCTGGGATTTCAATGTAAACCCCCAGGCCCACTCTGTCCTCTAGCTATGATCCAAACGTGTAACATGATCTTCCAGATGGCAATTCTAGGGTTCCGTCAATTCAAGACTGTGCCGATGGACGCACTGCTGCCATCGACTTCAAGGTTCATCTCAGGTATCCGATCGGAAACCCTTTACCCTTCCTTCCAGGTTTCCTATCGCCCCTCGATTATATCGTGATGGTATGAGCTGCTCCCATCCTCAATCCATTCTCCCATCGCCTTAAGTCTCATAGCCGCAGTGGCTGCCTCACACTTAATCTGTATGTCAATGGGTCGGATATCTAGAATAGTCTCTAGTGCCCTAGTGGGCGTGGTCCTCATCGCTCCACCTATGCCAAGACAGGAGGTTCTCTGAACCTGTTGTATGGTCCTTTTTTTGCACTTTTTCTCCATAGCAGTCCACCAAACTACTGAGGCGTAAGTAAGTATTGGTCTAATCGCGCTCCAGTAGAGCCAGTGGACTATCCTAGGATTCAAGCCCCATTTCAAGCCTACGGCCCGTCTACATAGTGCCCAACATCTGTGAGTCTTCTCAGTACGCTCCCGAATGTGACACTTCCAATTCAGTTTCCTGTCCAAGATCACACCTAAGTATTTGACCTTGTCAGATATCGAAATCCTCTTATTGAGGAAACGTGGTGCGTTAAATTCGCTCACCTTCGTCTTCCTCGTGAACAGGCATATTTCAGTCTTCTCTGGGTTAACATTGAGTCTTCTGGGTCTAGCGCAGTCATATGCCATATGCAAGACCTTTTCAGCCCTTCTGCATAGCTCGTTAAGATCCTTACCTCTTAGAAGTATTATAACATCGTCTGCGTAGCAGACGGGTTCAAATCCCTCCTCAGTCAGCATCAGTAATAGGTCATTTATGGTGGTTACCCATAGGAGTGGCGACAAATGCCCCCCTGTGGCGTGCCCTGTACCACTTTCTCCCTTATATTTATGCCATTGGACACACAATTTATCCACCTGTTCCATACCATATGGTATATCCAGTCGGGTGGACCCGGTCTTTAGAGACATTGTTAAAAGCCGCCTTGATGTCAATGCATACCGCCAGTGTGTACGTTTTGGCATCGAAGGATTCTTCCATTTTATGCACAACCTCGTGCAGGGCAGTCTCCACCGACCTTCCCTTGACATAGGCATGCTGTTTGTATTTGAGCAGTTCGCTGGATGTCATACTCTTTAGAATGGTGTCCACAATACGTTCCATGTTTTTGAGTAGAAAGGACATAGGCCTTTTGTGTCGCATAACTTGCCTTGCCGGACTTAGGTATAAACACCACCCTTGCCTTTCGAAGTATATAAAAGTCCTAGGCACGCTGTGAAAATTTTGGCCAGACGAGGCGCCAGATAGTCTGCCACTTTCTGTAGTAACGCCGGAAATATCCCATCAGGTCCGGGTGACTTAAATGGTTTAAAGCTCCTCAAGGATTCCTTCACCATAAATTCCGTTATTATAAACCTTCGTTCAACGTCATTATTCCAAGATTCCGGAGTCTCTGTGAGTCCCGTCGTATGCTGTGGAAAATGGGTTTTCATCAAAAGCCTCAACATGTCCTCCGTTGTCTCTGCTCTCACTCCCATATCGTCTACTAAAGTTTCAGTTTGGACATGGGTTTTGAGAGAAACTTTTTTTATCTTGGCGGCGTCATTAACGCTATCGACCTGTTCGCAGAAAAGCTTCCAGGAGGCACGTTTTGCCGCTCTGGTAATCTTATTGTATTCCTTAAGCCGTGTGTAATACACATCCCAATAAACTTCCGCTTTTTTACGACGTGCTCTGTTAAAAAGTCTGCGGACCTCTTTCCCAATATTGCGAATCTCCGCGGTCATCTAGGGTTTTTCTTGGGCTGATTTCTTCTTATCTTCGAAGGATCCCACCAGTGCAGGCGTAATCCTGTTGACATTCTCGTCAATCTCTTCTATGCTTGGATAATCTAAATCAACTTGCCCAAGTCTTCTTTTGAGTAGCCTTCCGAATTTTGTCCAGTTGGTCTTCAATTTATTCCGGAAGATTCGGATTCGGCGCTGGCCGTGCTATTCTAAACCAAATGTAGCAATGGTTAGAGAAAGAGTGTTCCATGGAGACCCTCCAATCCTGAACCTCATCGATCAGATTTTTTGAACATATCGTCACATCTAATTCCTCCTCCCTAATCCTATTAACAAAGGTAGCGGTGTTACCAATATTAAGTGTTATTAGGTCGTTAGTATTCAATAACTCTGCCAGGGTTTGGCCCCGCTTATAAGTGTTGGTGCTACCTCATGAAATATGGTGAGAGTTCGCATCGCACCCTATTAGCATCTCGTTTCCTGTCTCTTTTGCTTTCCTCACCAGCCGTTGCAGCTCCGACGTTGGTGGCGGTGTAGGAGCTAACTAAGTATCCAAACTTAGTAGATCATTCAGTAATAAGTTTCAGAAGAGGTATCGTCGACAAAAATATGCCTTTACCCATGCTTGGTGAAGTGTTTGCTTTTCACAAAGAAATAAGTTGAAGTAAAATTACTAACACCACCTGAGTTTTTATCTATTTCATCTATACTCATGAAAAGTTAGTTTTATTTCTGCAAAGTTAATTTTCTAACCCCTTACGAATTTTTAATTAAACGTGAGTAATGATCATGAAATTATGTGTATTATGTAATAAACTCATATTTATGATAAGCATTTATCTGAGTGAGTGCACATCACCAGATATGGGTAAGTTCGGATGTCAAGGAAAGGGTTGTTTATCGCTGCTTATTCAATATATTATATGTTGCAATCTGGCGATTTGCAATAACGGAACTAAAACCGAATTTATTAGCAGAAACAAGCAGAATGTATTAGATGTTACCCTTGAATCAGAGAATATCAGCGGAAGCTTTGGAAAAATACTGCAGAAGTGGCTAAACAGAAGAAAGGCGGGTTGCGGTAAACATTTTAGACTGGAAAAGGAAGTGGAAGGTTTATAAAAACTGCTGAGGACATACACATAATGGTCAAGCGGAACACGAAGGACCTCAATGACTCGCTTGTGACAGCATGTCCTAATGCCTAACCAAGGACAAACAGCGACCGCCAAGATGGTCGTCGGAACTGATTGGCATAAGGAAGGGTAGCAAAAACTTTTCAAAAGGCGAAAGCGACAAGGACACCATACGACTGGGACGTCCAGAATGCTGAGCTTAGCAAATACAAGAGCGAGCTGAAAAAGGCTCAGAACAAATACTGGGTGGTGTTGTCCAGCTCCTTGGAGCTCCTCTAAGCTAAGTGAGCTACCGAAAGTGGTCTGGGTATAAATCCGTGCAAGACAGAAGTAGTTCTTTTCAGCAGGAGATACAAGTTCCCTACAGTGCAACCTGTCTCCTTGGGTGGAGAGAATGTTCCATTTACAGAAAGCGCAAAATACCTGGGTGTTTTGCTGAACAGGACATTGAACTTCAAATCCAACATGTTGAAAAGGGCAAGAAAGGCCACTCTTGCCCTATACACCTGCAAGAGAGCCATTGGCAAAAGTTGGTGATTTAGACTGCGTGTCATGCATTGGGTATATACTGCAGTTGTCAGACCTTTTATGTTATATGGTGTTGTGGTCTGGTGGACGGCGCTTCAAAAATCCACCTGCTGCTCAATAACTAACCGGATCCAAAGGATGGCTTCTTTGTGCATCACAGCCGCACTGAGGGCGACACCACTGATGCACTGAATTTAATGCTACATCTTATGCCTCTGGACATTGTGGCTATCCAAATTGCAGCGACCACTTTCGTCAGGTCAAGAGAGCATTCTCATTGGTCTTATGGCGGCTACGAACACTGTGTTATCCTTGTTTCAATATCCAATGTTCCAGGCAGTGTGGATAACACCCTGCCTGAGCCGCTTTTTGATAAAAATTACTGTACCACTATTCCTGATAGAACCGATTGAAACTACGATATCCGTGGTAACAGAAGTTACATAGACTTCTATATGGATGGTTCCAAACTAAACGACCAGGTGGGCTTTGGGGTGTACTCTAAAGACCTAGAACTGGTCATATCGAAGAGGTTACCCGACCACTGCAGTGTGTATCAAGCAGAGATCCTTGCAATTAAGGAAATGGTGGAATAGGTTCTCATTTCTTTGAGAACCTGTCTGATTTAGCGGATGTGAACATTCGCAAGTTATTGGGCCTTTTAAAGCGATCTGGTTGGTTCAACGGTAGGAACCATCATCCTGTGGTATCACAATGGACGAAAACGTCTATGTGAGTCTGATGGCAGACTGTCACTTAAACCTAACCTAACCTAACTTAACGACCTTTCTGGCTACTATATTTAGACTGCGAGACCTTTACACTTATTGGGACTTTGGTAATTCAGTTAATGAAGATGAATGAAACGCTACCATTTTCAGCTCGCTCGATCCATGCAACATGAAAGTGAAAAGTCTCATTTATTACCATGCAAAAATGAAAATAACATTTAGTTGAATTGCTTTAATTTTTTTGTGATCTTACAATCGTGTGGTGCGACAACACTTTGTTATCATTGCAAATGATATGGCCAAAAATGTGGTTGATTTACTTGATTCGATAGAAGGTGGAATAGCAGCTGCATGGAAGGTGGTATTGGCTGTGAAGTCTTAGAAAACAGAGACATTCGAAGACGATTGGTTAGAGGCTGTTGGGTGTCGTGGTTGATGGTGTTGCTTATTTTTACAAAAACAACAAACAAAACTATTAAAAATAACCATCATCGTCTGGTTTGTTGATACTCGTAGCAATAAAAGTGTGTGTTTAACGTTTTGTTATTTTGATAGTTTGCCATTTTGCTGTTTCGTGTGTCATTAATGACACTTTTTTACGCCATCGCCACCATAGAGTCGTGGCCAAAGTTAGTGTTCCAAATAGTCAAACAACGGCATTACATGGAACGATAGTGACGAGGACGCGTGTGGTTCATGGTCTAGCCAAAATCAGGTCTATCCTATTGGTGTTGGCCGGGAGTAGCCAGAGACGGAGATTTTTCCTTGACGATGCATAAAATGCATGCGGATGGTGCAACATGTCGCAAGACACTTAACAATTCATTAGATGACAACCAACATGTGGGGGTAATAATCTGAGTTTTCATTGCATTATGTCTGACTTTTAGAGCCTTATCTCAATGCATATACGAATGTGGCCTCTTTCGTAACTTTTGCCAATTGTTATTTTTAACTTTTAAGATTTAAAAGGTAAACGTACATGGTTCTTGGCCAAAATCGTTTTGACCATAGCATGCATGTGGCATGTGTGGGGAGATTTTTAATTAATATTTTGGCTACTTGTTGCTCAATTTGTTGTAATCTTTAAAAGTTTTTAAGATCCAAATATTAAGCTCGGATAGGTAGTATGAAAATGGAAATTGCAGAGTCCAAAGTAAATCTATCTTTACTTCAGAAAATCAATTCACTCAGCAGGATGGGTATGAAAATGTAAAAGATACTAGCTGGCCCATGTGCTTCACTATACCTTCAAATGTTTGATATTTTATATTCGTATTTAACTCTCAATTAGATTTCTTTCATTAGAATCTCATATTGTCCATTTGGTGCATAATTTTGGGGTGTGGCAACCGCCTGGGAATTGACCCAAATTTTTTATAAGTTTCGTATTCTTCTCTCAAATACCTTTCGTTTGAGTCCCATATTGTCCCGTTCGTTTCACATGTCCATTTGATGCATAATTGTGCGTGCAGCGACCAGCCTGGAAATAGACCCCAAATTTTTATAAGAGTATCGTATTATACCTATCATTTGAATCCCATACGGTCCCGATCTGCCTACAATGCCGTTTGGGGGTGGTTTTTGGGGTGGTCGGACCACCTGAGACTTGGCCATAAATTTTTATAAGTTTCGTATTCAACTTCCAATTATATTTCGTTTGATACCCATATTGCCCAACTTGGTAAACATGTAGTTTTTGGGGCGGTTTTTGGGGGTGGGCGGCCCGCGACACTTGTTAAATTTGTATATCAAATTCGTGCTCTACTCTCAAACACCTTTCATTCGATACCCATATTGTCCCAATCGGTTAACATGTCCGTTTGGAATGGGGTTTGGGTAGGGCGTCCCCTAGGTTGTTTGACCCCAGAGTTTTGCACTAATTTTGTGTTTCTGAGTTGCCAAGAGGGGGCATACAAAATTTCGCTTAAATCGATACACTCATATCCGATATCTGGCGTTTTCGAAAATTGTGGTTTAGGGGAGGGCCGCTCTCCTCGCTGATATCTCAAAGTGATATGATTTCACAAGGGGTCAAACTATACCATCTGTAAAAATTTCATGAAAATCGGTTCACCCGTTTCTGAATCTATTCGGAACAAACAAAAAAAGTACCACACATACATTTTTATATAAAAGATATCAAGTCAAACTCAAGCGACATTCGGCTATAAGAAGAAAAAGATAACATTTCACCGCGAACATCCCACAGAAGGAATTTCTTATATCAATGAGTGGCAACGGATTCAAGTTGCAGGGACCATCCTATTTATATACACGCCGTAGAGCAAATCACACGTCTAGATAATGTAGATAATTATTATGAAAATAGATATTAGCAATCGTTGTACATATCGGTGTACACCAAATGTCATACACAGGCTCCATAGAACCTTAAGGCTAACATATATGGTGTCGTGAGTGGTAAAAGACTCTTCAAAAACCTACCTCCTATTCAATAATCTCTCAGATCACAGCCGCACCATCTTTATCGTTACCATCTAATGCTCTTAATGCTACACTAAATGACATAAGGAAACTTTCTTCTGGTCACGGACTGGAAGTGGGGATATCAATTTTACCCAATCGATGTTATCTAAAGTATTTTCTCAGATCACCAGGAAGCTATTAAATCTCTGGATTCTTAGTTCCTAGTTCACAAATCACCCTCGACTATCGCATAACCCTATGCTAGATGGCTGAATAGTTTAAAAGTCAACAGTTCCTTGTGTTTGGCTCAGCGTTCTCAGAGCAGACTGTGGGACTATGAAACTACCTGGGTAGAACAAAGGATGGGTGCGCCGTCAATCCAAACCTGAAGAGGTCCACCGCTTGGTTGTTAACTGGGATAGAAGTCTCAATTGCCGTATCCCCCATGATAGGTCACCGTCTTATTAGAGGAAGGCTGATCGACTACAACATCGAAATAAATATTTCTACAGAAGCTTTGAATACAACAAGAAGCAAAAGGAAATATATATATATATATATATATACAGGGTGGCTGATGAATATTGCTACAATGATGAATATTGCTACATTTTTTTTTCGGTGTATGGAATACATTTTTCTTTTATTCATGTTAAATTACATTATTAAATTAATTATTAAATTATTATTAATTAAATTAATTAATTAATTAATTAAATTAATTATTAAATTATTATTATTAAATAGAAAAAAAGTTATTACATTTTTTTTTGGTAGCGGCTTTCATCAGCCACCCTGTATATATATATATATATATATGTATATATATATAAATATATATATATATATATATATATATATATATATATATATATATATATATATATATATATATATATATATATATATATATATATATATATATATATATATATATATATATATATATATATATATATATATATATATATATATATATATATATATATATATGTGGAACAAATGATAATGACGTATCTTATATATAAAATTCAATTTGTGTTCGTTTGTTTGCCGATTTGTTTGTTTGTTTCGTATAGACTTAAAACCGGCTGAAACGATTACCTTGAAATTTCCACAGATTGTGTAGGTTGGTCTGGAAGGAAACGCTGGTTATATAATTTTTTTGATATCGGGAGGGGGGCAGACCCTCCCCTGTACCCCAAAAGTACTACCCAAAAATAAAAGTGGACCGATCGGGACAATATGGGATTCAAATGAAAGGTATTTAAGAGTAGAGTATGAATTTCATAATAAAAGTTGGGTCCAAGTACCTTGGGGGCCGCCTCAAAACTGCTTAAAATAGGTTTATTTGACGATCATGACAATATGGGACTCAAATGAATGGTATTCGGGAGTAGATTACGAATATGGTCAGGAAGTAAGAATAGGCTTTATAATACACCTAAAATCAAAAGTGGACCGATAAGAACAATATGGGTAGATGGCATACAAATTCATGTCGAAGTATAGGGGGTCATCCCATCCCCACAAAAACGCCCAAACTGGGCACATTAGCCAATCACGGATATATGGGCTTATACGTACCGGATTGACCCGATGGATTCCTTCACCGGCAAGGCCTGCCACGTGAGTGTACAACACACTGCTACAACTACAACAACGGATATATGGGACTTGGAAAAAAACATAGGCTACATAATTTTTCGGTGTCGGAAGGGGGACGGAGCCTTCCCCTTATGCCAAAAACACAATCCAAAATCAAAAGTGGACCGATCGGGACAATATAGGTATCAAATGAAAGGTATTGCAAAGTAGAATACGAATATGTTATTAAAATTCCAGTCCAAGTACCCATTGGGCCGCCCCAACCACAAATCTCCCCCAAACAGACATATTGGACGTTCTTTCAATATGGGGCTCAAATGAAAAGTATTCGGGAGTAGATTTCGAATCTGGCATACAAAATCAGATCGAAGTATAGGGATCACACTACCCCTCAAAAACGCCATTAGACCCAATATGACTATATGATACTTGGCTGAACCGATTTTCTTAAAATTTGCATAGATTGTGTACGTTTGCCTGGAAGGAAACATAGGCTATATAATTTTTAAGACATCGGGTGGTGGCGGACCTGGATTCGAACGCGTTGAGCGTCATAAGCTATAGTGGCATGAATTTAATATCCCCATTCAGGGCGAAGTGTTCCCACCCTAAAAATTTATTAGAGAGTTAAAGAAGGCGCAGTGGAGCGGGCCCGGTTCGGCTAGTCAAATATAATACCCAAATCAAAAATATTGGGTTGCCCAAAAAGTAATTGCGGATTTTTTAAAAGAAAGTAAATGCATTTTTATTAAAACTTAGAATGAACCTTAATTAAATATACTTTTTTACACTTTTTTTCTAAAGCAAGCTAAAAGTAACAGCTGATAACTGACAAAAGAAAGAATGCAATTACAGAGTCACAAGCTGTGAAAAAATTTGTCAACACCGACTATATGAAAAATCCGCAAATACTTTTTGGCAACCCAATAGTAGTAAACTTTGAAAGTTTGTAGTTGCCTATTTTGAAAGTAGCCTGAATGGGATTAATCATTCCGTAATAAGAAACGTGAAAACATTTTGAAAGGTCCAAATAAGTCTATTGGCATATGTGATACATACTAAGTTTGGTTCGATTTCCACCTTTACAGCCGAAGCTAATACAACTTTGCACGGATTTTACAGAAATTTGGTTCGGATTGTTTTATTCTATGCCGAGGTACAACAAAATCACTCCAGAATTAGACATAGCGTAGGAGTAGGGTGTTATGAAGTAGGCGCCGCATACATTTTGCCTCATTATATGTTTTTAAATATCTTATTTTTCCACAAAAAATATATTGTGCACAATATGAAAGCAAAAAAAAAAAAAAAAAAACAATAATTGCTACTTGTTTTCAAGCCATCACTGTAGACGGGTGCTAGCCATTTAGCAAAAAGTCAATACACTTTCGGTTTCTAGAACTTAACAATATGAAGTAAGAACAAAGGCAACTCATAATTGTTGTTGTGGTCTTAATTATGACCTACGACTTCATGTTTCAAACCAACATATCATAATTTCTAGATAACAAACTTTTGGCCAAATATCGTTTTCAGTAATGGCAATGAGAACTTGGACCGACGATGTCGGCACTTGTAAATACTAAAAACCAAATTTAATTAAATCTTTTAGCTAGCACAATAGGTAACAACTAGAAAACATTTAGCCCAAATAAAAATAGAAAAAAAAACAAAACAAATGTTATAAACTGTGGGCGAGCTGCAATTATCTTACAAGAAAATAACATTATCAGTTATTGTGGGAACAGATAGTGGAGTTTTTTTTTTGTGTGACAGCTAAAAAAATATATAAAAATTAATGGCTACGAAACGTGTACCCAATGTACAATTAATAAATTTTATTTATAATTGATGATTCCCCAGGTGAATTGCTTTTGATTTGGTGCCACTGCAAACAAGTGTTATCTGTAGCATGGTATTAAAAACTGCACAAAGCAAGCTGTTATTAAAGACCCAAAAACAAAAACTGTAAAATGATGGCGTCAAAGAAATCGAAATCTGATGTCATTCTATAGCTTTTTTCAAATTAAAACAAAATTCAATTACAAAGCAAACGAATGGAAGTTACTACATACGGAATATGCAATATTATATTATTGGAACTTCCTCTCAAATGGAAAATTTTATTGAGAATGTATATAAGGTATTCAAAAGCGCAGTATGGACAGGAGAGGAATTATCGGAGTATTTTGAGACGAACTGTGGAGTGAGGCAAGGTTGTTTGATGTTAACTTTGATATTTTCCTTACATGTAAATTATCTCCATGACCATCTAGGAGGAGGAATCAATGTAGAAGGTTTGAGTATACGTATTCTTATGTACGCAGACGACATCGTTATGTTAGCGGCCTGCCAAAAATGATAACTCAATTGGAAACGTATTGTACATTATGGAATTTGGAAGTAAATCTGACCAAGTCTAAAATTTAGATGTGAAACCAGAAAATTGGTTTTATAATAATTGTAAAGTTATAATAACTTCCGAGTTCAAATATTTAGAAGTCAAACCCTCACCAAAGCTTAAAAAACATGTCGAAAATCGCAATAAGCAAGTAAAGTTAGCAGTTAACTTAACCTGGCAAAAGACAAGGTCTCGCTCAAAATGAAATGGTGTTTGCTTCTTCTTCTAGTTGTCTAAACGATGGATGATTTTAGGTCGAATTTCTTTGCGGTGCATGCACATATTCATTTTCACCGTCCTAACATTTTAGCTTTTTGTGAGACCCAAGTGCGTGAGGATTCTGATCCACAGAATATTCACATCCCTGGGTACCACGCTCTGTCTCTTTTTATTTCGCACAGAGGCCTCGTGGTATATGTACGTAATGATGTAGTGTCCCAAAGACGGCAACACCTAGACTCACAGGACCCTGAATTTAACTTCCTCTAGATAAAATTCGGGATTGGAAAACATAAACTGCACTTCGGATTCCTATATAGAAGTCCAAACTCACAAAGGGAGGCTTCCATGAACGGTTTTGACACCCTTTCTGATTCTATTACAAATATTTTGGAGGATTTTTCGGGCAGTGAAGTCGTTGTCGCTGGGGATTTTAATGTCCACAACTCCTCCTGGCTTTCCCATTCGAGTCATACGATTTCTAAATGCCATGTGTATGTTTTCTAGTTTCAGCTATAAATGCTACTGCTGAAATGATTGAGGAGATAATTTTAAATGGAATGAAGACATTTATTCCAATAAAGACCATAACGGCTAAATCAGATGACAAAAGTTGGTTTAACCACATATGCAGATATGCTGTCAGATCGAAAGAGGTGGCATTCAGGAACTGGTGCTTGGATAAAAATGACATTACTGAACTGCTGCACAAACAGGCAAGATCTTCGTGTGCTAAAGTGCTTAGGGGCGAAAAATTTCTTTAGGAGCAGCTCCTACGTACCAAGGTTCTTGCTTATACACGAGAAAGTAAGAGCTTTTGGCCGTTTGTGAAACGGGTAAAGGGTAGTTCTTCATCTATCCCAACTCTTGTTAAGGACGATCAAACGATCACTGACCCGGTTGATAAGACTAACCTGTTGGCTGATATATTTGCAGGGAACTTTCCCTGCCGGATAGCAATCAATCACTCCCCTTAATCTAAAATATATCTGGCGTCATGGCCCAGATATTTTTTCCAAAGGGATTCTTGAGAATATCGACGTGAATAAATCTCCGGGCCCGAATGGCATTTCAACACTTGTCTTTCCCAAGTATTCTTCGGAAGTGCGGGAGTCTTTCCGGCGCCTTGGAAGGTTGCGAACATTCAGCCAATACTCAAAAAGTGTGAGGCGAATAACCCTGCGAATTACCGGCCAAATGCGATATGCTTCGCTCTCTTCAAGGTTATGGAGAGCATCTTGTGAAGTATTTAGAGCCTAATGGCCTTCTTAACGACCAACAGTATGGGCTCCGCAAAAATCGATCTACGGGTGACCATGGCATGCCATTTCTGTCGGAACGTTGGAGTCGCTCAATCTACCAGTTCGGTGAGAGTAAGGTTGTGGTTCTGGATATCTCCAAGGCATTTGATAGGGTCTGGCGCGGTGCACTACTATCAAAGCTTGTCGCATTTGGTGTCGGTAATGGCTTCGTTCGACTATTTGCGAGCTTTCTCAGAGATCGCACTATACGAGTCGTTGTAGATGGATTCTCATCCAATGAGCTTAAAGTGACAGCAGGTGTACCCCAGGGCTCTGTCCTTTCTCCCTCTCTTTTTCTTATGTTCATCAACGATCTGTTGAGTCAGACATCGACAGTAATCTCTGTCATTCGTACTCATTTTCTTAACATCTAAACCACTTTCATAAGGCCGAAAATGGAATACAACTCACATGTATGGGCTGGAACTTCGAAATCATCCCTGGAGCTACTGGATCGTGTACAGAGGAGAGCGATGGCGTTGATTGGGGACAGTAGGGTATCCAACTCTATTGCCTTCATTGCACATCGTCTCAATGTGAGTAGTTTGGCTCTGTTCTATAGGTACTAATGTTTTTCCACCCACTATGGCATCCAGAGATTTAAGACAAATGTCAATAAACACTAAATCCTTCCCCCAATATAATCGACCAAATGAGTTTAGAGAAGATAAGCCTTATTTTCAAAGCATATACAGCAGAAGAAGGAAAAAAATGTGTAAACTCTGCAGTGTGCGAGAAAGAGAAACGTTACAACACTCTATAGGAGTTTGCCCCATACTGAACTAGTTTACAATAGCATGTTTCAAAACCCAAATTTTTGCAGAGGTAGAGATAACAACAATATTGGATGGACAGGAGCCAATTTAATTAGTTATCTAAAAAGGGCTTGTAAGTATAGAAAATTCATGTTAACTGAGTTTTCTTAAGAACACCGATGCAAATTCTTATATTAACTTAATAATAGACAGGCGTTCCATACATAAGGAACAATGTCAATTAAACTACAAAATATGTATTAGTTTACAAAATCATCATTTGAATTTTTATAAATATTTTGTATATAAATGGAATATTTTGATGAATAAATAAATAAATACAAATGCAATACAATATAAGAAAGAGGAATATTTAGCTTTCGAAGCTCAATATGTATAAAGGAAAGTAAAAATATTCGCTCGTGGAACGTCAAAAAGTTCTGAATTGTTCTTCTACACGCAAAAAATAAAACGTTTGGGATATTTCTACGACAAACAAAATACTTTAATTACAAAGTTTTTTTTTATTGTAACAAACAAACAAAATACTTTAATTACAAAGTTTTTTTTTTATTGTAACCTTGTAATGTTTCGCTTCAAGATTTTAAAAGTTAGCCATAAACGTAGCATTATTGAACGTACTCAACTTTGTTTGTTGTAAACCCTTTTGTAGCTTCGCCTACGGTATGATTATTCGTTTACCGGACCAAAAATAATCTTTTGAATATCTCCTACTAGAGAAAAAGGGTGAGCATCTGAGCGTGTAGAGCAGTGGTGGGCTAACCTACTTACACTATTGCACATTACTGTGAACGTACACAAGAAAATAATCCCAAACAAGCTCATGGGCTTGCAAATAATTGCAATTGTGAGCTCTTCATCGGTATAGACACATTCTCACTCAGAACATTTTTTTCTTTGACTGGCCAAAGAGCAGTCAATATTTTTGGCAGCTCGGTCGAGTGCGGATGTGCTTAAATCCGGAAAACGATCATTTTTAAAGCAAGGCCTTAGGAATAAAAATGCTGGTATATCAAATGACAAAAATCGTTACAAAAGCGGACAAATAGCTGCTGAGTACAAGATAACACATTAATAATTTCTAAAGCACATGCATTGTTTGGTAATATTTACGCAATAAAGAATTATCCATCCCAAAGTTGGTACAATACAAAAAATCATTATACAAAACTATAATAGAGCAGGAATGGAAAATACAAATATTGAAATGGCACTGAAAATTTACTTTTGGGACCGAAAGGGTACTTTTCAGTTTTGTATAAAGGTTTCAAAAATATTTTAGTGCAGAAATCTTAACTACATTGTTAAAAATTATTTTGCACAACGCAATTTAACCGCCTGGGTTCAAATCCAGTCGAGAATATCAGAAAAATAATATTAGGTGTTGGTTATTCCCTTCTAGTGAGGTATTTACTTTAGGCAATCCGCCGTGTAAACTTCTCTACTAAGTGGTGTCGCGCTGCGGAAAGCCGTTCGGAATCGGCAATAAAAAGGAGGTCCCATATGTGAAAAGTTTGCCCATGTTTTCAAATGGAATGCTCATGGTCAAATTTGCATTGCATTTTGCATATCATTGAGCTTTAACCTGGTTTGGGCAGCACTCAATGATATGTTCACTTTAGTAAATTCGACAGAGGGACTGACATGACCGACTAAAAAGTTACGTAAAAACTATCCAAACTGTTCAAACAATTTGTTGTGATTGAAAAGGTAATAAATCAGTCACGGGAGTACTACAGTACTCCTCGGGTCGAAAAAATTTAGAAAAAGTACTATATTACTGACTTTTCTATCCCTGTAATAGAGTTGTGCCAAAGTGGGAGACTTTTAGTATAATTGAGTATCATAACATCGAAATTAAGCCAAATTAACTCAGAAAGATACTGAATTACCAACTGAGATCTTTTTATAATTGGTAAAAAATTGATTATACAGATATTTTTGTCTTTTTCGATCAACTCGATTATCCGTGATTACCTCTATTATCCGGGAGTAGATGCACATTTTACGACGGCAAATTTTCAAAATTTCCAACCTAACAAGGGCAAACTTCTCATTTATCAATAAGTGCTGTCCAATTCAAGTTTATGCTCAATAATAAGGGATATCCTTTTTAAAGCGGAGTCCGAACAGCATGACGAAGTGAGACACCTCTTTGGGGTGAAGCTTTTACATATCTGTTTTCTCTCAAATGTCGCCAGCATTAGAAGAGAATAACCACCGCTGAATTTCTTCAGATGTTCTCACCAGGATTCGAACCCAGGCGTTCATCGTCATAGGCATTGACTTGTTAACATCTGAGCTACGGTGGCTCCAGTTTTACGATTACGTTTGAAAACTGAAACAAAACGAAATTTGAAGTTTCGCCTGAAAGCTGTTTGGTATGTTATGATGAAGCAGTCGTATATGGGCATTAGGTGTCTCAGAGAGAGCAACTGTATCAATGTGCAAGGCGTTAGCTATTGGAAAAAGACCTCGGACAAAAGTTTTAAAGAATATTCGTGAACTTCCTGTTATTTATAAAGCCAATATAATAGCTTCGGTAACTAAACAAATATCTTAAGAATGGTTAAGCAATCATTTTGTTCCCGTAATAAGAGATCATTCCAACAAAATTTGTCTTAACGATTATCCTACTATTGATAGACAAACTGACTCATTCAGACGTAAATGATTTCAAACCACCGAATTGCATTTCTTTAGTTTATTCGATAGCGCATGGTGCAGCATGGAGCTTTATATGTAATGAACGATTTTTACTTTGAGGAAATAAAAAGATGGGTCAGGTGTGATAATAATGCATATCAATTCGCTGTTTTGTCATATAATGAAATAAAGATATAACAAATGCCACAGAATAGATTCAGGAGGAAAATAATTCAAATGAATCTGATGATGACATAATTCGCCCAAAAAAAATCTTTAAAGGAGACTAGCTATACATGTTTTCCTTCACACAGTGGAACTCTTTGAAGAGTTCTGTTAGCGATTAATTTTTTTCTTAAAAATTTAGCATTAAATCCTTGAATTTTTGATTTTATTAAATTTTTTCTATTAAAAAAACATAAAGTAAAAACCCATACATAATTTTAACTTAAAATCATGTGGTAAAGATGGAAAAAATGTTACTCCATTATCCAGGAAAATTAATTATCCGTAATGGCTTCGGACCCGAGTATACCGACTAATACAGGTCCGAATGTACTAGTCATAAAATCTTGCAAGAGTTTCTCTCAAAAAAAAACATGCACTTTTATCGTAATCGAATGTTTTTCACAAAAGTAGTTTACTTGGCGCAAATTTCCTTTATGTGAAACGATTCTTTTTGCTTGTACTGACGTAGTCAAGTCACCTGAACTTGGGATTTTCTATCTCCCAGACCATGAACCAAAAAAGAAAATAACTGAGTAATACTTGTTATCATGCAATGCATTTTCTTAAATAATACAACAATTTTAAATAAAGCTTATTTAACAACTTGAACTTACCTTTAGTCAGCGAAAAGTTATCTCGTAGTTTTTCCTAGTCTATAAATTGTCAATTAATTGTGGCTTAATGTTGTTGTTTTTTTAGCCAAAGATGCTGCTGCTGCTGCTGATACAAGTGCAGTGATATATGGCAAAAAGGTAGATACTCAATTTTTGGATTTGCGGCACGTGTTTATCAAGGTTTATTCGCGTAGGGGACAGCACACAATTTATCTCCTTTATTGTCGGTGATACGCACCAAATCTTAACTGCAGAGTGATTTGTACGAATTGCAAGCCAGGCCAAAGAAGATCAATGTGGCGTCGGCAGGAGAGTCCAAAATATAAACAAATGCTTTCTTTTAATGGATCCTTATGCAAAATGTTTCCACAACTATGGCATGGATACTTAACGTGTCGTCCATTGAAGGTTTATTTTTTTTTATTATTGTGTTGCATTAAACACTCGATTTTCCAAAGACATGCAAGATAATGACGACAAATGTTGTGTGTTTTATTTTTATTTAATGGTTTTCTTTTTTTTGTTTTTGCAGAGCAAAAGTAACTTCAGACTTAGGTTTTCTTTAGTTTTCCCCGTTTTATTAGGTTTTCGTTTTATTAGGTATATATGGACGTTAATAAGTATTTAAAATTGCCAACATTTTTATACAAGGCCAACTTTTGGGAAAATAAATTCACATACACAGACTTTGGCTAAATTGTACTCCCAAGCAGTCGTCAAATTATACAGAGGGACATGCACATGCAATGATAGATTTTTGTATTAATTTATTTTCTTTTCTTTTTCCTTTTAAACATCGACCGGATCTTGTACAGATTAACTATTTAGGATGCCTTTTTGTCTGCAAGGAAAATTAAGAAAAAAACATTTTGTTTAATATTATTCAGCAATGAATTTAATGTGAATAATAAGTACAAAAAACCTACAAATGTAGATGGAATATTTCTTATGGTAATAACAGTTGAAGATAAACAAGTAACAGCTGCATGACAAATTTTAAATATGTGGAGAAAAATATAATATACTTGTGCACAGAAAAAAATAAAAATCGTTTTTAATCACGACATTAATTGATCCAATTAATTTTTTAATTGCAACTACTTCAATCACAAAAATGATAATATCAATTACCGCTTTTGAAAAATTTTCTATTAAAAAAATTACATTTTCAATTAAATAAATGATTGAAATGTTTGAAATTTTCAATTAATCCACATGTCTTGCGCTAAATTTATTTGGGCTTAAAACAATTCATACAATCGGATATTGTCCAGCTGCAGACCATAGGGTAATCTGTTTCTATTATAAATATAACACAAAAAAACCTTGTTTTTTTAAAGTTGGGCAGAAAATGTGTTTATTGCTTTGACTGGTTTCTTAGATCGCGATTTCGTTTGGAACCACCCAATCTCGTCGGTAGGATTTGTCAAAAAATTTATGTTCTTCTAGGTAGAAACTATGAAAATTTACTCTCATGGTAATCAAGGATTACATAGGGTAGCAGTTGGGCAAGAGTGTTTGTTTGTAAAAGTTGGATGTCTTCATTTGGCAGAAACATATGAAGTGGAGTAATTTTCTTTCTTGCTGCACTACAAACGAAAATACTCTTAAGAGCATAGTTTCAAGCTAGAAGAACATACCTTTTTTGACAAATCCAACCGACGAGTTTGGTGGTTCCAAACGAAATCGCGATCTAGGAAACCGGTCAATTGCTATTACAAAGCAAAAAACACATTTCTGCCTAACTTTAAAAATTAAGGTTTTTTGTGTTCTATTTATAATAGAAACAGATTACCCTATGGATATTGTCCGGCTGCAAACAATATCCGATTGTATGGATTTTCAAATAATGGTTTAATTAATCCAATTAAAAAAAATATTGAGTTTTTTTTAATTTTTAATTGATTCAATCAAAAAATTATTGTCTTTTGAAAATTCCAATCAATTTCAAGATGAGCCACAAAGGATGTTTACGTCCTGGAATATGAGCTCTAGATGCGTTGGTTGAGCAAAGCTCCATCGGTATCCGTATAAAAAAACAACTCCCACGCGGGGGTTCTTCAATAAATTTCAGTTGTCGAGTTGGGGTGCCCGAAAGATTTGTTGTCGTTGTTGAAGCGTTGTGTTGTGCATTGAAGCGGCAGCACTTGGCCTATGAAAGACTACATCGGGTTAATTCGGCATGTAGAACCGGTTGTTATTACTATAGATTTGTCGCAATGTGCACCATATTTGAAAATGTTTTGAGATTCGATAGAAAAAATTATTGCATCATTTAATTTTTTAATAGAAAATTCCAAAAAAAAAATTGTTTTTCAGATTGAATTAAACAATTAATGAAAACAATCAATTTTTTTATTAGTTCAAAATTATATATAGCTCTCACTTTGTACTTAAAGGTTAGGTGTAGGGTATTATACAGTCGGCACCGGCCGACTTTTGTCATTCCTTACTGGTTTTTTTATATAAGGAGCCATTGGCAATCGATTGATCCAAGCATTTCACTATTTCTTACATTTATTTGTATATTTTTCGTAGTATTTTGTGATTTCCAAGTTCCACTATTACAGAAACTTATGTTTAAAATTTATTTTAACTGATTTAATACCAATTTTCTATATATATATTTCAGTTTTCACTACTGTTATTTAATTTTATAACAAATCATTCCTCCTCCTATTTTTTTTCTTTTGAACAGGGCGATTCAAAGACCAAACGAGAATACAATTAATGACATCAAATATATATTGTAATATTTATAATAGGCTTATATTTGATATTTTACTTCTTACAAACCCTTTTAAATATTCTTAGAACATCACTTAATTTGGATGTTGATATGCTAACAAATTTGTCTTGTGAAAGTATGTGGTGGAAGCACTCCTATTATATTGAACATAGCTGTATATGTTATTTGTATACCCTCTACCTTAGGATGGGGCTATACTAAACGAGTCATTCCATTGGTAAAGCATCGAAATATTGGTCTAAGACTCCATAAAGTATATATATTTTTGACCGCCATGACATTTGAAGTTGATGCCACCATGTCCGTCCGTTCGTCTGACAGTGGAAAGCATGCTTACTTTCGAAAGAGTAAAGCTAGGCATTTGAAATTTTGCACAAATAATTCCTATTAGTAATGGATATCCTGTTAGTGTTGGATATCCTATTAATGTTGCCATATCGGTCAATATTTAGATATATGTCCCATATAAACCTATCACCAATTATACTTTTTAAGCCTCTAGAAAGGGGAATACTTATCCGATTTGGCTGAAATCCTATACTATGACGTTTTCTATGACATTCAAAGAATGAACTAAGTATGATCGGAATCGGTCTAAAACTGATATGGCTCCCATTGAACCCGATCTCCCTATTAGACTATTAAGAGCACGTCGTTCTTATCCGATTTGGCTGAAATTTGGCAATATACGTGGCTTGAATCGGTTTAAATCGTGATATAGCTGTCATAAAAACCAATCTCACTAAAGCACTTCTTCAGCCCCCAGTTTAGTACCGCAGTTCTTGTCTGATATGATTCAAATTTTGCACAGCGACTTCTCCTATGAACTTCAACATACGTGTCGAATATGTTCTAAATCAGTCCATAACCAAAGCTCTTATGGTTATCTCCCGATTTTACTTCTTGAGCCTTTAGAGGGCATATGGCTTGAGTACATACCTTCCACTATGGATCACATTTGTCAAGTTCTTTGCCTGATATCTTTTTTTAGGCAAACAAAGGTTAAAGGATAAGAATTGCTATGTTATTAGAGATATATCAGGTTATGAACCAAGTGTGGTTTGAATCGGTTCGTATCTCTTATCCTTTGTTTGCCAATAAAAAGGATACCAGGCAAAGAACTTGACAATTGCGATTCTTGATGGAGGGTAAGTAAGATTCGGTTTGGAAGAACTTAGCACGATTTTACTTCTTATTTTTGTATATATATTTCGTTTCATATGAAATGTTGTGCAAATTGTTGCTTTAATTCGTGCATGAATTTGTTCATTGCTAATATCGTTATTATATGTAATTAGGTTTTCTACTTAGGTTTTCCTCACTCTTAAATAACACATCTTCACATCTAATGGGATAAGTTTTACGGAACTTAAAATTAAGCTTTACTTTGATACGACCTCCCTAAGAAGCACGTTACGCATTATCTAAGATTTCTCGCAATTAGTCAATAGGTCTCTCATGTAATATTAAATGCCTTCTTTGACATAACTATAGATATTTTTTGCTGTGTTATGGAAGAAACCTGCCTTCCTTTACAACATTTGTATCAGGTGAAACGAACACATGCTATTAATTAGCTGCACTTTGTTAACAAGAAAGTGAACACCTTGTGAAAGTTCACATTCGTTAATATATATAACTATACAGGTTATATATTGTTGAAAATACTTATTAATAGATTTGTGAATTGCAGAATAATTTGTACACAGTAATCAAAGGTAGTGTTGCCACAGAAGATAAGTTTTTTGTTTTTATAAAATATTGTACCTAAAGCACAAAACAAATAGAAGTATTTCAGCAAAAGCTTTATGCATCGATCGCAACCAAAAGTTCTCATAAGGAAAAGGGTCCGGACTATAAGAAAGCAAGCCAAAACTTCCGAAGCACTGTTATCAATATAGTTTCTGACCGACCTTAGAAGTGTTACCGATCTGTTGTCAAAATAGGAAGCCTCATGTTTTGTTGAATATTCTGAATATCACGTTTATGTGTTATGATGATCAAGCTTGGGGTTACCGGAAAAATGATGTTGTTGGAATGAAATTTCATTGAGCTCGTCTCGAAAGACAAACAAACAAAAATTTGTAAAATTTAACAATCTTCGCCCTTACAGGCAAAAAACTCGAAAATGAAAAAATTCGGCAGAGCCCGACCGGGATTTGAACCTGGGCACACGGAGCAATAGCGAGAGCCGTTGCCATCATCGAGCGGTCAAAGTCACCAATACAACTTCCAACAGGCGCACTGAATCTTGTACATTGCATGGTAGTAGGTAATTTTTGCAGGCAGAAAATTTGCCATTACACAAAAACAAATGCATTGGGAAAAGTACAGCTAATAGACAGGGTTGTCGAGCGTGGTTAGTTGTATCATAGAGGCGTTTTCGCAATAAATCAGATATAAGTACAACATACGGCCCTTAAAGCCTTCACACCTAATATGGCTGATGAGTAATTGTAATTAAATTACGAAACGCGTCCATTGGTGGTGTGTGTTGCAATCTCTGGATTTCCTTTTCCACCCGCAAAGAAAATCTCCGACCGCTCAATGGTCTCGAAAGAGAAACAAACAAAACAGTTATTTCGTTAACTTAACAAAAACAACTACTACGTCTTTCCAGTAACATACCAAATTATATGCTTAATCTAGAAACTGATCTTAAGTCCCCATTCTCATCTACTCTTGGAATGCATTTATGTTACATCAAGAAGGTTATACGACTCAATGCCAACAGACTTCCTCGCATCTTAACTGAGCAAATATTGGAGTTAAAAGTTTCATGGGCTAGTAGGTGGTCAAATTTAGGCCAAAATTAGAATTTGTATCCTTCCGATAATAGTCTTGCTTTGTGCACTTATTTGTAGGAAATAATTGATATCTTAAACACTAGCGAAAGACTCGTTCTTGAACATACTGCCAGAAGTTCCCAGTTCTATGATCTATACTCGCAACTAGAATATAGCAAAGTTTCATAACTAACTGCTAACCTTTTCGCAAGTGCAAAAAGTTTACATATTAAAGCCAGAGGGGGTCTACTTGACATGAATGCAAGTACTTTTACAAACCTTTATTTACATTTACATTATATTTAGTAAGCTGTATATATCATCTAATATTTAATTAATTTAATTGTTAATATGACGTATGAAACAAATTATATATAATAAGGCACACTGCATTTTTGCTACTAATTATTAATAAATATTCTGACGTACATAATTGTCAAATTTTAATCAATTAATAAATAATAACTTACTATTTAAATCCGGAGTCGACACGCTTATAAAGCGTATGCATCAGCTTGTCTGCGCAATCTGGCTAGAAGAACGCTCGGGTATACGTTCTTCTAGCCAGATTGCGATTGGAACCCCTAGCATACTATGTCGCGTACACAAGAAAGGGAACAAGACGGAATGTGCCTACTACAGAGGAATAAGTATCTTCCCCATCTCATACAAGATACTTTCGACAGCTTACTGGGTGGAAGATTAAAACCTAAAATCAATAAGATAATTGGGCCCTATCAATGCGGCTTTAGACCTGGTAAATCCACCCTAGACCAGATATATACACTGCTCCAAATCATGAAAAAGATCCGAGAAGGAAAAATCAACACCTACCATCTCTTTGTTCGAAGGTATTTCAAGCCCTCTAGTAGTAGTACAAAAAAGATTTTTTCAACAAAAATTTTCAATTTAAAATGTATTCGAAAAAGAAATAATTTTCAACTAAAAAATTAACTGATTCAATTAATGTTTAATTATATCTGAAAATTTTGTAATTTCCAATTAAAAATTTGTTGATTCAATAATTTTCTCATCGAACCCCCGCTGGGGAGTTTTTTTTATACGGGTGCCCACGGACCTTTGCCCTAACAACGCAGCTCAAGTTCATGTTCCAGGAGGTAAACACATAACTACCACATATAGAAATTAATTTGAGTTTTCAAACAATTTCAATAATTTATTAATTGGATTTAAAAAAATCAATCGAAATTAAAATTTTCAATAATTTTTTTAATTGAATATGCAACTTTTTAATTGAAATTTTTTTCAAAGAGTTTTGCAAAAACGGAGATTGATATTATCATTTTCGTGATTGAAGCAGTTTGAATTAAAAAATTAATTGGATAAATTAATATCGTGATTGTGTAGTATTTATTATTTCGATCATTTAATAACTTACAAAATGACATTTCGTTGCAATATATAAAAATTCAGTTTTAAAGTATAAAAAAAAAAGAATAGCATATTGATATTTCTTATAACATTGGCATGTGGCCGTTAGTCTACTGTTCAAATATTAAAGGGTGATTTTTTAAGAGCTATAGGAAAGTTTAAAAAAAAACACATAAAATTCAGAAAAATGCATGAAATCTTTTATTTGAATCGAATCTACGCTCCATATAATTTAATGTTTGAAGATTATTTCATCGAAATTGTTGACCGTGAATGCGCCTCATATGGTCCATCAGCTTATTCCAATATTGGCACACTCCAACTTTTTGGCCGGTATCTCACGCATAAATGCTTCAATGTTGTCTTCCAAATCGCTCATTGAAGCGGGCTTGTTTGTATATATAAGCTTTAACATAACCCCACAAAAACTCGTACAATCTAAGCGACCAATTGACCGGTCCCCAACGTGAAATGAAATGTTCACCGAACCCTCCTCTCAATTGAAACCACCCCTATGTTATGCAATTCAAGCTCTTGCATTTTGGGCAAAAAAAAGGTTGGCATCTCACGATAGCGCTCAACATTCACAGTTACGTTACGATTCGCATCATATTTGAAGAAGTACGTTCCAATGATGCCACCAGCCCATAAACAGCACTAAACTGTGATTTTTTCTGTGTGCATTGGTAGCTCTTGCAATTCTTCTGGCTGATCTGCACTCCAAAATCAACAATTCTGCTTATTTACGTACCCATTGAGCCAAAAATGAGCTTAACCATAAAATGGAAGAAGCGCACTATTAACTTTTTTAACAGAGCACGCATTTTGATAATAAAATTCAATAATTTGAAAGCGTTGTTCGTTTGTAAGACGGTTCATGTTGTAATTATAGACCAAACTGGAGATGTTTGACACGAAACGTGCGTGAATAATAATTTATAAGGTTAGCTAAGGATTTCCAAACAATTATGGGACCATTTAAAATGCAAATTAGATCATTTTCATCAAACGAAACCTTTTGGAAGTATTGAATTCGAAATTTCCTAAAAGCGGGACATCGACATAAAAAGTGTTGCAAATTTTCAGTTTCGTTTATTCACACATTGAGCATCGAGGATTTGAGTTCTGAGAGAAACGGTTTTCAATCAGTTTTACCATGTTGCTTCTGGTCTTATAGATCCACCTTATTTCGCCTTGGGTATAACAGTTGTTCAGGTATAACTGACCTACAGACGGATCAAGGTAACCATAGAGCCTTCTCGCTTCATTTGCTTTCGCCATATAGCCACCATTTTGTTTTAACAGAAGGCTTTTTAAAAACCGCTCACTACCATAGATCCAAGTATGACATAAGTTGCAGTCCAGATGCTCCATATTGTTTTCCAACATAAGTTCATTTATGTTGGTGCCCATTTTCTACACCAGTTTCGAGCATAAGAATATAAGTGATGATGATGGCAATTTAAGGGTTTCCTTGAGAAACTATAAAGAAAGTTTGTCCACTTCTTCGAAATTGGAGCCTTCCATACTTGGGACCCATATGATTAGATTGCTCCACAAACTGCATGAAAAAGTTTCCATATCGCGGTCACTGATACATTGCGCTTACATAAACAATTTTTCCATGTTGAAATAATGCTGTCGTTTAGGTCGCTTGATTTCGTTTTTAGATATGCTTGGTGAAACAAAGTTTTCGTGTCAAAATCATTCTAAGATAACTGTATACAGAGGTGACAATAATTTGTTCGCCATTATAGAACCATATTTCACTTTTTGAAATTCTTCCTTTTCTAAAAATCGTTATTGAGATTCCATATTGTCCATATTGTCCAGCTGTAGACCATTTCTATTCAAAGAATAGAAATGAAAAAAATATTAAAAAAGCCAGCAAAAAGTGTGTTGTTGCTAGAAGCATTTGACTGATTTCCTTTATCGCGATTTCATTTTCAACCAAGAGAAATCATCAGAAGGAGATGTCAAATGGATCATGGTGCCTTACAACCATTCCAACTTGAGTAAGTTTTAAAGCACACATAAAAATCAAAATTTGGGACTTGCTCAGGTTTACCTTTTCATCCCATAAGTAAGTTTCTAATTTATTTATCATCCGTTGCAATAGGTTTACTTCGTTTGCCAAAATAACAATATCATCCTCATAGAATAAGAGACGAATATTTAAGCCCACTCCTTTGTTCCACCGCCAATGAAATCATTCAGGTCATTTGGAAAAGCACAAAAAAGTGGTGAAAGGAGACAATTTTGTTTTACACCTGCATTAGTAGAAAAATCATGCGAAAACTTCTCTCCTGTCCATACTGCGAAATCAGTCTTTTCATAAGCATTTTCAATAAATTTTACCATCTTCGATGATAAACCAATGCTATGTAGCTTATAAATCATTGCCTTTCGTGCTATCCTATCGAAAGCAGCTCAAAAATCAACGTAAAATTTATGTATTCTTGTTTTTGTTTATAACATCCTTAATTGTTTTCCATGCCACTCCACTGAGTTGGTTTATGTCTGGTATCGTGTCCCCACCTAAGTACCGGTGTCTGATAGCCTATTTTCTCCGTCCATGGTGTAAGCCGCTCTATAATTACTCCCATCATTATCTTTGGTAGGCATGGTAGGCAAATAATGCTTTTGAAAAATGATGGATCAAGTTAATTTTTGTCAGAAATCACATTGCAGGACTTGGCCTAAGAAAAAAAGGTTTTCTGAAGCAAATTAAAAAAATTCGTATATTATATGCTCCTATCCGGTTGCCGTATTCAACTTCGCTTTTGGCAGGGCTCCTTTAACCACACGTAGATTAATATCCTTATCCAAATCAATCCAGTACATATGCGCATAGTGTGTGTCTGGGGATAGCTGCGGCTGATTAAGCAACTGTTGAACATTTAATTTAAATTCTGCCGATGTTAAATTTGGAGTTACACAGATATTATTTGGAGTTTCATAATTTCGGATTGCTTTAACAATCTCCCACCAATCTTTCGAGTCTTTAATGTTGTCTTTTTTTCTCTAGTTGAATTTGATATGTTTTGAAGATCTACATATTTCCTTGTGCTCTCTAAATATCGATTTTTGCTTTCAATAGAGCCTTCATGTTTAAATTGGTTCAGGCTTTTAAATTATGCTTCTCTTGCCTTACAACATTTTATATTAAACCATCTCTCAGTTCTGGAGAAATTTATAAAGCCTTTTGAGCAAGCCTTATTTGCGTCTGTTATCAACTTTCCGATATCAGTGAAGGTAAAAGGTACTGATTGTTTTTGAGTTTCGACAAGGTCATGTACTTTGTTTTTGTCCATGAGAAATTTACGTTCATTCCATTTTAATTTTGGGAACAGTGTATTATTTTTATCAGAGCTTTTCCTCTCCGACCAGGTTTGGCTTTCAGTACTGAAAAAGTATATTTGGGACAAAAGTTCTTGGGACACCGCACAAATGTCATTTACGGAGGTTCCGACTGTACTCACGAAGGTATATTTTCCTAGTTTGTCTCTTTCGTCATGCCGTTGGCAATTAGTAAGCCGAAATCATAACAGAGGTCAATGAAGTCTCTTGTTTCGAAATCTTTTGATCTTCTTTCCTCTAATCCAGCATAAAAGTTTGACTTAAAACTATCATTAATTTCATTCTGCATTGTCCCAATTCTAGTATATAAGTCGCCCATTATGACAGGATTAGCTAAATCATGTTCCCTTAATAGGCCATCAAGTTCGGAGAGTTGTTAGGTTCAAGTAGTGCATTTTAAACCGGACAAGCCATGTCTGGGTTGGGCATCCCTGCAAAATTACTAAGACTGCAGGATGATACTTGCTAATACACGTTCCTCAGTAAGAATAGGAATCTCTCCGAACCATTTAATACCAAACGCGATTTCAGACAAGGAGACAGATCTCTTTAATTTCCTGCTGGAGAAGATTATACCAGATGCAGATGTGAATAGATATGGCACACTACTTACAAGACAACAGAAGGTACTTGCCTATGCTGACGTCATCGATATCATAGGCCGGTCACCGGAAGTAGTAAATGCAGCCTTTGAAAAAATCGAAAGAGAGTCAGTGAAAATGGGACTGGTATTAAATTAAGAGTCGACAAAATGGATGGTTTCAACTTTTAAAACGCCTTGCGACACCAAGCAGATAAAGAAAATGGTAAAAACTTGGGAAACACAACTTTGAGATAGTCAACAACTTTATCTACCTTGGCACTGCCGTAACCGAAACGAATGGCAACAGTTTCGAGATAGAGCGAATAATAATAATACTGGCATACAGATGCTACTTTGGACTAAGTAAGCAGTTTAGAAACAAGGTCACCTCTCAATATACGAAGATTACACTATACAAGGGATTGATACTACACGTATTGTTCTGAGGCATGGGTACTTGTGAAAGCAGAAGTGGTAGTGCTTGGAGTGTTTGAGAGAAAGATTCTTGGTAAAATATATGGATCAGTTTGCGTTAATGGATAATATAGGCGTCGTATGAATCTTCTATCTAGTTACACGTGGAAGATGATGAGGCCTTTGAGCATCTCCTATGTCATTGACCGGCTTTCGCGTCTAACAGATACCGGCACTTATGTGGGGTCACAATTACCAGATAAGAACCAACTTAGGGGCGGTGGCATGGAAAACAATTAAGTGTTTTGTAAGTAGCACGGAATTCCTAACATTGATTTTTTTCGATGTTACTTTTTTTAGTACTTAGAGCGCACAATAACCCGATTACTGGCTTAGGTGTATGTCCATAGTGGCATGGGACGGATTAATATCCGCAACTTCTTTTCAACCTAACCTACATGTATCAAAATACAACGGCCGCGTTGGCTAGGTCATGTTGTCAGAATGGATGAAGAAGCTCCAGCAAAGAAGTCTTTTGAAGGCAAACACGTTGGTACACAAACCAGGACACGAAAAGCCCGATGGAAAGATCAAGTGGTGGGAGACACCTCGAAACATGGTGTCGAAGATTATAAAATGAGCGCAGAAGATCGAGGCGCATGGAACGCTATTCTGCGATCGGCTAGTGGAACAAATACTTAGCCAATTAAAAAAGAAGACAAATAAATAATAATAATAATACAAAACTCCTCCCTGATCCCACCAAATACCGAGAATTATCTTGGAAACATGGGTTCGGCTTCGGAATTTTCTTCAAATCATAAAATATTCTGATCCTTTTTCCTTGATTGCAATTTGAATGCAGAGAATTACCAAATGGGTTCTACTTTGGAGATTTCTTGAAATGAGATATGGTTATCAGACTACCGCGTCAGATCGAATTAAAATGTCATGGCTGTCAAAGTCTTCACCCTAGGCCAATATTTCAAAGCTAACATTTTTTTCTTTTAAATGCTTACAAACGGAATGACTAAAATAGTAGAACCTCAACCCACGAGGGAGGGTAAGGAAAAAAATCAATCACCACTGTGCACCTCCCCCATGAAGCATGGTAAACGTTTTAACCGATTTCTTGCAATTAACCATTTACGCTAATGCAATTTTAATTATCTTCTAAGAAAGATCAAAGGATATGTGCCTTTGATTGTCTACAACTTGGTCTCAAGCATAGGAACACTTTATGAAAGTTCTTCGTGAGTTGCGCCCATTGTTGTCTTTTAATTACAAATCATTAGTTCAACGGTCGCTAAGATGGCTAATTCTAGAAACATCATATCACCGTATCAACGTTTTCTTAAACTTTTTGACATAGTCAAACTTTTTGCTACTTCGGTGGGAGCCAATGTTTTTCGGCACGATTATCGCATTGGGCCAATGACAGTCATTGTTACGCTGGCAGTAAACTCATTTTTCGCCCTTAACTTTTATACCGTATACGTGGGAGTTGTAAAGGAAAAACACTATACGGTGGTCATGCAAAGTTTGTGTATTGTGGGTACTGGCATCCAGGTTGGTGCAACCACTTTTGGTAGATTGAAAGAGAAAATAACATCGTTTCATTTCATCAATAGGGCTTCTCAAAACTAATTTGTGCTATTAGTAATCAAGGCATGATGAGATATATCGCCTCTGAAATCGAATTCATGTACAGTGAATATGAGAATAAGAGTCAACGCTATGTGGAGCAACTGAATAAAGCCGTGAAAACCTTAAAGTCCATTCTTTTGGTCATATTCAAAATCTATGCCATCTTAACCATAGCTTTGATTTCAGTACCCGTGTATTACTATCTGATTTTAAATCAAAAGATGTTCATATTTGAGCTACAGCTTCCTGGAATTGATAAGAATACCATTTTGGGCTTTTTTTTGTTGCAAGCTTTCAATGCTCTTTGTGTGGTTCTATCGGGATTTGGTAATTTTGCCGCAGACACTGCCTTCTTTCTGATGGTTGCACACACAACATTGATGAAAGATATACTTAAGTGTAAATTTAATGATCTGGATGATATATTGCGTCAATACTCCAGGGACCGGACAAAAACTGAAACCACATTGCGTGATATATTTCAATGGCATCAGAGATATTTGAAGTAAGTATTGTTAATTGAAAATGTGGAATCGAAAACTACAAAACAAAAGATGAAAGTTCAAAACCGTATGACAACAATTGCACAGATAATGTACCCCACATCTAAATCTAAATCTTGGCAAAGATTTTGAAATTTTAATTTTCGACTACTTTAAAAAATATTTCAAGTAATTTACTACATGCAAAATTTATTTTACTTTTAAAGATTGCCCATTTCCAGTGATCTTAGATATTGTATTTTAACTGAAATTGCCCATTTCTGGACTTTGGAAGCTGTTTTGGAAATCTGTAAGAGATAAAAATGTCCAAAACTATTTCATACCCAATAACGGATTTTACAAATTGAAGATACTTTTTTCTTATACTCTTAGTTCAATATGTCATCCCTAAGAAATAATGATTTCTAAACCTTACGCAATATTAACCATCTATTGTACTTTTGAGACTAGTGATTTTCCTTGGCTTTGTGATAAACGAAATAAGCCTTTAATTACAATACATCCCATGTAATTAGATAGAATGAGCACTTGTTATTAGATGATACAACCACAAACCATTCATTATTTGCACTTTAATATTAACTTCCTTGTGAAAGTATGTACTAAAAAAGTTCTTGGGCGCCTATTGGTGCCGTGGAAATGCAAATCGTTAGTTGAACGCTTGTAGAGATGGATCAATCTAACACCATCACTTCGCCGTATCAGGGAGTTGTCAACCTTTTTCATATAGTCAATGCCTTTGCTACTTCTTCGGGAACCAATGTTCTTCTACAGCGGATTTATATATGACCGGGAAGTCTTATATTCTTCAATCATGTCGTAGGAGTAGTAGTAGCCACATATTTGCAAGTGGAGATACCGATCCTCATCGAGTTTATATGGGTGTGCTAGGATGATTCGATTACAGAATCGACACGACAAAGTGATATATATTTTAGCAAGTGCCTTGGCCGCCGGCCCTCTCACTAAGACACTCCATTTGATACCGACATTATTGTTACATTAGCTTTAGCCTTGGTGCGAATTCTGCAGAAGTGCCCATGCTTTCAGTCTTTTCAATAAGAACGAATGTCACTAGGGCACCACAGGACGGGGGGGCTGAGTTAAGAAGTTACAAGAGCGAGCTTAAAAGAGGCCCGAACAAATTCTGGATAAAATTTTGCAGTTTCTCTCTGGGTTGTGAACGTTTCTATCATCCATACACAAAGAGAATAAAAACGATTAAAGATATTTCCCTTAATCGAAGGATTTTGGTAATAACTTCGGAATATACGCGGGTTTGTAGTACGAACTGTATAGCCCCCCAAATTACCCATCAACCTTCACATCTTTATCGTCATCGAATTTTCCGTTAATATGCTATGACCTCCGTTAATATGCTATGACCTTAATAATTTATGGCGTGGAAAAATTGACAGGTCTACCACAACCGTGTTCGTCACTGCAGCTCCTACGGTCCCGTTTAAACTAAACCACCCAAAACTGTAAAATGCCTCTTCACGAGAAAGACGAAGGTGGACCAATTTGACGCACCACGTTTCCACAATAGAACAAAATCGATACCCGACAAGGTCAAAATAATGATTAAGTGTGAGCCAGCCACTGCTTTAAGGTGATAGCAGAATGGATAGAGGATAGGAGCATGTCATACTCATACCATGGTGGTATAATCGAGGCAACGATAGGAAGCCATACTTGACTCGCCCACTTGAGGTCGAGTGTAAGGCATTGCTGCCAGCGGCACAGTTTTTAATTGAAAAAACTCTGTTATTGCCATCTGAAAGATCATGCTCAACATATGGATCAAAGCTAGAGCTCAGTGTTCATCTGGAGGTTTGCATTGATGACCTAAGGACTGAAATCTGTTTCCAACTCGCTGGCCATACTACAGTCTTGTTTGTAAAGAGGATATATTGTAGATGCTTTTTAAGTGAAATTGAACGAGATATGTCCATCTAAACGGGTGCTTAAGGTTGCCTTTTGTATTTCGGGATTTGACAACTCTTATGTTGCAATCTGCCAACTGACTGCTCCATCGTAAAGCTTGACATTTTTGAGGTTATACGTACTCAGAACGTTTTGATATACGAGCGCTATTTGTGTTGTTTACAGTAAATTACAAGATTCATCTCGCCCAAAAAATAGAATAGAACATTTTCGTTCGATTATTTTTTACAACTTTCGATGTGGATTAACTCAAACAACAGTGCATCGATGAACTTAATTCAATTTTTGGCGATGAGGCTCCATCAAGGACCAGTGTTTGTCGATGGTGTGGTAAATTCAACAGAGGTCGCAGTTCACTCCAAGACGAATTTATTGAAGATCGTCAAAAACCAGTTGTTGTTGAAATTGCAAGACCGTCTTGAAGGTCGTCAAAAATCAGTTGTTGTTCCAAAAATCATTGATGCTGAAATTAGGCATTAGTGAGACCAGCATACATTTAATATTGCATGAACATTAGACCGTCAAAAATTTGTTCGCGTTGGATCCCATACAATTTATCAATCGCCCAAAAAAAGCTCGTGTTGATTGGTCGAAAGAAATGTTCCAAAAATATGATCACGGTGCTTCGAAACCTGTCTATGACATCGTGACAGGTGATAAATTGAAATTGTTAACAAAAATCAACATTTGTTAGAAATTAAAACAAAATGTACGCTTTGTATCTCTAATAACAAAAGACAAGATGTAACGTACAAAATTTTGAACTATTGACACTGCTGTCGCATTTTCTTTAATGTTGTTTCAGCAAACATTTGTGCTGTTTTTACAAACAAATTTCCTTGAGTGTAGGGGTCTTCAGCTGCAAACGCCTTTGAGAGTTTTTTTAAACTGGATTTAGAAAGCCATTGCCCCACGTCCACTTAGTGTGCGATCCTTTCGTAGCACACAGTGGCATTGACAACTGTGCAAGATGCAGGTATTGGTCAGATTTGTTTCCTGGATTAGACCATTTTATTTCCCCGACTCATGAAGTCCACGGTTTCGTCAACCTTCCGACATGTGTTTTTACCGACATGTCGCACATGCTTTTGATACCCAAGTAAATGAACGTCCAGTTTTCGCACAGTGTCGTATCTTGCGTTTCTCAAGGTCAAAAAGGCAATGATCCGAATCGGTGTGCACTTCTTGAATACAGCGGTCAAAAAAAGTATTCATCATTAGCAAAATTGATAATAAATTCACTTATTTTGGGTAATTGAAGAAAATTTAAAGTAAACAAATAATGCAGTTTTATGCAATAGTTTATTTTTCGTAATATGTTTTAAAATAAATTCAAAAAATAAATTTAATTAGCGCAAAAAATGCAATTTTATATAATAACACCAAAAACAGAACAAAAAAAGTATTCATCATTGATGTGCTATCATCAAAGTCAAATTCAAATATTATTTGGGAATCCCCCTTTTCTGTTTTATTTAGTAAAGGAGGCTTTGCCCTTGACAGCAAATATTTAATTTCATTGAAAATATAGTTTTTGTCAAAATGGGTCGTAAGCAAAACGAGGTTTCTGATGAGGTAAAAGTTTTGATAATAAAACACCACAGGAATGGTTTAACTCAAAAAACTATCAGTGAAATATTAAATAGACCACGATCTACTATACAATCCATCATCAGAAAGTGGACAGAAACGAAATCTGTTGACAATAAACCAAGATCTGGTCGACCAAAAGCACTTTCAATTGGAGATGTGCGTTGGCTAGTGCGGCAAGTTCAGAAAACTCCGAAGACAAATGCGACCATTCTTCGTAAAAACACTATGGAATATTTAGGGAAGGAAGTTACTACACAAACAATTCGAAATACACTCAAAAGGCATAGTTACAGAGGAAGAACTGCACGTAAGAAGCCCTTTATAAATAAAATAAACCGAGTGAAAAGGCTAAACTTCGCAAAAATGTATGTAAAACAGCCCGAATCATTTTGGAAAACAGTCATTTTTGCAGACGAGAGCAAATTTAATCTTTTTGGGTGCGATGGAAAGGTCATAGTGTACAGAAAACCAAATACAGAGCTTGAAGAACGAAACACAGTTGCTACTGTAAAACATGGTGGAGGTGGTTTAATGGTTTGGGGGTGTATGGCGGCTTCAGGAGCGGGAAATCTTGAAATTATTAATGGAGTAATGGATCATAAGTATTACATTGACATTTTAAAGAGGAATTTAAAAGATAGTGCTGTAAAACTTGGGCTTGGTAATAACTTTCAATATTATCAAGATAATGACCCCAAACATTCTGCTTTAAATACCAAGATGTGGATGCTGTATAACTGCCCCAAAGTCATTAAAACTCCTCCTCAAAGTCCCGACTTGAACCCAATTGAACATCTTTGGGAACATCTCGAACGCAAATTGAGAACGCGCAATTTTTCGAGCAAGAGTCAAATGCAACAGGTGATAATGGAGGAATGGACTAATATAGACCAAAATATAACCGCTAAATTAGTCCAATCGATGTCAAACCGTTTAAAAGAAGTTATAAGACGCGGTGGTCGAATAACAAAGTATTAATTTTTTTAAATTTTGTTATTTATTTTTTTGTTTTTTTGCAATGATGAATACTTTTTTTGTTTAATTTTTTGTGTTCAGCTGTAAAATGGCCCTTTTTGTTCCAATAAATAGTATTTTTTTCTTTAAAAACAATGAAATTGTGTACATATATATCACACAAGCACTACTGCATCATTAGTTTAATATGTTTTTATTCCAATTGTCTTTTGTAGACTTATTAAAAAAAAAACATTGAATGATGAATACTTTTTTTGACCGCTGTAAATTGTATGTGTTTTTATTATAAGACAAAAAATATTTTTAGTTTTCTCTTGGGATTTTACAAATGTATCTAATTTATGGCTTTTTTGCGATTTTGATAATAGCCATTTTGCCAATGACCTTAAAGTTTGTGTTTTGATTAAAGTCATTGAAAAAACCACCAGTAGTTCATTGAAACAGTTAAATTAGATATTTTGTTTTCAATAAAAATAAAAGCAGTTTTCGTTATGAACTACCAAAATTAATTATTATAACTACTTCTGAGCAGTAGCGATGAGAACTAATTTCCACTAAACCCTTGCAGCATATTTAATTTCTTCCTGCAATTGTGTTCTGAGACAAGAAAGAAAAACATTTTTTGAACAGAAAGAAGAGATAGATATCGAAACTCGCCAAATTCACCTTGGGTCATTTTATTTCATATTTTTGCACTTTTCATTTTTTTTTTCTTGTTACCGCGCACGATTTTTCTTGGCGAATGCGTACATCAGACTGTTTGTGAGACACGGAAATGATTTACATGGTTTCAGCTGTTACCTGTGTGAGGATGCTGACGCCTTTTTTTCGGCGGCACATGCACCTGCATTGCTCTGAATGGTTTATGACATTGCGCATGACTATTTCATTTTTTTATGATGAACACAGTACACACAATAACATAAAAGGGTCACAGGTAAACATGTAGAATGTCCCATAGACAAAGGAATATGTAAAAGGCGGATTTGGCTTTCTAAATAAGAATTTGTATTAGTAATAAACATTTAATGGTTTTAAAGCGCACTTTACTTGGGGTTTCTAACATGGATCGATTGTCCTATACCAAGTGAAGTCACACATCAAACGCTCTTGTATTATGATATCCTACGTTTATAGTCGGTTGATGACCGACAACAACGTGTTTAAAAAGCACCTTTATTAGAGTTGGGTTTGGAATTTCTGAGAACTTAATGGATTTAATCATATCTGTTACAAAATCGGTCAACCTAATTTTATTTGTAACACAATTTTAAATTGTATTGTATTTAAATTAAATTTATTCAATAATGCTCATATTGAGGAAATTCTTAAACTATTCTGAGCGAATTTTTAATAAATTTAAAGAATATAGGTCTGTAGCAAGCGTTGAACTCAACATAACAACATGCTTATATTGGGTAAATGAAAACGTTGTTTGCTATAAGATTATTTAATATGTTGAAAAGAGACTTGGTTAGTAAAACTTATTAAAAATTTGCAATTTTTCCTTGTTTCAATCAAAATTTAACCAAATAAGATTAAAATTGGCTAACCTATTGTATTGTATAAGTATTTAACTTTATTTAATGCGCACCATTTTTTTAACTGTAGAAATTTCTGGTAAACCATTTTGAAATTTTTTTTCAGATTTACCGAAACCAATACGAAAATCTTTTTCTGGATAATTTTTGCTCAGGTGACATCCTCTGTCATGGGCATTATTGGCAATACAGTTTCAATGTTTCTCGGTGAGTGGCCAGTAGCTCCCGTTTATTTAGTATCATCCTTCATTATCATGTACTGCTATTGTGCCATGGGCAATTTGGTGGAGATCTCAGTTAAGTTTTGAATTCTTCACATTAAATTGTGCACTACATTACTTTGGAATTTCAGAATGACGACGTAACTACCGCAATCTATGATTGTCTATGGTATGAGCTGACTGTGCCCGAACAAAAGATGATCCTCATAATGCTAAGGGAATCTCAAAAGACCGAAAGTCTATCTGTGGGAGGAATTCGGCCGTTGACAATGAATACCGGTTTGCAATTGACCAAAACTATTTACACAGTTGCCATGCTTTTGAATGAATCTTTGAATTAATTGGATTTGAAGTTGAAAGGGCGGAAAAGAAGTAAAAAATCGAAAATTGTATGGCATAAAAAAGCCATTAATTAATATTTAAACAATTATATATATATATATATATATATATATATATATATATATATATATATATATATATATATATTCATTGCAAGTTTATACTGCAATGATGTCAATTTATTAGAGACTACCGTCTACTTAGAGATTTTTGCTTACATAGAAACTGTAGCTTGAATAAATATTATCGCTTACTTAGAAGAAAAATAGAAGCACTTACATACAGCAAAAGATTTTAATGATGTTAAGTGATCACCAATTAACCCCGATTCATTAAAAGTACAATACAACAATATAGCAAATAAAACGTTTTGTTTGGAATGATCGAAGTCGGCAGTAGTAAAAACGTAGTAAGTCCGACCCTTTTTCTTTTACAATCCACTGTTCCGAATTTCATCGATATCGAGCAGAAAAGATGTCTTTTATAGGCTCAAGACCATATATCGAAAATTCAGTCTATACAAATATGCTCCGATTTGGCCCGTCCGAAAACTTCACATGAGCATTAGTCAATTTTTTTATTGAGTATCGTGAATGCAACTACACGGTTGGACAGACCGATATACGGACATCGTTAAATCATCTTAGAATTATACAACTGTCAAGAAATGGATATTGCAATATGTTCCAAACACAATAACTAAACGAAGATACCCCCCCATCCGATGGTGATTGGTATGAGAGGTGGAGAAATATCGATAGTCGGCGCCATTGATAGTCGACGATAGTTATTTTACAACCATCGATAGGTGACGTTTGTACTATCGATAGTCGGACAATAGTCCCGTCCACAATAATAAACATATTTGTTTTATTTTTGGTTTGTATTGTATTTGTTCAATTAAAATTCATATACGATCATAATGTTTATTGATCCAAATGTTTTGGCTTAACAGTAAAATAATGTTCACATTTTCTTCCTTAGCCCTGGTTCGCCTCTCCGAAACAATTTACATTACTCTAATTGGCTATGTGTTGTGTCTAAACTGCTTACTTAATCCAAAGTAGCATCTGTTTGCCAGTATTATTCTTCGCATTATTTCAAAGCTGGTGTCATTCGTTTTAGCTACAGCGGTGACAAGGTAGATAAAGTTGCTGACCATCTCAACGTTGTAGTTCCCAACCTTCTCATTTTTTTTATCTGATTGGTTGTACAAGAAGGCATTTTGGGAGTTGAAACCATCCATTTCGACTTATCTCCATTTACTGCCAAACCCATTTTCACTGACTGTCTTTCAAAGGCTGCAGTTACTACTTCCGGTGACCGACCCATGATATCGATGCCGTCGGCTTAGACGAGTAACATGTGTTCTCTTGTGAGTAGTGTGCCGTATCTATAAATATCTGCATCTCGTATAATCTTCACCAGCAGGATATTAAACAGATCAGATTTCAGACAAGAAGACAGACGGTGTCTTCTTGTCTGAAATCTTGTCGTTTGGTATTAAGTGGTTACGAGAAATTCTTCGCTATTGTTACTGAGGAAAACGTATAAGTGTCATCCTGTAGTCTTATTAATTTTGCAGGGATATCAAACTCAGGCATGGCTCGAAATACCTTTGAACGTTTGAAAAGAAAAGGTTGGTGTTGATTTGACCTTCTCTGGTCCTTTCCAGGATTTGGCGCAGTGTGAATATCTGGTCTAGGATGGATTTAGCAGGTATAGGACCGCATTGATAGGGTCCAATTATCTCATTGACTTTAGGTTTTAATCTTTCACATAGTACCCTCGATAGTATCTTTATGCGATTCCTCTGTAGTTGGCACATTCCGTCTTTTCTCCTTTCTTGTGTACGGAACATAGTATGCTGAGGTTCCAATCATCGGGTATGCGTTCTTCTAGCCAGATTGTGCAGATAAGCTCTTGCATATCAACGTGTCGCCTTAGGTCTTAAATAGTTCAGCGGGTAACCCGTCGGCTCCTGCTGCCTTGTTGTTCTTTAGTTGGGTCACTGCTACTTGAACCTCATTCTGACTAGGAGATAAACATTCTATACCATAATCATTGATTGGCTCTCCGGTATCCTTTTCGCCGCCATCGTCGGACACTCGCAGTTGGGTAAAATGTTATTTCCATATCAGTGTCAGTTTCCTTCAGTGACAAACTGCAGGAGGATGTGCAGAGACAAATTGCAGGAGGATGTTCCTGCATCAAAGCCATCGGTTTTGTGTATAGTTCTTTGGTAGAATTTCCGGACTTCATTCTGACTTCTGTACATCTCAATGCGCTCACACTCACATCTTTCCAATCCTTTTTTCTTTCTGTGGAATAGACGTTTCTCCTCTCTCCCTATATTTCTCCTTCATCTGGCTCGTTGCTACTGATTGCAGGGTTGCTCTATATGCCGCATTCGTAGCTTCAGTAGCATCTTGATACTCCATGGGTTTCGTGGGGGAGGCTTCCGGTACCCTAGAACGGATTTCGCGGCATTTTCCATGGAGTGGTTTCCCACTGCGCCATTATATCTTCAGAACGAGGAGAGCTTTCATCACGCCGTTGGGCTGTTGAGTGGAGTATGCCGTTGCCGTTTTCAGCTTTTCAATATCCAGCTTCCTTGCAGTGTCAGACCGTACCTTCATCGCCATGCCGAACGGGTGCGAACCTTTGCTACAACAAGGTAATGATCCGAATCTATATTCGCTCCACGGATCGATCGTACATCTAACATGCTGCATGAATGGCTTCCATCTACCACAACATGATCAACTTGGTTCCTCGTGTTTTGACTGGGTGACAGCCATGTGGTTTTGCGAATATTTTTATGTTGATGTTTGCCGCGGCGAAATCTGTTAGCCTCAACCCATTATCGGACGTTATCTCGTGGAGGCTAAACTTTCCGACTGTTGGACCAAAGATGTCGTCCTTCACTATCTTCGCATTAAAATCTCCCACGATTTAAATAGCATGGGCGTGGTAGCGGTCATATTCTCTCTCTAGGCGCTCGTAGAAAATATCCTTGTATTCCGTCGGGGCATGGACACAATAAGGCTGATCTTGAAGAATTTGGCTTTTATGCGGATTGTGGCTAGCCTCTCATACACCAGAGTAAAGCTTGAGACAAGGTGTTTCAGTTTCCAACTAACCACAAATCCACAGTCAAATTCATGCCTCGTGTTATGGCAGCTATAGTATAGTTCGTCACCATTTGGTGTTGTTGTGACGCCATTCCTAGTCCATCGCACTTCCTGTAAGGCGGTAATATCTGCCTTGTATTTCACTAATACACCATCCAGCGCGTATACTGCACCTTCTCTATAGAGACTGCGGACATTCCGGATGCAGATCCGCAAATCTTGGTCCTTTTTTCGTTTGCGTGGGTCGTCAACGTTAAAGGGGTTAGTTTTTACTATTCCTTTGTTTCTAATAGCGATTCTCATTGTTTTCCGGGGGGTGTGTTACTGGACCTGCGCCCCAACCGCATGGGTTTCGTGGGATCGCAAATGTATCCCTCGTCGTCGTGAGCCGCTTGCTCCAAGGTCCGACGCTTGCCTCCAGCGGCCCCAAACCTGATAACAGACGCTGATGTTGGTCATATGTTATTTGAAGGCGCCAATAACTGGCATTGTCATCTCGAGTATCATTGGCTCCTCCCGAAAATCGCAGACTGCCAGCGGCCGCATTTGCAGCTACTCCGCATAAAAACGGAGCTTTCCACCATCCGTAACCTGTGGACGCGGCCGGTAGCTTTCTGCTAAGCATTCCGTGATAACGATGGGCACCACACAAGTCGTTGCTCAAAGTTCCAGCCTGTGTAGTTACATAGTTATCTCTTGTCGGCAGGAGGCATCATTGCGACTGCCAAATTTAAACTATGTCATAATAAAAGAATTTTTGCATATCAGCGGTAGATATCCAGATTTTAATAAATTGTTAAACATTATCAATAAAGGATAGAAAAGTTGATCGGCAGACTGTTTAAAAATGCTAGCAGGTACACCATCCGGACCAACAAGAAATGTAGATTTTATTGATCTTAAGTTTTGCTCTATAATGTCTTTATCTATCAAAGGCAAATCTACATCAATGGAATTTCTAATAATTTAAGGATATTCATAGTCGAGTGCGTAATGTTTATCAGAATAAGTAAATCGCTGAAAATGTTTGAGATATCTAAATCCGTGTACGCTGATACTGAACCATATTTAAGAAAGTTAGGTAAACCACAAAAGCGGCGCTTAGAATTAACGAATTTGTAGAAAGATTTAGGCTTGGAATTTAAGTCCGATTTCATTTTATTCAAGTAATTACTATGAGCCTGCTTATTTTCCCCATTGTACTTTGAATAGTTTGAGAAGTTGAGTGTAGTTCCGATTTTTTAAATTTCTTATACAGTTTATTTGTGTTATTTTTTAATTTTGATAAATTTCTTGTTTTCCAAGGTGGTCCAGAATTATCACCTGCAATAATTCGAGGGGCTGATTCTATCAAAGCAATCATGTAAAATTTTGATATATGTTCACCAACATTATCAGATCTTAAAACGTTTTTCCAATTAGTGGCAGAAAGCATGAATCTGAGATATATATAATTAGTTTTAGCGAAGCACTATTCTCTTTTCTTAGCTGATAATAGAACTGTAGCGATGACATTATTTGTTGCTAATATTCCCTGGACCATTAGGTAGAAACTGTTCCACCTTGTTGACATATCTTGTAGCAATGTTTAAGAAAAGTCTTCTTGAGCCATTTCAAAATTTTTTCCCGCTATGGTGGTTTGCTCTCTCTTCAACAGAGCGAAAGCCACAAGAGCACCACACGACTGGGACATCTATAAGGTTGAGCTAAGAAAATATAAGGGCGAGCTGAGAAAGGTCCAAAACAAATTCTGGCTAGAATTCTGCAGCTCCGTGGTGGATATATCTGAGGTCTCTACTAGAACTACTTGTTGACACACATTTCCCGGGAAATTCTCCAGAGGACAACGTACCGCCAGAAGACATTTTCACTGGTATGCGTTCGTTGATGGTTATTGGGAAAATGTTTCTGAGCCGAAAATGCTTTGGGCGGTAAGAAGTTTCGACTCCTTTTAGCCGCCAGGCTCCGATGATGTATCACTGGTTTAATTACAATCTGTGTCCGATAGACTGGTTCCTTGGCTCAGGGTGATATACTTTGCTTGTATCAGCATGTCATATATACCTGTGAGATGGAGAGACATGAAGGTAATTTTCATTCCGAAAGCCTTAACAAACGAAGACAAAAGATTTTCGTCCTATTAGTCTATCATCCTTAATTCTGAAGACTCTTGAGCGACTGATAGAAACATATCTTGGGACAAAGATCCCTGAAGTTGGCTTCTGGCGGCAGCAGCATGCATATAGTAAAAGCAAATCCACTGAAACAGCACAAGCTAGTCGGCTACATGGTAGAATTTCTTGACATTGAAGGTGCTTCGAATAATGTAAAATCGCCGTCAATCATAAAGGAGTTGTAGTTCCTAGGCATCAACTCTACCGTAAGAAAGTTTATTAATAATTTACTTACTAAAAGATGCATCATATCAGACTTGGGATCTGTGGATATAAAAAGATAGGTCAGCAGAGGAACACCTCAAGGAGATGTACTGTCTACTCTACTTTGGGATATAGCCATTAACAATATATTATTGTCTCTGGAAGAAAAGGATGTAAAAGTGGTCCCGTATGCTGATGACGTGGCAATTGCGTTCTTTTCAGCAGGAGATACATGTTGCCTACGGTGGCACCATTGTAGATTCCTTGCCAAAATAAAGGGCAAGAAAGACAAATCTTGCCCTGTACAACTGCAAGAGAGCCATTGGTAAAAGTTGGGGGGTTGAGACCGCGCGTAATGCATTGAGTATATACTGCAGTTGTCAGACCTATAATGCAATATGGTGTTGTGGTCTGGTGGACGGCGCTTCAAAAGTCCACCTAATGTTCAATACTCAACCGGATCCAAAGGATAGCTTGTTTGTGTATCACAGCCGCACTGACGACGACACCACCTGATGCACTGAATTTAATGCTACATCTAATGCCCTGGACATTGTGGCTGCAGTGTGTATCAAGAGGAGATACTCGCAATTAAGGAAGTGGTGGAATGGCTAAGATATATTGTCATAACGACGATTGACATATATCTTCTAAGGCAGCCAGGCAGCCCTTAAATCCCTGTAGAATGTATTTCCGAACACAAAAACAGCCCCCGACTGCCGCAGATCTCTCAACGAGATGGCTGAACAGTCCAAAATTCACCTGTTCTGGGTTCGGGGACAAAGAGATATCCCAGGGAAATGTAAAGCGGACGAGCTTGCGATACTAGGAACTTCCTTACACATTCCAGGGAAACTGGAATCTATGGGCATGTCTCTAGCGACATTTTCCTTCCACAATGGTCGAAAACATCTAAGTGAGCCACTTTACCCTAACCATGGTGCTTTGCTTGAAAAATCTGACAATGGTCTTACAACTTATAACCAAGGGTTTTCTAAATCGTCGTTGTCGAATTTTAAACCATCTTGAATCATAAGATCTAACGTGTGAGCAAAGCAAAGGAAAATTTCTAATTTGTAATATTTCGCATGCTTTCAGCAGTTAGCTGGCATTATCCGTAAAAATACAAGCAGTTTTGTTGAGCACATAAAAAATCTTTCAAAGTGCCTGCAATAATTTGAGGCGAGTGGTTAGTTGTATTCAATGGTTTTCTTGTGACAGATATATCAGAAATACCTTCTCTACCTCTAAAGTTTCCTTTAACATATTAAGCATCAGCACATCTCTTAGGTGTGTTTTGCTTGGGAGCTTATATCGGGGATCCAACAACTGACAGTAGTTTACAAAACCTTCGTTTTCATCATCATTATAAGGCTGCACATCCTTAGCTATCATTTCCGTCAAAGCCTTGTCAATGTCATTCTTTCGCTTTGAGTTTGTGTCATACAAAACGGCTCTTTTAAAGTAAGAAGCTACAGAATGTATCGACAATCTGCTGCTTGTCGATGCGATATTGTCAGTATCCGCCGAAATAGCTAGAGTGATGAAATCTGGGGCATTTCCAAGCCAGAGTGGTATATTTTTAAATGATTGTGCAAGTTTGAAGTATTTCCTCTTTTTTTGTACCCCTTTCCGCAGTTAATGCACCTTGAACATTTTTTGTCAGCTGACCTTTTAAAGTATTTCCATACATGTGAGATTTTACTTTTCTATTTTTTTTGTGTTCGCCTCTTGGTCTCCACCTCTCGGTCTCCGAGTCCGTGCTGCTGCTGATGAAGCTACTACGTTTACCTTAAATTCAACGCATTGCCAAAATACAGTTGAACCTCAATTATCCGCCTCGCTCGAGACCGAGCTTAGCACGAGAAATCGAAAAATATGGTTAATATAAATAGTTTTTTTTTTTGTAAAATGTCATTAATTATGTATGTTTATTGATCTCTTCCAATACCATACAGAGTTTCTATGATTTTATATTCATACATTGGTATATAGAAAGCGTTTTAAAACAAATATGTATATTATATGTTATTATTTAAAGTGCTTATGTAGTGTTGTTTGTTTTTGTGCGTGTAATCTTTGTTTGAGTAGATTGGTTTGTATGCGATGTACCTGCATTACCTCTGGCTCAGAAAATTCTGGACTTACTATTATTTGCAAGAAATTCCAATAGAACACTGCATCCCTATATTGCTTGAACTTATGTTGGTGTTTGTGGGTATTTTTAGTCTTCTTCGTCTGATTCTTCGGAATAACTACCAGTCGCTTCGATTTGGTTTGCCACATGTATTATGTCTGTATCAGATACACTATCACAGGATGTGACATCAGCATCGCACTCGATCCACTTTGAGAGGTCATGAATGGAACATAGAGTAGGTATTACAATGTCTGATTGTATAGCAGCTGCATTGTTTGCGTTTCCGTCATCTTGGGACAGCAGGTTGTTACAAACATTGCGTAAAACTTGTGGTGTTACCTTGTCCCTAGATATAACAGCTGTCCACAAAGCTGTCTTAATATTCAAAAACTTGATGAAATCATGTCTGCTGTCTAGAGCCAAAAGTTTTTGGACGAATTATTTTCGGTAATTGCGTTTGAAGCTTCGAATTACCACTTGATCCATAGGCTGAATTAAGCGTGCGCAATTCGGTGGAAGAAATGTAACTGCAACGTTTTCAGATATCAGACATTTACATCCGGGTGTTCTGGACAATAATCTAGCAGCAAAAGCACTTTGTAGTTCCTATCGAAACCAATGTTTTGTAGATGTTCTCTTACTTATGGCACAAAATTGCTGTTGAACAACTCGAGAAAAAGTTCTCTCCTTTGTTGTTGGAGCCATTTTCGAACAAACACCTTGACCGGTAAGTTTTCAATTAGAGACTGTATGTAATTTATTATTCACTGTAAACTAAAAATTAAAATGTAAGGTTAATGGAGGGAGCACAATGAACGGATAATAGAGGTAAAGTACAATAGAGATTCAAAATCAAAAGCGCAACATGCTGGTTAACAGTCATAACAGGTTAATAGATGCCCAGATAATAGAGGTTCAACTGTACTTCGTAAATACTTTTAAAGTAAACATTATAGCTTTTTGAAGAAAGCGATTCATTTTCTCCACCTAAGTACCGGTATCTGTTAGACGCGAAAGCCGGGCAATGACAAAGGAAATGCTCCAACGTCTCATCATCTTCCCCGCATGCCCTACACATGCTATCACTTGCCACACCGATTTTACATAAGTGAGCTCGTAGTCCTATGTGTTCCGTTATGATACCAACAGCTATACTGACCTTCTTCTTGCTTCCCTTTAGTAATAGCCTCGTCTTCTCACGATCTGGATCCCCCATAGAATTTGCGCCGTCCTATCGACCGTTTCGCTGTTCCACAATGTTGGATGCGCATTCGTCGCCCATTCCCTTAACTCGGACTGGGTCGACCCGAAAGACTTCCAAGGGTTAACCAAGTTTATTGACGGCAGTCCTCTGGCCTTCACCGCCAAATCGTCTGCCTTATCATTTTCCATTACTCCGTTATGGCCCGGCACCCAAAAGATGCGGATTTTGCCATCCTCAGAAAAGGCGTTAATCTCCTTCCTACACTAAAAGACTGTTCGTACCTTACCGTCCTGGTTGTTATTAGCCTTATGGCAATTTTACTGTCGGTAAAGATGTTCATACTCATCAGGAACCACAAATTAACGCTCAAATTTAACTTGATGATGTGAAAACCAAACTATCGACGATAGTATCGATGGGCACTATCGATAGTCTCTTGGCCGCTATCGATTGTAGCGATAGTGCCCAACCATCGATAGTGCCGATACTGCTATCGATAGATCTCCGCCTCTAATGAGAATAGCTTTTTTTTACAAATATTGCATAATAACGTTTGAGGCGTCACTGCATTTAATAGTGGAAAAAGAAACAACAGATCATAAATCAAAATGTAACAAAAAACTAAAAGCACTCATTTGTTCGCTGCACTATTGAAACATGCAGCTAATCTAAGAAATCCAGGGAAGGAAGTAAAGGAAATCGAATCGATGGAAAACAAAAACTCATTAAATGGCCAATGGGCAAAAATCTACCAATAACAACAACAATCAGTTTAACCCGTTGTTGAGGGAAACCTAAAGTCCATGCAATGTCTGAGTGAACATTTGCATTTAACGCACTGGCCAACTGAATGAATGACCCCCTAAGGCTGGAAATTATGATTACCGCAATGTTTTAAGGAAATTAGTAAGGATTTTGATCAATTTTATTTACACTTAAAATATCATTGTCGTTGTCATCATCATCATCATGGCCATAGATTTTTCTTTGTTTCTTTGTTTTCTTTTTGGGATATCTGGAAAAACTATAACCAACCAAAACCTTGTAGAGTCCAGGAATTAAATGCAAAATACATCTCTGGTTTCCTTAAGACGCCCAACAAAGTCCGGCCACTTCACAAATGGCACTCATTTGCGATAACATTTCATAATGAAAAATATTTGCAAATGAATGAATGGCATGATCCATCGCTTGAGCGAAAGATCATAATGTGAGCGACAGAGCTTACAAAATATTGGCACAACATCCAGAAAATATTTATGGCCGTTATTAACCTTTTCGAACTCTCACTCTTCGGGGATCATTTACCCACTAAAAGAGGGCGACTGACTATCATAATAGACATGATGACGACGACGACGACGCCAACGACAATGATGGCGACGACAACGAAACAAAACATAAAAATATACAAGAAAATATGAAAACCGCAGACTGTGGGATGAAGTATTTGCAAATAGCACCGACATAAAGGGAAAATATAATGACCGCATGAAGCTTAGCTGTCCACAAATTTACACTTAGAAAATAGAAACAAGAAAAAGCATAAATAGCCTATTGGGATCATAATAAGCTAAGATAAGCATAATAAGCCTCAAGGCTCATAGCTCGCGGAATTTGGAAAGATAGAACGCACAAAGATGCTCGCAATAGTTTTCGATTGACAGTATATGCAATCGAACGTGTTTTTCTCTCTTCGCTATTTATCTATCAGCAATCAGCTGATTAAGAGTTAACAATAATTACAGTTGAACCTCGATTATCCGGGCGCTTATTAACCGGTTACCCCTGTTAACCGGCATGCTGTGCTTTTGATTTTGAACTTCAATTAACCGTGCTTTACCTCTTTTATTCGTGCGTCAATAATGCTCCCTCTGTTAACCGTGCTTACCTCTATTAACTGTTTGATGTAAAACTCTGGAATTCCGCTCTTAATTGATAGTTTAAGGTGATTATTAAATCACATTCAGTCTCTAATTGAAAATTGGCCGGTCAAAGTGTTTGTTCGAAAATGGCTCCAACAACAAAGGAAAAAAAAAGAGCACGTAAAGTTCTTTCAATTCAGGAAAAATTGGAACCGATTAAAGATCAAAGTAAAAATATGCCCACTCGTTTTTTATCAAAAAAATTTGGTGTTGGCAACTGCACGCGATTTAATAAAAAATAAGGAAAAAAATTAAAGTTTGCCTCTTAAAATGAATCTGTAGAGGGTAAAAAAAAAGACATACACTAGAATAATCAGAAAATCCAAAATGTGATTTCGCAACATACGAATGGTTTCGTCAAGAAAGGTTTAAGGGAACCCCAATTTCAGGTGACTTTACTCAGATTTAACAATTTTATTGCCTGACATGAAATTTGATTGTGAATTTTAGGTGAAATAATAACAAAAAAGGCGAAATATTTTCATGAAAAACTAAACATAAATTCGGAATGCGAGTACTCAACTGGTTGGCTAGAAAAATTCAAAAAACGACATGGAATTCGCAGGCTCAAAGCGACAGGGGAAAAAGAATGTGCTCCATATGAATCAGCCATTCTGTTTGTAGAAGACTTACGCGAATATATTCAAAGTGGAAACCTGTCAACTGAACAGATTTATAACGCCGACCAAATAAGCCCATTTTTGGAAGTGCTTGCCTCGGACTTCGCTGGTCACGGGTAAAGAATTATTCATTGATGGGTACAAAGCATCCAAGGAGAGAATAACAGCTTTGCTTTGTGGTAATGCAGCTGGGACACACAGATGCAAACTGATGAGCATTAAAAAATGTTTGCAACCTTCCTGTAATTTATAAACCAAATAAGAGATCCTGGGTAACACAATAACTTTTCCTCGAGTAGTTCAACAACAATTTTGTGCCATAAGTAAGGGAACATCTACAAAACATTCGCTTCGATAGGAACTACAAAGTGCTTTTGCTTCTATTGGGTTGCCCAAAAAGTAATTGGATTTTTTAAAAGAAAGTAAATGCATTTTTTATAAAACTTAGAATGAACTTTAATCAAATATACTTTTTTTAACGTGAGTGAAGAAAAATTCCGACTTTAACTAGTGGAGACACAAACCACTGACTTAACAGTCCTCTGTTACTGCCATTAGCAGAACACTGTTAAGGAACTTTGTAGGCAATTAATTAATTTAAAAAAAAAAAGTATTTGTTCATAAAAATTAAATTTCAAACACACAAAAACCAGAAAAAGATCTAGAAAATAATAAGGTGATCCAACATTAAAATTTAGTTCCCTCAATAACCGCAAGGTGTACTAACAAGATAAAGAAGATTGTAAAATTCATTGATCCACTGTGCGAAAACGGAAAATAGTAAGGCGATGAGACCGGCATCAAACGACAGATAGGGAAGCCTAGTTTCTCATACATATGCCCACATTTTCCAAATAATCGTCCAACTATCGAATTTTAGGCAAAAACTTGAAAAAATTACCCAAAAAACTGAAAAAGTAAATTTTGCGTGAACCACTGTGGGAAAACGGAAAATAGTAAGTAAGGCGATGAGACCGGCATCAAACGACAGCTAGCGAAGCCTAGTTTCTCATACATATGCTCACATTTTCCAAATAATCTTCTAACTATCGAATTTTAGGCAAAAACTTGAAAAAATTACCCAAAAAACTGAAAAAGTAAATTTTGGGTGTACCACTGTGTGAAAACGGAAAATAGTAAGGCGATGAGACCGGCATCAAACGACAGCTAGGGAAGCCTAGTTTCCTATACATATGCAAACATATGTATGAGAAACTAGGCTTCGCATAATACCGACATAATACGTATGGCAAATCAAAGCGAAGATTACGTGACTGATGAGGATTCCGAAGTGTCAGACGAAGGAAACTCAGAGATCCAGAAATACCCACATTGGCTCAAGCAATATAGGATTGCAGTGTTCTTTGGGAATCTCTTGCAAACAATAGAATTTCAGAAATTTCAGAACCAGATGTAATGCAGGTACCACGCATACAAATAAATCTACTCAAACAAAAAATACACGCTCAAAAACAAGCAACACACTTTTATATATATAACATATTGTATATTAATTTTAAAAAGCTATCTATATACCGATGTATGTATATCGCATCATAAAACTTTGTATGGTATTGAAAGAAGTCAAATCATAAAAAGTACAGTGGAAATGTCCGAAGATTTAAACAACAGAAAAGTGCAGATATTTCACGCACCAAAAGAAAAATTCAATTTCGATGATGATAACTACAACAACTCCGTTAGGTTAGGTTTAAGTGGCAGTCTGCCATCAGACTCACTAAGATGTTTTCGCCCATTGTGATACCCTAGGAACAGAAGAAGGAAGATGCCTTCTTGTTCCCACCGTTGAACCATCCAGATCGCTTAAAAAATCCAATAACTTGCAAATGTTCACATCCCCTAAATCAGACAGGTTCTCAAACCAATAAGAACCTAAAGTGGAACTCCTTCTGATTGCTGGTGCGGGACACACACACATAAGGTGTTCTATAGTCTATTCTTCTTCGATGTTCTCGCAGCTTCTGCAAAAGTAGTTGCTTGCAACCTTCAGTCTGTCAGCATGTTTTCCGATTAGACCGTGACCTGTTATGACGGACACAATGACTGGGACGTCTGTTCTAGCCAGTGACAGCAAAGCAGTAGACCTCTTCAACTCTAGATTAGGCACTATAGTATTGAAATGCTCGCAGCCACATCGTTGTGACCATCTAACATTCGTTGTCCTTCGGGCCTGGTCCTGAAAACTTAGCTTACATATCGCTAGAGGCATACCCACAGATTCCAGTTTCCCTGGAATGTGTAAGGTTGTTCCAATTCCCGCGAGCTCGTTCTCTTTACAATTTCTTGGGATATCTCTGTGGCCCGGCATCCAGAACAGGTACCATCTCGTTGAGAGATCTGCGACAGTCCAGGGTGGTTTTTGTGTTCAGGAATACGTTTTTCAGGGATTTAAGGGCTGCCTGGTTGTCTGAGAAAATATTTATGTAAAAAAATGAGAAAGCTCCCTTAATCTCACGGCAGTGGTCGCTGAAATTTGTCCAGCCACAATGTCCAGTGACATTAGATGTAGCATTAAATTCAGTGGATCAGATGGTGTCGTCCTCAGTGCGACTGTGATGCAAAAACAAGCCATCCTTTGGAACCAATTAAGTATTGAGCAGTATGTGGACTTTCGGAGCGCCGTCCACCAGACAAGCAGCAATTATAATGAAGTTCAAGCTGTAGCCAAAATATTGTGGTTGACAATTTGTAGAAGTGTTTACACCTCTGGGATCGAATGCAATTTACAAAAGAATGTCAATCGCAACAAAGATGGCACCAAACACTATATTCGACTGCAAAGACATGATCGCTAAGCTCAAGCAAGTTGAACTAAAATATCACACCGATCCCGTGAGGGATTCGAAAAAATTCAAAATTATTCTATTTGGACTTCCTAAAATTGGCATTGAAACTATTAGTAATGAGTTTTAAAACACCTTCAACATAGTCCCACACAATGTAGTTGAAAATATTACATCCAGATCAAACGCTTATGATAAACTCTTGGCAGTATAATTTGACCGTAACCAAATCACTAAGAAGAAGGTAAGAAATATTAGATATTTCCACACAGTTGCAGTCCAATGGAGAAATCCTCCGAAAAATAAAAAGGACCAACTCAATGTTCACACTGTTCAATGTTTGGTCACAGAGTTTCAAATTGTTTTCGAAAATCCGCTTGCGTTGGATGCGGTATGACAAATAAGAGGGAAAATATTAATCATCATGCCGACGACCCAAAATGGCCAGCGAGACGTGAATATCTCGAAATTCGCCATAAAAAGCTCTTCAAAGGGTAGAGGAAGCAATTATTTTTCAATGGATAATATTTTGGGGGTATTCTGCGATGAAGTTGAATTCTCGCTTTCCTCTAATGCCAGTTACCAAGCCCCTCAGGTTTCTTAAGCCAGAAACGAAATGCCACGCGAAAATCAGGCTCAATTTACAACATACACCCGCATGCTGAGTGTAATGAGAAAATCATGGACATTTACTTTGAAACTACGATTAAAGGGCGTAGGCGACAAACGCAGAACAGCGAAACAGTCGGTAGGACGTCAAAAATCCTATTGGGTGGGGACGAGGGTATTACTGAAAGGAAGTAAGAAAGAGATCAGTATAGCTTTTGGTGTTATAAGGGGTCACATAAGACTACGAGTTTACTTATGCAAAACCGGTGCGGCAAGTGATAGCATGGTAGGACATATGGGGAAGAAGATAAGACGTTGGAGCATTTCCTATGTCGGCTTTCGCGGCTAAAAGACACCGGTACTTAGCTGGGGACACGATACCAGACATGAACCAACTTAGGTAAGTGGTATGGAAAACAATTAAGGATTTTGTAAGTAGCACGGAATTCCAAACGTAAAATTTTCTTTTTCGAGGATACTTTTTATAGCGCAGAACAAGCCGAACAATCCGCCTCATGCCACTATGTCCATAGTGGCATGGGGCGGATTAATATCTGCATCCTTTTTTCAACCTAACCTAACCTACTTTGTGATGTTCAAATATGTTATATAAATCTAAAGTTATTTTAATTCTTCACGTCATGCACTGGAACGCCCAGGGCATCACAAATCAAGCATCTATTGTTCAATTGGAGCAAGTCTGAGAAGAAAAGGGAGTTGATGTAATTATAATGAACGAGAAACTTTTGAAACCTCTTCGTAAATTCAGATTACCAAACTATAAAATCTATAGAAACGACAGAGTAACCCCCAGTGGTTGAGTATTAACTGCAATCAAAAATACAATTCCTCATTTGCAAAAACCCATTGGGTTGCCCAAAAAGTAATTGCGGATTTTTTAAAAGAAAGTAAATGCATTTTTAATAAAACTTATTATGAACTTTAATCAAATATACTTTTTTTACACTTTTTTTCTAAAGCAAGCTAAAAGTAACAGCTGATAACTGACAGAAGAACGAATGCAATTACAGAGTCACAAGCTGTGAAAAAATTTGTCAACGCCGACTCTATGAAAAATCCGCAATTACTTTTTGGGCAACCCAATATAATGAAAGATATGGAGACTCTGTCAGTATACAATCCTCGATATACTGCGCATTTTGTTGGTGCTAAGGTAACGGAAACTTCCTAAGCCAATTCAAAAATGCGAAGGTAGTCCATATTCCGCGACACGAAGACATTTTAAATCAGCCTCTCGCTACTGTCATATTATTATGCTGAGCATAATTAAAAAAATAATATTTTCAAGAGTTAAAGATTTTGCTGAGGCCAACAACATTATAAATAAGAAGCAAATCGGTTTTAGGAAGCGACATTCAATGGTGCACCAAATCAAAAGGGTTGTAAATTTCGTGGCAAAAAGTAAAAGAAACCCTTAAAGTACTGGAGTGGTATTCCTAGTCTTCAAATTAAACCAATTAAACTACCCAATTTACTTGCAAAAAATTATCAACAATTTTTTGAAAGACAGCAGTTTTGCAGTCCCTGTTAATGGTGCATCATGCTCTCCGAAAACAATTCCAGTTGAAGTACCCCTAGATTCGGTTGCTTCATCAACTTTGTACTGGTGTCTGATTACTACACAGGCAATCGGTTGCATCTGCTGTACTCAAGATTCGGTTCTTTCATCAACGGTGTACTAGTGTCTGATTACTACAAAGGCAATTGGTTGCTTTTTATGCAGATGATTCTGCTATAGTGTGTACTGGAAAAATAGATGGATTTCTTCACCGAAATACTTTGATAAATGGAAAAAAAATAAACGAATGACCTGAGAAAGCAATGACCAGTCAGGACTCTGCAGTCGGCAGTCCGATGTCAAACTTTCTCAGCCACAGGATAAGCGATGTCCCTTTTTGCGAAATGCTTGGCTAAAGAGGCTTCGCAAATCCGGTTTTCGTAGAAAGCGTCCATCATACCAAGCTCCCTGTACAATGGTGGGTTCACTGATTCTGAAGCACGAACCGAGTTATCAGCTATTTATTTCTGAATAAGAGCCTGGCAGCATTCACTATGCTTGGTAAAGGCTCCTCGCATATTTTAATCAGTCTCGAACTCACGTTGCTTGACGCTAGAGCCTACAGTTCGATGCCTTCTGAAAGCGTCCACCCTACCAAGCACCCTGCACAATGCAGCGTTTACTGTTATCCGCGATACATATCTGGATAAGAACCTGGCAGCTTTCACTATGCTTAGTAAAAGCTCCTCGCATCTTAGAACAAGTCTTGAATTCTCGTAGCCTGATGCTGGAGTCTATAACTCAGTGCCGTCAGACTAGCTATGTATTATCGTAACAGTCCAAACGGGCCGCCGCTCCTGCATCGACATTCTCTCCTATCCCTTAAGAACCTCGAAAACCACCGTCTGTCCAGAAGCCTGTATGATCATCTGCTTTCAAGGAACTCTACGAAAACTTCAACTCAGGTGCCTCTATTCCATTACGACCTATTCGTGTATTCGCCTCATTTGTCCGGTTATCGTAGAAAACGTCAACTCTGCCAAGTATCTTGCACAGGGGAGGGTTCATTGATTCCGAAATATCAGCGATTCATTACTGGCAGCCTTCGAAAAGGCTTCTCCCATTTTCTAACTTGTTTCGACCTCAAGCAAACCGACACTAGAGCCTATGGCTCAGCACCGCCTGACTAGTCACGTATATAGTGACAGCCCAATCGGACCGTAAATTCTGCAACAGCTTCGTCTTCAGTGTCAGGACCTCGAAGACCTCCGCTTAAAAGATGATATATCACTACAGAAGCCTGTATGATTCCCTGCTGTCAAGGAACTCAACAAAGACAATGGCTCAGGTTGATACAGTTGCAAAGGCTGTCGATAGAGCATGACATTCAGCACCTTTCTCAGGGTACTCCTTCTTGCCCCAGACAACCGCCACTGTACCCTCCACCTCCTCTCGCAAGGGGCACCGTTGTCCCAGAGCCCCATGTTACACCAGACATTCATAGGTGAGAATCGGCCGAAAAACCGCCGTAAACATCCAGTGCTCCAATCTTGCCCTAAACCCCCAACTCCTTCCTATCGAGTTGCGACAGGTGTAGAGCGCATTTAGTCGCCTTTTGACTATATCCTCGAACTTCCTTCTCCTGCTTAGTATCTGCTCAAGACTCGCGCCCAGCTCCACTACAAGCCCAAGCCCACTACAAGCCCAATACGACCGCTGCCCCGCCCATGATATTAAAATCGCTCTGGGAGATTTCAATGCGAAAACATGCAAAGAATAAATCTTTGGCCGGAAAATTTAGCCTACACGAGGAAACTTTCGATAATGAGGCTAATTAACTTCGCCGTGCCATCGTAAATTACAAAATACGAAGTCAATCTCCTCCAAAATTTCAACAAATAAAAATTAAAACTTGTATACCTCAAGCGGACTTTTTTGTAGGGATTTTTGAGCACTATCCAGCAAAAAAAAGGATTTTGAAAATCGGAACAGAAATGTAGATTTGGCAGCACGAATAATTTTTGGAAATACCGTGGTGACCAACTTTAGGCGCCCTGACCATCTCGATAACAGCTCAGCTTTACCAATAACACCTCGATAATACCTCAGCTTTCAAAGAGTTATATCTATCTGTTCTCAAATGGCATATATTTTGCGTGTTAGACGTACCATCGACTCGAGGAACGAACTTTAAGTTAGATCTGGCAGCCAGGCATCCATTAAATCTCTGAAAAAAGTATTTCTGAACTCAAACATCGCCGATTGGCTGAACAGCTAAAACCCGTATTTTGTCTTGATTTCTCTACCAGCCCACTGTTCCTTTTTTGTTTCATTTTGAAGAAATTGCCAAATTTTAGCTGACCAAATATGATAAGATTTCCTCTTTTGCTAGATACTTTAAGTGGACCAGTCAAAGTTTATATCAAGCAATTTTACAACAACATGCACAGGCTATCACAAATGGCGAGGGGCTATGCTATAAAATCGTACTATAAAAATGTCTGTCAGACATTTATTGAGGCTGTCTTAAGTACTGTTTTGTTTTTTCCCTCCATTGCTTTTGAGGCAAGTCTTTGGGGCATTTTTTTCGCAATGGAACCTTTTCACCCAAGAGTTCGAGTACATCAACAAAACGAAATAGAAATTTTGAGAGCGAGAGAGAGAGAAGTTGTGCTGCGGCGTTTAGGAATACCCTCGTCTGCAGCTATGAACGTGTGATTGATTAAATTGCGAAAAATATCGTTTATAGGTAATTTGTAAAACAACTTAACTGCCAAGTTGTTAACGGCTGTGTATGCCAAAAATGATGACAGCAACGTCATGATTATGATGATCAGTCTGAGAGGGCTTAGATGTTGAAATTCATGCAAAATTGATAAAAACAATAGCTAAAAGACATCACTCAATAAAAGTTACCAACAAACCAGACAAGGCGAGATGAAGAGTTTAGGGAAAAAAAAGGAAAAGTAATATCAACTTTCCGCCCCTTCAACAATGAGTTAGTGTTTGGGTATTTTTTTTCCTTCATCTTATACCAGCAACAATCCATCATTATGACTCCTTTTCAATAAAAATAAACGCCCACTTTCGTTGCTTTTCTGTTGGCATTTCTTTCTTAGCCGCGAGAAAAACAAAAGATTTTTCGTTCCTGGTGATCAAAACAAAAGACTTAAGCAAAAAACCTTAGACCTGTGGTTAACACAACTAACCGCCAAGAAATAGAGATCACTTATCGATAGTCAGTTAGGGCAGGGCAGGGCAAGACAATGCCATAGAGAAGCGGGTAAAATGGGTGAACCCATAGGAAAAAGTCTTATTACCATTTCTCCAATCTGTGTTGGTTGTTTAGTTGGTGGGAGTTGGCGCAACCGCAACCTAGTCATCCAAGTGTGTACCAAAGACAACAAATTATGTTAATGCTCCAATAACCTTTTTCCACTATTTCAGCCGCTCATTGCAGCTGCTACCGATAATGATGGTGCTGATACTGGTGGTGGTGGCAGTGGCAGTGGTGGCGCTCTTAATGGATGTTGTTAACAGCTATAGCGTCCGTCCCACCAGCGCGACCTGTGTTGGTTTTTCATTTTCCTGCATTGCGACTCTATCAATGACTATACACATACGTACACCGAGTACCACCTATCATCTGCAGCGAAATGTAATTGAATCTCTTTTTTTTTGTTTTTTCTCCAAAAAAAAAAATTACACATGTTGTTGGTGCTCAGCATTCAATCAACATCTTGGCAAATTGATAATTACCAAGTAAGGTAGCATTGTAGATAACACCTCCTAGCCACTGAAAGAAGAACTGCTGATGGGTGTAATAAAAACACAGTGCCACAATTTGACGCAGGAAATAACCAATGTACAAAAATTGTTTTTTTTTTCCTTACAACGATTGAAGATATTGAGCAGTAAGGGGAGTTGTTATAGAGACGCTCATTTGGTATGAATTTCTTACAGAAGCAGTTAATGAGCTGATACTCCGTTTTCTTAGCCTAGTTATGACTTGTTGAGCTTTGTGTGAAACTTTACGTTAGATTTCAAGGCAGAAAATGTTATAAATTAGTATTCAGACTTTAAAATGCCCTATGTAGCATGGATACTTCCATTGGTCAAAACTGACTTTTTATATAACACATTTATCCGAGATCGGAGTAAAGCCTCCTAAGATGAAAAGCCGTTATTAATTCAGACATAGCAAAGGGTTGATCGTCTCCTCCTCAACTTCAATAAGACAGCTTGAGCAGTAGTCAGCGCTATACCGATGTGAGCGGCCATATGCCATACCACACAGTTCCCGGTTATAACACACGTAATAGTACTCTGTAACCTTTTCTTATAAAAGACCAGCAGTTCCGACGCCAGGCCATAGTATGCAGACAAATCGGCGTTCATGTACAGACGCCCATCTCGCCACCGTCTTCGCACTGACCACGCTCTCTACTATGTTCAGCAGTTTGTCACTGATTCACCTTAAGAGGAGCCCTCCACAGCATATTCGTCCACCCCTTCGTTTCCGAGAATACCCAAGTTAGCGCTGTGTCGTAAGGCCAGAGCTTATTTAGGGATTCCAAACACTCCGCCCTGCAATTCGATTTTGCCATCTGTACTCTGAAAAAAAATGGGCAGAGCGATCCCGCTACTGAAGCCTGGAAAGGAAACGAGCAAAGAGCGGTCGTAAAGACCGATCTCCTTTCACTCACCATTAGCCAAGACGCTTGAGGGACTACTCCTCCCGAGCCTCGTTGAAGAATTTCCATTTGCCGACATCAGCATGGACTTCGAAGACAGCGCAGTATAACCAAAGCATTACATGCCATCACCGCACACATTTTCTGTGGCTTCAATCAGCCCAGGCCATGTGATAGCTATGCCAAACTTTTTGAGGACATTGCCAACACGCCCCTCCAGCCAGGCCTGAAACGCTGGGTCACAAATTATCTATGTGGTCGCCAGTCTTTTGTGGACTTTAGCGATAAGAACTGAAAACCCCGTATAGTGAAACAAGGTGTTCTTCAAGACGGGGTGATGTCTCCGGAACTGTTTAACCTCTACCTATTCTCCATTCCACCCCCTCCAGGCGGCGTAGAGAATATAACATATGCGGACGAGGACTAACACCCATTCGTGACATCTGCGATAGATTAAACGCCTTACTCAACGAACTTGCCGCTTATTTCGCTTCAAGAAATCTAAAAATATCTCCTACCAATTCTTCAGCCACATTGTTCACTATATACACACATGACGTGGGTAGGAAGCTGAATGTGATGATCTATGTAGTGACAATTCCAACCATCAAGTGTCCCAAATTACATGGTGTCACATTTGACAGCTCTTTACCAATTCGTCTCATATGCCACAGCAATATGCTATAAGGTCAGAAAAAAGGGTAATCTTTTTGCTGTTCTCTTTTTGGCAATTCTGGTTTAAACTGCTTAAGCACGTTTCGTATTTTGTTTCAATGTTTGGTCTATAATTGAGTTTGGTCTATAATTGAACCATGGTTCATCGTCTTACAATCGTCTTACAAACGAACAACAGTAGCAAATTATGGAATTTTATTATCAAAATGCGTGCTCTGTTAAGTAAGTTCATCGCGCGCTCATTTTTTTCTCATTTTTGCCCAATGGGTACGTAAATAAGAAGAATTGTCGATTTTGGAATGAAGATCAGCCAGAAGCATTGCAAGAGCTACCAATGCATCCAGAAAAAGTCACAGTTTGGTACGGTTTATGCGCTGGTGGCATCATTGGACCGTACTTCTTCAAAGACTATGCGAATCGTTAGGTAACTGTGAGCGCTACCGTGAGATGATATCCAACTTTTTGTTGCCCAAAATGCAAGAGCTTGATTTGCATGACATGTGGTTTCAACAAGACGGTGCCACATGCCACACATCACACGTAGAGGCGAGTTCGGTGAACATTTTATTTCACGTTCGGGACCGGTCTATTGGCCGCCTAGATCGTGCGATTTAACGTCTTTAGACTTTTTTGTAAGGGCTATGTTAAAGCTCATGTCTATACAGACAAGCCCATTTCAATTGACTCATTGGAAGACAATATTAAAGCGGATGGACAATTTGAAGCGCAGTCACAACATTTGCATGAAATAATCTTTAAACATTAAATTATTTGGACGTACTATCGATTAACATAAAGATTTCATGCACTTTTCTCAATTTTATGTGTTTTTTTTTTGTTTTTGAAAAACCTTCTAATAGGTCTTAAAAAATCACCCTTTAGAAACAAGGTCCTGAAGTCACTTGCCGGCAGCACTTAGGGTGCAGGCAAAGAAACCTTGTTGACAATGTATAAACCAAATGACCGGTTTGTAGTAATGCAGCGTCAGTATTTCAGCGTCTCGTCAGCAGTGTGACACGCAGTGGAAAAATATTCAGATCTGTCAGAATGCCTCTCTTCGAACTGCGACGAATTGCCTCCTAAGTTCTCACATGGACCACCTCCATCAGCAGAATCTTTAACCACGCGAAGACATAACTACACGCTGTCTAAGCAATACCTTCTGGGCTGTTATCGCTACGACCATCCAAATCATCATCTTGTGAATAGATATCCACCGCCTAGAAGTCTAGAGCGAGAGATTCAGCTCTACTAGAAAGAACCTCTAGATCAAACGGCATATCAAGAGGGTCTGGACAACATTTATGCAGACACGGTGGCAGATGAGCTAACAAACTACCGGGTGAATGTTGTCCTTGGAGAACGACCGCCACCCATTGCACCTGAAGGAATTGACTTTCCACGGCAAGCCAGAGTAGTTCTGGTTCTATTGGGTTGCCCAAAAAGTAATTGCGGATTTTTCATATAGTCGGCGTTGACAAATTTTTTCACAGCTTGTGACTCTGTAATTGCATTCTTTCTTCTGTCAGTTATCAGTTGTTACTTTTAGCTTGCTTTAGAAAAAAAGTGTAAAAAAGTATATTTGATTAAAGTTCATTCTAAGTTTTATTAAAAATGCATTTACTTTCTTTTAAAAAATCCGCAATTACTTTTTGGGCAACCCAATATTATGATCCTGCAGATGCAGCCGCCTCAAGTCCTACAGAGCAAGGATTGAGGCCAGCGTGCAGGATGGTGTCCCGATTGTAACCTGGGACCACACGACACCTGTTCAACTGTCCAGTCAGAACCATTCGGCTCAGACCCAGATCCTTTTAGACACACCTAACAAATGCGGATGAATGGTAGAACAGAACATGCTGTTACAGCAACAACAACAGCATTCGACCTTACTGTCCTCAAACCCAAAACCTTGAAGGCCGCTATACAGTCCACATAAGTTTCTGAGTTTCAAAGGCGGTAAATCCCTTCCCAGGATTTCATTTGCGGCAACCGTAACCACAGACATCTGCCTCACAGACCATAGTCTCACCGACAAACCCATGTCGCGTTTTTCGTAGAAGACCCCCAATCTCTTCCCTGACTCCATCTTGAAGCTATCTGAGCAGACCGAGGTCTCACCCTCTTTAAACACAGTGTCTGTCTCCCACACCTATTTTCCGAGAAAACGTTTCCCGAAGATCTCTTCTGGAACGGGTAGTCTGAGACAAGTCCTAATGGTGTTTCACGCGGGCACCTGCCGTGTTGGCTCAATCCAGGGCTCTTAACCCCGGTTGAAAACAATGCGTCCACCAACGCCCCCATCCATAGTCCAGGCTATGCATGGGTACCAATTCGAGTTCACGTTGTTTGGACGTGTTCTACCTCTTGGATAGGAGCAGAGCACTATCTAAAACTCCTTCGGATCTATGGGTAACGGCACCCGGTTGCAATGCAACTCCACATCAAGCTTTTGCTCAACCCGCGATTTGGATCCAAACCACAGCCACAGTCGGACTGGGTTCGAAATTCCAGGGGCTTCCGACTCCCGTGGTACCAGATTAGACCTCGTAGCCAAAGCTACTACCAGTTGAACCCCAAACGATTCCGAACTGGTCACCTAAAGGGAAAACAGCCAAAGCCATTTATATCTCCTAATTCCGCATTGATAATCCGGCCGGGTAGCATACATTCCGTCCACCGAGAGATATTCGGGTTCATCCCGTGTGGTCCAAGACGGCAACTATCGACCCAATTTCCATGTGATTTAATGCCCTCTTAATATCCAGGCAGGTCGCCATCGCGAGATCCTCCTGTTGGGAGAATTTTCCACTTCACATGCCACCTGCTGCAGGGCCATCAAAGTCAACGTCCAGCCAGTATTTGTTCTGAACCATTTTCTTCATATATGCCGCAGCTCTATGGTGCCCTTGTGCCTTTCACGTTGTTTAAGAGCATTTTCTGGGCCATCATGGCCCTTGGTTTGGTTGTAGCATATGCATCTTTAAGCAAGTTATTCTAGGCGTTCAAAATCTACCTGAATGTGATCGGGGTAGTCTTTAGGATTTCTCTGTAAGCTAGCGTTTGGCTAGAAAAGCACTGTTGAATGTGCTGAAACAACTTTAACTAAGTGAATCTATGTTAAATAAATATCTTTATTGCCTTATAACCGAAATACCAATCTCATCATTTTACTTTCTAAGCCTTCAGCAATCAAATTTTCTTCTTCAGCTTCATAGAAACAGAGGTTATTTTCTTTAAATCCTTCATTGTACTAAGTATATATAAGTTCGTTACGTCTGGACGTTATGCTTTTTTTAAGTTTTCTGGTGCCATCTGTTTTGCGACGATTGAAGTCTCCATGTATGCCTATGTTTGTAAATATCGTATTTCGTTTTAGAGGCTTTTGCGTGGCATCTTTGCTGATGTTAGGTCTCGTTTCACTTTCTACTGCTTAAATATTCCAAAAAAATAAATTTAATAAACAACAACAAATCAACAAACGACAGCACCGGCGACGACAGCCACCTCACCACCTCAATTCAATGATTTGTTGCCACAAACAATTGAAGAATTTCTTATTGCTACACTTGCCAATGGCTGGTAGCCCCCACGGCTACAACACTATGCTCAAAGCTTTTGGGCCGCAAATCCCGCTGGCTGATGATTTTATGATTGTTTGCTGCAAAATCCGCAAATTTTTCGCATCCATTGTGTGTCAATGGAGCAAGCGCGTTGCTAAAATTGTTTGAGTGCCTCTTGTTGTCCTCCATTGTGTGGCTGGGAAAAGGTGATGTTGTGCCACAAATGCGCATAGAAAACGCAAGTGGATTGCACTTCATTTCGACCATTTATTGATGCTGCTTGTGCCGCTGCTGATCATGGGAGTTTTTCTTTCCTTGTTGTTCCAACAATCTCAACATACCAAACGAAATGTGTGAGAAACTGGTCTAAACTATTTGGAATTAAAACTCATCGTCATTTTTGCCAACATCAAGATGGTAAATATTGGTGCGTCGGCAATAATTGCCATACACACTTTGCTTAATAAGGAGAAACTCCGATCGAATGTTCAAAGGAAATGCTATGTGCGGCAAACGTTCCTTTATATACAATTTACGGAAATCTTCACACAATTGCATCGTAGGTTGATAATCACATTGATGCGATATTACTTTCACATTAATAAAATGCCACTGAACTGACAATTCTGTAATAATGATTGCAGAGGAAATGATTGCATACAGAAATATACAGTTTAGCTGACACCTAGTGCTACCAAGTTCACAATGGTGAAGCTGTCAAAACGGAAATGACAGCTACATGATATTTGTTAATAGCGTAATTACGTGTGAAAGGTGTCAAACTTGTGTTAGTATCGTGCCTTCGTCGTAGACACGTTTTCGTGGTTTATTCGATATAAGTACGACCTACCAATCTATGGCCCTTGAAGCCTCCATACTTAGTATGGTTGAAAATTCTTCTAACCAAAGACGAAACGCAAAAATCTCGGATAATTTACCTCGCCTCAAAAGAGAAACAAACGAAAAATTGTGAAATGAGATTATCTCTGCCTAAACAGGCAAAAAAGAAAACTTGAAAACACAGCTGGCTGTTGTTGGCGAACTCAAACATCTCAAAGTGAACTATATGTTTGTGTATCGCACCATTAATTGTTATAATGGTGTTGGTAGCGTTGGTGATCCCAAAAACAATGCAACAACACCTGCAATGGTTCTCCTTATGAAGGCTCGACTCCAACGAGATCAACGCCGTAATGACATTCAAATGGCTGAAAATCTGAAAATATTTCGTGAAAATATGCAAAATATGTATATTGAAAAACAAGCTCAATCAAAAAGGCACACGATGACCTATACCAAAGCAAAAAAAAGTTGGTCTCGAAAGAGCAAAGGAATTGCTACGCACTATGGGCCCAATGAGGCGCCCATAGTGACTCTAAGTGGAATTCTGCAGCACCGTGGAAAATACATCTGAAGCCACTTGGCTAAGGAAGATTTTGTCCTTTAGATCAATTACGGTGGGTTATATTCAGAAGTCAGAGAATGCATGGACAATGTATAGTGAGGAAACCCTAGAACTACTCGTTGATACACATTTCCCGGGAAATTCTCCAACGGACAACGTGGCGCCAGAAGAGATTGTCACTGGTGTGCATTCGTCAGAGGCTATTAGGGAAATGTGTCTGAGACGAAATATTACATGAAATAATCTTCAAACATTAAATTATATGGACTGGAACATCGATTCAAATAAAGATTTCATGCATTTTTCTGAGTTTTCTATATTTTTTTTATCAGTTGGCAGCAGACGGTGAATACAACAGTAACACGTTAAACGCAACTCCATATTTTAAAATCCTCGAAAATGGATTGACGACGTCGACCGAAATATTGGAAATAAAATAAGACAACAACAAACTTTGTTTTTTTTTCCCCTAGACCTATAGCCGATACTATACACCAAGCTTCATTTTTTTTTTGAAAAAGTTTCCTATAGCTCCTAACAAATCACCCTTTACAAGAGAATATGCGAATTCCACTCGCTTCTTTAGATTGGTTTCGGATATGTAAGGCTTCCTCCGGGCCACAGTACCATGATAATCGGTATTTTTCAAAATTTTTCGAACTGTGTCTTCATGAATATCTTTGTCATGCGATTCCTTGATGTTCTCTTTAATTTTGAAAGCAGTTATTCTGGGATTTTGTTTAACAGACGCCAAAACACTTCGTTTTTCCCTCTCTGTTAGTATTGAGGGTCGTCCGCTACGATTCCTTAACAGTATAGATTCGGTAGACGTGAAGTTTTTTCTACCACGTACTGGACTGATGAACGACATCTACTATTGATATTTGCATTTTCACGCTGAGTTTTCCCCCCTTTAAGCAATTTTAATATAGTTTCTTTCTCACCAAGGCCGTCTTCATTTACTTTCGGACTTATCGTTAATTTTGCTTTGTAGGGCACAATTATTAACAATTATTTTTTTGGTTTTTACACACTTTTATGCGCTACAATGCATGCGGGATTCCCCGAAATAAACTTGCACGAATACTTTTTCTAGTAGCAATTTGGCAGTAGTTACAACGTCAGCTTTGTAAAAACAAGTAAATAAAAAAATTATGAAAATTGTACCACAAATCAGTGGTACTTAATTGGTAAATAAAAACCTTTCTCTGGAGTTGTGTAAGGGGTCATAAAAATAAATAAGCATGTGCATAAATACTTCTTTTATATTACTGTCCATCGCCTTAAGAAGGAGAATTCTTCACCCCTGCCTTGAAATAATCTCGTATGTGTTAATTTTATCATCTATCAGGTGTTTGTTCCTTATTTAAATATCCGTTGGTAAAACCAAAATTTTTGTTGTGTCGTGTGACCAAAGTTTCACTTCAAGTTCCCACAAAAAAAAACAACAGAAATTTCTAAAAGCGGAAAATATACCAAAACTTTTACTAGGCCGACATAAAAGAATAGATTGTATCATTCTAAATTTAATATGTAATCTCCTAAACTTCAATGCCTTTGATGCTCATGGGATTTCTCATATTTCCCATGCGGATGGATGCTCCAATTATTACATTTGTTTACGTTGAGCGATTAAAAAAAAGAAATATTCGGGCCAGCACTACAAAGTTCAGAAATACGGTAAAAAAGAAAATCCAATCCAATAAAACTAAAACTAACAATGGGATCACTTAAAGAAGCGAAACGATTTTAGTGTTCGAGATAAGCACCATCAACTCATCGTTGATGCCAAACATCAAAACAGCATCATCATCATTAATAGCCAATGTAGACTGAATCCGTTATAGATGAAAAGCCATTGAAGAAGCTGATTATGATGTTGCAATCGAAACAATACATTTCCTTTTCATTTTTTCCACACTTCAACGCCTTCGCCCTGAACCAAACAAACTCTCACGCACACCACACATTGTCGAAAAAATTTTTTTAAATGTTTAAGACCTTTTTCCGACATGAGGTTTTCCATTGGCAAGCAGCAATAAGAACAAAAAGAGACATTCAATGTCATTCAAGAAAAGTGGACACACATCTATGATTTTTGGAAAAACCAAGCACACATTGAATATTCAAAGATCTTCTAAAAATGATGAAGCACTTATCTTGAGGCTTAATCAACCCACAGATATTATATTGTAATGTGTTTTTGAGAAGCAAAATTCTAAAGTCACAGTAAAAATATAAACAGTTACAAAAAATAGTAATAATAACGAAGGTGACATTCAGCTGTCTCAAAAGGGTACTCTTTTTTTGGGAGGACTTCACAAATATCAAGCTCTTCAAATGGATTATAGCAGAAATCCTGTCCTTCTATTACCCAACAAAATTACAATGAGTTTCAATTGTTTTGATTACAGTTTCTTATATCAACAACAACCAGCTAAGTGTACCAAACTAACATCTATGAGACTACAATTTTTATATTATTTTCCAAAGACAACAAAGATCATCTGCACATTCATCATCAACAGCAACGAACCAACTATACAACCAATAATCATTGAAAATGTCTACCCACCAGTGTCAAATAGAAAATGATTATGTTTTAAGGAAAACAAGGAAAGTTGATTGTTTTCCAATGCGTACCTATGAGTGCCTCGTGCAGCTTCACAATTTCACAGAGCAAGAAAGAGTAAGAGAGGCTGGAACAAAAAATGTCCCGGCAGCAGCAAAATGGGGGAAACACAATTTCAACCAGGTGATGGGTGACACATGTGCTTACGTTTTAAACATGCAAGCAAGTCTCTTTAGACAAACCATACAAAAACAAAAATATCTGACAGTCATTCATTCATTCATTTCTTGAATTGTACGGCAAGACATGAAAGATGGCAATCTGACTCCAACTATGAGAAACAATTTTAACTGTCTTCAAGATCGCCTCCTCACAACAGGCAACGCCACCACAAGTAGACTGCCTGACAATAGGGGGAATTGATAAATCGAACTTAACCAAACTTCACATCAACACAGGGGTGTACTTAAAAATACCACAACTGAAGAACTGAACACATGTTATACTTTAAAAGTAGAAAATCCTATTATACCATAAAACATAAAAATCCAAAAAAAAACAACAAAAAAGATTGTTAAAAAAAATTAAAAAAGATTTTACATGCAGAACAAACTTTTTATAGTCATGAAGTATGCTAAAAATTACGCATTAGCAAATGGCTGATAGTCTAAATTTTGGACATTTGTCCAAAACAGAAGAAATTTGTCAACAGATACAGGTATTAGCTTAGGATATAGAAACAAACAATTTCTTAGCTGCTGGTAACCGAAAGTTGATGACGAGGATACCACTGAAGGAATCCCTGATGATGGTACAGATAGTTTAACATCTAGCCAGAATGAGGTCTACGTAACCGTAAATCAGCCAAAGAACATTACAGCAGCAGGAGCCTATGGATTGCCAGCTGAACTATTCAAGATCGCAGCTAATGCGCCAATGAGATGTATACATCAGCTAGTCTGCACGATTGGGCTAGATAAACGCATACCCTATGCTTGTCACCATAGCATTAGCATGTCCTGCAGAAGAAGATTGATGATACGAGATGCAGGTGTGAATAACCATGAAACCCCATTCACAAAGGAAGACATGCTGCTGCAGCCTTTGGAAGAAGAATCAGTTAAAGTGGCTTTGGCAGTAGATGGAGATTAAACAAAGTGGATGACAAACACAGAAATTTGGAAACAACAACTATGAAAGTGTCCTGAAATTTATCAACCATGGCACCGCCTTAAACGGAACGAATTACACCCGTTTTGAAAGCAAACAAATAATGAAATGTTCGACCGGTACCAATCTTATATACCCTCCACAATGGATCGCATTTGACACGTTCTTTGAATGATTTTTTTGGTAAAAAGTACTGTACCACTATTCTTGATAGAACCAATTGGAACTGCAATATCCGAGGTAACAGAAGTTACATAGATGGTACGGATGGTTCCACCCCAGGTGGGCTTTGGGGTGTACTCGAAAGATCTAGAACTGGTCATATCGAAGAGATTACTCGACCACTGCAGTGTGTATCAAGCGGAGATCCAAAGATCCTATCTTCTCAGAGCCATCTAAACACAAAAACCGACCTCGACTGTCGCAGATCTTTCAACGAGCTGGCTGAAAATTCACCTGTTCTGGGTGCCGGGCCACAGAGATATCCCACGGAATTAAAAAGCGGACGAGCTTACGTGACTTGGAACTACCCTACACATTCCAGGAATACTGGAATCTGTGGGATGCCTCTACCGACATGTTAGCTAAGTTTTCAGGAGCAGGCCCGAAGGACAACGAATGATAGATGGTCACAAAGAGGGGGCTGTGAGCACCAAAACTATGTGGCCTACTCTAGACTGCAAGAGATCTACTGCTTTTCTGCCATTGGCTAGAACAGACGTCTCAGTCATTGTGTCCGTCATGACAGGTCACAGGTCTAATCGGAAAACATGCTGACAGACTGAAGGTTGCCAGCAACGACTTTTGCAGAAGCTGTGGGACATCGAAGAAGAAGACACACCTTCTGTCTCTGTGTCCCGCACTAGCAGTCAGAAAGAGTTCCACTTTAGATTCTCATTTCTTTGATTTAGCGGATGTAAACATTCGCAAGTTATTGGGCTTTTTAAAGCGATCTGGATGGTTCAACGGTAGGAACTAGAAGGCCTCTTCTTTCTTCTGGTCCTGTGGTATCACAATGGACGAAAACGTCTAAGTGAGTCTGATGGCAAACTGCCACTTAAACCTAACTTAACTTTGAATGACTTTTTCAAATATATAGGTAGGATACATCTACAGGTACAGATTGATAATACTTGTCATGACTATTATAAGTCATGAAAAGCCACGTTCAAAATTTCAGCCAAATAAATCCCTAGAGACTCAAAAAGTCCAATCGGGAGATCGGTATATATGGGAGCTATATCAAATTACAAACCTATTTGGGCCATACCTAGTACGACTGTTGGAAGCCAAAGTAAAACTGGACGTGCAAAATTTCAGCCATCGTGTTGTAACTGCGCTTTTTAGAGGCTGTTTCTATAGTAGCTATAATAGGTAAAGAACCGATTTGGACAATTCTCTTGCAAAATTTCAGCCACAAGAAGTTAAGATCCGAGGTTGGTTTGTATGGCAGTCAAAACAAAACAGCTTATCCGAAATTTCAGCCAAATCGGATCAGAATTGCGCCCCCTAGAGGCTGTAGAAGACAATATCCGAGAACGGTTTATATGGCAGCCATCCACCGATATGGCACATTTACAATCCCAAACTACCTACACTAACAGGAAGTACTTGTGCAAAAATTTAAGCGCACAGCTTTATTCCTTCGAACATGACATGGCTAAATCGACTTGAAATGTCAACAGATTTATAAAGGGAGTAATGGAAGTGTTTTAACGTGCAAGGTTTACTTCGCATGAACCAAAACAAACTTTTTAAATACTTCCACAAATAGCACCAAGACCTTCACCAGCCACCAAGATATCAGCTACGCTCCTGTGTCTTGCATTTCCTTTGAGATAAAGCCTGTCACCATAGCCAAACAGATCTCAAGACAAGATACATTGCTCAACGTTCTTGAAAGAAGGAAAGTGAATATGTGTTACAAGCCCATTTCTACTCGTTTTTTTTTTGTTTTCGGCAGAGACCATTTTCACTTTTTCACATGAGGACACAACAAACAAAAAGGAAAACTTTTAAAAGTCCATTGAGAGCGAAAGAAATGAAGGAAAACAAAAAACAAAAACACAAGTATTTCAAACATTGCAATAATTTGTTGGCATTGTTACAGAGAAGTGTACCAATGGAGTAGATTAAAGTCAGTTGACTAATTCACTGAGGCAACTGAGGCTGTATGCTTGGAGATTTCATTGGGTCATTGGTGCAAGAGCAACCTCAGTAGCGGCTTAGCAATGAGCGGAGCTATTCATTCATGCATTTAGATACACAAACACACGCCTAGTGGCAGTGCACTGCTTAATATGGCAATAATCACTCTCGTTCATATTGGACAAATTATGTTTTTTGTGAGCAGGCCGCTTTGGTGTAAACGAGTTTTGGAGTTTTGTCTGTCTCTGTTGTCTGTTGTCGGATTCAAAATGTTTCAAATAGGTAATTAGATACCCGCTGCCATATACTGCAATACATGACGATAGGTGGCGTCGGCGGAGGATTGATAATGAATGCGACAGTTGCAAATACAAATATGGCCATAATTTATGCTCAGGTATTTTAAATGATGCCAAAGTATTTTTCTTCGAATCATCATCGTCATCTTCATCAAGAGCTGATCAAACGGAAATTGGAAAATTACGCTTGATTAACTCTGCGGGGGATACTGTGCCGCACGAAGATGCAGTTGCAAGTTCCAACTTTCAATGAATAGGTGCTTGGGTGATTTCTGTATTTGTCAACTAATTGGATAATAATATGAAATTAAGCATTTCATGAATATGGTATTATGAAGAAAATTCAATTAGCAAATGTTAAGACGGTTGCGCTCTATTGGCATTATTTGCCTTTCTTTGTTTCTCTAGTAAGTTAAACGAATTGTACTCCCTCTTTTTGGTCAAGGCGCAAAAACTGATATGGACAAAGTTGCATTGTCAAGGACAAAATTGCTATGGAAATATGGGTTGCCCAAAAAGTAATTGCGGATTTTTTAAAAGAAAGTAAATGCATTTTTAATAAAACTTAGAATGAACTTTAATCAAATATACTTTTTTTACACTTTTTTCTAAAGCAAGCTAAAAGTAACAGCTGATAACTGACAGAAGAAAGAATGCAATTACAGAGTCACAAGCTGTGAAAAAATTTGTCAACGCCGACTATATGAAAAATCCGCAATTACTTTTTGTTTGTTTGTTTGTTTGTTTATTGATACCAGACATCACAAGATAAAAATCTTATAAGTGACGATGCCGGTTTAAGGAATGGATTACATCGAATATGTGTTAAGAAAAATATAAATAAAAAAGTAATTATATTATAAAATTTATCATAAGAGAATTTTTTTAGGAATTATACTTTAAATATAGTGTTTGAAAATTGTTTTCTTGAAAAGAGTAGCATTACTTATGGTTTGGATGTTGGATGGCAAATTGTTCCAAAGACGAATACTGTTGATTAAAAATTGTTTTTCAGAGTTTGAGGTTCGGAAGCGTGGTAGAATGATTTTTAGTCCTCTGCCAGATCGAGCAAAATGGAGATGATCATAAAGATATTTTGGCTGCTTAAGATAGATTATTTTTTGCAGTAAAATAACGCATTTCGCTTTGAGGAGGTTTTCGAAACTAATGTCGAATATTTTGTGGGCGAATTGAGAAATTCGGTCTCTCCTTTTCTTATTAAATATGTAGCGAGCAATGTTATTGTAGCTTACTTTTAGTTTGTTGAAGTCTCTCGAATCACAATTTGCGAAAATTTCACATCCATAAAGTAGAGTAGGTATAAGGTAAGATTTCGCTAAAAGCATACGTACTTGAAAAGGTGTAGAAGTCCGCACAGACCACAAACTTCGCAGCATTCCTTGAACTTTACCAACAGCTTTGTTTATATGATTAGTCCAAGTCAGTTTGGAATTGAATATTACACCAAGGTTGCAGGATGTATCAACAGTTTCTATTACCGAGTTGTTCAAAGTAGCTCTTACAGGAGGAATCTGGGTGGTTGATCGTTTTAAAATTTTCATCAGTTTAGTTTTTGACGGATTTAGACAGAGACTATTTTTACTCGCCCAGTTCTGGATTTCATTCAGATCGCAATTAATATTATTTATACATGATTGTACGCAATTTGGTTTAGCGCTGGAGAAAAGCTGAACATCGTCAGCGTACATTTGCACATTACAATGCATTGGAATATCAGGTAGATCATTTATGTATACAGAAAAAAGTAAGGGACCAAGGATAGAGCCCTGCGGAACACCTCTAGGTACATCAAGTGCCGCAGATGTTGTATCACCGACATTGACGGATTGACGGCGTCCGGTAATGTATGATGAAATCAGTTTACAGGCCGGTTTGGAGAAAAAGAAAAGTCTGTCAAGCTTCGAGATAAGAATATCATGGTTCACTGTGTCAAAGGCTTTACTGTGGTCCAGTAAAACCAGAAATGATACCATATTATTATCCATATTTTGTCTCAATTCTTCCACAACGTCAATTAATACAGTAGAGCAGTTTCTTTTTGTTCGAAAACCAGATTGTCTATCATTCAAAAGACCTCTGAAACTCAGGAAGGCATCTATTTGAGTATTTATAATACGTTCCAAAGCTTTAGAGAAAAACGGCAGGATAGCAATCGGACGGAACTCTGAATTCTGTTTGGGTATCGGTATAATTTTTGCCAATTTCCAGTCTGTTGGGAACGTTGACTTTGTAAGAATGTTGTTATAAATGTGTGTAACAAATGGAAGTATTTTCGGCAGTACCAATTTGGCAAATCTAGGATGTATGCCATCAAATCCCATTGCGTCAGACTTTATGGTTGCAAAACTTTGTAAGACTTCTTCGGGACTAACACATCTAAACGAGAATGTGTCTTCAATCTGTGCTGTAGAAATATTAGAATAAGTGTTTGTGCCAGGGTCCACAGTATTTATTTTCAAAAAGTTCTCATTTATCTCATCTAGGTCAGAGATAGAAAGACAATCAGTGTTGGTATTGGATTTCGATCCAATTCCGATGTTCCTTATTTCTTTCCATTTTCGCTTACTATCAATTGCATTTTCGAATTTCCTTTTATAGTACTGCTTTTTGGACTCGTTAGTCTTTTTGAGCACATCTCTTCTAGCGGATTTAAACGTGTCATACAGTGTAGGCAGTCTATAACGTTTCCATCTTTTATATGCCAAATTTCGAACGCTGATCAAGTGCTTGATTTCAGGAGTAAACCATGGCTGTTGTTTTCTGTTAGTATAAATGACTTTGACAGGAACGCATGTGTCGTAAATTGAGCAAAGGTTATGATTTAGGAAGGAAACTTGTTCGTCAACACCTTCCATATAGAAAATCTCTTCCCAAGGTACTTCATCTAAACTTTGATGCAGAAGTGGCCAGTCAATGTTTTTGAAGTCGCGATATGTCGATGTACAAACAGTGGGATTAATTTCGAAGTGGTATGTGACGAAAAGCAAATCATGCTTGGAGAATGCGGGGGCATCTAGCTGATTGTAGAGAGATATTTTGGACAAATGGCTGACAAAGAACACATCTAGCAGACTCGCGTTACTTCTTGTGAAGTGAGTTGGTGCGGAATCATTCACAGGAAGTAGCCCTAGGGTTTGCATTGAGTCGGCAAGACAGCGCTCAACAAGCAAGTTGCTATTAAAATCACCAGCTACGATTATATTGTCGTACTCGATGGAAATTATATCAATAGTTTCTATTAATTCTTCAAAATCTATTGATGAGTTTGGTCTGTAGACGCAACCCAGCAGTAATCTTTTCTTGTCATCAGATAAAAGTTCCAGAAATAAGTATTCAATGCGGGAAGAGCGGTTTGACATACATTTGAGAGAGCAGCTTATACCATGTTTGATATATATAGCTACCCCGCCGCCATGAGTATGACGATCCGCTCTAAACAGTTTGTATCCCGTAACATGAAAAATGCTGCTATCGATTTCAGGATGAAACCACGTTTCAGATATACAGATGGCGTCGATGTCGGAGTTAATAAATGTATCGCGAAACTCATCCATTTTGTTATTAAGACTTTGGGCATTTATGTGCACCAGTTTTAGGCCTGTTTTTTGTTTTGATAGTATTCGTATCATGCATTTTAAGTTGTCTTTGGAACATTGTTTTGCTCTATCTAATATTATAAGAAAAATAAGTAATGCTACAAAGGTTTGTATAGTTACTTAGGACTACAATGTGAAATTTACTTAAAGTAAGTGGTGTAACATTTATTTTTTCTATGCAGGAAATCAGTGAGTAACAATTTATGTAAATAATAATAAAAAGTTCGAGTAATTTATATATTGAGTCATGAAATATTTTTGGGCAACCCAATAGTTACAAACTAATTGCTATTTATGAGAATTCGACTATGTTGTAAAATTCGGTCCAAGAGTTTTAAAGGAAAGTTAGGCCTTCTCAGTTCCATTTTAATATTCTTCTTTCACTATTTCAACTTATTTAATTGATTACAAACTAAAACACAACATCAATAAAAATATTGCTGTAAAAAACGCAAACGTGCTTACGAGTTTTACGATCGATCATAAAGCTCAGAGAAGGCAAAAAAAATGAATCATTTATGGCATATTTTCATTCTTTATGGCGTGTTGATATAGAACGTTGATACGACATTGACGAAAACCGAGGTGCAGTGTTTAAACCTTCTCCCCAAAACTGAATTATTTCATAATGAAATAACTCTTACAATTGAAAAGAAATAATTGCCCAAATAGAAAATAAAATAAAATAATTCGGCAAGAAACATTGTAGTTATTAACACCAGATATCAACATAAAAATATTCACAAAGCTTCTTCCATTTTATGGATGAAGCTAATTTTTAGCTCAATAGGTACGTTAATAAGCAGAATTGTCGATTTTGGAGTGAAGATTAGCCAGAAGCATTGCAGGAGCTACCAATGCATCCAGAAAAAGTCACAGTTTGGTGCGGTTTATCATTGGACTGTTCTTCTTTAAAGATGATGCGAATGGTTAAAAATTAAATTATATGGGCCGTACTATCGATTCAAATAAAGATGTCATGCATTTTTCTGAATTTGATGGAGCTGTTTTTTTTTTTTTGAAAAACTTTCCTATAGCTAATAAAAAATCACCCGTTACATAGTTGGGGCAGTGGAGAAACACCTATAGAAGATGTGCTGACTTCACTTTTACGGACTCATGCCTCGGAGAAAGTTGTCGACTTTCCGTCCTACTGGAAGTTCTATTTTCGACAGGATAGTGGGCGGACGAAGATGTTCTATGCGTTAAGACATAAGTTGTTCTTTTCAGCAGAATGCACAGGGTACTTAAACAGCCGACTAGAGTTTTTTTTTTTAATTTGTACATTAAGTCACTAAAACTTTCGAAATGTTCTTTCTTTGCTATTAGAATTGCGAGAAAATGATTCATTTAAAACTTGTGGAGTGCACTGGCTGAATACCTTCAATGCTATATGATGTTGTGGTCTGGTGCACGGCAGTAGAAAAATCCACCTGCTGTTCAATACTCAACCGGATTCAAAGTATGGCCTGTCTGGGTATCACAACCGCATTGAGGGCGACCTGACTGTAGAATCCGCAGAATCCGCACTCGACCGCAGATCGTATGAGCTGTGCCCAGGTATATCTCAAAGCATGGTATTAGACATCCCAGGAAAACTGATATCTGTGGGTATGACTCTAGCGATATGTAAGTTCGTTTTTCGAGATAAATCCTAAGGGGCAACGAATTGAAGATGGTCACAAATTGAATGTATAAAAGCTGCAAGATTATCTGGCCTAAACTGATCTTGAAGAGATATATCATTTTGTCTTTATTGGCTGGATCAAAAGTCTCACAGATCGCCTTCTTCCTAACAAGCCATTGCTGATTGGAAAACCTGCTAATGGACTAAAGGTTGCAAGTTGCCCCACTTTAGGTTCCTTTTTTTTCTTTGATGACTTTTTTGAACTAGTGGATGTTAACATTAGGTTGAAATAGAATGCGGATTAAAGTCCATCCTATGCCTTTATTAACATATGGTTAACGTCTGGTATCGTTTCTCCGGAGTGCCGCCTTCTGTTAGCTGCTATTTCCCCAGGTATTCCCCACATGCCCGGCACACACTGTCACTTGTCGCACCTATTCTGCATAAGTGCCCCGTAATGATAACTTAAGCTTGTCTTCTTAGGATATGGAGTCTCCCATAACTTTTCGCCGAAAGAACTCAGGCTCTGGGTCTATAATGAAGACGCCCTGATTTGTTCTGTCCTTTAGATTTGATCCACCCGTGCAGCATGAAGTATCAAATGGCAATATCAGATTTCCGTCAATTCAATACTGTACAGCTGGCAACAGCGTCTTCCGCTCGACCCCTAGCTCAGTTTCTAGTATCCTTTTAAATCCGTTCAAATTTCTTAACGTCGATTATGGAGCGATGGTATGACCTGCTCTTATCGTTCTTCCATCGTCTTATGTCAATGCCGCAGTGGCTATTTCATAATTAATATGAATGTCTATGGGCTGATCTACTAGAATTGTCTTCAGTGCCCTAGTAGGAGTGATGGTCATCGCCGCTCCTATGTTAAACCAACATGTTGTCTCAACGTGTTCTACCATTCCTACAATGCACTTTTTCTCCATTGCAGTCCACCAAACTACTGAAGGGTAAGTAAGTGTTGATCAAATCACACTTCTGTAGAGGCAGTGGACTATCATCGGATGTAGGCATCATTTAGAGCCTATGGCTCGTCTACATATTGCCCAACATCTGTGAGCCTTCTCGGTACGTGGTGTGTCAAATTTGCCCACCTTCGTCTTTCATTTTTGAACAGGCATATTTCAGTCATCTTTGGGTAAAGATTCAGACCCCTAGGTCTAGCCCAGTCGTATGCTAACTCCAAGACATTTTCGCCCTAGCTTATTCGGGTTTCTACCCTTTAGAAGTACGATAACAGACTTGATTTCGACTGAAAAGATTTCAAACATATTTTGTCTTTTGAAAAAATTTGAATTAGTATCGCATTTTTGTCTTCATAAAAAATTTAATTCAAATGTGTTTGAACATCTCCGGAGGAATTTTTCACCTGAGGTTAGTAATTTGCAAATGAAATTGGAGAGAGAAGGCTACATCTTTTATGCAAGTATTATACAATACATATTTGGAAAGGTATTCAGAGAACTATTGCAATAAAAATAGAATAATTCCGGATGTGAATTATATATTTGGGGTTAAGTCGAAAAAAATGTTTTGCCCAAAAATTGTCAATTTTAGGACGGCCTTAACATATATATTTATTGGTCAAATCGGGCCTTCCGTAGCATTATTTGCACCTACACTTAGTCCCCTCTAAATATAGGAAACACGTACTAGAAGAAAAAAAAGTTATGAAGGAAATAATGATGTTAGGTTAAGTTAGGTTTAAGTGGCAGTCTACCAACAGACTCACTTAGTTCGTCCATTGTGATACCCTAGGAACAGAAGAAGGAAGATGCCTTCTAGTTCCTACCGTTGAACCATCCAGATAGCTTCAAAAAGCCCAATAACTTGCGAATGTTCACATCCGCTAAATCAGACTGACTGCTAGTGCGGGACACACACACATTAGGTGTTCTATAGTCTCTTCATATTCGATGTCCTCACAGCTTATGCAAAAGTCGTTGATGCCAACCTTCAGTCTGTCAGCATGTTTTCCGATTAGACAGTGACAATGACTGGGACGTCTGTTCTAGCCAGTGACAGCAAAGCACTAGACCTCTTCAACTCTAGATTAGGCACTATAGTTTTGGAATGATCACAGCCACATCGTTGTGACCATCTATCATTCGTTGTCTTTCGGGCCTGGTCCTGAAAACTTAGCTTACATGTCGCTAGAGGCATACCCACAGATTCCAGTATTCCTGGAATGTGTAGGGTAGTTCCTAGTCTCGCAAGCTCGTCCGCTTTTTAATTCCCTGGGATATCTCTAGCCCGGCACCAAGAACAAGTGAATTTTGAACTGTTCAGCCAACTCGTTGAGAGAACTTCGACAGTCGAGGGCGGTTTTTGTGTTTAGAAATACGGTCTCTAGGGATGTACTACTATAATATTTGTGCTTTTGAACAAAAATTTCCTAATTTTATACCCACCACCGAAGGATGGGGGTATATTCATTTTGTCATTCCGTTTGCAATACATCGAAATATCTATTTCCGACCCTATACGATCAGCGAAAAAATCTAAGACCATCTAGTCATGTCCGTCCGTCTGTCTGTTGAAATCACGCTACAGTCTTTAAAAATAGAAATATTGAGCTGAAACTTTGCACAGATTCTTTTTTAGTCCATAAGCAGGTTAAGTTCGAAGATGGGCTATATCGGACTATATCTTGATATAGCCCCCATATAGACCGATCCGCCGATTTAAGGTCTTAGGGCCATAAAAGCCACATTTATTTTCCGATTTTGCTGAAATTTGGGACAGTGCGTTGTGTTAGGCCAGTCAACTACCTTCTTCAATTTGGCCCTGAACGGTCCAGATTTGGATATAGCTGACATATAGACCGATCTCTCGATTCAAGGTTTTGGGCCTATAAAAGGCGCATTTATTGTCTGATTTCGCCGAAATTTGGGACAGTGAATTAAGTTAAGCCCTCCGACATCCTTCTTCAATTTGGCCTAGATCGTTCCAGATTTGGATATAGCTGCCATATAGACCAATCCGCCGATTTAAGCTATTGGGCCCATAAAAGGCGCATTTGTTATCCGATGTCGCCGAAATTTGGGACAGTGAGTTGTGTTAGGCCCTGCGACATCTATCTTCAATTTGGCGCAGTTCGGTCCAGATTTGGATATAGCTGCCATATAGACCGATTTTCCGATTTAACGTATTGGGCCCATAAAAGGCGCATTTATTGTCCGATGTCGCCGAAATTTGGAACGGTGAGTTGTGTTAGGCCCTTCGACATCTTTCTTAAATTTGGCCCAAATCGGTCCAGATTTGGATATAGCTGCCATATAGACCGATATCTCTATTTAAAGTCTTGGCCCCATAAAGCCGCATATACAATATTATCCGATTTCACAGAAAGTTGAAATAGTGACTTATGTTATTTTTCAGATCGGTCTATATTTGGATATGGCTACCAAAAAGACCAATATTTTGTTCTACAAAATTGAACAATCACTTATAGGTATTAGTGTCAAATTTGGCCCAAATCGGACCATATTTCGATAAAGCTGCTATGGGGCATAAATTATGCATTTTTCACCGAATTATGACGAAAGTTGGTTTACATATATACCCGAGGGGGTGGGTATACAAAGTTCGGCCCGGCCGAACTTAACGCCTTTTTACTTGTTTATTAATATATTGAAAATGCCTCAATTGTTGTTAAGAAGTTAAAAATTGTTGTATGGATTCATTCATTTATTTAATATCAGCAGACAGTGTTTAGAGATATCAGCAGACTAATTTTTCTGGGTGTACGTTGACATGAAAATTCGCTTGCATTTATTGGGTTGCCCAAAAAGTAATTGCGGATTGAGTTGACAAATTTTTTCACTGCTTGTGACTCTGTAATTGCATTCTTTCTTCTGTCAGTTATCAGCTGTTAATTTTAGCTTGCTTTAGAAAAAAAGTGTAAAAAAAGTATATTTGATTAAAGTTCATTCTAAGTTTTATTAAAAATGCATTTACTTTCTTTTAAAAAATCCGCAATTACTTTTTGGGCAACCCAATATGTTTATATCGCTTAACTGGAAACCAATTTCTCTTATCCGAACTACGCTAAACTGATAAGTGAAACTACATTGATGTATTTTTAAGGTTTCACTTGTCCGGTTTCGACTACATATTTTTATCCGTTCAAAAGTTCTAGAATATTTTCAAGATTTTTCGATTTGGCAACACGTGCAGCGTTTGCGAAGCATCCAAATGGAATTCTGTTTTTCCCTAGATCCTTATTTATCTTAGTCCTTATTATCTGTTTCAATATAGCCACCATTTAAACCAACCCCAAAATGTATCTGGGTTTCTACTTGCAATCTTTTGTTTGGTTTTCTCGAATCATTGCTGAAACACCTTGTCTGGTGTTAATTGCGGTTAATTAATTACTTTTTGCAGGTTAAGTAATTTATTATGGCGATTTTTTAACTTTCTGATATTGACCACATCCAAGAAAACTATTAATTTTTAAAATGCAAATTCAATCTCAATAAGAACCAACATTCTGCTCTCGCAGGGAAGACTCATCGTTTTTAAAACATTTTTGTCTACATTCAAACAGTTTAAACTATTTATCGGCTATACGCTCAGTAAAGTTATGCGAATTCGATTTGCAAATGCGGGTTGAAATAGCCATAAAATGGTCTCAAGAACCATTTCTGCTAGGCAATCGACAAAAAAAAGACAAGACAAGGAAATGCCAACGAGCTAACATCAGAGCACTCATTAAAATTCCATATGGATGACCATGACAATCTAAAACTGATCACACCTAACACTAAGCTAAAGAACAAGTGTATGAATATGACTTGACTGACTTCATGGTGGTTTCCACTTAGCCGACGAGTAGTATAGGAATGCGACTGGTAGTCGCATACATGTCGCGTGTACTAGAAAATAACACCAAAGGAAAACCCCCAGTAATAATTGAAGCAAGAGGAAATGTTAATGACACCCAACTTACTACAGTGGACTCTAAAGAAGGACTTCATTATGCCCATCGCAACGAAATTGAACGTGAATTGTTTTTGAAATGAAGTGATTTATTTATAAATCAAAATTACACAATGAACAATAAGCCAAGATGGGAATGACCACAAGACACAAAACCAAAGAGAGGGAGAAAAATCCTCATCATAATCAACGACAAAACCGAAAACATGTACCAAGAAGAAAAATCCAAATCTCAAGGAAAATAAAAAAAAAAACAAAGCGCCAAAATGCCAATTAACAAAAAACATGAACGACACGACTCGTCGGTAGCTAGCAAAACAAACAAGAAAATCGGAGAAAACTTCACATGATAGTGAGATTTTCTTTTCTTAGGTAGCTAGCTGACTAACTGACAGACTGACTAGATGGATGTTTGCATATATGTACGGCTGGTATTCAAAAATACACCAACAACTGGCAGCCAAATTTAAGACGCTTTTGAAAATGTACCATGTTTGCCGGTACCACAGCCAGACCGTCAAACCGCCAAACAGACAGACAGACAGACATTTGTACATTGTGTTAAATAATACTCTGCGCGTTTGTCGCGGCTTTAATGGATTACATGGAACGACAATCAACAAAAAGCAAAAGTGAAAAAAAACGTAAACAAAAACGCCAAAATCCACTTTAATGACGACAATCATCAACGACACCGATATAGCCAAGTTAACCATAAGCTCTCTATTATGGCCAAATATGAATAAATCAATGGATGAATGGCGTTTAGTTAAAGAATCAATTGAGCATGCAAAATAGCAAGCAACTCTTTTGTATTGATTGCTGCTTTATATTTGGGGGGGAGATCAGTGTTTTAATTAACCATTAATTGACCCTGACCATAGTTGGGAAGGTAAATGACTGGGGCAAACTCATGCTCTAATGACAAAATAGCCTTCACAAGGCATTATGATAGGCCACATATTGTTTACGAGCCAACCATTTAAATGTCCATATTCCAAACAATTTGAAAAATGTAAGCTACGGTAAAGGAGTGGTATGACATTTTGTGGATTTAAGTCAAAATATTCTTCAGGAGTTTTTCTACAGTTACAAGTCGATAAGCCCCCGGAACGTTGTATAATATGGCTGAAATAAAGGGTGATTTTTTAGCTATTATCTTTTTGGCAACATCCGTTTATAATTTAACCATGAATCGTCTTACAAACGAACAACGCTTGCAAATTATTGAATTTTATTATCAAAATTCTTGCTCTGTTAAGAAAGTTCATCGCGCGCATCTTTCATTTTAAAGACGAAGCTAATTTTTGTCTCGATGGGTACACAAATAAACAGAATTGTCAATTTTGAAGCGAAGATCAGTCAGAAACGTTGCAAGAGCTACCAACGCATCTAGAAAAAGTCACAGTCTGGTACGGTTTATGGGCTGGTGGCATCATTGGACCGTACTTTTTCAAAGATGATGCGAATCGTAATGTAACTGTGAATGGTGAGCGATACCGTGATATCCAACTTTTTTTACCCAAAATGCAAGAGCTTGATTTGCATGACATGTGGTTTCAACAAAACGTTGCCACATGCTACACAACACGCGTACCAATGGACTTATTGAGAGGCGAGTTCGGTGAACATTTTATTTCATGTTCGGAACCGGTCAATTGGCCACCTAGATCGTGCGATTTAACGCCTTTAGACTATTTTTTGTGCGGCTATGATAAAGCTCATGTCCATACAGACAAGCCCGCTTCAATTGATGCATTGGAAGACAACATTGAAGCATTTATTCGTGAGATACCAGCCGAAATATTGGAAAGAGTATGCCAAAATTGGATCAAGCGGATGGACCATTTGAGGCGCAGTCACGGTCAACATTTGCATGAAATAACCTTCAACCATTGAATTATATGCACTGCACTATCGATTCAAATAAATTTTTTTTTGAAAAACTCTTAAAAAATCACCCTTTACACGCAATCCGTAGGATGTCAGGTGGATATCTCGATGAGTTACAAACTGAATAAATGAAGTTAGTCAAAAACCTTTACTTGTTTTCCTTTTTCAAAAGTTATTGCCCAACTATTGGTTAATCACTAAATATGTTACTTGTCATTTCTATATCTTGTTATATCATTTCAAATCAATAAGAAGATACAATGCTGTATTATTCTCTAAAAGGCATTAAAATTCTCAACTTAAAGGTAGGAAATGTGATATTTTCATAAACATTAGCTCTACTAAGCATGGTGGGTATTCCAACTGTCAATCAATGGTGATTAGTTACCAATGTACGACAAGTAAAAACTTAGAAGACAATAAATAATTTCAACTTCCAGTGACAACGTTCTCAGAATGGCCAGTTACTAAACTAAAAATAAACATTTATTTTTCGTAGTTAAATAAAATGTTGATGACATCCTGTCCTGTACGAAAGCTTCCATATCTACATATAGTGGTGGTAAAACAATTTTTGTTGAAGAAATTTACTTGCAGTTTGGACAATGATTTTGTTTTTGGCCACCTAAGTATGGTAATACACAAAAATGAAATTTATGATTTATTGTCCCGGGTAAAAAAAAAGTTGTAATAATCATAAAAAATAAATTTGTAATAAAACCGCAATCACTCAAAAGGTGTTGCACAATAAAAGTAACTGGTATTTTATATGAAAAAGGGATTATAAAATTTCTTTTATCAAAAAATAGTATTTATTTAAATTAAACCAGGCAAAGGGGACAGCTCCTATGATAACCATGGGTACTGTCCGAATTCAGTCGAACTTTTTAAAGCTCAGTGTGAGTGGCGTAACACTGAATATGCCAAGACGTAAAGTGAGTACATTTAAAAGGGAAGTTGTATATGGTTAAAGACCTCACATGTATCACCTGCTTTTGTAAAGAGGTAACCACCGCTGAAAGTTTTTCTGATGTTCTGGCTAGTATTCGACTGCCGAAGTGAGTAAGATACCATTGAATTCGCAATTACAGTTTCTGTTCTCCACCAATGCGCTGAGTTGGTTCGGAATGGAATCGGCAATAAGCTTAAATGGAATTTGTCTCTGACGCCTTCAGGACCCAAGAATATGTAGCATGTCACACTGGCTGTTGCGTCTGAAATTTTTTCATTTCAATCATAACTTGGAGATCACTTCATGGGACAGTACTCTAGAATCGGAGGAGCCAGACAAGTTTATAATCCTTTCATTGGAAACGATCATAGAATTTCTTAAATCACATTTTTATGATCACAAGTCTATGCGTTTCCAGTTATTCAAATATCTGGAGTATTGCATTTTGTTAAACAATTTTCAATAATACTCTATACACCAACCTACTACCACTGCACGGGATAGCTGTGTGCCCCACACAAGCTGGAACTTTGAGGTCGGATCTGTGTGGCATTCTTTGCTGTCACGAGAAGCTTGGCTGCGAGCTACCGGGGGCGCGTCCACAGGCTGCGGATAGTGGAATGCTCCATACGGAGTAGCTGCAACGGCAGTTGCAGACAATCAGCGTTACCGAGCTGAAAGTCTCAGTGAGAGGCCGGGTGGCTCGTTGCACAAATACTGAGTGCCTATGATGCGCGATATGACAAGGCGAGTTATTGGCGCCTTTAAATAACCAATGGCCGCTCACCTACCCCCACATGAAAATGTGATTACAACAACAACCATTCTTCAGTAAACGGACTCGGCCCAAATAGACGAAAAACAACCATAGAGATCAGTCAGTGACTTATGCAACAGTCTCACACATTAATTTCGAAATAGCTGTTGGAGCGTCAACACGTTTAGGAGAACTTTGCACTTTAAAGACTTCAAAATGTCAAAAACCTTGTCATTAGTCAATGTTATATCAGAGATAAAATCACAGGTCTGAATTTCATAGAGTTTATCACATATGGTAGCAGTAGATTCCACATGAGTCGATTGAAATAAATCTACAAAAATTTGGAAATGAATTCCATCATCAGGAGCCTGAATATCACGAAACCGCATATAGCTAGAAAACCCTACAGTTTTCCTCTTTGCTTTATGTAGTGCGCGAAATAAATACAATGAAGAAAGCGAAAATGGAAAAAATTTATTTACTGTTTATAAGCATGTTAATTATTTACATAAACTAAATCTTAAATTATTTCAAATTTAAGGAAATTTGGTGCAAAATAAACATAGATTCAGTAACAAAATTTTACAAAGGACAGAAAAAATTTTCAAAATTGGTAATTTATTCTGCGTCCGTTGTATTTCTTAACATCAAAAATAAAATTTTGTTTTATTGAGTGGACCAAGTTTTGAAAAATTTCGGCCGGAATTTCGCCCAATGCGGTTCTTAAGACATGTTTAAGTGCGGAAGTAGATTAATACTGCGTTGCATTGGTAAAACATTTTCGTTTTTAAACTCTCCGTAGGAATCCGATGGGATTTACAACTGGACTACCTGCTAGAGATTTTAAAACTTCAGTATTTTTGGAAGAAAGTCACGGTTTTGAAGCAGGCGACTTAAAGAATGCAGCACTATCCTGTTGAAAAATGATGTCCGGGCCCATTTATGTTTCACCAATTTCCCACAAAGATAATTCCAGCATTTCTACATAGTCCCCAAAGATCATTTTATTTGTAATCCAAGCCAGGGGAAGCTTGCCATGAACGGAAAAACTCCCCAAAGCCTGAAGTACTGCTTCCAAAATTTCAGCTTATTCCATTTGGATTTTATTTGCGTAAACCACGCCAGCAACACTAGAAACCAACAAATCCATCAATATCGAACGCTTTTTCAATACATAACATTAACAAAACCTTTTCTATTTTTTCCCAAAGTCCATATGGTTTTTAGACCAAAGCCGCCTTTACCTTTATGAAGACTACGCAGGACAAGTCAATCTCTTTGTAAAAAAAAGGTGATCCGAAGACTTTAAAATTGTTTTCTCGAGTCTGGCAGTGACTGGTAGGGTAGACAGGTTTTTTTTTTGTTTGTGATGCAAACACATTTTCTCGGCAGTATAGTAGCGATTTTTGACATTGTGGAAGTTTTGGGGTTCACCCAGGACTCTTTCTTGTACCATAATCTAGACCCAAATTTAAAAAAATTGTTTAAAACATTCAAGGGTCTTCCTGTTTTCTATTCAATCACCTGATTGGGGAGCCTTTTCACCTTTAAAAACATATACTTTTCCTTTATCTTCCGAAAAAAAAGGATTATTTTCGAGTCATTTGGGCATTTGGGTGTTTCTAAGAAAAAAATTTGGTAAGAATTTACATTTTTCAATGGTCATCAAGAAATCAAGAACAATATGTTCCTCTTTTTCTATGTTCATAAAAATTGCAAATCAAATCTCAAAAATTAACTGAACCTGTATTTATTTTGCACCTGTTTTCCATAAATTTGAAATATTTTAATTATTTTTATTGAAAAACGTAAAAATTTAAGCTTTATACTTTGTAAAAAACTAAAACATCTAGAAATATTAGAAACTGTAAACTTTATTTTTTGAGTTTTTACTTTTCCTTTATGTTTTCGGGTGAAGCTATATTTATTTCGTATATTCATATATGTATATTCATTAGTCATATTTAGCCCATTTATAATCTCAACATTGCTACATCTCTGATTAGATCGGACTATATTTAGTTATAGCTGCCATATAGACCGATCTGCCGATAAAGGGTCTGAAGCCCATAAAAGCTTTATTGCGATTTTGCTGAAATTTTAAACAGTGAATAGTTTTAGGCCTCCCGATATCTGACCCAAATATGATAAAGATCGGACTATATTTAGATATAGCTGCCATATAGACCGATCTCCCGGTAAAGGGTCTGAAACCAACAAAAGCTTTATTTTTTAACCGATTTCGCTGAAATTTTAAACAGTGAGTAGTTTAAGGCCTTCCAACATGGGACCTAAATATGGTTCTGATAGGACTATATTTAAATATAGCTGTCATATAGATCGATCTGACGATAAGGGCTCTGAAGCCCATAAAAGCTTTATTTATTAGCCGATTTCGCTGAAATTTGAAACAGTAAGTTGATTTGAGCCTGCTGATATCCGATCAACTATAATTTGATATTTAAGGTATTTATATACAGCTGCCATATAGACCGATCTGCCGATAAGGGGACTGAAGCCCATAAAAGATTTATTTATTACCCGATTTCGCTTAAATTTGAAACAGTATGTTGATTTGAGCCCGCTGATATCCGATTGACTATATTTAGATATAGCTGACACTCTTTATCCGATTGCGCTGGAATTTGAAACATTGAACTCACTGAAACAATGAACTCACTCACCTCCCGACATCCGTTCCAAATATGTTTCAGATCGAACTATATTTAGTTACAGCTGCCATATAGAAAGATCTCCCGATTAAGGGGGTCTGAAGCTCATAAAAGCTTTATTACTCGATTTCGTCGAAATTTGAAATAGTTAGTTGGTTTAAGCATCCCGCCATCCGACCCACATGTGAATCAGATCAGACTATATGGATATAGCGGTCATATAGACCGATATTCCAATTTAAGGTCTTAACCCCATTAAAAGAAGATTTATTGTCTAAATATGTTACTTGTATATGAGTTCTGGAGACCTGAATAAAATATGATCGAGATATAACTACGGATATAGTGGTGGAGTTATAATAAAATAGGATGATTATTATATCCTTGTTTAATTTGGTCCAGATCGGTCCAGATAAAGTCTCTCCAGATAAAAGCGCAGTTATTATCCGATTTCGTTGCAATTTGACGCTGTGACTTATGTTAGGCTCTTCTACATCTGTGTCCTATATGATTCAGATTTGGATATAGCTGCCAAAAAGACTAATATTCTGTTCTACAAAATTGAAGTTTTCCCATTTTTACAGGATTGTGACGAAAGGGGGTTTACATATATACCCGAGCTGGTGAGTATCCAAAGTTCGGCCCGGCCGAACTTTATGCCTTTTTACTTGTTTTTGTTTGAGTCCGAGTGCTTCGGGCTTGTTTTTTCTATGGTGAGGCATTTGCAATCATGTGATCAAAGATCCTTTAATTTATCTACAGCGGTCAAAAAAAGTATTCATCATTCAATGTTTTTTTTTTAATAAGTCTACAAAAGACAATTGGAATAAAAACATATTAAACTAATGATGCAGTAGTGCTTGTGTGATATATATGTACACAATTTCATTGTTTTTAAAGAAAAAAATAGTATTTATTGGAACAAAAAGGGCCATTTTACAGCTGAACACAAAAAATTAAACAAAAAAAGTATTCATCATTGCAAAAAAACAAAAAAATAAATAACATAATTTAAAAAAATTAATACTTTGTTATTCGACCACCGCGTCTTATAACTTCTTTTAAACGGTTTGACATCGATTGGACTAATTTAGCGGTTATATTTTGGTCTATATTAGTCCATTCCTCCATTATCACCTGTTGCATTTGACTCTTGCTCGAAAAATTGCGCGTTCTCAATTTGCGTTCGAGATGTTCCCAAAGATGTTCAATTGGGTTCAAGTCGGGACTTTGAGGAGGAGTTTTAATGACTTTGGGGCAGTTATACAGCATCCACATCTTGGTATTTAAAGCAGAATGTTTGGGGTCATTATCTTGATAATATTGAAAGTTATTACCAAGCCCAAGTTTTACAGCACTATCTTTTAAATTCCTCTTTAAAATGTCAATGTAATACTTATGATCCATTACTCCATTTATAATTTCAAGATTTCCCGCTCCTGAAGCCACCATACACCCCCAAACCATTAAACCACCTCCACCATGTTTTATAGTAGCAGCTGTGTTTCGTTCTTCAAGCTCTGTATTTGGTTTTCTGTACACTATGACCTTTCCATCGCACCCAAAAAGATTAAACTTGCTCTCGTCTGCAAAAATGACTGTTTTCCAAAATGATTCGGGCTGTTTTACATACATTTTTGCGAAGTTTAGCCTTTTCACTCGGTTAATTTTATTTATAAAGGGCTTCTTACGTGCAGTTCTTCCTCTGTAACTATGCCTTTTGAGTGTATTTCGAATTGTTTGTGTAGTAACTTCCTTCCCTAAATATTCCATAGTGTTTTTACGAAGAATGGTCGCATTTGTCTTCGGAGTTTTCTGAACTTGCCGCACTAGCCAACGCACATCTCCAACTGAAAGTGCTTTTGGTCGACCAGATCTTGGTTTATTGTCAACAGTTTTCGTTTCTGTCCACTTTCTGATGATGGATTGTATAGTAGATCGTGGTCTATTTAATATTTCACTGATAGTTTTTTGAGTTAAACCATTCCTGTGGTGTTTTATTATCAAAACTTTTACCTCATCAGAAACCTCGTTTTGCTTACGACCCATTTTGACAAAAACTATATTTTCAATGAAATTAAATATTTGCTGTCAAGGGCAAAGCCTCCTTTACTAAATAAAAATGAAAAGGGGGATTCCCAAATAATATTTGAATTTGACTTTGATGATAGCACATCAATGATGAATACTTTTTTTGTTCTGTTTTTGGTGTTATTATATAAAATTGCATTTTTTGCTCTAATTAAATTTATTTTTTGAATTTATTTTAAAACATATTACGAAAAATAAACTATTGCATAAAACTGCATTATTTGTTTACTTTAAATTTTCTTCAATTACCCAAAATAAGTGAATTTATTATCAATTTTGCTAATGATGAATACTTTTTTTGACCGCTGTATACCTATATTTTTCTAAATATTTTGGTTTGTTTTCCTAGTTTTAACTTAATGCTTGCTTTTCTTTTTCTTTTTTTTTGAACAGAGCGATTCACAGACCAAACGAGAAAACAATCAATCACACCAAAAATATTACATTTTTTATGAGCTTATATATTTCAAATTTTTCATCTTACATACGCTTCTTAATTCCCTTAGAATATCATTTAACTCGGATGTTGATATACCAACAAAATTGACTTGTAAACATATGAGGTGGTGCACTCCTACTATTGGGTTGCCCAAAAAGTAATTGCGGATTTTTTATAAGAAAGTAAATGCATTTTTAATAAAACTTAGAATGAACTTTAATCAAATATACTTTTTTTACACTTTTTTTCTAAAGCAAGCTAAAAGTAACAGCTGATAACTGACAGAAGAAAGAATGCAATTACAGAGTCACAAGTTGTGAAAAAATTTGTCAACGCCGACTATATGAAATATTTTGAACACAGCTGTAGCTACTTGTATTGTATTGCACAGGGTCTCGACAATTGCGACGAGTTACTATCAAAATGACGAGTTTAGTATATCACCTATCCTATGATTGAGGGTATACAAATCTGATACACTTCTTAAGACCGATAAATTGATTTTACATACCGTTGTTAACAAGATGCCTATAATCCTCCAATATGTTTTGATTTACAGCGGATATTCCAATTCTGCAGCGGTGGCATCAACAATTTAAAATTTTTTCTTTTGTTTTGAAAAAAGAATCACACAACTCGTTTGGTATGTAATTAGCATTGATTTTCCTGCTCACCTCTTGTTAAACTTTTAGACAAATTTCATTATTTTGCACGTAACTCATAAAATAAATCTCCTTGGATTGAAGGCGGTATTATCACACAGCTGTAATTATCGCACAATTCCCAATGACACATTGGCCGGGAGCACGCAATCACTTGAAATTATCCAAAACCAAATTTCTACTCAGTATCTCGATAGGTATTTCGTTAAAGAATTACAATATTTATCATTCATTCTTGAGTGTCGCAAGCAGGCAGGCAGACACATTGACGTAGAAGACACGCAACCGCTTAAAATTCACTTGCGGCCATATAATATTTCTATTTCATTTGTTTACCTCCTCCTCCTTCTTTTGTCGGAATCATCGCTTTTTTCGGCTTTTTTAACTCTTGGTGGACGGACGACAGCCACTGTGTGTAACAACGCCCGCTTAACACATGCATTTATTTACTCATTCCACCGCACACAAATCATTTCCAGCGACAGAACACATGATTTTCTTTCAAATCTAAGCTGCTTTATGACTGGTTTCCAAGGAAGCATCACATTAAACATACACACAAAGGTGATGGATGGATCATTTTCTTTTCTTTTTTCTTTTGCTTTGTGGAATGGAATACACTTCGCTTTATTTTTCTTCTTTCATTTTTGAATTTTATTTCTTTGCTTTGAATATTCACCTTTTTAGCAAAATATACAAATAATTATTATCGGCGATTGAAAACGCGATGTCGACGACCACCACACTGCACCACCACCAACAAGAGGGGGGGCAACAGATATGAAATTTAATTTAATCGACGACGCCAAGTGATTTCTGATTTGATGAACACCGGCAAAATTAAATCGAACACTAAGCGCAAGACTACTTGCTCAACGGAATTTGTCGCAACGCGTAACAACAACACGCTTCGCAAGCAACAACGAACGGACTGATGAAAACAAAACTCCCAAAAGAGAAACAAACGGAAGGTACGGCAGTTGATTTGTGGAATAATCAAACGAAGAGCGCTATTGAGAGGGAGCCAGAGAGAAAGAGAGCAGAGCTCATATATAGAGTTGCCATAGTTTTAAATGTATCTTAAACAAGTAAAAGCGTGCTAAGTTCGGCCGGGCCGAATCTTATATACCCTCCACCATGGATCGAATTTGTCGAGTTCTTTCCCGGCATCTCTTAGTAGGCAAAAAAGGATAAAAGAAAAGATTTGCTCTGCTATTAGTGCGATATCAAGATATATTCCGGTTGGGACCACAATTATATTATATGTTGGAGACCTGTGTAAAATGTCGGCCAATTCGAATAAGAATTGCGCCCGTTGGGGGCTCAAGAAGTAAAATAGAGAGATCAATTTATATGGGAACTGTATCAGGCTATAGACCGATTCAGACCATAAAAACACGTATGTTGATGGTCATGAGAGGATCCGTCGTACAAAATTTCAGCAAATCGGAAAATAGTTGCGACCTCTAGAGTCTCAAGAAGTCAAAATTCAAGATCGGTTTATATGGCAGCTATATCAGGTTATGGACCGATATGAACCATACTTAGCACAGTTGTTGGAAGTCATAGCAAAACACGTCGCGCAAATTTTCATTCCAATCGGATTAGAATTTCGCCCTCTAGAGGCTCAATAAGTCAAGACCCAAGATGAGTTTCTTTGACAGCTATATCGGGTTATGGACTGATTTGAACCATACTAGGCAGAGTTGTTGGATATGAAAAAAAAATGAGGAATCGATTTAATGAAGTTGACTTGCAATGATTTAAAAATTAAATATTCGATTTTTAAGTCTTGTTATTCATTTTACACGCTTTTGAATTGTCCACTTTTTATTATATCTTGTGTCAGCAGTTTGCAAATTGTTCATTCTCTAAAAGATATAGGTTAGGTTGAAAGCTGTCATTTAGTACGATTAAGACTCTTAAATTAAACGCCTGGGTTCAGAAAAATTTTCAAGGGTGGTTATCTCCTCCTTGTGCTTGCGACATTTGTGAGGTACTGTGTCACTTAAAAACTTCTCTCCAAAGAGGTGCCGCACGGCGGCACGCCGTTTGGACTCGGCTATAAAAAAAGAGGTCCTTGTCATTAAGCTTAACTAAATCGAAACCCTCAGAAGACTTACCGATTACACCACGTTTGAAATAATTTGGAGTTTGAGATATTCGCACTAAAATCGACAAGAAATGCAAATTTGCCCATGAGCATTCAATTTAAGACAATAACAATGTTTTTTACAGCATTATTATTGTTGTCAGCATTTTTTATTGTGTTCAGCATTTTTATTGTGGTAAACGGATTTTTTATTGAAACCATTTCATTAATTTCAACTTCAAAATTCAATTTATTTTTTTACGTTATTGTTTTTTCCCAAAGGGATACAGAGTCGAGCTAATATGACCAAACGAATGAACATCACAAAAAATGATTGTCCGACAACAGATGGATTTGATCATTCTTATCAGCACAGTAGTGTTTTAACCTCCCGTCTGTCGAGCCTACAGTTTTTGAAATTAAATCCACATCCGAATGGGAATATGCTTGGCAATCCCTTCAGCCGTTTTACAACATCTCTTTATGACTAGATCTTGCCTTCTATTTCTATTGACACGTACGTTGAAGGTCATGGGAGAAGCCGTTTTAAATAATTTCAGCCAAATCGGATAAGAATTGCGTCCTCTAGAGGCTTAAGAAGTATAATCGGGAGGTTGGTTTATGTTGAAGCAATATCAGGTTATGAAACGATTTAGACCATACTTGGCATAGTTATTGTGAGACAAAACAAAATAGAGGCTCAAGAAGTCAAGATCCGAGATCAGTGTATATGGGAGCCATAACAGGTTATGAACCGATGCAGATCATACTTAACATAGTTCTTAGAAGTCAAACAACTGACGCCAAATTTCAGCCAAATCAGATAATAAGTGCGCGCTCTAGAGGCTCAAGAAGTCAAGACCCGAGATTGGTTTATGTGACAGCTACATCAAGTTATTGACAGTGGTTGAAAGTCGTTACAAAACACATCAAGCTAAATTTCAGCCAAATCGGATAAGAATTTCGCCCTCAAGTGGCTGAAGAAGTCAAGATCCAAGATCGGTTTATATGGCAGCTATATCAAAACATGGACCGATATGGCCCATTTGCAACCCCAACCAACGGCTATTAGAAGTATTTGTGCAAATGGCGAAATTAGTATACCACTATCCCATGGTGGAGGGTATAAATAACAAAAAATTCAGTTTTGATATAGAAAATGTTTAAGATTGGCTTTATGGTGGGTCAATTTGAACATCTTAAGGGGCCCTAGCGTTTCTGATTTTTGGGATTATACTGAACAAAAAAAGTTCAATAGACCATACATCTACGATGAAAATCTAGCCTCCATATGTTTACCTGCAGTTTTTTCTCTGACTTTTGTCACGTTTTTGTTTTGAATATTTTGGCCTATACCAGCTGAATATCCGAAAAAGGTGTTTCTGAATCCAAAAGCCACCTTCGACAGTCGCAAATCTCTCAACAAAATGGTTTAAAATTCACTATTTTTGGGTGATGTTCCACGGAATTGTAGAGCAGACGAGCTTGATAGGAACTACCTTACAAACTCTAGAGGAGCTGAAATCTGTGGATATGCCCCTGACGACATCTAAGCTAATTATACAAAACAAGGCGCACGGGGCAAGTGATATATTTATTTGTTAGAACCGTTACGAGTTTTTGTTCCGACAGTTCTGATGGAACTCTGAACTCTGTGTCGGATAATTTTTGTCTTTTTTTGTGCTTGTTTTTTTATGGCACATTTTATTACGGGTAGAAAATTTTTCCAACAGTTCAGAAGGAATTCTGAACGGTGTCTGAACTTGTTGCCGAAATGTTTTTTGTTCTATTAATTTTTATTCCAGAAATCGGTCAGATATTGATACAAGTGAGAAAAAACATTCCAACTCTTAAGGAATTCCAATTTACTTTTGGTCCGAAACCGATAAGACAATTTAGAAAACCGTATTCATTAAGACTCAACATCAGAATTCGGTCAAAAGTCTTAACGACAACTCGAGTTTCCCTTTCGAATTTCCCGTAATTTTGGTTTAGAATTCTGTAAGAATTATGTCATAAACATCGGCAGAGCATTTGATTTTTCTTTGACATTTCGTTCCAAAGTCGTGTCAACCACTCCATTTATCTTTCGTTAACAATTCAGACAGACTTCGAATCCGGATTCGGATAAATTTTTAGACTTTCGTTTGGACTTCTGGCCGAATTCTGAACTTTGGTTCACTAGGTACTTACCCTTAGATACAAGCTTGGAATTTTTTAGTTCTTCAATTTCTTAATTTAACACAGAAGATCAATGTTTTCAAGCACAGACTACATCTGTCTATTTGCTTGTAAATTAGTTATTTTATAAAAATGTTAAAAATAAATGCTATTGCTTTATTAATCACTAAACCGTATTTGATTTCATAAAGTCGACTTATTGAAATTGAAAACCAACTGTTCTCACCATTTTATATATCTTATTTCTTAAAAGTCATATATTACCTTGATACTCAACTTGTATATAACTATCATGGTGTATGACTTTTTTAACAAGCGTTATCTGGCAACCCTTGCTATCACTTCAATTCGTTAAGCCAAAAGCACACACACACACACCCATGCAATGCCGGGCCAAATCAGAGAAATAGACTGACAGCAGACTGAGCGACCGAATGACAGCTGTGTAGTTTTTGTAATTTTTGTTTACTTGATCAAATTTACTATAACATTGTGGTGTTTGGCTGAGGAGTTTATGAATCATTTGGCCAAAGGTTCATTGCCAGCAAGGCCAGAGTGGCTAATCCCTCCAACCCCCCAAAAAAGTAACCCTCTTTGGACGGGAAAGATTTCTCATACTTATTTAGGGGTATGTTTTTATTTCCTGCCAAACTCTACGACTGCATTTGCCTCCCCTACTTTGCTGTTGTTCCATATCACTTTACTAACAAACATCTCACACAACATGTACGGAATGCTGTTTGCCTTGCTGCATCAGTCGCAGTCACAAAGTACTGCTACTAACTTCTCTTTTCATTCAAATTCTAAACAAATTCAATCGAAACTAAATACTGACACTTCGAATATCGTGGCAGTCGTTGCTCTAGGGGCTAGGAAATGGGTAAATGGAATGAATGAATGGTGGACTTTTGGGAAAAAAAAAGTTGGCCGGCCTAGGCTCTTTCTTTCTTCACACCATGAACCCTTGTCGAACGCCTAAAAGTTGCAGAGTTGAGCTGGTTGATGATGATAATGGTCGCGTGCTATGTGTTAATAAAATGCCCGTTTTAGCATTGACATTCACACAAATTCTACTCCCTTGGCTGGTGTGGTGCCCGGAAATTAATGAAAATGAAACTGAAAATAGAATTAATTTCAAGTTCCCCACCATTAAAGAGACTGCATCATTTTTCAATTCAGTGTTTCTTTACAGATAAAAGAGAATTAATTTTGGACGATAATGAAAAAATACGGGCATGACATTTTTCTTAAAAACTGTGTAGAGCGGAAAACAGCTGTTGGAACATTTTAAATTAAAAAAATTATCTTTTCTTCATATGAAGCCAAGAGGAAAGCCATTTAGCTACATTTCTAGTGAATAATTATACTCTCACCTAATCAAATGTTAGGATTGGCGATTAATTTTAAATAAAAATTAGAATAGATATTCATTTAGCGAGGGATTCATTTACTTATCGTTTATCTTATCGTTAAGTATTATTGTGTGTGTAAATACAAACTTACATATACATATAAAGGATATCACAAAGCGTTTTCAAGTTCACCTTGGTGTAATTGTCAAACTAGAAATGAAAGCTACATAATACATACATACATATTTGTTTTTTTTTGACAGCTCACTATGTTGTTCACATGCCACCAAAAGCATTTTTTCGAGTTTATTTGAAAGAAAGTTATTTGTGATTGAGTTCGAGCGTAATAGTTTGATTGCATTATATCTGGCTGGAAAATCACAACAGGCTATTATTGGCGAACTCAAACACCTCAAAATGGTTGTATAACGCACCATAAATATATGTTGCTGGTACCGTTGCCAAACGACACCATAGCCTCGGTCAGCAGGTGGCGGAACGGCTATAGGCCAGCTATCAATTCGTCTCACTCCCCATTACATTGCAAATAAAGTACGCGAACGGCTTTCGTAAACAAATAAAGTTTTCCTGAACTGATTATACATATAAAGGATCGGAAGTTTTGAAATTCTGTAGGGGAATGCAGTTAATAATTAACAGTTGTAAATACTAATGAAAATTCTGTGGGCTGCTTAGCATATAAATACAAACCTTCTATTATCTTCACCTTCGTATGTGTACCTAAAAAGAAATGAAAAAAATCGTTAACCTATTTGGCAGAAGTAAGCTTTAAAACGTAAAATATAATTATATACAAAAGAAAATTCTAAAACTATTTGTGAACTTTGATTTTTTTATACCATAAAGTAAGTGTTATTGACTGTACTCGAGTGTCGCGTGTTATAGAGTGTTGTTTGAAGTTGTGAAAAATGAAAACGCAAATTGATGAACACTTTTTTAGAACGGCCCAGAGTGTTAGATTTTTGGCTATTTTTAAAATTAGTAGGCCATTTTTTAGCACTCCTGCCACAAATTTGGCTCTTAAAAAATGTTTCGAGTTTCACATTTTAAAGTTTTCCACCTTGGGGTTTCTCAACCACATACATAGAACGACCATAGTTTTATACACAATCACCACCGAGGTCTAAACCAGGTCAGCTCGTGCCATAAAACAATTCATTGGGTACTTGATATCTCGAAGGCCATCGATTCGGTCAGCTTTGATGATAGCTTATGTATGTAAATCGGCAGCACATACCTTCAGCCGGATTTGAATCATTAGATTGCTAACTATTTAATGGTCGCCAGAATTGGAATGTCGAATTTAGGAATAACAAATCCAAGCTTCGCAGTAAAAAATTGGGAGTTCTTCGTGGCGAATTGAAATCTCTCAACTGTCTAACTTTAACCTATTCTCAATTCCATCCTCTTCTGATGCGTATGATCGTGGCACGAGACTTCCACGGTGGTGACATCGATGGAACGATGTCGGAACGCTGAACGTCGGTCTTTCCGATCACGCAAATTTCTTCAATGTCGCCAAATTTTTAGCCGTTTTGTTCACTACATACACACAAAAAAAATGAAACGCTTTGGACTTTTTTTACGACAAACAAACTTCTTTTATCGCAAAGTTTTTCTTTTATTGTTACCGAGTATGGTTTCGCTTCAAAAAAAAAAAAAAAATCAAACGTAGCATTATTGAACGTAACTTACTTTATTCATTGTAAACCCTTTAGCAGATTCGCCTACGGTAAAGGGACCTTTCTTTTGTTGTAAACCCAAAAACTTTTTGATTGCAAAAGTGCTTTGATGGCTGCAAACGATTATTCGTGTATGGGACCAATAATTATTCTCTTGTGACTCTCCTAATAGAGAGAACGAGTGAGCATTTGAGCGTATAGACGACCAGTGGTTGGCAAGAAAACTCACTCTATTGCACATTAGTTTGTACGTACACAAGAAAATAATCCCAAGCAGACCCATAGGTAAGATCAGGTTGAAAAGAGGGTGCAGATACTAATCTACCCCATGCCACTATAGACATACACGTAAGCCAGTATTCGGCATGTTGTGCACTCTAAACACTAAAAAACTAAAAAGTAACCCCGAAAAAGAAAATTTTAGGTTAGGAATTCCATTATACTTACAAAATCCTTAGTTGTTTTCCATACCACTCCCCTAAATTGGTTCATGTCTGGTATCGTGTCCTCACCTAAGAACCGGTATCTGTTTGCCATGAAAGCCGGGCAATTACATAGGAAATGCTCCAACGTCTCATCATCACATCACTACATGCTACCACTTGCTGCACCGATTTTGCATAATTGAGCTCGTAGTACTATGTGTCCCGTTATGACACCAAAAGCTATATTGACCTCCTTCTTACTTCTTTCCAGTAATAGTCTTGTCCTCTCACAAATCGGCGTTCGTTTGTCGCCCACGCCCCTAAATCAGACTACGTCGATCCGAAAGGCTTCGGTTTAAACAAGTTTATCGACGGCAGTTCTCTGGCCTTCACTGCCAAATTGACTGCCCTTTCATTCCCCATTACTCCGTTATGGCCAGGCACCCAAACGATGCCGATTGTGCCATCCTCAGAGAAAATGTTAATCTCCTTCTTACACTCCAGCAGACCCATAGGCTTACGAATAATTGCAATTGTGTGCTCGTCACTGGTATAGACACATTCTCACACAGACATTTTTGTACTTTTATGTTTTAACGTCAAGTGCGGATGACAAACTCGGAAAGTGACAATTTTTAAATTTTCACCTTAGGTTAGGTTAGGTTAGGTTGAAAGTAGGGTGCAGATATTAATCCGCCCCATGCCACTATGGGCATACACCTAAGCCAGTAATCGGCTTGTTGTGCGATCTAAAAGCTAAAAGTAACCTCTAAAAAGAAAGTTTTAAGTAAGGAATTCCGTGCTACTTGCAAAACCCTTAATTGTTTTCAATACCACTCCCCTAAGTTGGTTCATGTCTGGTATTGTGTCTCCACCTAAGTGCCAGTATCTGTTAGATGCGAAAACAGGACAATGTCTCATCATCTTCCCCGCATGCCCTACACATGCTATCACTTGCCCCATCGATTTTACATACGTGAGCTCGTAGTCCTATGTGTCCCGTTATGATACCAATAGCTATTCTTCTTCTCACGATCTGGATCCCCCATGGGATTTTCGCCGTCCTACCGATCGTTTCGCTGTTTCACAATGTTGCATGCGCATTCGTCTCCTACTCCCTAAGCTCGGACTGCGTCGACCTGAAAGGCTTCGAGTTAACTAAGTTTATTGACGGCAGTCCTCTTGCCTTCACCGCCAAATCGTCTCCCCTTTCATTTCCCCCTACTCCGTTATGGCACCCAAACGTTGCGTTTTTTTGTCCAACCTCAGAGAAGGCGATAATCTCTTTCTTACACTGCAAGACTGTTCGTGACCTTACCGTCCTGGTTGTTATTGCCCTTATGGCCATTTTACTATCCGTAAAGTTGTTCACACTCGTCGTTCTCGCGTTAGTACCACACCACCTCACGAATTCTGTGATCGTCCGGATCTCCGCCTGCAGGACCGTATTATGGTCAGGCAGTCTAAAACAGATCTCAGTACCTGGATTCTCAATGTAGACCCCCAGGCCCACTCTGTCCTCTAGCGTTGATCCATCCGTGTAACATGATCTTCCAGATGGCTATACTAGGGTTCCGTCTACCCAATACTGTGCCGATGGCAGCAGTGCCTCGCACTCGACTTCAAGGTTCATCTCAGGTATCAGATCGGAAACCTCTTCCCTTCCTTCAATGTTTCCTATCGTCGCCTCGATTATACCGCGATGGTATGAGCTCCCATTGCCTTAAGTCTCATAGCCGCAGTGGCTGCCTCACACTTAATCTGTATGTCAATGTGTAGGATATCTGGAATAGTCTCCAGTGCCCTAGTGGGCGTGATCCTCATCGCTCCGCCTATGGCAAGACAACTTGTTCTCTGAACCTATTGTATGGTCCTTATGTTGCACTTTTTCTCCATAGCAGTCCACCAAACTACTGAGGCGTAAGTAAGTATTGGTCCACTGCTCCTGTAGAGCCAGTTATTTGGTAACGTTTACGCTATAAAGAAATATCCATCCCAAAGTAGGTATTCAAATGTGCGAAAACAACAACTCCCATAGGTAATTTTTTCCACCTTCCATATATTTTACCTAAGCGGTAGATATCGCAACATCCATCGCAATCACCACCTAATGAATAAGCAGCCATCCCACAGTGTTGACAAATTGAAAAATCTTGGAAATAATTTCAGAATTTTAGAACGAATAGAAATATGTATACGAAACTCTATATATAATCAATGTTGAGATGTTGTCCATTTCAACATTTCGGGACCTAATAAAGATTTGCAATCGGTTCACAATTTCAAAAATGTTAAAAAAATGCAAAGAGTCTAAAAACCAAAAAACCGTAAGAGCTATTCTGCCCTTTTCAGCATGTTTATTTTTGTAGGTTTTCACGAGCTGTGTTTCTAAAAAAAGCCGATCGGCCCATAAATTACTGTTTGACAAGCAATTTAAAATTTCACATACTCGAAGTGACAAACTTTTAAGCCCCATGGAACAGCTACTGGACTACTAGGGTTTCCGAATTTTGGACTACTAGGGTTTCCGAATTTCGAAATTGACTATGTTAGGTTTGGTCTATATTTCTCTATCCGTTCAAATGTTCTAGAATTATTTCTTAAGATTTTTTGATTGGGCAACACTGTGCATTGCCTAGAGAAGTTAGTTTGGATCTTCATGTAGCTTGTTCCGATTATTTTATCATTTGAATTTCCAAAGTCTAAAGATAAACTGCTGGGATGCCTCTTTAAATAAAGTCAGCACATACACTTGGTGAAGTGAGTCGTCCAATTCTTGGTTCACGTCAATTACCATTCATCAAATTGACAACCAGACTTTGAGCATTGACATGTAGGTGGTGTAGGACTCTCTGAAAGCTTGTAAATCAGGATGCAATCAAATCCATCACATTCCGAGACATGTCTTCTGACCATCAATTTCAAATATAATACTTCAAAGCAACATTCCCGATCATCTCAAATGAAATAACAACGAATGGCTACGCATTTTCTTTGTGATTTTCAACAATTTAACGGTAAGGTAACGACTGTCAATTGGCCGGCGGAAGTTGAATAATTTAGAAAGTATTTGGCTGGAGTTTTAAGCGAAAAGTTTTACATAATTCGGATACACACAAACTTAAGACAACGGCAAAACGCATTCGCTTATAAAAATGATATGTTAACAAATGAAGTCATATAAAAATTTACAACTCCTAAGTCATTGTCTTCATTTTCCAGGAGCTTGATTTCCTTACGACTTGACAATGCCACAGAGAGCGCAAGCCTTTTGCCATTTTGCAAATGGCAAGTGTGCCTGCTGCCTCCGTACAAGTAGTGAGTTTTGTTCAAATTGCACAAATCATAAAAATGCGTTTTCCGTTGTTTAGTGGATTTATGGCTCTATAAAGTGAACTTTTATTTCAACTTGCAACGAACAGATTAGATGAAAATGCGCCAATGTGTGTGTCTCTGAGAAGTTTAAGCTGTCTGCCTCGTCAGCCTCTTAATTTGGGTTTTACGCTAAGTGGCGCTAGCGACGGTTTCCAGCTACTATGATAAAGGAGCACAAAAAAAAAATAAAAAAAAAATTACCATTCATCAAATTGACAACCAGACTTTGAGCATTGACATGTAGGTGGTGTAGGACTCTCTGAAAGCTTGTAAATCAGGATGCAATCAAATCCATCACATTCCGAGACATGTCTTCTGACCATCAATTTCAAATATAATACTTCAAAGCAACATTCCCGATCATCTCAAATGAAATAACAACGAATGGCTACGCATTTTCTTTGTGATTTTCAACAATTTAACGGTAAGGTAACGACTGTCAATTGGCCGGCGGAAGTTGAATAATTTAGAAAGTATTTGGCTGGAGTTTTAAGCGAAAAGTTTTACATAATTCGGATACACACAAACTTAAGACAACGGCAAAACGCATTCGCTTATAAAAATGATATGTTAACAAATGAAGTCATATAAAAATTTACAACTCCTAAGTCATTGTCTTCATTTTCCAGGAGCTTGATTTCCTTACGACTTGACAATGCCACAGAGAGCGCAAGCCTTTTGCCATTTTGCAAATGGCAAGTGTGCCTGCTGCCTCCGTACAAGTAGTGAGTTTTGTTCAAATTGCACAAATCATAAAAATGCGTTTTCCGTTGTTTAGTGGATTTATGGCTCTATAAAGTGAACTTTTATTTCAACTTGCAACGAACAGATTAGATGAAAATGCGCCAATGTGTGTGTCTCTGAGAAGTTTAAGCTGTCTGCCTCGTCAGCCTCTTAATTTGGGTTTTACGCTAAGTGGCGCTAGCGACGGTTTCCAGCTACTATGATAAAGGAGCACAAAAAAAAAATAAAAAAAATGCAATTGAAATGTTTAAATTATAAGTGTTTGTTTTTGTACAAAGCCAGTGAATGACTCTATGAATTGTTGGAAACTTTTTGAAAATTATTCCTTAGTAGACTAGCTAGCCCGCTCTGCTTAGCTACACCCAAACGTTTTTGAAGTTGATGCCCATAGGACCAAGATTTTTGGGGACATGGGTTCTTTTCTGATCAACATTATTTAATTTGTGAAGCGTATTTGTCATCTGCTTTAAAAATTTAATAAGTAAAGACCCATCGCTTTTTCCTGGGTTAACTATACCCCAAATTCGGATGGAAAATATAAACTCTACTTCCAAAAATATTTCGAAGGAATTTCAATTTCTTCCCGATCGGCCAGAAAAACTTTATGTTTATGCGGGGTGGGTCGAACCCTAGACAATTGGTCTCAAATATTAATTTCAAATGCGTATTTTTCTCTCAAAGACCATTTTGTCGGCGTTCAGCAGGACAAATGCCCCAACAAATGGGTGTGGTACGGTTCCCTAGGTCCCTTACATAAATACCACATTAATAGTCTACTTCCAATGATTTTTCATGTGAGCTTCGTATTGCCACAATCGGTCTTTATGTTCATTTGAGTTTTTTTGGACGTGGTGCTGCCTCCTAGATCCTTGATAACAAATGTGAATAACAACTTCGTACTTTACTTTCGAAAACCTTACATTTGACACCCATTTGACATCATTACGTTACATGTCAATTTGGGGTTGGTGAGTCTGAGCGAAATACTGACTCTCATCTCTGAATGGTGTCAATCTACAACTACAGTAGAAGGCAAAATGCCTAGGGCAAATTCTCGGTATATGCTAGTGCTTACATATGAAACTGGAACACGATGGGTACAGTAATAGTCTCATTTTGGATACCGGATAATTGTCGGCCACTCTTATACTTATATACATTAGATCCAAGCTTATGGATAGATAGCGTATTCTAAGAGGCATCTTCCTTTTCCTGTTCTTCTAGTATCACAATGGACTAAAAATCTGTTGGTGATCTATGATCTACGAGTACGTTTGAGGATGACGACCACAATCTGGACTGGTAGCTACAACATGGAGTCGGGATAGAATTGGAGTTGTACTCCAAGGCATTTGCTATGGGAATGTCGTTGAGAGTGGTGGATGGGTGTAACTCTTCAACGTTGAGAGTGGTGTATGGGTGTAACTCTTCAAAAGCCATGATTAATTTGTCGGTGCTCAAGGCTTTCAATAAGAGGACGGTGAGATCGAAGTTGCCGGCAGAACTTACAGAATCCTTAAATAAACACCTCATGACATAACGTCAAATTAGGTTTACACGTACACGACAATAATAGGAGAAATAAGAAGACGGACAAATATACCACGAAAGATATTTCTCGGGTAGGCTATGATGATGATGTGAGAACCTATGTAGGGCTGTCGGATTGCCAGGATTACTTTTGGCTTGACGTCGACCGGAAGCAGAAGGACAAACATTTTGCTTTCAACAAGAGGTCGTTGAGCACCACTGCAAGGGCAGTCTGATGAGGATTAGACAATCATAGCAAGGCGGTTATTGTCCAACTTTGGTAGTCTTACAAAGGTGGTCTCGACAGGATGGAATGCTTCCTACAAAGTTCTTGAAAAAAATTCTCTACTGGGACACTAACAATAGTGTGTGGGCATGCAGGGTTACTAATTGGCATACACGAGGAATAGACACTCGGGTGGGTGAGAACCAGTGTTCCTAAAAGAGTTACAAATATTGGGTTGCCTAAAAAGTAATTGCGGATTTTTTAAAAGAAAGTAAATGCATTTTTAATAAAACTTAGAATGAACTTTAATCAAATATATAATTGCCATTTTGTTCGATAACCTTTTGCCATCTTCCTGGCAAAATTTAGTATTCCACGCTCATAGAACTTCTGGCCTTTATCTGCAAAAAACTGAACCAAGTGCGATTTTATAGCCTCATCATTGCCGAAAGTTTTACCATTTAAGGAGTTCTGCAAAGATCGAAATAAAAGGTAGTTTGATGGTGCAAGGTCAGGGCTATATGGTGGATGCATCAAAAGTTCCCAGCCAAGCTCACTCAGTTTTTGGCGAGTGACCAAAGATGTGTGCGGTCTAGCGTTGTCCTGGTGGAATATGACACCTTTACGATTGACCAATTCTGGTCGCTTCTCCTTGATGGCTGTATTCAATTTGTCCAATTGTTGACAGTAAACGTCCGAATTAATCGTTTGGTTCCTTGGAAGCAGCTCAAAATATACCACACCCTTCCAATCCCATCAAACAGACAGCATAACCTTCTTTTGGTGGATATCAGCCTTTGAAGTGGTTTGAGCTGGTTCACCATGCTTGGACCATGATCGTTTTCGACTAACGTTGTTGTAAACAATCCATTTTTCATCTCCAGTTATGATTCGTTTTAAAAACGGATCGAATTCATTGCGTTTAAGGTGCATATCACAAGCGTTGATTCGGTTTGTTAAATGAATTTCTTTCAATACATGTGGTACCCATATTAAAATTGACGCCAAACAAACAAATGTAAACAAAATTTCGCGCACTTTTTTTCTAAAGCAAGCTAAAAGTAACAGCTGATAACTGACAGAAGAAAGAATGCAATTACAGAGTCATAAGCCGTTGAAAAAATTTGTCAACGCCGACTATATTACCGACAATTACTTTTTGGGCAACCCAATACATGCAGGCGTATCGAAAAGTATAATCTTTTACACAGTATGTTCGACAGTTTCTCGTATGCTGTGGGGAGGAGACTTATTCCTCTGCAGCTGGAACATACTGTCGTGTCTCCTTTTTTGTATATGGGACATAGAATGCTGAGTTTCCTATCACACGTATGCCTTCCTCTTGTCAGATTGCGCAGACGAACTGATGCATACGCCTTATCAGTGTGTCGCCTCCAGTTTTAAACAGTTCAGCCTGCAACCCATCGGCTTTTGCCGCCTTATTGTTTTTCAGCCTGGTTATTGCTACGTTGACCTCTTTCTGACTAGGTGGTACACATTTTATACCATCATCAGGGATATGTTGTGTGGTATACTCATAGTAACAATCATCGGAAACAGAGTATGCCATTGCCACCCGTTGTGTTTGCAGCTTTCCTCAATCCATTACCGAAAATTTCTTCAGGTAGGCTAAATTTTCCAACTGTTGGGCCAAATATATTTTCCTTCCATATTTGCGCATAAAAATCTCTCAGAATGATTTGAACATCACGGGCGGGACAGCGGTCATATTCTCTTTCAGGGTACTCCTAGACATGAGCGGAAATGAGGCTGATGGGCTTTATGCGGATTATGCGTAGCCTCTCACCCACCATAGTAAACTTGAAGACAAGATGTTTTGGTCTCCGACTAACCATCAACCACTGCACAATTTATGTCTCGTTTCATGGCAGCTATAATATAGGGCGTCTCCTCTCGGTGTTGTTGTGGAGCCCATCGTACTTCCTGTATGACGGTAATGTTTGCCCTGTACTTCTCCAACACATCCGCCAGTGCGTATAATGCAACCTCTCTATAAAGAATTCGGACATAGCAGGTGCGGGTACGCAAGTCATGGTCTTTATGGTTTGCAGGGGTTATCAACATAGGCGAAATCCGTTTTCAATCTTCTTCGTTTTTTCAAATTAATTTCTTCCAGTTTTCTTGGTGATGGGCTACTAACCCGACTTCCCAATCCATCTTTTTATCATTCTACGGGCGAACTCGGGGCTCATTAAAGTTCACAACCTTCGACGGATGTTGAAGGCTACTACCCAGTTGACACCGCGGGGAGGTTTGTGTCCGCTTTTGAGATGAAGGAAAACCAAGATAAGCCTGGATTTTGCCAAGTTAAAAACAATCAGAACCGTTGCTTGCTTCCTAACATTCTCAAGTCATCCTCGTCATCTTCTCCACATACAATAAACAGGTTGTCACCTGCCGCAAAAATTCTGCATTAGTGCGCCCGTTGTCCTATGTGACCGGTAATGATGCCAAGAGCGATTCTATTCCTGTTCCCCTCATTAATAACCTCATCTTCTCTCGAACAGGGTCTCCCCTGGATTTTCTCGTCCTACTGACCATTTCACTGTTGCACAACGCTACATGCACCTTCGTCGCCCAAGTTCTTAACTCGGAATACATAGGCCCGAAAGGATTCGCTTTTATTGGGGACACCTCCCATTACGTAGGCATGTACACATTCCATAGTCCAAACTATGGAGGGTCAGGGTAATACTGGCTACAGAAATTTCACACTCAGTTTAACACTAGGGTTAAATCAACATACACATTATGTCTAAAGCAACATAGATATTACACAACAATGAAAGGACAATAAATATGTATAGAGTCTTCTCTGGAAACTTCTACAAAAAACTATAGGTGAAGGATAGAATTCTTTAATACATGAATAGGATCGGTGAAGCATTTGTTATATACATCACACAAAGAGCGCAGCGGATTGTTTAATTCATTATTAGATCTCACTAAAGGTAGTCTAAGAGGTATGTAATGACGAGTATTTCGGAGAGGAATATTAAAATTTAATTCGCCCCCTACGAGAAACGAACGAAATTCAACCGAATTCCATGGTAAGCCCTTTAGCGAAATAATTGTACCTGGACCGATTCAATCCTATCTGAATAGCACTTGTAGAATGGGTTGCAAACCATACAAACCGTATTCTAATGTAGGCCTGCCAAAGCTTGTAAACAAACGCTTGGTCACATAAGGATCATTAAACTCCTTGGACCACCGTTTTATAAGACCCACCAACGGCTTTGCCTTATTGATGCACGAATCAATATGCAAATTAAAACGTAATCTACCATCCAAAAGAACACCCAAGATCAGTAAAGGAATCTACGTAATCCAATTTATAAGAACCTATATATTAATCACCTAGAACAGGTCTATCCCTCAAAAGAGCTAATTTCTTGCACATCTTAAGTTTAAGCGCCATGCCATCAATACTGCACCAATCTACCAGAGAGTGTAGATTGCTCGTAAGCACAGTGATCGATCTGGAGAATCCAAATTACAGAACAAAACACATACAAATTCACATTAGCTGCGAACATTAAAATCCTTGAAGATCATTCAAGTTAAGAATGTGGAACACCAGAATAAGCTGCTATATCCTTGAAAAGAATATTATTAAAGTAAACTTTCTGTGTACGGTCTTGTAAATAAGAAGCCATCCAATTCAAAAGAACAGATGGGAAACCCATAATGCCAAGTTTAAACAGTAATAAATCATGCACCACAGTATCGAAAGCCTTACTAAAATACGATTCCCAACAATCCAGCTTCATGCATCTTGGGAATTCCCGAACCTTCCCCTCAGCATTCATAAAAGCTACTGAGATTCTTGTAAAGACAATTCCTCATCCTGAAATAAAATCAGAATAACATTTAATATTCTCAGTGTTGTACTGAACCCTCGCTTTCGAATAATTGGTAAAGTTTAATGAACTATTACATTTCTTAAAAAGTTTACTTTTAACATTACGCAAGCGTCTCAGATACGGAGTGGACCATGTCGGTCCCGATTTAGAATTAGGCCTCACAGTGGGTCCAGATATTTTGAAAGCATCATTCAACACATTATAAAAAGACGAAATTCGCAAATCCAAGTCTCAATCAGAAACTCAACCAATGCCGAATAAAATCGTACGCACTGCCAAAATTAAATCTAAATCCCGTATCCCTTACTGGTATATGTCTCATCAACCAAGCCGCAATTGAACTTTAACGGACAAAGTCGGATGGTATCCATCCTCAGGTATAACACACATCAAGCACGATTGCCCAAATATTTCGTCTTGACGCATAAAAACTCAATGTTATCATGATTTGTAAGTGTAGCCAGTTTAGCCATGGAGTTGTGAACAGCTATAAGCATACCTACACCAAGTCTACCTACCCTATCACATCTATAAACTTGGTATTGATCGGAAGAAGTTCACAATTACCGATGCCAGGTTTAAGCCAGGTTTCCGTGTAAATGAATATCTTGAAGTCACTAACGAAAGACTTAAAATAAATGTCCCTAAGTTTAGTACGAGGGTTGCCTTTTATATTTTGGGATTGGACAACCCTTGTGTTGCAATTTGCCAACTGACAGCTCTATCGTTAAGCTTGACATTTTTTGAGGTTATACGTACTGAGAACGTTTTGACATACGAGCGCTGTTTGTGTTGTTTACAGTAACTTAAAAGATTCATCTCGCCCAAAAAATGGAATTAAATCGTGAACATTTTCGTGCGATCTCTTTTTACAACTTTCAACGTGGATTAACTCAACAACAGTGCATCGATGAACTTAATTCAATTTTTGGCGATGAAGCTCCATCAAGGACCAGTGTTTATCGATGGTATGGTGAATTCAACCGAGGTCGTATTTCACTCCAAGACCAATATCGTGAAGGATGTCCAGAATCAGTTATTGTTTCAAAAACCATTGATTCTGTGCGTCAACTGATATTACAAAATCGTCATGTGACCTATTGTGGGATTGAGACAACCTTAGGCATTAGTGGGACAAGCATACATTTAATATTGCATGAACATTTGACGGTCAAAAAAATTTGTTTGCGTTAGATCCCACACAATTTGTCAATTGATGCATTCAGAATGCATGTTTTGGAGATACCTCAATCATTCTCCATTTACTTTTAAGAAATAACTTAAAGTAAATGTTGATTGCGGCCTCTGTTCCACAAATATTCAAAGGCTACAATCGTGTCCACATAGACCAAGGACTTCATACAACCCCACAAGAAAAAGTCAGAAGGGTCAGATAGCTGAAATCCATGCACTATTAGGCGTGATCCTTATCGCTTATTTTGTGTTTTTATCTTCACGCCGTCAGCTAAATTTTAAGGTGTAAATTAGTAGTGGTATTGTGGTAAAGAGTTGATTATTTCTAGGAAAAACGGTCCAAAGTTCGCAGTTGTGTACCAAACGCTCTAAAGGAGTAGCATACAGGGCAATCCGGCAGATGTATCAAGAGCAAAGACTGATGGACAAATATTCGCAATAGTGTACCGTGATTCATTTTTAAAGTTATCCTGGGTATGAAATTATTTTCGCTTACGAATTTTTTTGATATGCCCCACCTAGTTTGTGCTGAAACCTCATATAATACTGCATGAGTGTAATTACATTTCCAATCCTCACACGTGGTTTTGTTTATTATGGATTCTAGCATTGCAGATCCTCAATCTATATTTATAAAAGAATTCAGTGTCTGACTGATCATCGCCCAGCCCAAACGGCTGAAGCTAGAACCATGAAATTTTGCTCGAATGCTGATCTTGGGTCGAAGGCACGGGATAAAGCTGGATTTGCCCAGCGCGAACGGAAAGGGCTAGAACTATGTTATTGGACTCAAGTCAAAGAGCGTCTCGAAAAAATAAGGTTTCCAAAAAAAAATTGGAAAATCGTACCGGCAGTGGGAGAAATAGTACGTTTAGTACCGCAATTGGTACTATTTGGCACTTTCTTTGTAAATTGAACTAGAGCTCTGAATTTTTGCACTTGGTTGCACTATGGCAACTTTGGTTGAGTGACTACAAAAGTTTTTGGAAGGTCTGAAATTTGGTATGCAGGTACAACTAGGAAAAATATGATGGGTGACTATGATCTTTTTACAATTCTTTAATTTTGTACCAATATTGGTACCATTCAGTACTTTCTGTGCAGATGGAGCTAGGGGTCTAAAATTTGGCATGCAGATAAAACTTAGAAATATATAACGGGTGACTAAATGATTTCTTAAAAATTCGAACTTACTTATTATGTACCGAAATTGGTACAATTTGGTGCTTTCTTTATAAATGGCACGAAGGTACAACTAAGAAATGTATGATGGGTGACTAAATGTTCCAATAAAAACTCATACATGTTGGTACCATTTGGTACTTTCTGTTCAGATGGAGCTTGAGGTCTGAAATTTGGCATGAAGGCAGAATTAGGAAAAATATGATGGGTGACTAAATAATCGATTCACAACTCATACATTTTCGTAGCCTTAGGTATTTTGTTTATAGATGGAGCTTGAGGTCTTAAATTTGGTAGGTAGGATATATATATATATATAGTAGTAGTAGTAGTAGTAATCTTTATTTTCATTATTTTCTTTTTCAATACAATAATGTCTAAATAAACTTAAAATAAAATAAAAGCAATATATTAGCGTATTTCAGAGTTAATCCATCAAAATAAAGATTTACGGCTATGACTTCAAGTCGTCAGCCGGATATAAAGAAACATTTTCAAAGCTGTGTTTAAGGGACATTTTAGTCTATGCTTAATAGTATTAGGCGTACTCGGTTAATATTAGCTTTCGGTATTGTAAGGCATTTTTGGTATATTTTATAAGATTATCCCAGTCTGCTACCTCTCTTCCATCTAAGATGCTAATTAATTCAGGTTCTGTCAGCGTCGGCCTGTGAAAGAAAAGCATGCGTTGGCTTCTTAGTATGGGACATACGGCAAGAAAATGGTATATTGTCTCTCTCTCCCTCAAATTGCATAGCGTGCACAAATCGTTGTCAACCAAATTTAAGCCTCTTTGATTAGCATTGAGGTATATCAAATCGACCCGTGCTTTAAATATCCACGTAATGTCCTTAACTTTATATTCGCCATTTAGGTACAAACACCCTCTTGTGAAATCCAGGTTTTTATAAAACCGTGACCTGCTTTGTAAAGCTTTCTGCAGCAATCTTTGCTTGTTAGCTTGCGATAGTGAATCTATGATGGAATTAGTCATACTGTTCCATTCACCTTGCGTTATATTTCCAACCAATGGTTGCATATCCAGCTCATTTAGAATGTCGTTTAAAGCTTTCACCCAAAATATTTGTTTCTGGACCATTATAAGTGTAAGTTTATGCGGCAGTCTATCCCTTTTATATCTGTACAACGTACTAGATATATACTTCAAATGCAGTCCCAGTGTGTATAAATGACTTTCTTGTAAGTCTGTTTCCATATAGAGAGCATAATTTGGTGTAGAGTCTGGCAAATTAAGAACAGTTTTTAAGAAAAAACGCTGCAATTGGTCAACTTCTTCAAAATATTCATAGCCCCAGACCTGCGCTGCATACGACTGTACCGATCTGCAAACCGCCATGTACAAGTTCCATTTATCTTGCAGGGATATTTCGTCTTTCTTTAAGAAGTTTTTCCATGTTGCTTTTATAGCACTTTTAGCTTGTGTTGTCCGGGACTGAATATGCTTCAAGAACTTCATTTTGGGCGTTAGTACCACCCCTAAGTACTTATATTCTGATACCACTTCTAATGGTTCTGCATGGAAGAACCATTTATCCTGCTGTGATAGTCTTCCCCCGTTTCGGAATACCATGATTTTAGACTTCTCAGTGTTGACTATTAAGCTCCATTTTTTACAAAATTCTTCCAAGTTTGCTATCATTTGTTGCAGGGTAGTTGAATCCTCCGCTAAAATTACTATGTCGTCAGCATACAGCAGGGTTTTTATGTTTATGCCCTCTATATCTACACCTCCTTCCAGTGCATCGCTTAAGTCGTTTATATAAAGAGAAAATAATAATGGCGATAGTAAGCACCCTTGTTTTACACCAGATTCTGTATCAAAATAACCAGACAGCTCTTCTCCAGTCCACACTGCTGACTGAGTGTTTTGATAGACAGCTTCTATCATCTTTATAAATTTGAAAGAGATGCCAATCTGATTTAATTTGTAGAAAAGTAAGTTTCGTGAAATTTTGTCAAATGCCGCTCGAAAATCTACAAAAAACGCGTAAACCTTCTTCTTTTCCGCCAGCTTGATATTGACCATCGAAGCTAAATTATATATATTGTCCACCGTAGAATAGTTTTTTCGAAAACCTGCCTGGAATTCAACCAATATATTGTTTTCTTCAACCCATTGTCCCAGTCTATCATTTAGTACACCCATGAATATTTTAGCCACGGAATTCATAAAGGATATACCTCTATAATTCGATGCATCATCGAGTCTGCCTTTTTTATGAATAGGGAATATAACTGTTTTCTGAAATTCTTCCTCAATTTTGCCCTCGGTGTAGATCTTGTTGAAAATTGCTGCAAGCTGGGTCAGGAATTCATCAGTAGCATTTGAATAGAATTCATAGGGAATTCGGTCTTCACCTGGCGCCTTGTTCGGTTTTGTTTTGGCAAGGGTATACTTAATTTCCTCTAATGTTATGTCTTTATCTAGAATGTCGTTTACGATCAGTGCAGGTGCGTAATGAACTCTCAAGGACGATTGTTCCTGCCTGAGCAGTTCCATAAAATGGGTTCTAAGTATCTCTGCGGATAAAGTATGACTGATACGAAAGTCCTGGCCATTTAACTCTCTTACTAAACTCCACCATTCTTTTGCATTCGATGTATTATTTAGTTTCTCAGAGATATTGGCGTAGTACATTCTTTTAGATACTTCGCAAATGTCCTTATATCTTTTTTTTGCGCTCAAATATGCCTGTCTATCTGTTTCCGACGATGATTTCCGAAATTTCGATAAGATTTCAAATGTTTTCCTTCTTGCCCAGTAGCATCTATCATTAAACCACTTTTTCTGTGGTACGTACTGCTGCGCTTTGTTTTGCTGAACTGCCGATGCAACAATTGTATTTGTCATGTGCTTGAGACATGTTATATTGTTGGACATTAATTGTAAGCTCAGATTAGCGGTGAGGTTTTCCTGGTATTGCAATTTATGACTATCTTTCCAATGCAGCTTCGGTAGTAAATTGAGCCTATTTTGTGGGACTACTGTGTTGTTTAGCTTTAGGTTAAGAGTTATTGGCAAATGATCTGACCAGATTTTGTCTACCACCTTGAAGCTTTCCACATATTGAAGCATGTTTATGGATACTGAGCATATATCATTTACTGAGGTTCCGGTGTTGCTCAAATATGTAAAATTACCGTCCTCATCTCCTAATGTTTGGCCATTTAGAATTACCAGGTTATGTTCATTGCAGTAGTCGATATACCTTCGTCCATTCGTATTTAATTCTTTATCTTTAGACTTTCTCGGCCCAGTACATGCGTGGAACGAATCTCTATATAGATCAACAATGCCTTGTTGTGATTCGCCTATTCTAACGTTTATGTCACCTAGCACTATAAGGTTTTCGCATTTCATTTCTTCCATGAACAATTTTGCTAGGGCAAACTCTCGTATCCAGTCTGAGCCCCTTATATAGAGTGGAACTATCAACAGTTGAAAATTTTCTGTTATAATCTGTAATCCACAGAGTGTCTGATTAAGAATAAATGTATGCTTTATGCCTGCTTTATTTAAAGATTTTTTCACTCCTACGAATACTCCGCCGATAGCACGACCAAATCTATTTATTTTTATGGCATCTACCCAATATATTTCATACTCGGGGAAGTATTTTTCGGTTTGAGATCTTTTTTGTGCTGTGATATGTGTTTCTATGAGGATAATGATTTCAAACTCCTTTAGATAGTTAAAAAAATTAGGGAACAAATATTTATTTGATACTCCGTTTACATTGTACGATATAATTTTAATTTCCATATTATTTTGTTTTTTCTTTGAGCTTTGTCTCCCTTGGAGATCATCTAGTTTTTTGACGCAATTTTTTCAAAAATATTATTGTAGAATGCTGTTGTCAGTTCATTCCCATATAATTCTTTTAATACGGACTCCCCCTCTTCTCGCCCACACATTAATTTTCTTTCGCTGTTCCAATAGAACCACTTGTTATTGATGTTTAATTTATCATCTCTAACTACGATTTTATGTTTTCTTGATTCTTCGAGAATTGACTTTCTTATGAGCAGCATAGCTATCTTGTTTCTCTGCCTTCTAGAGTTCAGATCTCTTTCAATTGAGATTGCAGACCCTGCTAAAGCTTTAGTATTTTTCAGAACCTCGACTACTGCATTTTCATTTGGGAACTCGGCTATTACAGTTTGCAATCCGTTTCGTTCATAAAGGGTTCTTGCCGAAGCTATAGGGGGGTTGATGTTTAGCATGTCGTTACATATCTGTTTGACTATATTCAGAGCAGGCTTATCTTTTGAAATATTTTTAAAGACAAGCTTTGTGTTTTGTATTTGATGCTCCAACCATGCCACATTCCTGTCGCTTTCTTCCAGTTTGTTCTTGAGCAATTCCACTTCCTGTTTTAACTGAATATTTTCAGTCTTCAGATTGGCAATTTCAGAAGTTGCAAATGATATACCGGCTTTAACATCTTCCATATCTTGTTTGGTGGGCAGATTCTTAATTTTCTCTTCAAGTATATTATTCATAGTGAATTTCATAATTTCCATAAGTTCACTGACCTCCATACTACCAACAGGTTTCTTTGCCATGTTATTATTTTCTGGTGATGTTTCGCCTATCTTACGCTTTGTTTGTTGGGATGTGCTTGCAACAGGTGTGTTAGGCATATCTAGTGATTATTTATCCTGTAGCTTTAGATTTTTATAATATGAAGTATACTTTAAGGCGCAATAATAATTGGTTCGAATGACTCAATTGTACTACAGATGTGGACTCGGATGATTAGTTGTGCGATTAGTCCTACAATCGTTTCTACGTTATGTGACAAGTCTCGGATTATACAGTTGTATTTTGCATGCATTACTTGTAGACCTACTGAACATACCACATAAAATCTGTCAGGCGTACCAGCTGTTTTTGTTGTGTTACAGAGTGGTGAAAGTGCAAAAAAAATCTTCCGGTTAACAGCGTGAGAGAGACTTTTCCAATTTTCTTCCAATAAAATAAACTTTTTTTCGCCGATTCTCAAGATTTTTGTTGAAATTATAACAAGGAAATCAGCCAAACCAGTCAATGCATCCTCAGCATTCCATGCTCCAGAGCTTCCGAAGCAGCCGTGGTTGTGGTGTTTCTTTGTTGGGTTCAAGCCAGGCCGGGAACAGGTAATAAACTTCAATTTAATGGAGCCGTGCAAAAACGCGTATGTCTCTTAAACTGTGTCGATTTTATTCCATATATATATATATATATATATATATATATATGGGTGACTAAATGATCTATTCAATATTCGAACATTTTGGTACCGAAAAGTGCAAAATAATAATAAAATTAAGCAATTTGACAAACATTATCGCAGTCTTTGCAAAAACAGGATATGTGGAAGAAAAAGTACTAATTGCGGCGTAATTGGTACCTTGAAAGAATATATTGGGCAGCTAGAAGATATTTCTTATTCGTATATTTGGGTACTCAAACGTAAAAAACGAAGTGAGCTAAAAGTCTCGAAATTGGGACACAAATACACCTCAAAATCGTACCTTTAGGTACTAAAACGTACAAAATGGTACATTATTAACGAACTGTGCTAAAGTACTCAAAATTAGAACACGGCTACACCTTGACCGAAAATATTGGCCGGATAGAAGATTTGTTTTTATTTGTACATTTATTACAAAACTTCATAATCTTATTAACCGAGCGACTACCTACGTTTTTGGAACTCCTACACTAAAAAGCGGGTAGCGAAGCGAACCACCGGGATGCTAGTTTTTTTTATAGTTTAAAAATTGTCATTTATGATCTGCTCTAATCATTGCAATGCTAATTTATTCCCGTATCAGAAAAAAACCTCACATTTGTTTGATAAACAAGTAAACGACTACCCTCTCAACGCAAATGTGCATTATTCAGATAAACTCTCATATGGCATATGGATTTCCTTCCATTAAGACAAGCCAACATTTCGAAAGGCCATGTCTTGGCCTTGGTGGCGATTCATTAGCTGGCTGGATGAGTGACTGACTGAATGAATGAATGGCAGGATGATTATTGGCGGTGTTAAAGAGTTTTCATAGAAATTGGATAACTTTCGCAAAAAATCGCAACTTGCACACAAATTGCAACTCATAAAACAACAATAACAACAAAACTGTTTAACAACAAGTTAAATTGAATTATTAAATAATTATAAACGTGTGTAGTTTCTCATGCATGTATGTATGTACATGTATGTAAACCGCAACCTGGACGTGCAGCGTGTGTGAGTAAATACCGGTGCCGGGAAAATTCAAATAATGTGGCCACCAAACAGTCCCACACAGATCAAAACAAACTCTGCGGGGAAATGACAACAGTCTGTCTCATCGACAAAATGAAAGTTAAAAAATTTTCCTTCAAACTTCAAGGTAAAGTGAGAAACAAAATGTAACACACTAACAAGAAAAAAACAAAAGAAAAGCGAATGTCATGTGTGTGTGACGAAGGAAAAACTTTCGTTGGATAGCAGACAAGGCCAATTCAAAGATATTCCAGGTGGAAGTGTTTTGAAAACACAAGAACCCCATATATATGACAAAGTAATTGAAATTCTTAAGAAATTGTGGCAATTGGGATTTGAGTTTCGGAAATGTTTGGAAAAAATCCGGTCAATAATAATGACGTTTTACACAAATAACCAAAAAAGCGAGAAGACATTATGTATCACCTACAGAGGAATAAGTTTTCTCTTAATTAGATTACTTGGCCCCATGAGTGTGCCTCGATACCTGGTAAATTATTTTGGAATATAGCTATACATAAGAGATTATTGTCTCTGGAAAAAAGTGATGTAAAAATGGTAGCATATGCCGATTGATGATTTGGCTATTGCGGCTAGGGGGAAGTTTCCTGGCACTTATTAAATCTTCCTTTAGAAAGCTCTATGTACCACAGTGAAGAGGGCGGCCGAAAGTGGTCTAGGCAAATCTGTTTGAAACGACAGTTTTTCTTTTCATCAGAAGATATAAGGTAGCCATACACTTTAAAAAACACTGATGCCACGCGAGGCATGTCAGAATAAATGCAGAAGCTCCAGCCAAGAAATCTTTAGAAGGCGATCACTATGGTATACGCAAACCGGTACGACCAAAAGTCTGATCAAGTGGTGAAAGACATCTCGAAAGTTGGTATCAGAGATTTTAGAAGGAACGCAAAAGATCGAGGCGTATGGAACGCTATTCTATTGGGTTGCCCAAAAAGTAATTGCGGATTTTTTAAAAGAAAGTAAATGCATTTTTAATAAAACTTATTATGAACTTTAATCAAATATACTTTTTTTACACTTTTTTTCTAAAGCAAGCTAAAAGTAACAGCTGATAACTGACAGAAGAAAGAATGCAATTACAGAGTCACAAGCTGTGAAAAAATTTGTCAACGCCGACTATATGAAAAATCCGCAATTACTTTTTGGGCAACCAATATGTTTGGCTAATGGGTCAAATATTCTCTCATTTGACCCATTAAGCAAAATGGGAATGTGCGAAGGAGGGGTTCGTCTGCGTCTGGCGAACCAGTCACCGGTCTTGCCTACGAGCCATTTGTCGAGCTTCTGAACACATTAGTAGAGATGGCAAGAGTGGCGTCGATGGCGAGATGGGACTCGGCAGATGGTTGGCGGATCGCTAGGGCGCTCTGGCCTGTCATCGACCGGAGGAGGACTAGGGAGTTGCTGGCGTTCGATTAGAGATCGATAGGCATCTTAACAGGGTTCATAACCGGACACTGTGGCATAGGCTGCATGGCGGCGCGCATGGAAATGCCGCTTAGTGACTTCTGCAGCACTTGCCTCGATGAGGATTAGGAGGGGATTATGGATCATTTGCTATGTTCATGTCCGGCTCTGCAGGCACGCACGCTCTCCTTTCTGGGGAGCCGATTCTTCTGAGAGCTGGGTGAACTTGCCAACGTACCTTTGGGAGGTTTCCTGAGATTCGTTGAGGGGACGGGATGGTTCCGATGTGGGGTGCTTAAACTCCGGCGAAGGAACATCCGTGCTTGCGTGGGGATGGGCGTTTTTTACCCCCGCTTTGAATCCCCGTTCCTCCTGTTTCTTTTTATTCAGGTATAACCTCTGGATTTAGTCCGATGACTCACATCTTCTTCACTTTCTTTCAAGGATATCACAATGGGCCAAACTCGCCTCCGAGTGAACTCACCTATGGTGGGCAACCCAATCAGCCTAACCCAACCAGAGTATAGTGGCCCTATCTCCTTGTGAGTAGAAAATGTTCCATGTACTGAAAGCGCAAAATTCTTTGGTGTTTTGCTGCAAATTGAACTTCAAATCCAACATTTTGAAAAAAGTTTGGGAGTTTAAACCCGTGTCATGAACTGGCTGTATACTGCAGTTGTCAAATCTTTAATGCTATATAGTGTTATATGATGGTGGATAAAGGTAAAAAATCCGCCTACTGTTTAATACTATGCAGGATCCAAGGGATACTGGCAGCTTGTTTTTGCACTTTGCAACCGCACTGAGAATTTATTCCTTCTGGACATTATGACTTAAGAAACAAGAACCTACAGTGAAACTCATTCAGCATGCCTGTGTAAGACAACCACACAGCAGTTTTTCCAAAGTTTCCCCACAGCTTTTGATGAAATCTTTATGAGCAGCTTTAGGCCAGCATCATGTTTTAGAAACAAACTGTGACCTGTCATGATTGGCACAAATAGTTAGACATCGATTTAGTCAACTACCGCACCTTGATATATCTTCAAGTTTAGGTTAGGTTAAGTTAGGTTAGGTTAAGTTAGGTTAGGTTAAGTTAGGTTAGGTTAAGTTAGGTTAGGTTAAGTTAGGTTAGGTAAAATTAGGTTAGTATAGTTTAGGTAAGGTTAGGTTTAAATGGTTGTCTGCCCTCAGACTCACTTAGACGTTTCATTTTCATCCATTATGATACCACAGGAACAGGAGAAGGAAGATGCCTTCTAGTTCTTACTGTTGAACCATCCAGATCGCTTTAAAAAGCCCAATATTTTGTGAAGCGTAGGTGATCCGGGAGCCTCTTGGCAGGCCCCTAAAATTGGTCACCTCGGCATTTCGAAAAATTGTTCGGGATGCAAAATCTTCATTTGTGATCCGATTTTCAAAATGTTGGCCGAGATAAACTTCGTATTTTGCAATTTACGAATGCATTTTATGCATGATTTGAGTGTCCACCTTTGTTCAGTTAAAAGCGTTACAGTTTGAAAGTCAATAAATGTGAAAAAAGTGTATTTTTTAATTTTTGATCAAAAAAATATTTTCATAGATTAGTCTTTATTAAAAAAAAAACTTGCTTATATTTTTTAATTTTTTCTTTTTTGTTTGTAAAAACGACATCTTGTAGATGGTTTTTAAGTGAAATTTGAACAAGATATGTCAACTTATACATGCGCTACATGTACTTCAAAGTAGGTATTTTTTTTATAAAAAAAAACATGGAAAACCCCCTCGAGTTCAAAAATTCCAAATTTTATTCTACATGTCTCCTAAATCCTGTTTTGCACCCAGGAATATTTGTAGCCTCCGCAGCAAATTTACTAAAAATTGCCGATTTTGAAACCATCTTTGCCCAAAAGGGATATTTTGGGGATTTTTGTTAAAATATTCGGGCAGAAATTATTTTCGGTTTTTTAAGTCACTTTTATCTGCAAAATGCAAAAAGATTTACTAAGATAGCTCTATTCGTTTTATTCATTTTATTCTTAGATCACCTAGAGCCTTGAAATTTTTCACACAATCTCGCTAACACCTTAGCTCTAACCATTTCAAAGAGATAAATCTACCCGTTCTCTCATGACATGTTTTACTATTTTTTTCGATTTTCTCCCATTGTGCAACGTCTCATAATCTTCTTCACATGCCCTACACTCGTTGTCATTTGCCCAACCTATTCTGCATAAGTGCGCCTGTAGCCCGTAATTATACCGAAATCCATACTCTGTTTAAAAGTGCTACGTTGTGCGTTTGTTGCCCGCGCTCTTTGCATTAAGGAAGCTTAATGATGACGGTTCTTTGACCACTACGACCATTTTCTCTTCCCTTTCGTTCCCCTTTTCTACACTATAAACCGGCATGTAAACGATGGTGATCGCGCCACCCTCAGAAAAGCCTTTAAACTCCTTCTTACATTCCAAGAACGTTCGCGTCCTTACCATCCTGTCTCTAAAGATGTTCACACTGGAAGTCCTCTGGTTTAAGCCATATCACCTGACTATAAATTCCCGGTTCTCCGCCTGCAGCCCCGTATTATGGTCAAGCAGTTGGAAGTTGTAGAACTCAGGCACACTCCATCCTCTTACTCAAATTAATACCAGAGTTCCTCCAATCCAAGACTGTGACTGGCAGCAGTGCTTCACACTTGATCCAAACCTCTTTTATTCCTTGAAGGTTTTCCTCCTCCTTTACTTTATTCATTGTTCCCTTGCCTTAGTCTCGAAAGCTTAACCTCACACCTAACTTGAATGTTCATGGGCCGGATATTTAGAATAGTCTCCGGTGCCCAAGTACACGTTATACTGATTGCCCCGCTTATGCCAATACAACTTGTTCTCTAAACCTGTTTTAATGTTCTTATGTTGCACTTTCTCTACGTCGCCGTACACCAAACTGCTGAGACGAAACAAAGTATTGTTCTAATCACGCTCCAGTAGAGTCAGTGATCTATCATCGAAATCAGGCCACATACTGCCCATCTAAATAGCGCCAAACATCTGTGGCATTTTCAGTTCGATTTTATCCCAAGATCACTTCCCAGTATTGGACCTTGTCAAATATCGGAATCGTTCTGTTGAGGAAACGTGGCGCCTCAAATTGGCCCACCTTTGTCTTCCCCGTAAAAAGGCAGATCTCAGTCTTGTCTAGTTTTATATTGAGACCCCTATGTCTAGCTGAAAACTTTACATCTATGTTTTGTAACCAGTGACCTGTCATGACGGACACAACGGGTGAGACTTCTGTTCTTGCCAACAGCAAAGTGACAGATTTCTTGGAGCGTTCACAAAACCGCATTTTCTGGACATCTATTATTCGTTGTCCATAGGACCTTACCTGGAAGAATCAGCGTGCATGCTCCAGATCCCGGTTCTCCTGGAATCTTTCGCCCGGCAGCCCTAAAAAGTTAAATTTTAAATTGTACAGCTAGCTCATTGAGAGCTCTGCAACATTCAAGGGCGGCTTTTGCCCTAAGAGAAGAAAATAAGACCAATCGTGGTTATGTCATTATGCATTCACCATTCATGCATTCTACCACTTCTGTAACAGCTTGATACACACCACAGCGATCGGTTAACCTTCTTGTTATACCAACACCATGCTTTCTGGAACTATCCTTTTAGATGTCCATTTTATCACTCTTTTTTTTGAGCGTAAAACCAAGAAAATATTCCATATACGCCAGAAATAGACATTTTATTTATGGCTACTCATTTCATTCAATGACGTTCAATGCTCCTATCCACAACCACATGGAATGGTTTGTCGGAGTTGAAGAAAGCAATTGCTCAAAATATAACCGACTCTGGGAAAGGATAACTTGAGAGCAAGAAAAAAAAAACATCAATAAAATCTTACCAACATAGCGGGTGTCGTAAAAAAACTGAAACAGAAACACATTCACTTGTTGCACCACTAAATGAGTGGTGGTGGTGCAACAATACAGCGGAATTCTTCACCGTAGATGTCATGCCAATGGCACAGTGAATGGTGTAACTATCCATCATTCAATGTTAAAACTAACTTCAAGCTAAAAAAAAATTCGCATTTCGTGAGAAGTGATTATTTTTGCATCAGTTGGAATAGAAAAATTCTTTTAAATCAAAAAGTGTTGTGGGATCCGTAAGCTTGTAATTCCAAACTTTATAGGAACTTTTAAATTCAAATTTTTGGGTATACTCAATTTAATCATGTTACATCTCCCATCTCAACTTTTCTGGCCTCGCAGCACATCCATATATCCATTTTCCATCTTTTGAATGAATATCGTCACCTTAAAATATAATCGTAATCGGCTTTTTATGCGTTTTCATTATTAGGTCAGAAATATATATAGCAACCCTCGCATACATTGGCTTCAGAAAATTCTTGCCTGTATTGTGTGCTTGTTAAAAATCTCTCATCGTTTACCAATTTTATTTCAGAGTTGGTTAAAGTCTGGTGCCGCATCTACACCCAAGTGCCGAAATCTGTAAACCGTGAATGCCGAGTTTTGGCATTAGCAACGGTTCAACATCTGGTCGTCTTCTCTACATGGCCTTAACACACTGTCACTTGGCGCACTTATTCTGCATAAGTATGGTCGTGTGTTTTGTCTCAGTAATTTTGCCTTGTCATTATTCGCAACATCCATGCCCATTATTCAGTCTACGTCGCCTTGAATGGCTTCGTATTCAACAAGGATATCATTGACGGCAATTCCCCTTACCCTTCTAACTAAGCCCTTACGTTTCTTCTTAGCCTGCTCGGCAATAAAATTATGGGAATTCCACCTTACTCATTGTAGATAATATATTCCTAACATCTCAAGACTGTCTGTGGAAAAAAGTAGAGAAATAGGCCGATCTGGGAGAAAATCTCACCGGCAAGGATGTTGCCTAGTCATTTAGTTTATGCATTTATTCCCTATACAGCTCTACAATTATGAGAGAACGAAGTGCTTGCAGAAGGTGCAGGAACGGAAAGAGGTGTTTACCCATTATCCTTTGTCTTCTCCCTGCAATAGAGGAGCAATGACTCAAAAGGCGCTCAACCATCTTCAACTCCATCTCGCCATCAAACACCATGCAAAGTCCAAATTTCCCTATGTCTAGGTCAAGACGTTGCAATCACTAGTTAGGACTGCCATAGACAGTCCAAGGTCACGCTTCCCAAACCATTTAGCATTTATCATTTGTGCGGCCATAATAAAAGCGTTCATTCTGTCATGAACCTGGCACATGGGAGGGTTCACTGATTCCATAACGCGATCTGCGAGCGCGATCCATTACTGACCAGTTCTTCGGCCGTCAAACTTTCCCTCCATTCTTGTATGGTTAGGCACCTACAAATGTCCGTTAGGCTTCCCCATAGGATATGGTTCAATGGGTAGACCAAAATGGAAGGTGAATTTCCTCGGGGCCTAGTCTGGGCTGGCCCATTGCGATAACCTAGTGAATGTGGGTGAAAAGATGCAAGCACTTATCCGGCACGCTCCCTAGAACGTCGGTTCACAATCATCTGAGCGTCTAATTGGTGAGTGAGTGTCAATCAATAACTGCTCGTCTACGCATACATGACCGCGTGTGTAGGATTTCGTCGCGTCGCCCTAAGAAACTATACCGACGTTGCTAAGATGTAATGTAATACCGACGTTTAGCATAAATATCTTATCAGACCGCCTAGCAGCCATTAAATCCGCGGACAACGTTTTTCTGAATTCAAAAACCACCCTCCACTGTTGCAGATCTCTCAACGAGGTGGCTGAACAGCTCAAAATTCACCTGTTCTGGGCGCCGGACCACAGATATATCCCAGGGAATTGTGGAGCGGACGAGCTTGCGAGACTAGGAACTACCTTACACATTCCAGGTGAACTGGAATCTGTGGGTATGCCTATGACGACATGTACCCACACTGGCAGTTAGATGGAGCTCCACTTTAGGTTTCCATTTCTTTGAGAACTTGCCTGATTTAGCGGATGTGAACATTCGCAAGTTGTTGGGCTTTTTAAATGTTCAACAGTAGCAATTAGATGGCATCTCTTTCTCCGCTTCTTATGGTATCACAATAGACGAAAACGTGTGTGTCTGATAGCAGACTTTCCAGAGACAAATCTGCAAGATCGAAGAAAAATCGCTTCCCTTAGATGGAAAGCCTTTCCCCCCGTAGACCCGGATATGAGCAAAGCAAGTGCTCGAACTTAGTCTCATACCACCTTCCGCAGTCCCGTTATGAGGGATTCTCGTGCGTGTCCATGTCGCTAATCGCAGTGCTCGGGTATAATTCCTGTTAGGCAGTTAGTACTAACTGCCCTCTTAACAAACGTCAGTTCCTTTGTCCTTTTCCGTTTGACGGTAAGCCAAAGTGACCTGGAAGTTCGGCATTGATAGACAGACTCCTACCTTGTTACTGACCACCTTTTCCATGTTCAGTGGTTCGTCTTTGGTGCATATGCAAATCGGCGACTGCTTCACTCGCTGTGGAGGAGCCCTTCCATACCATTGTGTCCGGAAACCCACGATATCGCTTTGTCGTAGTTCTGTAGTTAATTCAGGGCTTCTAAACACTCCGCCACGCATTCACCATCACTGCCCAGTGCAAAAATTAGTAAGGCCTTTTTAAATCAAGCCTGATAATAGCACTTCTAATGGAAGGCCGTATGCCTTCTAAAATAAAGTTTCCAAGAGGACTACCGTGACAAAGGATTTCTCTATCGTGTCTTCAACTTCTGGTGTTCTCAAGCATTAATGCTGTTCTTCATAAGGTCCTGTGTTTACGGTGAAAGGCAAGTAGTAACCTAGCAATGCCACCGAATGTTAAAAAGAAATAAACATGGAATTCGGAGACCAGGCATCGCGGATGCAATACAAGAAATTGTATCAGGCCTCGAAGTCGCCGGCTTTTTCCGCTGGGTGTCATCGAAACCAAGGCTTCGGGGGCCGCCACATTGTCTACATAAACCATCTCATTTAAAGGCGGTAAATTCCGGAGGCCACCAAGGAACTTAATGAAGACTCATTCCTACCTTCCGTATATCCTGCTGAAGGGGAAGGCTCACAGTGCTTTTGTTCTCTGTATTCCTTTTCCAGGACAATTTCGAATTGAAGAGTACATTACTTTACTTTAATTGGCCATTAGAAAAAATTTATTCCTCTGAGAGTCTCAATGACCATATCATGATCTGATTGTCTATAGAAATTTTCTTTGTATCAACATTTTCACGCCATCCCTGTTACGATCCACCATCCGTTGATTTTCCTTTTCCTGAGGCATTCGCGATGTCAACCACCTTCTGACTACACTATCTCCCAAGTTAGCGCTGATAATCCTGCAAGCTAGCATACAATCCGTCCTTTGGGAGATACTTGGGTAGACCCTTGCATTTTCCAAAGGTCCAGGGCGGCGACCCTATCTCTCACACAAAATCCAGGAAGGCCACCTTCGCGTATTCCATCTCGTCATCTCGTATCAATTTATGAAGGGCAGTTTCAAACGACCTATCCTTGAGGTATGCATGTTGTGCCCTACTGAAGATCTCTCTATTGTCAGACTCTCCCTCACCTTCAATTCTATTGGTTTTTCCAATGGTTTGAGCAAAAACTATGCCATGGTTTGAAGAATCCTTCAGCCCTCTCCTAACCAGACCCCGAAGCCTTTAGAGTAGATGGGACAGTGACTCCGCATTGAAATCGCCCCAATTCCTACAGAACAGCAAAGAAATCCAAGGAACTAAATGAAGACTCATTCCTCGTTGGCCTCTGCCAATTTGTATCCGTAGATAGAGATGACCGCGAGAGAGGCCGGATACCCGCAGCCCAGAGAACCGTTTCTGCCAACAAAGAAGAAATTCACTGGTAAATAATCTGTAGCGCCGCATAATGCTTGCCACCACGCCAGCAAAACAGATGAATGACCCCATTTCGCGGATCTCCCTTTGAATGATTCCCCCATTCAAAGGGAGATCCGCTGCAAAAGCCTTAGAACGGGCATTGCATTCAGGACCTATTTCGAAGCACTTTGCCTCAAATCTGATAGTTGGAATTTTCAACTGAGATCCTGCAAGCTGAATACTGAGTTGTCGGACCTGTTGTTCTTGTAGTAGCCACATATTTGCATGTGGAGTTGGTTTTCGTCAAGCTCCTATAAGTGAGCAAGCTTGTTACAGTCCATATAACTGTTCACCGCGGGAATGTTATGGCCAGTATTTAAGCAAAAGCAATTGCTTCCCGACCTCTCACTGAGACTCTCTACTCCATAGTGCTGATTGTCCGCGAATGCAGTTCCATCTACTCAACAATTTACTCTACTGTACAACAAATAGAACGGAGCTCAAAGTACCAGCGTGTGTGGTGTTCTTAGTTATCCGGCCGGCTTGTCGGACCTATAATGCTAATGCTGTATGGTATTGTGAACTGGTGGACGGCATTTCAACAATCCCCCTGCAGCTATTATCAAAACAATTCGTTCCTTCGATTTCTTCAACCACAAATGGTTTAAATTTGCATCCCATCTATGCATCGTATTTATTAAGATGTTTTGTTGTGCTGAAATACACTATGCAAAGTGTGCACAAATATGTCTCCAAGCAATTGCTCTTTAAGTTCAGAGCACGCAAATTTCAATACGGTAGTTCCCATAAAACGTTAATCCTTAACCACCCTCAGTCTTTTTCATTTCAAATATTGGACTTCATGCTAAGACATGAGTAGCTTGGCACAACGTCTTCTCGCCAGTTAATCAAACAGAGAAATGGTGCTTGACAACGACAGGCAACCAACAAGCGGCTAGCTAGCTTAGTGACATGCATGGGACTAAGGAGGATGTCTGGGTGGGTTGTAAATTTGCTCCAGAGGTAAGCGATAGTGCAATGGGGTGCTGGCAATGCTTTCGGCCACCTACTTTCATAGAAATTGTGAAATTGTATTCATTTTTTCAAGCAGCCATACATTTATTACAATTTAACGCCCACTTTAGAGCAGGTAATGGACAGATATAAAGGCACTTCTCTTCTCTTCCAATGTGATGACCGCAGTCAAATTGTTAAGCTGCGGATCCAGCTTTGCTTCGACATTCCAACTTTGCGACATAAAATCCCAATAATTTATTGTAGTGCATGACTACGAGCATGTGTGTGTGTTTGTGTGTTCCGATCCACATGGCTCCTTAATATCCTCGGAGAGAGTCAAGGCACTAAATAGGTTTGTGACTCACATTAAATGTGCAACAAATCATAGACGACTTAACGAACGAACGAACGAAAGAAAGCCAAGCTTTCGTTTGAGCTTGAGAGCCTTGGTGAATCCTTAAGGCAGACATTTTATCCACAAAGGCAGAAAGTGTTTAATTTTTCAATTTAAATTTTCCCATTCCACATAGAGAGAAAGGGAGGATGAGAGTCTTAAATCTATCTAAAAGTAAACTCCTAAAAGTTGTATTATTTTTGCTGTAGCTTATCACTCAGTGGCAGAGAAATGCGCTTAGTTTGATGATGAGTAATTTTTACATATTACAGATATCGTTGTAATATGGAACGCTAGAAAATCATTTTTTATACTGAAAAGGAGAAAGGTGGAATGTGTATGGAGTTGGAATTTGAGTGCTGCAAATACAGATGAAAATTTGATCTTCTCTCATATCAATGGGTGGAGGCCGATTGAAGTATAAGCTCAATGATTAACATGGCAGGATTCCTGAAAAATTTAGCCAGCAAAAAGTTCATGCTTTACGGATGGATAAAAGCGGGAGGACAAAGTGGCCCTGGGGGTCTATATTAAGGTCCCATGGACTGATATCTGTTTTCAAAGTTCCTGCAGGCGTAGACTCAGGCAATCAGGGAATGCGTGGTTTGGTATGGTGTAAACGAGAGCCGGCAAACTATCTGTAAACACTACATTCAATGTTTTCGACATTTCTAATAATAATTATCAATACTATCGTTAATTTCCTATAACCTATATTCCAAACGAAAATGAAAAGTAAAAAAGGAAATCGATTTATATAGAAGCAATATCAATGTACAGACCGAATAGAACCAAAATTTAATAAAGACAGTTGAAAGTCATGAAAGAAATCATTGTACACAATCTTAGTCCAGTAGGATGAAAATTGCACCCTCTATAGGCGCAATGTATCTTATAGGATGCATTCAAAAAATTGCAAAAAATTTAACTTTGTCGATAGTATTGATAGGAAAAACATCAATGGATATTCAGACAAAAAAAAAATATCGATAGTATCGATAGTGCCATCGATATTTTGCCAGCTTTAGTGTTACGAATGGTAAATTACCCACCAGGGGGGAACGAATGGGCAGACGAATTGTAATCTTGGTGAATGGGTAGCCTTTCGGAGCGAGGCAGTTCGAGATAAAGGCGTGGGTGACCAAGGCGCATGTAGCACAATGGAACAGGGAATCGGACGATAAAAATCTTATAGGGAAACCGGATCGCGAGAGGACGAGCCTATAACTGAGAGTAAGTAGGAAGGCTAGGTATCATAAGGGGTCTTTAGGTATCATTAGGAGTTGCATAGCACCACGGACGGAAATTATGTCCGTCTTTTGCAGCCTGCAGACGTCTTAGGGTTAGAGAATGAAAAATGGTTAAGGATTTTGTGAGCAGCACGGAACTCCAGATTTTTTCGGGGTTACTTTCGGATTCAAAACGGACAGCAAGCCAATTACTGAGTTAGGTGTATGCCATAGTGACAAAAAACTACGTTCAAAATTTTAGCCAAAACAGATAATGAATGGGCCTTCTAGGGGCTTAGGGAGACAAATCGGGAGAACTGTTTATACATGAGCTATATAAGCTTATCAGAGGGCGTAGTGCAAAATTTCAAATAAACAGGATAATGATTATGCTCGCTAGGGGCCCAAGAAGTGAAATCCAGAGATTTATTTTTATTGAATCGATTTGGAACATTGCTCGTATGGCTGTTGGAGGTCATGAAAAAACTCATCGTACAAAATTTTAGCAAAATTGTATAAAAATATTCGGCCTCTACAAGTATATGGTCAAGAAATAAAATCGAAAGGTTGATTTATGTGGGAGATATATTTAAATATGGGCCGAATTGACTTGTGATGTTTTGACCAATATTTTGAGGTGTTACAAATGGAATGACGGAATTAGTATATCCCAATTCTATGGTGGAGGGTATATCGAGGTTAGACATGGCTGAGGCGTTGGGCCAGTTGTTAACCTTTGTAGAAATTACTAAAATACTCTAAAAACAAGTAAAAGCGTGACAAGTTCCACCGGGCCGAATTTTATATACCCTCCACTATGGGTCGCATTTGCTCAGTATCGCTTTATACACTTAGAGAAAAAAGTCTAAGAGAAAATAGCAGCTGCTGACTGTTAGTAGTGAATTTTGCTGCTATTACAACAGTAGTTCTGCTGTTATAGCAAAATGTTTGCAATTTCAGGCAAGTATGCTGCCTGCTAAAAAGTTTGTTGTTTCTTGAAAATGTCTGTTAAGGACTACCACTCTTACCTTACCTAACCTAGGACAGAGACTGTAATAAAATAGAATAAATAAAATAAAATATAAAAAATTATAAATAAATAAAATATAAAAAATTATAAAAAAATAAAATATAAAAAATAAATTAAAATATAAAAATTATAATAAAATAAAATGCAATAAAACACAAACAAATTTTGTTAGTTACAAAAGCAGAGGGAAATGTTTGCTAAAACAATAGCCCTTTGTTAAAACTGCAGTCATGTCTGCTTTCCCATTTTCAGCAGAAAAAAACTGATGTTTTAGTAAACATTTTTGCTATTTTGATTACAAATTTCGTTGAGTGTAGGCAAGCAAAGGATAATGCTATGTTAATGGAGCCATATCAGGTTATGAACCGATTCGGTTCATAAGTATGTTGAAGGTATGCAAGTATGTTGAAGGTATGCAAAATTTCGGCCAAATCAGAAAAGAACTGCGCTAGGCGCTCAAGAAGCATAATCGGAAGATCGGTTTATTTGGGAGCTACATAAAGTCTAAATGTAAACCACTTTTTTTTTAATTTTTTATAAAGTTTATTTTTCCTGTCCTTAAATGTGGATAAATTAGGAGTATTCCATAGAGGACCTACATTCGTTAAGTGTACTCTCTTTCGAACAGTCTTCGATATATTAACGTACGATAAAACAAGCATAGCATTTCATCTAAAAAATGTCATGATCGGATGCTTGACCAGTGCGTTGATTTCAAAAGTGAATTCAGTTTCAGATAATCTGTCCTTGACAAACAATATGAAGACCTTTCTTGAAAAGACTTTGTCGATAGGAACGATAGAGGAATCTGAATATGTATAGTAGGATGACATATATATATATCTATCTAAGGGTTGGTTAAATGAAGTCCCAACGAGAAATCAAGATATCGCAAGTATGACTTACAAATATAAGATCAAGGTTTATTCCGAAAGAATAATGTATTTTGTTAATCTGTTATAGACCAAAACTTAATAATGGATGTCCATGAAGATAAAGTTAGCTTTAACTAGCAAAGACATAAACCCATTCAATTAGCAGCACCCTGTTAGCAGAGCTTTGCTAACAATTTAACAGAAAAAATCTAAAAATAACTTCAAGAAAAAAAATCTAAAAATAAAAGAAAAACTTATAGTAAAATATTAGATTAGTGGGAAGAAAAAAAATAGCTTGGGCTACTGAGGCCATCAGCTAAGACTTATACTTTCATTCGTTTCCGAGGTTAACAAATATAAAACCATTAAATCTATTTAATAATTGACAGATTAAAGTCACCATAAGTGATTAATATAACATGAAGAATAAACGAAATATGTGCGATGCGAACTCTCACCATATTTCGTGAGGCAGTGCCAACATTAATAAACGGGGCCAAGCCCTGGCAGAATTCTTGAATTCTAATGCCCTAATAACACTTAATAATGGTAACACCACTAGCTTTGTTAATAGAGTAAGGGAGGATGTTTTAGATGTGATAATATGTTCGGAAAATCTAATCAATGAGGTTTAGGATTGGAGGGTCTCTCTCCACTCCAAGATTACTCGGAAGAAGACTTGGGCAATATAATTTAGGTTGTCCAAGCATAAAAGACATTGACGACAATATCAACAGGATTACAACTGCAGTGAAGAGTCTTTCGAAGATAGTTATCTTCTTCGGGAAAGGAAAATAACCCAAGATAAACTCTGGATGACCGGGGAGATTCACAACAATGGCAAAAAGGTCGGCAGATTTTTTAACAGAGCACGTCGTAAACAAGCGGAAGTATATTGGGATGTGACCCGACCTCCTGGAATCTTTTCTGCGACCAGGTCGATAGTGTTAATGACGTCGCCAAGATGAAAAAGTTTCTCTCAAAAACCCATGTCCAAACTGAATCGTTAGTAGACGACATGGGAGTGAGAGCAAAAATAACGGAAGACATGTTGAGGCTATTGATGAAAACCCATTTTCCGCAGGATACGACGGCACTCACGGAGACACCAGAACCTTGGAATAATGAAGTTGATCAAAGGCTCATCATAACGGAGTTTATGGTCAAAGAAGCCTTGAAGAGCTTCAAACTTTACATATTAACATTTAAGTCACCCGGACCTGATGGAAAATTCCCGGAGTTACTACGAAAGAAGGCAGACTATCTGGCGCCTCATCTCGCCACTATTTTCACAGCGTGCCTAGGACTTGCATATACTCCGAAAGCCTGGCAGGAGGCAAGATATACGACACCAAAAGCCTACAGGCCGAAAGCCTTACGTCCTCTCTTCTCAAAACCAAGGAACGCATTGTGGATACCATGATAAAGAGTAGGACATCCAGCGAACTGCTCAAACACGAACAGCATGGCTATGTCAAAGGAAGGGGTGCCCTGCACGAGGTTGTGCATAAAATAGAAGAATCATTCGATGCGAAGACGTACACATTGGCGGTTTGCTTTGACATCGAGGGGGCGTTTAATAATGTGCGAACCGACAATTGAATCCAAGAATAGTCCACTGGCTGTACAGGAGCGTTATAAGAGCAATACTTACTTACGCCTCAGTAGTTTGGTGGACTGCTATGGAGAAAAAATGCAACATAAAGACCATACAACAGGTTCAGAGAACATGGTGTCTTGGCATAGGCGGAGCGATAACGACCGCGCCCTCTAGGGCACTAGAGACTATTCTAGATATCCGACCCATTGACATACAGATTAAATGTGAGGCAGCCACTGCGGCTATGGAACAGCGAAACATTCAGTAGGACGGCGAAAATCATATGGGGTGATCCGGATCGTGAGAGGACGAGGCTATTACTGAAAGGAACTAAGAAGGAGGTCAGTATAGCTTTTGGTGTCATAACGGGACACATTGGACTACGAGCTCACTTATGCAAAATCGGTGCGGCAAGTGATAGCATGAGTATGGCATGTGGGGTAGATGATGAGACGTCCTATGTCATTGCCCGGCTGTCGCGGCTTACAGAAACCGGTACTTAGTTGGAGACACGATACCAGACATGAACCAACTTAGAGGAGTAGGTATTAAAAAGCAATTTTTGTAAGTAGCACGAAACTAACTTCCAATTTTCTTTTTCGAGGTGACTTTTTTGTTTTTAGAGCGCACAACAAGCCGATTATTGGCTTAGGTGTAAGTCCATTGTGGCTTGGGGCGGTTTAATATCTGCACCTCCTTTTCAACCTTACATACAATATACATTTTACAATATCCGATTTTGGATCTGGGGATTTTGAATGAACACTTACGGAGGCCAGAAGTGTTAGCCTTTTTGTTGTCTCTAGCACAATTCGCATCGTTTGGGTGCCGGGCCAACTTTAACCAAATTCGAAAATATTCTAAACTCCTAAAGTTGATTCCATAATCAGTATAGCGGTCACGGTCATCATTTTTTTAAGGAAAAGTATGTGAATGCAATGCAGATTTTCTTTTGTGTTTACAGCGTTTAATTTAATTATTGACATTATTATCATTTAAGCTGTATGTGGAGCAGTGAAATGTTCTCTTAATTATAATGGAAATACAACAGCTATTTGGCTGTTGTTGGTTTATTTCAACGATTAAATATAATGACCATTTCTTGGAGAGGTAATTCAAAACTCTATTCGGCGCAACATAGTTTTCCAGTCATAAATTCATTTTATGGAAAGTATGAATAGTATATTTGCTGTTGCATCTGTTGGATTTCTTACGCTCATCTTTCAGTGGAATGCAATATCAAATGGATTGAATGACGTTGTTGTCTTATCCCACACAGTTGTACTCTGGCATTAAGTATGTCAGGCAGTTAGTCAGTTATTCAAATGGACGCTTATCCATGGATGGATTTAATTTTCTCCACTACGCATGTACAAGTGTTTAAAAATGACTTTTAATGGTTATTGCATTGTTGTCATTGCTGTTTCTTCTAAACTACAGGAAATGTTGAGAAGTAGGTATCACATTACAAAATTGCTTTTGTTGTTAAGAGTTGCATGCATCGCTGGTACTGCCATTATCTAGCCTTTCTACTGTCGCACTTGAGTCTGTAGATGATGGTGATGAAAAGTGGGTTGTTGATAAGCATATGCTGTCCTCCTATCCTTTTAGAGTTGTTTAATTTTCAAAAAGTGCCCACTTTAAATGTTTCTTTCTGGCTTCAATTTTCACAAAGTAAGAGGTATGGTTTATAACTTTGTATTTGTGGTATTTGTTTCTTATTTAAAATATTGTAAAAGATGTCAAATACCCAGTGTGCATAATTGAAAATATTTAAAATGTGTTTTTGTAATTCAAGCAGAAGAACCGATAGTTCCATAAATTAAACTCTTGACGTGAGTACGAGAAAAGGACAAATATATTATAGAGGTTGTTATCCGATCGCCAAAGCTGGCGACATTTATAAGTACAGCGGGGTGGAGTGAACAGTCGGTCGTGTGAAGTCCGCTTTCGCATGAACACCAAATTGCACTTTTGAATCCTGTGTAAAGTTCTCTCAGAAATTGCTACACAAATATTTGCAAGTACACACTTTTTTGTCAACTGCTACATACATTAGGTTAGATTGCAATCCTTGAGTTTGAATGGATTCATCCTCTCCTGGTTACCACAGTGCATGCTAGAAGAAAGATCCAAGTATCCTATTTCTACTAGGACATAAAGCCGAACATTGGTAAATCAACTGAAAGCTCTCGGTAAGTCAGTGCTATCACACCATTGATAGATGTCATAATTTCTGATGCCTATGCTTAACAAATGTATTCTTAATTTGTTGCGCCTTGTAATGATTCCGATTAAACAGCTTAGATGAACCTGTTCCATAAACGGAAGGTCATAAACATTTTGTTAAGACCTTTAATTTCATAGCTTCTTCGTCTATTCACAGCCTGCTGCGTCAATTCCAGCGATGAGAGCATTTTTCCTTGTGTCGCACCTAAAGCATGTAGAATCACCGACACCAGTATTGAAATTTGCTCCTAGTCTCGCTAGCAAGTCTGTCGTTTTGTTTCCTGGTACGTCCCTATGACCTGGTTCCCAGCACAGAGTCATGGCTCTCGTGCAATGGCAGTGGACCAGCGTTCCAGAATTCGTACCAGTGAAAGCCTTTTTTCTTGCCTACCTGTCCCTGAAGCCAGACATGACTTGAAATATCTTTAAAAGTATAGGGATAACGAGAGCGGTTTTGTAGCCAGCGAAAAGATAGAAAGTATTGCTGTAGAGTGAATGTCTGCTCTATGATGGACTTTAGATTATAATCTCAAACAATATCCTCGAAATTGTTTTGAATGCGATGGGAAGGTGACTTATTCCTCTAAAGCGTCTATCCTACCAAGTAGTTCGCACAGGGGAGTGCTCATTCATTCGGTCATGGTCGGCACTTATCTATGATACATTTCTGACCAGCTCGTCAGCCTACATATTCCCCCGCTTATGTCCTAAGAAGGTCTTTGCATTTTGCGGCGCTACAGCCTTCAGCAACGCCTAACTGCCAACCCACTGTGCAATCTGCGTCGAAATCGTATCTAGTTCTTTCAGCGGAGATAGCCGGCAAAAGCCTATTTGAATCCCTTTTTCTGGAACCACAAAGAAGACTCCTACCCTGGTGCCCCCTCCAATCTGAATCAATCTGTGTATACAGAAGGTCTACGGAATGGCAGAATGCCCCCAGATCACAGCTACATAGATAAAAATAAATTTGAAAAACAATAACTTTTGTCGAAAAAACGACGACGAAATTTGTTAATTTTCCTGCAACATGTTGTTTTCAATCTCAGCGACTGAAAGAATGTACAAATTTGTTGTTGAAAGGCACTCTTTGCAAGCTAACATATAACAACAACAACAATATATCCACATGTGCTCTGCTGCACAGCCTCAGAACGCTGCTCTTTCTCGTTCGTGTACTGCTTCGCCCTCGTATTTTTTCTCTGTCACTCTCTGTACATGTACTATTCCTCTAAAAACAATTTTCTATTTTGTAGCCGTCCAGATTCGAAGTCATGATTTAATGTATTGTAGTCTTGTACGCATCCTCTAGCCTACCGCATCATTTTCTTGATGATGAAATAACTCAGTAAGAATTACAATACTGTAGCAAGTGTCTCAATTAAAGTGCATTTAAAAACAACTTTTAAAAATATTTTTTGACCGGCCGGAGAATTCGAACCTGGGTTTGCTAGTCATGCATGAATGGCATGGCAGTTTGGTATGCTACATGGCAGAACGCCTATTTTAACTACTACCTCAACTAAAAAATTTGTTGAAAATCCATTAAAATTCAATTAGTTTGCCTGTCAAATCTCTACCAACCTATTGCAAAAGTCTTCAATTCTGCTAAATATTGCTAAAATTCGTCGAGAATTTAAAGCTTCAGCTGTTTTTTTTTTCTTAGAATTATTTTTTCTGTGTATAGGTGTAAAGAAATTAGATCGGGCATGGCATTTTGCGTCTCTTTCGGGGCCTCCTTACCCTAAATCCTTGCATGCAACATGAGCACTGCAACGGTAGCTTGTAATTTATCGATTATTCTGCGAAGCACACAGCTACTCAGAAACTAAAACACCAGACACCAATTGACAGCCCCGGGCCTAAGCCCGCAATCTTTCCTATCCAGTACCTTATCACACAGGAGTAAAGCGGGGAATAGGTAGAGACTAAACGGTGACGGAGATATCACCTCGCCTGGGGGAACATCCAGTTTCACTCCACGGTGTTTCGACTTCTTATCCCTAAATTCCACAAATGACTAGTGACCATACAGACAGTTGCGACACAGAGTTTCAAGCGTGGCCGGAGACACGTGTTGGCGATGTCCTCAAATAGTTTGGCATGGCACGGTCAGCCAGAGCTGATTGAAGCTCGGCAAATGTTGATGGCACATAAAGCAGTTATTGTGTTATACAGTCTACGAAATCTATGCTGATACTCGGCGAATGTAAATTCTCTAGCGAGGTTCAGTACAAGTAGTCTCCAAGCGTCTTGGCTTTGGCATAGGCGGAGCCATGAAGGCACAGATTGTGTGAGGCAGACACAGTGGCTATGCGACTTAAGGCAATGGGAGAATGGATAGAGAATAGGAGCAGGTCATACCAACGCGGTATACTCAAGGCGACGATAGGAAACCTGGATGGAATAGAAGAAGTTTCCGATCGCATACCTGAGATGACGCTTGAGGTCGAGTGCGAGACACTGCTGCCAGAGGCAAAGTCTTGAATTGACGGAACTCTGATATTGCCATCTGGGAGATCATGCTACACAGAGGGATCAATGCTGGGAGACATAGTGGGCTTGGGGGTTAACATGGAAAACCCAAGGACTGAGTTCTGTTTTCGACTGCCTGACCATAATACGGTTCAGCAGGCGGAGATCCGGGCGATCACGGAATGCGCTAGGTGGCCTGGTGTTTACGCAAGGACGTCGAGTGTGACCATCTTTACGGAAAGTAAACTGGCCATCAGAGATTAACGCCTTTTCTGGGGATGGCATGATCCGCATCGTTTGGGTGCCGGGCCATAGCAGAGTAAGGGAGAATGAAAGAGCAGACGATTTGGCAGTAAAGTCCAGAGGACTGCCGTCAATAATTTTAGTTAACCCGAAGGCTTTCAAGGAACCGCAAAGCAAATTAAGATCGTGGGCAATGAACGCTCATGTAACACTTTGGAACAGCGAAACGATCGGTATGGCGACGAAAATAAAATGGGGAGATCCAGATCGTGAGCAGTCGAGGTATTACTGAAAGGAAGTAAGAAGGAGGTCAGTATAGATTAAGGTACCATAACGGGAAACATAGGGCTACGAGCTTACGTATACAAAATCGGTGCGGCAAGTGATAGCATGTGTGGGGCATGCGGGCAATATGGTGATACATTGGAGCATTTGCGATGACATTGTTGTTGTTGTAGCCACATTTTCATGTGGAGGTGGCTATTGTTTTTTGAAGGCGCCAATAACTCGCCTTGTTATATCGAGCATCATAGGCTCTCAGCATTCATGCAATAGCCGGTGCTGCCCGGCCTCTCACTGAGACTCTCCGCTCGATACCGCTGATTGTCCACGATTACCGTTGCAGCTACTTCGTATGAAGCATTCCACTATCCGCTACCAATGGACGCGCCCGGTAGCTCGCACCTAAGCTTCTCGAGACAGAGATGAAGGCCACACAGATCGGACTTCAGAGATACGGCATGTGTGCTGCCTACAACTATCACGTACCGGGTGCTATGTTATTGGCCGGCTTTCGCGGATAACACACACCGGCACTTAGGTGGGGACACAATAGCAGACATGAACCAACTTAGTGGCGTGGTATGGAAAAAAATAAGGATTTTGTAAGTAAATTAAAATTTTCTATTTTAAGCTTACTTTTTAGTATTTAGGGGCATTTGACCGCACTTGGGGCAGTCGACCAGCTTATAAAAGGTGATTTGTTAAGAGCTACAGGAAAGTTTTTCAAAAAAAAAAAACACATAAAATTCAGAAAAATGCAAAAAACCTTTATTTGAATCGATTGTACTATCCATATAAGTTCATGTTTGAAGATTATTTCATGCAAATGGTGACCGTGACTAAGTCCAATTTTGGCATACTCTTTGCAACATTTCGGCCGGTATCTCACGAATAAATGCTTCAATATTGTCTTCCAATGTGTCAATTGAGGCGGGCTTGTCAGTATAGAAATGAGTTTTAACAAAGACCCACAAAAAATTGTCTAAAGGCGTTAAATCCCACGATCTTAGTGGCCAATTGACTGGTCCCGAACGAACTGGCCTCTCAATAAGTCCTTTGTTACGGGTGCTGTGTGGCATGTGACACCGTCTTGTTTAAACCACATATCAGGCAAGACAAGCTCTTGCATTTTGGGTAAACAAAAGTTGGATATCATCTCACGATAGCGCTTACCATTCACTGTTACCTTACGATTCGCATCATCTATAAAGAAGTACGGTCCAATGATGCCACCAGAGTATAAACCGGATGCATTGGTAGCTCTTGCAATGCTTCTGGCTGATCTTCACTCGAAAATCGACAATCTGCTTATTTACGTACCAATTGAGCTAAAATGAGTTTCGTGGCTAAACACAATTTTTCAATAAAAAAAGTGGATCTTCGGCCAACTTTCCAGGAGCCCATTCATCAAAAATTCTGCGTTGCGATAGGTCGTTCGGCTTTAGTTCTTGCACCAGATGTATTCTGAAAGGCTTCGCATCTAATCCTTCCGCAATATTTTCCACATTGTTGAGTAACCGAGACCTAATTGCTGCGAACGGCGACGAATCGATATTTGATGGTCATCATTAATACTGGCCGATACAGCTGCAATATTTTCTTCAGTTCGCACTCTATGTAAACGCTTACGTTGGTGGTTTAATGTCACCCAATGTAAATTTGGTGAGAAATTTAGTCACAATAGCCAGAATAGCCGCTTCAGTGGGTCGATTAAAGTGGCCATAAAATGAAAGAAGCGCGCGATGAACTTTGTTAACAGAGCACGCATTTTGGTAATAAAATACAATATTTTGCAAGCGTTGTTCGATTGTAAGACGATTCATGGTTAAATTATAGACCAAACTGAAGATATTTAGAAAGTGAAACAAAATACGAAACATGTGTTTGCTGTTTAAACCAGTGTTGCCAAAAAGATAATAGCTAAAAAATCACCTTTACAAAGCGAGCGGCTGCTGCGGCGTTAATGACGTCTAGGAATTTCCTCTCAATGCAATGGAAATATCTGACGAGCAGCTGCACCTCGTAATTCTAATAAGCTCATCCTCATTCCCAGTGCAAAACGTGCCATGAAACGTGATGTGCATTAAAGTCCCCTAGAAATAGGGGATTATGGCCAGACAGTAGACCACTACTGGTAGGCCTGTAAACTTGGCCACTAACTGGATCACAACAACCAACCGGCGGTATATACACGTTGCATAGCTCTACCTCGGCAGTACCAGACTTGCCCACTATCCCAATACATTTTATGCAGAGGTCGCTAGCGCCAGAAGCACGTGAGGATGGTTCGGTACTTCATGGAATGGTGTATCACGAAGATGAATCCCCTACACCAACTCCTTAAGCGATCCTAACGTGGCACATTGTATCCGTGACAACTGTGCAAGCTGCAGGTGTGGATCAGCTTTGTCTCCTGGATCGCCGCAACCAATATGTTCTCCCGACTCATAAAATCTACTATCTCGTCGATCTTGCCTCGGAGACCATTGCAATTCAATTACAAAAAAGATACACTTTCCGGCACTAACCTGGCAATATTGAGGCAGGGATGCCGCTGTTGTTCGAAGGGGTCGCATAGTCTGACAACGAGAACGCCAAAAGCGATGACGACGACGCTTGTTAGACACTGCTGTATATGTTCGCGCAACAACTTGCAACATATTCTGTGCGACTATACTACCGTATTGACGTAACACCCGAGCAAGACAGGAAATGTACGAGGAATGAGGGACTTATAAGCCAGTAGAGCTAGGGCAAGAAGTGCTTCGGTTTCCCCCGGTTTCCGGATGAAAACCACCCTAACTTCAGCAAAACGCTGCTCCTAAGAATCAATCCCATGGCAGCCGGTTGTACGTACCGGATTGACCCGATGAAGCCCTTCATCGCCAAGGGCTGCCGGCTCAGTGCACAACACAGCGCTACAACAACAACCTCATAAGGTTGTATTACACGTTCTTGCTGTATAACATCTGTCAGTCAATTTCTTTTCATAAACCATTGTGATTTTCGGACAATATGATTGGCTTTTGCTATGGGTTTAAAGCACCGTGTTGAGCCCATAAATATTTCTGCGTTCTGCATTCCGCGTCAGCGTACGAGTATACCAATATTTTCTGTCAACGCTCTGAAAGCAATTCAGGCAACTAACTGCAAAATTCTTTATAACTCTGATCTTCGCACTGTCCTTGTAAATTACAAATTCTTTCACTTCAATGTGCATGCAAATAAACCCCACCTTGTTGCTCATTTCGCCAATTGATGGGGGCCATAACAAGAAGCATTTTTATATTCATGATCTGGAGACAACTTTTGCACAAAATTATGCTTGTATGACAAAAATCCCATAAATTCCCTGCAATATGCCAAGGCCCCATCAAAACTGGTCACACAGAGACGGCAGACAGGGGGGACTTGACAAACCACTGGCACACAACATTTTTAGCACGACAGGAAGAAAGCCGAAAAGAGGTGTGGCCTGTGCCTGTGCGAATGCCGTAATTTATGAATTGCACGCATGCGTACAGGTGCGTATAAAGCCAATGCAGATACTTGCTGCCACAATGCCGTCCGAAGAAAATCGCCCCTATTAAAAATTAGCGGCGCTAAAGGGGTTCAGCCGGTGTTTGAGTGTTTGTGTGTGTGTGTTTGTGGCAACTTCAAATTGCCTTCCGCTGTTTTTATCGTCTTCTTGATTCGTTTCTTCTTTTGGACGTTTTATTTTTTCGTGTCGTCTGTCCCCCGCAGGTATGAACTGAACTCTGCTCAATCTGGACCTTGCCTGGATTATGTGGCATGCTACAAGTGTTTTCAATTTATTACAGATTTGTTTCTTGTGCTTCGTTGTAATTCATTTCGTTTCGGCGCGCTCTGTGTGAAAATTCCATTTGGGCATTCATTTGTAACGAAATTAGGTCAAAACTGTCCAAGTCAACTGAGCTGTGTGTGTCTGATACTGAGGAAGCTGGAGGCGAGCACCACCATGTTGGTTTTTTTTGGAAACCAAAAATTGCAAGAACAGCAAGGAAATGCAAAGCCATGAGAAATGGCTTAGTGTAAGCAAATGATTATTTTTAATTCTTACCTTTAATAAAAATAAATCACACTCATTTAATTTTAAACTCAATTTGTGGAATTTTTGTCATTTAAACGGTGCTTTTTGTCTTTGCATGGCCATTAATTTGGCAGAGAAAAAGTTACTGATAAATAATAATTAATATTGCTATCATATAGCCGACAAAAGAGAAAAGATTGGTGTTACAAAGCACAGTGTTATAATTTTGTAAAATTGGGAAATATTTGGACAATCGATCTTTAAATCTACCTACATAACACACAGGGTTTTTGTGGCAGTCTGAAATCAGTCTCAGGCAATTTTGTCCATTATTTGTCCATAATCGTAGCAAAATTTAGCTGCTATCAGAATCAAACAATGTCCATCACTCAATCAGCATATTTTCTAATCAAACAGTGATATATCATGACTGACAATATCAGTAAGACACCTGTTCTAGCCAACGATAGCAAAATTTGGGCCTTATGATCTTTGAACCTGAAAAAAAACTTCCTCATGAACATTCTACCCAGGGACAGGGGCAAACTTCTCACATATCAACGAATGCTATCCGATACAAGTTTAAGCTCTATGATAAGGAACCTTTTTTTATAGCCGAGTCCGAACGTCGTGCCGCAGTACAACACCTTTTTGGGGGGAAGTTTTTAGGAGGGGATAACCACCACAGAGATTTTTTCTAATGTTCTTGCCAGGATTCGAACCCAGGCGGACATGGTAACCTCTACGCTTCGGTGGCCTCCAGCCCCGAATTCTCTGACTATTTGTTCTCCTTTGGGCTTTAACTCGAAGAAAAAGCGTACACGTTTGGGAGTTGGCATTATTTGTTAGCGAAACGATAGATCTCCGTTTTTCTTCTGTATCGTCTAGCAATGCAATAGCTAATGGATTGAAATTGTTATTAAATCTTTCCAAATAGCTGTAACTAAACCTTTTGATTTCGTCATCTCGTATAATAGGAACATCAAGATCTATATGGATAGTTTTAGTTGTAACAAACCACGGTGTGTTGACAATTAGCCTCAATGTTTTCAAATTTGAGTGAAGATAAATTCCGAATTTAACTAGTGGAGACACAAACCACAAACTTAACAGCCCTCTGTTACTCTCAATAGCGGATCAGTGTTAAACATTTTGACACATATTTAAAAATAAATCTAAAAAAAATCATTTATTCATACAAAATTAAATTTCAAGCGCAACAAAAAAGCCTAAATACTATCTAGCAAATAATAAGGTATATGAATAATAAAATTTATTTCCTTCAATATCAATAATACGCTCTAACAAGATCAAAGATTCCCTCAAATCCTGAATCCACACTTGGAAGACTAAGGCAATGTAATCGAAATCTTTCAACCACCGACTGGAAGATTGGTAGATTGGATGAGGCTGATGGTGACCGAAGACATGCAGTATTCTTACTAAACTCCAAGTGTCTCGCCGAGCTCAACACGTCTGAAGGAGTTGTATCCTACGGATTCAACAAGTTGGAACTGAAGGTCTATAGAAACGGTGGGGTTGGGAATCAGGAGACGACTCAGCAGATGTTGCTGAACACTTGCCTGAGAAACTATCGACCACATCGCCAAAGTTCGGCGGATTGAAGGAGACAGAAAATCCCCCTGCCACTATCGAGACTGGAGGGGAAGGCAGCTAGTGAACATCTAAGGAGGAATCGTTCACACCGCAAGTGGCCAGTGTCCTGAGGATGATGCGTAGAGAAGCTTTTCATAACAAGATCTAATGAATCTTGTGAGGATGAACTGCTGTCGGAATCAGAAGACGAGGTTAACGCAACAGTGGTGGAAGTTCTAAATCTTGATTATGATCTGGTTTCTGCAGATAAATCTCCACCATTGTAAGACCGCTTCGGCGGCACTAAAGATCCTCACGATGGCAGGGGGATTTGACGTGGTTCTTATCCAGGAACCTTGGGTGTGTGGAGAAATTGTTCGTGGACTAAGAATTCCGGAATTTAAACTACTCAAGGGTACGGGGAATGGGAGACATAGAGCCTGTAATCTTGCAAAGAGCAGTCTAAATGTTTTTCTTTTCCGTCGCTCAGCACTGAAGATTTAGTAGTAGCCAGCCTTGAAATAAACAAGTCTCATTACTGGCTGGCTTTCTCATTACTGGCTGGCACACGATTCAGAGATGCCGTCTTCAAACCTTAAGTTGCTGGTTGAATAGGCGACTGGGAAGTGTTGGATGACCACAGCTTCTCTGATCATCGTTATATTAGTTTCAGCCTTGGAGAAAATACTGCAAAAGTGGTCCCTCAGCTAAACAGAAGAAAGGCGGATTGGGATAAATTTCTAGACCAGAAAAGGAAGTGGAAGGGGTATATTCAGAAGTGACGGTGGGGTATATTCAGAAGTTAAAGAAAGTATGGACAATGTCTAGTGAGGAAACACTAGAACTGCTCGTTGATACACATTTCCCGGAAAATTCTCCAATGGACAACGTGGCGGCAGAAGGGGTTGCCACTGGTATGCATTCGTCGGAGGTTATGCATAAAGTAAAATCAAATCCATTGAAACGGCCCTTCACGACCTAGTCGGTTACATAGAAGGTTCTCCCGCTGCCAAGGAATATTCAGTGGTAGCATTTCTTGACATTGGAGATGCTTTCAATAATGTAAAACCGACGTCAATCATGAAGGAGTTGGAGTTTCTAGGCATCAACTCTACCATAAGAAAGTTTATTAAATATCTGGATGTTTTGCTGGACAGGAAATTGCACTTCAAATCCAACTTGCAAGAGAACTATTGGCAAAATTTGGGGGTTTAGGCCGCGCGTCATTCACTGGGTATATACTGCAGTTGTCAGACCTATAATGCTATATGGCGTTGTGGTCTGGTGGTCTGTTCATCTACTTTTCAATCTGATGCACTGAATTTAATGCTACATCTAACGCCTCTGGACATTGTGGCCAGACAAATTGTGGCGACCACTGCTTTCTCTTTGGTCATGTGGCGGCTACGAACTCTGTATTATCCTTGATACAATATCCGATGTTCCAGGCAGTGTGGATAACACCCTACCTTAGCCGCTTATTGATAAAAGTACTGTACCACTGATAGAACCGATTGTAACAACGATATCCCTAGTAATAGAAGCTACATCGACTTCTATACAGATGGTTCCAAACTAGATGACCAGGTGGGCTTTATGGTGTACTCTAAAGATCTAGAACTGGTCATATCGAAAAGGTTACCCGACCAGCCATTAAATCCCTGGAGAACGTATTTCTGAACACGAAAACCGCCCTCGACTGTCGCAGATCTCTCAACGAGATGGCTGAACAGTTCGAAATTCACCTGTTCTGGGTGCCGGGCCACAGAGATATCCCAGGGAAGCAGTTCCACTTTAGGTTCTTATTTCTTTGAGAACCTGTCTGATATAGCGGATGTGCACATTTGCAAGTTCTTGTTGTTGGGCTTTTTAAGGTGATCTAGATGGTTCAACGGAAGAAACTATTTAGAAGGTATCTTCCTTCTTCTGTTCCTGTGGTATCACACACGAAAACGTCTAAGTGAGTCTGATGGCAGACTGCCACTTGAACATAACCGCACATGCATTCGAAAAGTGACACAGCCAGTAGGACAAAGTATTATTGTGTTGTATGCATTTCTTTCGCAATTTCTTAGAGACAAATACAACCTATCCAAACCCTTTACTAACACTCCAAATGTTCCTTCTTTTCGTTTTTCAAAACCGACATCACCAAGCTATCTTTACGACACTAGCAAAGGTTCTTGGACCTACAATACTTTCGGTCGTCTTAGTTTCCTTTGGGATGAGATGTTCGCAAGGTATAACAGCATTGATTTGAAATTGCTCCTCTAGGGTATATAGTGCGCCTGTACAAAACATTATTTACCCATTACGTAATCGGAAATATTTAAAACAAATTCGCCTTCAACCCATGTGCGATATATTCGATATGTAGTTGAAATAAACATTCAACAAGTTAACTGCAAGTACATAATTTGTTTATACAAAACCCTAGACGCCCAGTCACTCAATGCCAAAAAAAGACTTGAAAGAACTTTTCCCAACACCTAACTGTGAGAAGTCAATGAAAGCCATAGAAATGTTTAGTAGGCAACAAGAAAAATAACAAATAAGAGCGTGTTAAGTTCGGCCGGGCCGAATTTTGTATACCCTCCACCATGGATCGCATTTGTCGAGTTCTAGGCAAACAAAGAATATGGAATAAGAACTGTTATGCTATTAGAGCTATATCCAGTTATAGTCCGATTCGGACCATAAATGAATGCTGAACATTGTAGAAGTCATTGTGTAATATTTCAGTTCATTCCGATAAGAACTGCGCCTTGTAGGGGCTCGAGAAGCAAAATCGGGAGATAGGTTTATATGGGAGCTGTATCAAGCTATTGATCGATTCAGACCATATTAGACACGTATGTTGAAAGTCATGAGAGAACCCGTTGTGCAAAATTTCTGCCAAATCGGATGAGAATTCCGCCCTCTAGAGGCTGAAGAAGTCAAGATCCCAGATCGGTTTATATGGCAGCTATATCAGGTTATGTATCGATTTGCGCCATACTTAGCACAGGTATTGGAAGTCTAATAAAACACCTCATGCAAAATTTCAGCCTAATAGGATGAGAATTGCGCGCTCTATTGGCTCAAGAAGTCAAAATCCAAGATCGGTTTATATGGCAGCTATATCAAAACATGGACCGGACCGCAAAATTTCAATCGGCTAGCTTTACTTCTTCTAAAGTTAACGTGCTTTCGACAGACAGACGGACGGACCGACAGATGGACGGACCTGGCTAGTTCGACATAAAATGACATGACGATCAAGAGTATATATACTTTATGGAATTTCAGACGCATATTTCGAGGTTGCAAACAGAATAGCGAAATTAGTATACCCCCATCCTATGGTGAAGGGTACAAAAATTCGCCTAAGTACAACAAAGACTATATGCATTGAAAGTTATCATCTCTAAATATTTCCCCCAAAAAAACTGGAAAAAAAAACAAACAAAAAATCATAGAAAAGAAGAAGCCATCGCCTCCGAAGCAAAAATACCAAGCAAATTAATAATGTTGCCCGATAGTCAGGTGTGAGGAAAACGATGTTTTTCATTTTAAGCGAAGCAATCAAGTGAACACCACGGCATATTTGCTTGAAGTGTTTATGAGCAAATAGACCTACATTTTTTTCTTTATGCCTGTGAGTAAATTTTATAATTTTTTTTTTTGAAAATAGGAAATAGCACACACATGTTTCGTTTTCTACAAAAACATTTAAAGCATCCAACTTGTGTTTTTTTTTCAATGCGCTTAGGCAACAACAGCAAGGAAAATCGCATTGGAAAAGGAAAATCGCATTAAAAGGTAATAAGAATTAAAAAAAAAAATTAAACAATTATAATGTTTGTTTTGTAATATGCAGGGTGTGGGTATTGAGTAATACCCTGTACCACTACTGTGTGGTATTATTAGTGAATTTGCTTGTAACACCCAAAAAGAAGAGAGATGGACCAATTGATAAGTATACCGATCATACACAGAATCTCTTTCTGATTCAATTTAGCTACGTCCGTCTGTCTGTCTATGTTAATTTGTGTACAAAGTACAGGACGCAATTTTCATCTGATCGTCTTCAAATTTGGCACAAACATTTTCTTGGGCCTAGAGACGAAGCCTATTGAAATTTGAAAAATCCGTTCAGATTTAGATATAGCTTCCATATAATGTTAGTCCGATTTGGGCTAAAATTGCAATTATATCGTCATTTGTAAACCGATTTTCACGAAATTTTGCACGAGTGATTCTCTTACATAGAAATCGGTCCAGATTTAGATATAGCTCCCATATAAATGTTCGTCCGATTTGGACAAATATTGCAATAATTTGGCCATTTGTTTACCGATCCACACGAAAATTGGCACAAAGGCTTGCCTTATGACTCCTGGTATTGCTATTGAATTTAATAGAAATCGGTTCGGATTTAGATATATCTCTTATAGCTTCGTCCGATTTTGAATAATACTCAATAATTTAGTAAATTTTTAACAGATCGTCACAAAATTAGGCACGAAGGTTTCTCTTATAACTCTTCTGATGATTGATGAATGTCATAGACATTTGTTCAGTTTTAGATATAGCTCCGATATATATGTATCTCCCGATTTTCACTTTTAAGGTCTTTGCTTCTCTAAAAATGACATTTAAACAAAGTTAAAATTCGACGACTTAGCCTGCATATCCAGCGTGGTATAAGGTATCAAAAGGTGGACTTCCATTGTTTAAGAGTTGCGATGCGGGGGTTTAATATGTGGGCCTAGGGTTAAGGCATTCAATTAAGAAATTAATTACCTTGCAATTCCTTTTGGACGATGGTGAAACTAATGTCACTCGATTTCATTCTCCAGAAAAAAATGTCAAAATATAATGAAACTAAACTCAAAACATTTTCTCACGATCTGAATCTCCCCATAGGATTCTCGTCCTACCGACCGTTATTCGTTGCCCACGCCCTTAACTCGAACTGCGTCGACCCAAAAAGCTTCGGGTTAACCAAGTTTATTGACGGCAGTTCCCTGGCCTTCACTACCAAATCGTCTGCTTTCTCATTCCTAGTTACTCCGCTATGGACCGGCGTCAATCTCATTCTTACATTCTAACACTGTTCGTGATCTTACCGTCCTGGGGCCGAATAACCGCATACGTGATCCAGTGCGCTTTCGTATCAAATGAAATTTCAACTCGTATTTAATGGAAGTTATACCACTTTACATACATTTTTATGTCAAAGTTTTTGTAGATAATGGTCGATGTAAACATTCTTGTTCTTAAATTTTAAAAATTCCCATCCAATAACAATATACATAATTCACAATAGAGATTTCGAACGATTTTACTCGTTCACGTTATTGCCCTTATGGCCTGTTTACTGTCCGTAAAGATTTTCATTATCGACGTCCTCGCGTCAACCACCTCACGCATTCAGTAATCGCCCGGAGACAGATCTCAGTCCCTGGATTCTCAATATAGACCACTCTGCCCTCTAGCTTTGATCCATCTGTGTAACATGATCTTCCAGATGGCAATACTAGGGTTCCGTCAATCAAAGACTGTGCCGTTGGCAGCAGTGCATCGCACTCGACCTCAAGTGCTGTCTCAGGAAACCTCTTCCATTCCTTCCAGGTTTCCTGTCTCGATTATACCGCGATGGTATGAGCTTCTTCCATCCTCTATCCATTCTCCCATTGTCTCATAGCTATAATGGCTGCCCCGCGCTTAATCTGTATGTCTATGGGTCGGATATCTAGAATAGTCTCCAGTGCCCTAGTGAACGGAGCAATGAGACTCCGTCTTTGCCAAGACAACATGTTCTCTGAACTTGTTGTATGGTCCTAACGTTGCACTGTTTCTCCATAGCAGTCCAGAAAACTACTGAGGCGTATGTAAGTATTGGTCTAATCACACTTCTGTAAAGCTAGTGGACTATCCTTCGAGCCTACGGTTCGTCTACATAGTGTCCAACATCTGTGAGGCTTCTCAGTACGCTCCTGAATGTCACACTTCCAATTAAGTTTCGTATCCAAGATCACTCCTATGTATTGTATGACCTTGTCAGATATCGAAATCGTTTTATTGGGGAAACGTGGCACGTCAAATTGGCCCAACTTCGTATTCCTCGTGAACAGCCATATTTCAGACTTCTCCGGGTTAACATTGGGACGCCTGGGTCTAGTCCAGTCATATGCCATATGCAAGACCCGTTCGGCCCTTCTGCACAACTCGGATCCTTACTCCTTATAAGAAGTTTAACATCGTCTGCATAGCAGACAGCTTCAAATCCCTCCTCAGTCAGCATGCCCCCCTGTGGAGTGCCTTGTGCCACTTTCTCCCTTATTTTTATGTCATGGGATACACAATTTATTCACCTCTTCCTTAGCATACGGTTTATCCAGTCTCTAAGTCCACCCGGTACTGGTCTAAGGATTGGATCAGTGTGTCGGTCCACACATTGTTAAAAGCCCTCTCGATGTCAATACATACCGCCAAATGTGTACGTTTTGGTATCGAAGGATTCTTCTATTTTATGCACAACCTCGTGCAGGGCAGTTTCCACAGTCCTTTCTTTGACATAGGCATGCTGTTTGTATTGGAGCAGTTGACTGGATGTTCCATTCTTCATTATGGTGTCCACAATACGTTCCATGGTTTTGAGTAGAAAGGACGTAAGATCTTTGGTGCTGCATAACTTGCCTTGCCGGGTTTGTGTATAAATACCACCCTTGACTCCTGCTAGGCGTTCGGAGTATATGCAAGTGCCAGGCACGTTATGAAAATATTGGCCAGGTGGGGCGCCAGATAGTCTGCCTCCTTCTGTAGTTTTGTGGAAACTGGGTTTTCATCAAAAGCCTCAACATGTCCTCCGTTGTCGCTGCACTCACTCCCATGTCGCCTACTAGCGCTTCAATTTGGACATGGGTTTTTGAGAGAAACTTTTTCATCTTGGCGGCGTCATTACGCTACCGACCTGTTCACAGAAAAGGAGTGGATAACCACCACTGAAAATTGTTTCTTATGGTGTCACCAGTATTCGTGCCCAGACGTTCAGCGTCTTAGGCGGACATGCTAATCTCTGCACTACGGTAGCCTCCGAGAGATCGGGTAAATGGCGACCGCCATAGCGCATACACTGATTAAGTCCACTCTTTGCAGCATATCAATCGGTGTTGGCAATGGCGTTGCAAATGTTGTTCGAGGTGTGCTATGGTCTGTAGTCGATCGACATGGGGACTTCCCCATCCAGATGCGCCCATTCTCCGCCCAACTCACGCTTTGGGAGTTTTTTTTTTCGAATAAATAAGTTTCTCTCATGCACACCCTGTATTTCCAATTTATGTCCGCTCTATTTTAAACATGGACATTTCCTTAGACTTTTCCAAATTTATCGAGCAAATGGGGGAGACTCATGAGGCTCAAATCTTTGCCATGTCATGTAAAAATCATAGTTTTTAACAGCCCTTAGCATTCATTCAAATTATTCTTGAAGGCCACTAAACTTCACGGCTCATCCAACTGTGATGCCATATTTCCAAATACAGCAGTAGACTCAGCAAAATGTTTCACAAAACTATGGTTACCTCGAGCCATGCGAAATGGAACGAGAACGGCCATAAACTAATCACTGCCATTAATAAGAAACAGTCATGTACCACCAAAGAGCACCATGAGTGCATCCAAGGTGCACTGTATTGGCGTGTATTGGGCACATGGAGTCCAACGCCACTGCCAACAATTCCAAAAACATTTCCATGACACTCTACGGCTGTGCACAGCTCAGCAGCATACCAGCCAACCATCCAAATGTGTTTCCCCAACAAGGAATGTGGTCGAGTCGACACTTTCAGCCATAGAGCCACAAGCTGTGCACCACCACCAATCGATGGATGGAGCGAGCCATGGAAGGAAATCCAGTTGGAACAAGAATGTTGGAAGTCGGTCCCCCTCCTTGTAAAAAACGTCGGCCGTTTTTCGTCAAGCCAAAACAAAAATATTTTCCTCCGAAAAAAAGGAAAGATACAAAGAGAAGCACAAATCCGACCAGCTAAAAAGACACTTGCATTTTTATACTCTTGCGACTTTTATTTTTAGCTGCGGCGACAATGGCACAAAAGAAATGAAAAATTGCAGTTTCAGCATAGCCACACTTAATGGAGAGGGAGAATTAAGAGGAGAATAAAATATTCATTATTTGATAGAGTTTTATTTAGCACACCAACATTAGGGTCGGATATTTTTGTCGCTGTCGTCGTCGTCGTCATTGTCGAAGCAGAAATCAGACGCCAAAAACTGTCAGGACAGGACTGGGATCGTCGCCTAGCATATATAAAGAATGGTAATGAAGTAAATCTGATATCGAATAGCTTGTCTTTGTGCTAATTGAATGGTAATGAATTAAATTTGATATGGCAAAGCTTGCCTCTGTGCTAATCGAATAACAAATTCATTCAAAAACATTACGAACTTGTTCATGAATTTGAACAATTTAAAACTTTCTTCATGAAATGCATGAAAATCACTATCACTGGAACCTCTGATGGGGTCTCATATTCCGTAATTCGCTTTATCGCATTAACCATAGCAGATCTACCGTTGGGCAAAGGAGACATTCTAAAGCATAAGCTGGTGCGGAGGGACCGGACCAAATCATCTTGGTATTCTTGCAGGAATTCCTCGAAATTATTATTCCATAGCTATAGCAGATCGAATTTAGCTGAAATTTTGCATGTACTGCTTTGTTTTGACTTCCAACAACTATGTCAAGTATGGTCTAAATCGGTTTATAACCTAACATATCTCCGATATAAACCGATCTTCAGATTGGATTTCACGAGACTCTAGAGGGCGCAGCCTTTTCTTTTTGACTGAAATTTTGTACAGTGATTTCCTATGACCTTCAACATACGTGCCAAATCCGGTCTGAATTGGTTCATAATTTTGCACAAATACTTTGCCATACCGGTCCATGTTTTGATATAGCTGCCATATAAACCATTCTTTGATCTTGACTTTTTGAGCCTGCAGAGGGCTCAATTCTTTTCCGATATAGTTGAAATTTTGTATAAGGTGGTTTGTAATGAAGTTGAACAAATGTGCTAAGTATAGCCCAAATAGGTTCATAACCTTATACAGCTGCCATATAAGCCAAATTTAGATCTTGACTTCTTGAGCCTCCAGGGTGCCTCCGATTAGGCTGATATTTTGCATGAAGTGCTTTGTTGCAATATCTATACCGGATATGGTCTACATCATTACATAGCCTGAAATAGCTCCGATATAAACCGATGTCCAAATCTAGTTCTTGAGGCCCTAAAGGGTCCAATTCTTATCATATTTGGATGAAATTTTGCTCAATGACTTCTACTATGGTCTCCAACATCCAAAACATGTATGGCCCGAATCGATCCATAACCTGTTATAGCTTTTAGTACGGCCTTACAATGGAAGAGATTTAACTGCAGAAACAAGGCCATAATCAGTGTTAGCCTCGTCGTCTAAGGTCTCCAGTAGTTCATAGTCACAAGATTCGTTCGATCTTGTCATTCTGAGTTTCCTTAGGCATCCAGGGGCAGTTGAGAAAGCGATGAAACCATTCTACCTCAAGACAATGAACCCTTGCGGTGTGGACGATTCCTCATTAGAAGCTTCCCCAGCTGTTGCTGTCGAAGAACTTTTTGAGTTCCACCCTTCCCTGCTGACGCACACTATGAGACCAATCCAACCGGAAGACCCATCTACACAGGGTTTGTGGGGTCCCATTTCGAGTGCTCCCCCACCTGTTTTGAGGGGAATTTTCAGTCTCCTGCAAACCGCCAGACTTTAGAGATGTGGTTGATAGTTCCTCAAAAAAGTGCTCAGCAACCCCACTGCTTCTATAGACCGAAGAATACAACTCCTTCAGACCTGCTTAAATCAAGTCTGATAAAAGCGCTTCAAACCTTCATACCTTCAGTTGCTAATTGTTGAACCCGTATGTATTGCTGAGTTTAGTACGAATACTGCAAGTCTCCGCCATAATCGCCATCTGCTTGATCCAATCTACCAATCCTCCAGTCAGTTGTTGAAAGTTGGGGATTACAGTCCCTTAGTCTTCCAAGTATGGATTCAGAAACTGAGGGTCTCTTTTCTCTCTATGTGTTTGGTTGATAAGGAATATCCTCCTATCACCAATCATTTTTTGTGCGCAACGATACATTTTAATTGAATGCTGATCTCCGAAGGCAATTAGTTTGTATCGGTCCCGATGCCAGCCTTCCCCACTGGCGCATATCTAGAGCGCGATTCAACCGAATGTCCTACCCACACAAGGCTTGTCGGGTTCCGTTTCGACGTCTTCCCTTCCTGTTATGATCGTGGCACAGGAATCCTAGCCTGCTGCAATCTTGTCATGAACCTTGAGCGAGGGTGATTTCACTCACACGCACAATTGGATTTAAATTTTACTCACTCACCCGCTCCCCGATAAATTTGTGTCGCGCGCACTACTCTCTCAGAGGTGTACTGTTTCCTCAAGGAGGTGTACTGTCTTCCCTACGTTGGAATATAGCCATTAAAAATATATTTTTGTATTTGGAAGAAAAAGGTGTACAATTAGTCGCATATGCTGATGACGTGGCAATTGCGGTTAGGGGAAAGTCTCCCAGCACTCTAAGAGATATACTTCAGGAAGCCCAACGTGCAACATCAAAGTGGGCCACCGAAAGTGTTCTAGGTATAAATCCGTGCAAGACAGAAGTAGTTCTTTACAGCAGGAGATACAAGTTGCCTACAGTGGAACCTGTATCCTTGCGAGGATGCAAAATACCTCGATATTTGGTTGGACAAGAAATTAAACTTCAAATCCAACATTTTGGAAAGGGCAAGAAAGGCAACTCTTGAGGCTAAGGGAGTTTTCTCTTTGGTCATGTGGCGGATACAGACACTGTGTTATCCTTGATACAATGTCCGATGTTCCAGGCAGTGTGGATTACACCCTACCTGAACCGCTTTTTTGATAAGAAGTACTGTACCACCATTCCTGATAGAACCGATTGGACCTACGAATTCCCTGGTAATAGAAGTTACATAGACTTTTATACGGATGGTTCCAAACAAGACAACCAGATGGGCTTTGGGGTGTACTCTAAAGATCTAAAACTGGTTATATCGAAAAGGTTACGCGACCACTGCAGTGTGTATCAAGCGGAGATCCTTGCAATGTCATATCGACGATGTACATAAATATCTCTTCAGACAGCCAGGCAGTCATTAAATTCCTGGAGAACGTATTTATGAGCACAAAAACCGCCCTCGACTGTCGGAGAACTCTCAACGAGATGGCTGAACAGTTTTAAATTCACCTGTTCTGGGTGTCGGGCAACAGAGATATCCCAGGAAATTGTAAAGCGGATGAGCTTGCGAGGCTAGGAACTACCCTACGCATTCCAGGGACACTGGAATCTGTGGGTATGCCTCTAGTTAAGTTTTCAGGACCAGGCCCGAAGGACAACGAATGATAGATGGTCACAGCGGCTGTGAGCATTCCAAAACTATTGGGTTGCCCAAAAAGTAATTGCGGATTTTTTAAAAGAAAGTAAATGCATTTTTAATAAAACTTTAATCAAATATACTTTTTTTACACTTTTTTCTAAAGCAAGCTAAAAGTAACAGCTGATAACTGACAGAAGAAAGAATGCAATTTTTTCACAGCTTGTGTACAGAGTCACAAGCTGTGAAAAAAAAAAATTTGTCAACGCCGACTATATGAAAAATCCGCAATTACTTTTTGGGCAACCCAATATGTGGCCTAATCTAGACTTAAAGAGGTCTAGCGCTTTGCTGTCACTAGCTAGAACAGACGTCTCAATCATTGTCCGCCATGACAGGTCACTGTCTAATCGGAAAACCCGCCGACAGATTGAAAGTTGCTAGCAACGATTATTGCAGAAGCTTTGAGGACATCGAAGAAGAAGATTCAATAAAATACCTTCTGTGTGTGTGTCCCGCACTAGCAGTCAGAAGGAGTTCCACTTAAGTCTGATTTAGCGGATGTGAACATTCGCAAGTTGTTGGGCTTTTTAAAGCGATCTGGATGGTTCAACGGTAGAAACTAGAAGGCATCTTCCTTCTTCTGTTTCTGTGGTATCACAATGGACGAAAACGTCTAAGTGAGTCCGATGGCAGACTGCCACATAAACCTTACCTAACTCTCTCTTGTATGTGGATCTAGGAACAGACAATTAGTTTGTATCTTTTCCCACATTTCCTCCAAATTACCACAATATTAACTAAACAATTTTCAACGTTCATTTGAATTTAGAATGTAATAACCTTGTTATGAAAAACAAGTGTTGTTTTTTGCTACAGAATTGCTAATAGGAGTTTCTAATAATAAAGAATTACATTTTGCTTCTCTCATATTATTTCCCCAGCCAAGTAATATACATTCTATTGAAGATTACGGGTAACCCAAATTTAATAAAAAAGAAAAATGCTGGTTCACTAAACTCATGAATGATTCATTTCCTTGTACATTCTGAAAACACTTTGAGCTCGCATTGAATATAGATAATGAAAAATAAGTTACTAATTAAAGCATCAGGCAATTATAATGTTGTCGGTGGTATACAATTGAGTTGTGAGTGAGGGAACAACGATCGGAAATAGATTTAATGACTTTAGAACAGATGTGAATAATCAACATTTAAAATCAGAGTATGTAACGGCTTGCGGCGATAATACGAGTACATGGAGGAAAAAATAAGAGTGTTGATATTCAAATTAGGCTTACATAGAGAGAACCACAATAAATGCTAGAGAAATAGCAATATTTTGGATCAACAGCAAAGTGCTGAGGAACTACAAAAAGATGAAGGAACTGCAATATTATGATGGAATCGTTAATAAATTAAGGCAGCTTGTACTAGTTGACTCATAATATACCGAAGATTCCACACTCAATGATCCTCAAACGATTCCAAGCTGAAAAAATTTTACCGGTAATTCTCTAAACCATATTTTCTGTAAATGAAATTTTCAATAAAAACAATTAAAATTACCGGGCCGAATCTTACACGCAAAAAAAAAATTATTTGTTTGACACAAAGGAAATTTTCGTCAAGTAAACTTCTATTCTGAAGAATAATTGTATACGTTTAAGTTTTTTATACCCTGGCAATACCTTTTATTCTTGATATATAGAACATGTAATTAGACTACTAGTTTTACCTTATTTATAAATTCATTTAAAAGTTAAACGTTTAAAATGGATTGTGCACATTGAAAAGAATACCGAGATCAATTTAACGTTGTAACATAATTCAAACTAAATTTTTTACCAAATATAAGCAAATCTCAGATGGTAATTTAAACTCTTTCAGAGTACAATTTCATTTATTTCGATGTTATGATACACAATTATATTAAAAGCCTTCCCATTATCCACAATTCCATCATGGTTTTGTATTACGATCAGCAGTATTTCTTTTGCTATAAATAATACAAAAATGGTTGTTGTTGTTTCGCACATTTCATTGGACTTAGCAGCATTTTTGTACTTAAACTTTAAAAATTGTCACATACCTAGTTTACCATTCGCATTCGTCCGAGCTGCTCAATATACTGACTGCTCTTTGTTCAGTGAAAAAAAAAGTAAAAATTTTATTTGTGAGAATGTGTCTATACTAGTGCACACAATTGCAAATATTTGCTAGACTATGGGTCTGCTTGCGATTATTTTCTTAAATTAATGTGCAATAGAGTGAGTATTTTTCCCAACCACTTATTTATACGCTCAAATGCTTACCCTTTCTCTCTAGTAGGAGAGACACAAGATAATAATTATTATTAGTATTGGACTTACACGAATAATCTTTTGCGGCTATCGACGCACTTTTGCAATTAAAGAATTTTTGGTTTTATAAGAAAAAGAAGATCATTTTACTGTAGATGGAGCTGCTTAAGGGTTTAAAATAAACAAAGTTTCATTCAATAATACAACGTTTGTGGCTGACGTTTGGTACGTTGAAGCGAAAAGTTACAGGGTTACAATGAAAGCAAATCTTCGTGATAAAAGTATTTGGTTTGTCGTAAAAATTTCCCAAACGTTTCTTTTTTTTTTTGGTGCATATACATTCCACAATACATCGCATTTGATTAGTTTTTTCAATGACTTTTCTATGTATCTGTACAGAAGCTATATCAACTATAAGCTATAAATAATTGTCATGATTTTTAAGTCATAAAAAGTACCACGTTTAAAATGTCAGCCAAATCGAATAATAATTACGTCCTCTAGAGGCTCAAGGCGTCAAATGGGGTTGTCGGTTAATATGGGAGCTATATTTAGTAAATAAATAGCGCACAAGTTAGCATGTCCGCCTTTGACGATGAACGTCTGAGTGCGAATACTGGCGTTATCCCCCTCCTAATGCTGGCCACATTTGTGAGGTACTATGCCATGTAAAAACTTCTCCTCAAAGAGTTGTCGCACTGCTGCACGCCACTCGGACTCCGTTACAAAAGAGGAGGCCCTTATCATTGAGCTTAAACTTGAATCGGACAGCACTCATTGATATGTGAGAAGTTTTCCCCAGTTTCTTAGTGGAATGTTCATGGCAAATTTGCATTTACATATTACGAATAATAAACCGATTTGGACCATACCTGGCATGGATCTTGGATGATGAAACAAAACTCTACGCACAAAATTTCGCCAAATGGTATAACAGTTGCCCCTTCTAGAGTCTGCAGAAATCCTATCAGGAGATCGCTTTATATGGGAGCTCTACAATGAAATGTATCGATCTGATCTGTACTTGGCACAGTTGATGGAAGTCGAAACAAACCGCCGCGTTAAAAATTTCAAATCGGAAAATAATAGCGCTCTCCAAAGGCTCAAGAAATAAAATCGGGGGATTGGCTTACAATATGGACCGATTTGGCCCATTTAAATCCCAACCAATTTAAACTAATAGGAAGTGCACCCAGAGAATGATAGCAAACGTGCTCATTTCAGTTCCATACGGTATTGATAGTAAACCGTACGGTATAAAAACAATACCGGATGGTATGATTTGGCTTTCCTTTCCCATTTGCATCTCCGATCATTTAGGTCGTCTCGAAAGAGAAACAAAAACGAAAATTGTAAAATATAATGATCTTCGCCCTAACAGGCAAAAAACTTGAAAAAAGAAAAAATTCGGCAGAGCCCGGCCGGGATTCGAACCTGGGCACACGGAGCAACAACGAGAGCCATTGACGTTGTCTAGCGTTCGAAGCCATCAATACAACTTCCAACAGATCATGTGTAGTACGGAAGAAGTGTAATTTGCCACAGAAAGAAAGTCTGCCATTACACAAAAATACAAGCATTGGGAATAAGTACAGCTAATAGACAGGGTTTTCGAGCGTTTTTAATGTGGTAATTGTATCACAGATGCGTTTTCGCTATTAATACGATTCAAATACAACATACCAACGCACGGCCCTTGAAGCCATCACACCTAATATGGTTGAAAAGTCTTCTAACCAAAGACTAAACGCGTCCCATAGTGGTTGGTGTGTGTTGCTATCTTTGGCTTTCCTTTTCCATTTCCAACTCCGATCATTGAGCTCGTCTCGAAAAAGAAACAAAAACGAAAAAAATTATTGAAAATAATTTTAATCAAATTTTATTTATTATTTCGGTGTATTTTGTCCAAAATTCCAAGCGCCTAGCTTATTTTTTCGAAAGTTAGCGTGTCGGAGTCGCCATCACCAATATATCGGCCCCCAACCGTCAAAAAGATGTAATGCCTATGTGTTACTTAGGCATTTACATCTTTTTGTCGGTTAGGGGACGATATGAACTTTGTTGAGTCTCAGATCAATATTTCGACGAGTTACAAACGTATGTCGAAATTTGTATACCCCCGTTCTATGGGTGGAGGATATAATTGAATTGGATGTTTCTTTAAATTGAAAATGGATGTTTCTCTAAACATTTTAAAGCTGGTGATCAAGACACTCAGGGCTATTGGTGAAGCGAACAACCCTGCGAATTATCGGCCAATAATGAAAGCTACCACCGTCTTGTAATGTATTTAGAGTCTACTGGCCTTCTTATCGAACGTGGTCGTGGTCATGGCACTGGATATATCGATAGGGTCTGGCACGGTGCACTCCTATCAAAGCTTGATTTACATCGAGCTTTCTAGAGAATCACACTATTCAAATTGTTATTGGGCCTCAAACGGCCCATCCGGTATCTCACGAATAAATGCTTCACTGTTGTCTTCCAATTCGTCAATTCGAAGCGGGATTGTCTGTTTAGACATGAGCTTTAACATAGCCCCACAAAAGATAGTCTAAAGGCGTTAAATCGCACGATCTAGGTGGCCAATTGACCGGTCCCGAACGTGAAATAACATGTTCCCCGAGTTCGCTTCTCAATAAGTCCATTGTTACGCGTGCTGTGTGGCATTTGGCACCGTCTTGTTGAAACCACATGTCAGGCAAGTCAAGCTCTTGCATTTGGGCAAAAAAAAATTGGATATCATCTCACGGTAGCGCTCACCATTTACAGTTATGTTACGATTCGCACGATGTTTAAAGAAGTACGGTCCAATGATGCCATCAGCCCATAAACTGCACCAACTGTGACTTTTTCTTGATGCATTGGTAGCTCTTCTTCTGGCTGCTCTTCACTCCAAAATCGACAATTCTGCTTACTTACGTACCCATTGAGCCAAAAAAGAGCTTCTTCTTTAAAATGGAAGAAGCGCGCAATGAACTTTCTTAACAGAGAACGCATTTTATATATTTATTAAATCTTATAGTTATAGTGCAGGCATAAGACAGTCATATATCCTTCTTAAGAATTAATAAAACAATTTTTACAGGAATACACTTTTTCGAATATCATTATAGAAAATAAACTTGAGAATTGTGTGAAATAGTTAAAATATACTTTAGGATAAGTTTAGAAAATAATATTCTTTAAAAGAAAAAAAAGAAAATTTTAAAACAGCTAATTTCGAAGAAATATAGAAAGTTTTAGTTTTGTTTTGACGCGTTGCTAATGTTTTGGATATTGTGAGGAAGAGTATTCCAAAGACGTATGGTACTCGTATAAAATTGCGATTCAGATACTAGGCTCCGTCTTCTAAATGGGACATGTTATCAACCCTTCTAGATCGGCAAATATTAATTTGTCATAGAGGTATTTAGGTGTTTGCTTCCAAATGATTTTATGTAAGAATAGTAGAGATCTAGTTCTAAGCAGATTGTCGAAGCAGCTACAGCCATAAAGGGAAGAAACCAAGTGAGAAACATGTTGAGTCCTTCTTATACCATTGACATACCTGATAATGCTGTTGAATACTACATTTAATTTTCGTTGACTTAGTGAATTGCAGTTTGAAAAACGTTCACATCCATAGATCAGACCAGGAATTAGAAATGTCTTTGCTACCAGAATTCGAATTTCGATTGGTGTATAATAGTGTGTTATCCACAGTGCACGCAGCTTTGCATATGTCTGTCCGGCTACAGCATTTTATATAATTTGACCAAGTTAAAGAACTGTTAAAAATCACACCTAAATTCTTAGCACTGGGCACAATATAAATTTTCTGTTGATTTATAGTGATATCCAGGTCTCGCAAACTAAATCTTCACTTTCGATTTCTGGAGGTTCAGAAATAAACCATTTGCTGTGGCCCACTTATAGACATGGGACAGGTCCTCGTTGAGTTTTGCAACGCATTCAAACGTCATCAGCATACATAAGGATTTGGCTATGGACCAGCTTGGTACGAAGATCGTTTGCGTAGAGCGAAAAAAGGAGCGAACTAATTATTGAGCCTTGTGGAACTCTCTTGGGCACTTGAATTGGCTCTGATATTGAATCCCCTACGTACACGGACTGTTTCGGATTACTAAGATATGCTTGAACCAATTTGATAGAAGTATCGCTGAATTTGAAAATTCTTCTGAGCTTCATATATAAGTTATGGTGATCAACCGAGACGAAAGCCTTTGAATGATCTAGAAGGACGAGAAAACTAACATTGCCATCATCAGTTTCACTTCTAATGGATTCCGAAACTTCAACGCAACTATGATGGGCACGAAACTCGGATTGTCTATCGGACAACAAAGATTCATGATGGAGATATTCGGACATTTGTTAATGCAAAATCTTTGTTCGAGAGGTAACATAATATAGAAATCGGACGGAAATCACTATTCGATTTAGGGATTGGGATTATCTTTGATCTTTTTCAAATAGTCGGATATACACTGGAGATAAGAATTAAATTAAAGAGATGATTAAAATAATGCAGAAGGTAAGGAACTAATATTCTAATGAATCTTGGGTCAATGTTATCAAGACCAATAGCATTTGGCTTGACTGATCTAAGACAATGTAAAACTTCGTCTATCCGAGGTTGGAATATTAACAAATGCTTCATTCAATTCATTTATATCACCATGGTAATTAGAAATTGCTTTGGATTTTCCAATTCCGATATCGTTTATAACCCTTCACTTGCCTTTCGTGTCTAACGCCGAATAATATTTGGGTGAATAATATCGTAATTTTGCATCACTAATGAGTGCATTAACTTTATTTCTTACCGTGCGGAATTCCTCGTGAAGTTCAGGCGCTTTGAAACGTTTCCACCTTGAGTAGGCTAGGCCCCTGTTACGAATAAAATTCATAATAGTGGAATTAACCAAGGCTTAGTATCCGATTTCTTGATCTTAGTCCGAATGGGGACTGTTGCATCAAAGATACGTCCAATGTTTTCTTGAAGAAAGCTACATTTCTCTTCGACAGATATATGCCTTTCATCTAAGGCAGAAAAGTCAACATTTTTGAAGTCGCGATACAAAAACTTCTCACACAGTGCAATTGTTAGCCAAGAGCGAAATATTAGAAGTATTATTCACAAAGAACATATCCAAAATAATAAAATATTTGATCATAAAATTCAATAATTTCCAAGCCTTGTTTGTTTATAAGACGATTTATGGTTAAATTTAAGACCAAACTGAAGATATTTGACAGTAAATCAAACCATGAAACGTGCGTGAGCTGTTTAAACCAGTGTTGCCAAAAAGATAATAGCTAAAAAATCACCCTTTCCATACATAAATGTTAAAATTATTTAGATTTTTTTTATGAATTCAAATTTTTTCATTTAATTATCATAGGAGAATAGTTATGATTGACGAGACACACATATGATTAAATAAATAAATTTCTTTGTTCGAGCCAAATGATAAATTCATTGAAGCAATCAATCTTTTCTAGGTTCTCAATCAATATGCAACGTTCCCGTTTGCATCTATGGTCTTGGATATTTTTTTTTTTTTTTTTTTCAAAGTTATGGAGTCCAAGTGTCATTTTAAGCTTTTGACATAAAAAATATCACAGAAACGGCAAACTTAAATTAATTGAATGTTCATGTATTCCGGTTCTAATCTTTGGTTATTGTTTTTCTATTGCGATTGTTAAGAGCAAGGCTTACACGAGTGTGAGACTTAAGCTGCTTGGTGGGCTCCCTGCCTCACTGACAAACCAAATAGTTGAATTTTTTTGCCTCAAAAATGGCTCAAATGTGGCTGCTTCAGAAATAAAATGATGCATGTATGTCGTCGTATTTTTTCTTCATGTTTTGTATTTTTATTGTTTTTTTTTTTTTGCATGAAATTTGTGTTTCTGGAACAAACAACGACGACTACGACGACTGTATACAATGTTCATTTGAAAATTGATTTGAGGTAAACCGCACCATAGCTAACTGCCTTAGTGGCAGGCCAACTCCCCCTTCACCGAGCCACCACTGATGGCCGGCTCAGTGACAATTGTGTTTGTGGCATCACAGTTGTAGCCGTCGTCGTTGCCACTGGATGGATGGATTTGGTGGCCACATTCAGGCCAAAAATGGCAAAATTTTGCCAACCAAGAACAATATTAATGTGCGCATTAACCCAAACGCCTAGGCAGAAAAGTAGGTGGCCGCTGGATTTGAGTTCTAGCACCGACCTCTGAAAAATGCTACCAGAACACCGGCACACTGCAATTGAGCTCTTGAACCGCAACAAGCAAATAATTTTGAAATTGAACAGACCGCTGGAAAATGGAAGCAAAATGCCTCTCAGTGGGCATTTATTTGCTGGTAAATAAAGAACTTGCCAAGCTACGAGATGTTCACACAATTAGCAAGACAATGTGTTTTTGTTGTTTTTTCTAGGGGGTGTTGAATCGATCATTCATTATTCCATGTACAATGGAAATCGATCTGATCTCTAACCGTTCATCAAACCAATATTCATGTTGGCACAAAAACCCACAACAAACCGGCTCGGCACTGTTGTAACTAAATGCAACCAAAACCGTTTAGATAAACCTTTTACTAAAATCAACGAATAAAATAAAATACATCTTAAGTTATGGTGGCTCAAAGTCGTACTAAACTACAGCCACTTGATCCTATGGTGTTGAGATGCCTTCATACTTTAACATATAAACTTAAGATTGAGAAAACATTTAATGCTTGCGTGCATTTGCGTGGGAGGGATTTGGGAGTTTGTAGCGCTAATATTGTTCATCTTGTGGCACATTCAAAAACCATTTTGCTTATATTCACATATATGAAATTTTAGGAATTGCACTTGAAGCCCAGCAAATATTGGCAAATGATTGACAAACAAATTATACTACTTGGACAAGGCTTTAAGGCGGCTGGCAACACCTAACTCAACATAATACCATAGATAAATTATACATAGATAACACAACCGTAGTTGCAGTATTTTCCGACAGAGGGAAACTTTGAGGACAGATAATTTGATTTATCTAAAATCACATGATGTTTCACTCAAATCACACGATAATCCACTCAAAAGCTTGTTTGTTTTGGTTTTATTTCCGAAAACTCAATTAAAACTGCCATCATTAACCGCCATGTTGAGTAAAAGCTTCAACAAGTTGACAACTTTTTCCAATTCCAATTTAAATTCCAATAACGGTTTTCGCCTTTTTCGTTATTGAAGGGAAATTTTTATGGTTTCAGCGCCACCTTGAAAATTTCCCTATATAACGCAGCGGTGAAGAGAGTTTTGTGGTATCTCTGGTTTTTCTTGTCTCTGATAATACTCAGATCGGCGAGAACCTATTTGAAGGAGAGACAAAAAGAGAAAACACGTGAATCGGCGTTTTGAAAGTTTACATCGAAAAGTAACCAAACAGGAAGGAGCAAGTTCCCCCCTTCTGGACATTATTCTAAATTTTCGGCTTACTATTACTCTTTATCCCCTCATTTAAGGTGTATAGTGTATTTGGTAACATTACTGATAAGACTGCGAGCAATATTTTTGTAAAACTTTTTAGCACTCAAGCGTCAAACTAGAGGGGTCTTTTGGTGCTTCTTTTAAAAACAGATTAAAACTCTTTAAAAATTTATTTGCGGCTGTTCCAAATATTCTACAATAATGTTCGCCATGAAGTTATACTAATAGTCTCTGAATACTCCAAAACCCAAATCTTAATATAAACACCAGTAATCAGTAAAAATTTGAAGTACATTTGAGGGTTAAAGTAGTATTTTTCTTAAGTAGGTGTCAAATTCGCCTATAAATCTTCATTTTAGGAGAATGAAGTCAAAGGTAAAATGCGGGTCAATTCAAAACTCCACTATTTTTGCAAGAAAACTACTATTTGGTGGCAAGCGAGTTATGGATGGCAGCATTAACCTGGTGAAAAATTATGTATGGGCCCCATAATGTTGCACCATTTTTCAACAAGGATAATTCCAGCATTTCCACATAATTCCCAGAGATCATTTTAGTTGCAATCCAAATCAGGAAAAGCTTGCCATGAGAGCAAAAAGCTTCGTAAATCATGACGAACCGCAACCACAATTTCTGCATATTCCTATTGTTTTTTTTTTTTGCGTAAACCCCGAACATGAGTAGTAAAAACATCGGGTCCATTAAAATCGAATGTTTTTTCTTATTTTTGCCATTTTTCTCTTAAATCCGTATGTTTTTTAGAATCTTATGTATGTTAATGCCGCCTTTTATTTATATGAAGACTTATTAAGGGAAATTCAATCTTTTCCTAAAAAAGGTGATCCGAAGACTTTATTTAAGCGAGTAGCTTAAACAGCTGATATACATATACGTTCAAAACATAGCTCGGTACTATCAAATAATATGCTACGTACGATCTATTGTGATTGATCCTGGCCAGATGTTTAGTGTCATCTGGACATACATGTTTAAATCTGTCATCTGGACATACATGTTTAAATTTCTTTAAATATTCTTCTTCTTTACTGATTTGTTGTTTTCACTTGTATTGTAACTGTCGATAAGCAATAAAGAGACCTTTTTTACAAAAAATTCTTTTTTTTGTGATTTCGCTGCCCTCTACAGGGAGCGAATACGAATTATTTGATAACCTTGTACCTACAAAGTTACTACAGTCCGCTACAATCCGTAACAAGGATATTCATGGTCCTTCGAGCCGGATATCCAGCCTAAAATAAACTAAACTAAAAATAAACTGTTGTAAACTATATGAGAAAGTAGTGAGCCAGTTCCTTTCGGCGGTCATCCCAATGTATGTATATGTGCCATCACGTGGTACAAAGCTTCACGAGCGCATACTGTAAGGAGACACTGGATTTCATCATGAGCGATATTGTCCACACCGCATATTATTTATTCGACAATTAGTTTTACGAACCAAATTTTAATTGTGGGAAAATATTGCAACTGTTCCTTAAACTAACTTAAACTAACAAAAAACTACATGGCTCACTTATAATCTGTCACCAACAAAATAATACGTATTCCACCAACAACAATAATACATCTATTAATCCTACACCAACAACGAAATAAATTGTTCATCATGAAACAACAGAATCATACAATACAACAACAAATAATGCAGAGTTTAGCTTAAACAGCTGACATACATATACGTACAAAACATAGGTCGGAACTATCAAATAATATGCTGCATACGATCTATTGTGAATGATCATGGTCAGATGTTCAGTGTCAGCTGGACATACATGTTTAGCATAAGTCATTTGTTTACATATTCTTCTTTACCGAATTATTGTTTTCACTCGTATCGCAACTGTGGATAAGTAATGAAGTGACCCTTTTTACGAAAAGTGTTTTGTTTTTTGTAATTTCGCTGCCCTTTACAGGGAGCGAATATGAATTATTTAATAACCTTGTACGTACAAAGTTACTACACTCCACTACAATCCGTAACAAGGTTCTTCAGACTTCAGACTTATTTAAAGCAGGGATTCATAGCGGAGCGGAGCAGGCCTATTTTTGCCGTAGCGGGAGTGAAGTGGGAGCGAATTTTTTTGAACGCGGAGAGAAGCGGTCGTCAATCTTAAAATCCTCTCTGCTCCGACAAAATAAGAATCTTTAAAGTATACATTTTTTGCTTTACGAACTTGTTATTGTGGCGAATTAAAACAAAAATTTAGATTAATGTGAGATAACTTTAGAGTTAACTTCAATTTAATCTTTACCGAAAACATATTAGAGAACAGATTTGTACCAATTTGAAAAGTTTTGTCTTAACGTCAAAACGAGCTAAGTGCTCGTATACCATACCATGTATACCATTGATGGCATTTCTCAAGTTCTTTGCACGGTTTGCACAGAAACTAACAAGTAAAAGCGTGCTAAGTTCGGCCGGGCCGAATCTTGGGAACCCACCACCATGGATTTTGCTAAAAATTTAAACAAACTAAAATTAGTTGAAGGGCATAATTTTGTTCTACATACCAAACTTCTGTCAACCAGTAAACATTAAAGCTTCTAGGAGCCGAACAAGAATTGTCGAGAAACCGGTTTATATCAGGTTATAGACTGATTTGGTACCGTCCGCGATTTGGCACGATTTTTGAAAATGTCAGCTCAATCGGATAACAACTGCTTGTAGGGGCTCAAGATATCAAATCGGGAGATCAGTTTATATGGGAGCAATATCGGGTTATAGACCGATTCAGACCATACTTGTTGCACGATTGTTGGAAGTAGTAACAGAACACTATATGCAAAATTCCAGCCTAATCGGTTAATAATTGCAGCTTCTAGTAGCTCAAGAAGCCAAGTCAAAGGAATAAAATATTCCTTATGGGAGCTATATCCAAATCTGAACCGATATGGCCTATTTGCAATCTCCAATGACCTACATCAATAATTAGTATCTGCGCAAAATTTCAAGCGAATAGCTTTAAGCGTTCGACCGCTATCGTGATTTCGACAGACGGACATGGCTAGATCGAATAAGAATGTCGAGACGACCCAGAATATATATACTTTATGGGGCCTTAGACAAATATTTCGAGGTGTTACAAACGTAATGACTAGATTAGTAAACCCCCATCCTATGGTGATGGGTATAAAAATCGCCAAATCGTCATTTTTTTCTTGAAAAAAAAAAAACAACACAAAATCATCAGTCAAATCGGGAGTTCGGTTTATATGGGAGCTATATTAGGTTATAGGCTGATTTGAACGGTACTTGGCACAGTTGTAACAGAACACTACATGCAAAATTTCAGCTAAATTCGGACAAAAATGGAGGCTTGTAAGGACTCAAGAAGTCAAATCGGTTTGTATAGGAGCTATACCAGGTTATAGACCGATTTGGACATTACTAAGTACAGTTGTTGAAAATCATAACAGAACACTACATGAAAAATGTCATCCGAATCCGGCAAAAATTGCGGCTTGTAAGGACTCAAGAAGTTAAATCGGGAGATCGGTTTATATGACAGCTATATCGGATTATAGACCAATTTGGATCGTACTTGACAGAGTTGTTGAAAGTCATAAGAGAACAATATCTGCAAAATTGTAGCCAAATGGGACAAAAATTGTGACTTCCAGGGGCTCAAGAAGTCGAATCTGAAAATCGGTTTATATGGGAGCTATATCAGGTTCTATTCCCATTTGGACCGTACTTAGCACAGTTGTTAGAAGTCATAGCAGAACACGACATGCAATTTTAACCAAATCCGACAAAAATTGCGCCTCCCAGGGGCTCAAGAAGGTAAATCGGGAAATTGGTTTATTTGAGAGCTTTATGTAAATCTGAATTAATTGTCTATACGAACGATAAATTCATGAAAGAGCAAACTCGGTTCAAATTTAGATATAGCTGCCATATAAACCGATTTTCCGGCGTACGATCTTAAGCCCATAAAAACCGCATTCATTATCCGATTTTGCTGAAATTTGGGACAGTGAGTTACACTAGGCCTCTCGTTGTCCGACCAGATCGGACCATATTTAGCTATAGCAGTCTTACAGAGTGGCCACCGTAGCGCAGAGGTTAGCATGTCCGCCTATGACGCTGAACACCTGGGTTCGAATCCTGGCGAGACCATCAGAAAAAATTTTCAACGGTGGTTTTCCCCTCCTAATGCTGGCAACATTTGTGAGGTACTATGCCATGTTAAACTTCTCTCGAAAGAGGTGTCGCACTGTGGCACGCCGTTCGGACTCGGCTATAAAAAGGAGGCCGCTTATCATTGAGCTTAAAACTTGAATCGGAATGCACTCATTGATATGTGAGAAGTTTGCCCCTGTTCCTTAGTGGAATGTTCATGGGCAAAATTTGCAATTGCAGTCTTACAGATCGATCTGCCGAATTAGAATTTAAAGCCCATAAAAGCCCCATTTGTTACCCGATGTCGCTGAAATTTGAAACAGTGAGTTGTACTAGGGCTCTCATTATCACGCTAAGGAAATAAAATCGGGAGATCGGATTGTAGGGGAGTTAGCGGTCGTAGGAGAAATTGATGTTGTAAACCGAATGACAAAATTAATCAGCCCTATTCCGAATAACAATTCCCTGGGAGTTTATTCCCTATTCATTTTTCCTCTATTCGGAATAAAAATTTATTGGGAGTTTTTCCCCTAATTCCCTTTCCGTTATTCTAAACAAACTTCGAAAAAGGGAAATCTCTCCCAGGGAGCAAAGTAGCTATTCTGAATCGATATAAAAGGGAGAATGAGGCAAAAGAACTTGGGAAAAATTCCCCCAAACAAATAAAAGGGATTTAGGAAAAAAATTGTGAAATTTATGTTTTCATAAAAAAAATGGTACCACTTCTTATTACTTACGAACAATTTAAAATATATGGACATTATTTTTCACTTTTTCATCAAAAACAAGTAAAAATTTTGTTAGGTTCTCCCGGTTTAAATATGTCATGTTCACCCCATAGAAGATTTACTTAAGTTTCTCAATTTCATTGGCACTCCGTTCCGAGTCGGATACTTAAAGGAGGCCCCTTATCATTGAGCTTAAAGTAGAATCGAACGGCACTCAATGATGTGCAAGAAGTCCTCTGCCTGTTCCTTAATGGAATGTTAGTGGGCAATTATTCAAAGATACTTGGCGCCACATTTGGCAGCATTTACTCCACAGGAGTAAGAATAAATCCATAAGTCGCTTTTCGACTGCACTATGTCCAGCAGCCGTCCCCGCCACCAAAATAAAAGCAGGCCTTTAGAAAAAACGGCGTATCAGGCAGACCACCATAGCATTCATACGATTTAGCCACCTTAACTCCTTTTGACAAGGGAAAACGCCAATATGCAGGATGTGTGCCCCGCATGCAACCAGGGACAACACGCCACAATTATTCTGTCTACCAGACCACTCTGGAAATATCTAATTTAGCCAAAGATTGTTAGATGAAGACGGAAAGTTATTATCACAACACATAAATATGGTGACAAGTTGTAGGCCATAATTGTGCACTATTAAAATACAAAAATTAAAACAAACATTACAAAAGCAACAGTAAACATGTTTGTAAACTTTTTTATCAACCTTCAGTACTTCTTTTTGCTTATTTTTCCATTTTATGTTCTTTTTCCAAAAAATAATAGTAAAATGTTTAGCCAAAATAAAACAGCTGAAGCAAAACAGCTGTTTTCGAGAAATCAAATCCTCTCCCAAAAATTTCCTCTCCCCTTTCAATCAGAATAGGAGAAATTCAATTCGAGGAAGAAATTAATATATCACTTTATATGGCACGGTGCGCATAAGAAGAAATTTTGAAAATAAATACTCAATTTAAAGATGAAGGAGCGAGAGCGCAGCGAAAAAAATTGCCGGCGCCGAAAAATGTTTGGAAAAATGGTACCCGCTCCGGATCCCTGGTTTAAAGTATCTGGTAATAACTGGGAGAGTAGACGGGTTCTTTATTTGTGATGCAAACATAATTTCTCTGCGATATGTCAGTATAATTGTCGATTTTTGACGTTTTGAAAGTTTCGGTGATCACCCAGGGCTGCATCTTGTATTACAATTTCAACTCAATTTTATAAAATTGTGTCCCGCACTGGCAGCAGTCCCACTTAAGGTTGCCATTCTTTTTTTTTGAGAACTTGTCTGACTAAGCGGATGTGAACGTTTGCAAGTTGTTGGCGTTTTTAAAGCGATCTGATGATGATTCAATGACAGGAACTTCTCCTGTTCCTGTGGTATCACAATGGGCGAAAACGTATAATTTAGATGCCTGTTGAAAATTTAGAATTGTTCAGAAGCAGGAACTTCTCCCATATGGTTTGGTTACTTTTCGGTGTAAACTTTTAAAAAGCCGATACACGTGTCTTCTCTTTCTGCCTGTTCTTTCCTAATCCGTGCCGTTTTTCCTGATATTTTTGTTGTTGTATACCACACCGCAATTATTCTCATTTAACATCACTGTGACTACTTGCTCTGTTTAGGTCGCAACATGTCGCATTATGCAGTTCTATAGCTAAACAAACATTGTAGGATGCATGAGCTTTTGAGAAACCAAGGTATATTTATTGATAACTATATTCCTATTTCCTTTAAGTGTACCTCTATGGTAAATCTGTGAAGACGAAGAAATATTTTTATTAAATCTATCCAAATTGATGAATGTATATACATATGAAGTTTTTAAAACTCCGAGGATGTCTTCCAAAACAAACTCCTTTGTTTGTATAATGGCCCAATGATTGATGAACGAATCCCCTTCTAGACCAAGAGGAAAAGACAAACAACAATATCGCATGTGTTTTCGGTGCGATTTTATGCTTTTGTACTGTGTGAAATAGGACCACTCAAAGTATTTTCCAAAACACTGCTACCACCACTACTATCTGTCCGTCTGTTTGTCGGAATTTCTGATGGCTGTCAGCTGGAACCATTTATTAAATGTCTCGATTTAACACATGTTGGCTCGTTTATTATCCAGATTCATGGTTTCTACGCTGCATGGTAATGTTGTTATTTTGATTTCTGTAAATTAACATTTCTGCCTTGAAGACATTGTGTGCATTGTGCTGTTTGCTTTGGGCTTCTATCCGAACGGTAAAGTATAATCGTAAAACATAAAAGACTTAAGAAAATCACCATTGACATTTCAATTAATTTGATTTCTATAGGAATCTGGTTCAACTAAAGAATTTGCTTTGATTTGTGTCCGATTCTAAAGTTCTTCAAATGGAATGTTTTCTTAGCTAGAGAGTTGTGGCAAATTATCACTAATGTATGTTTACATTTTGTATATTAGCGGCAATCTTGTTTGGCCGACAATAATGTATCATTAAAAATGGTTATTACACAGAAAAAAATCACTCGAAATTCTTCAATTAAAACATGTAATCTTCATATATATAAAAATCAATTTGTGATTGTTCAAAAACGGCTAAACCGATTTTCTTGAAATTTCACAGATGGTGCATAATGATCCTATTAGTGATGGTATTTCACTAAAAGATCTTTAATTGTCGAAAATAAATATTCCAAGGAAACTTTTGTTCCATATAAAGTAAAAGAAGGCGCAGCGGAGCGGGCCCTGGTCAGCTAGTTGAAAATAAAAATGTTTTGAATTAAAAAATTAATTGAATCAATCCTTTTTTAATGGAATCCGGTTTATTTTCAATTACGATCGTGACTGATATTTAAGCAATTTTTCATTTAAAAAATAATTGATTTAATAATTTTTTTCATTGAATCTGAACTGTTTTTTTCAATTGGGATCGTGATCAAAATTTTTGAAATTTTCAATTAAAAAATTGATTCAATAATTTTTTTAATTGAATCTAAAAGAAGTTTTGAATATGCTTGAAAATACAACCTTTTTTAATTACAGATTAAAGGCAGCCACTGCGGCTTTGAGACGTAAGGCGATGGGAGAATGGATTGAGGATGAGAGCAGCTCATGCAGTCTTGCAGTGTAAGAAGGAGATAAACGCATTTTCTTAGGATGGCAATATCCGCATCGTTTGGGTGACGGGCCATAACGGAGTAAAGAGGAATGAAAGAGCATACGATTTGGCGGTAAAGGCCAGAGGACTGCCGTCAATAAACTTGGTTAACCAGAGACCTTTCGGGTCGACGAAGTCCGAGTTAATGCCTTGGGCAACGAACGCATGTAATACTGTGGAACTGCGAAAATCCTATGGGGTGATCCGGATCGTGAGTGGACGAGGCTATTGCTGAAAGGAAGTAAGCAGGAGAACAGTATAGCTTTCGGTATTATAACATGTCACATAGGACTACGAGGTTACTTATGCAAGATCGGTGCGGCAAGTGATAGCATGTGGGGAAGATAATGAAATGTTAGAGCATTTCCTATGTCAATGCCCAGCTTTCGCGGTTAACAGACATCGGTACTTAGGTGGGGACACAATACCAGATGTAAATCAACTTTTTAAGTAGCACGGAATTCCCCATATAGATTTGTTTTCTTTTTCGGAAGTTACTTTGCTGCAGCACAGAGATGTCCGCCTATGACGCTGAAGGCCTGGGTACGAATCCTGCCGACAACATCAGAAAAAATTTTCAGCAGTGGATATCCCCTCCTAATGCTGGTAATATTTGTGAGGAGCTATGCCATTGAAAAACTGGTTTGGCAGTCCCAAAGAAGTGTCGCACTGCGGCATGCCGTTCGGACTCGGCTATAAAAAGGTCCCTTATCATTGAGCTTAAACTTGAATTGGACCGCCCCCATTGGTATGTAAGGGTTTGCCCTTGTTCCTTAATGAAATGTTTATGGGCAAATTTGCATTTGCAAGAAAATATTTTGCCAATTTCTTAAAACTCTCTTTTTTGCTTACTTTACCCGAAATAGAAATCAGTCTATCTTCTCATTTTCTATAAAACATAAAGCCCAGTAAATTAACCTTAAACTTGATTCACAGAGGCTGATTTAGATGAATAACGCTAAATGTCAATCTCTTTGTCTCTGTTTAGAGATTTTTTGCATTCTTTTTTACCCCATACGTAAGCTTACCAAAAATCCATTCACATTATCTTTAAAGACAAGTTTATGAATGATCTCAACACCATAGCTTTCGCATTCGAATTAGCTGCAGCAATAACGACAATGACAGCTGGTCTTTGTTAATGTTCAGCCACAGTTATCAATTTCCGTTTAATCATTTCGGCCAAACTCCAACCGAGTAGCGCTCCAACAATCGTGGCAGAGATACTGAATGTGATGAAAATCATGTCAGAAATCATGAGGCCCCTATTCATAAACATTACCACCACTTCGACGCCAATCTTTGCTGAGTTCTCCCCACTACGGTAGTCAACAACTGCTTCCGGAATTCCAAATCTTTATATGCTTACACAATATGAGGCAAGTTTGCATTTCATTAGGCTTCGAATTGGAATCTATCAACTCTTAAGTGATCCATTATTATGTAACCTCTTAACTCCAACATAGCAGAGAGCATGAGAAGAATATGCTAAATAGGTATAATTATAGTATAACGAAAGCCACATTTCAAATGAGGCTTGAAATGAAGATAATCTATTGAAATTTTGGCCACACATGAATTATTTGTGTCAAAGTTTCTAAGTGAATATTGTGATTGATTAAGCCATAGACCACAAAGTTTTCTAAGCGTATTTAAAGAAAAATGAATAGTCTTCTAATTGAATACTTAAAGTCATGGGAATGATTACCGTACGCTAATCTATTAGTTCTGGTTGAAAAAAGATCATACTTACGTATGCTTCATAGTTGTATGGATATTAGTTTCACACTTGTACGAAGATGACATACCTAAAAGAGAGGAAAGCAAAACAGGGTTAGGAAATGTGGTACAATAAAAATTGAATAATAAAAAATATAAGGCAGTAAAATAATATTAGTTATAAAAAAAAATATACACGATAGCTGACACGAAGTGTTGCCAGGTTCACCCAAACTAAAGATTACAGCTACAAAATATTTCTTTTATAAACAACTCAATAACTTGTTTACAAGCCAACAAAGGCATTCTCTTCTGAGCTTATTTAAAAAAAAAGTTATTCGCGATGCAGCTCAAGCGTAACAGTGTGACTATAACTCCCATATAAAGGAATCTCACGATAATCGCAACATTCGATATTTCTAATAATAAATGTCGATTGTATCGATAATATTGTTCATTTCCCATCACCTATATACATGTTCAAACAAAAATGATAAGTACAAATCAGGAGATCGATTTATCTAGAAGCAATATCAATGCATGAGTAATAATTGTACAATATTTTAGCTCAATCGGATGAAAATTGCGCCCTCTATAGGCGCAATGTATCTTAAAAGATACAATTAGTATCTGATCGCTTATTTTTGTTAAATTTTGCAAAAAGAAATTACTTTGTCGATAGTATTGATAGGAAAAATATCAATCGGTATTTAGACAAAAAGTAAAATACCGATATTATCGATAGTGCCATTGATATTTTGCCAGCTCTACTTACTTAGCCTCTAGAGTTCAAATTATTTTACGATTAGGCTGAAATGTAGCATGTGGCGTTTTGTTGAGACTTGGTCGTTCCCCTAGATTGCATGATAGTAAATTTTTATATCACCATATAACCCAACATTTAAAATTTTATCGAAACTTTAATCAGGTGCTCGACCATGTAAAACCGGGAGATCAGTTCGCATGGGAGCTAAAGGAATGGATCATCGAAAAACAGAATTATAAAATGATCTTTTAAAATTCAATTGTCGGTATTGGTACGTTGTGAGCCACTGTCTAGTCGTTCTCTCTCTCTCTCTCTCTCTCTCACTTACACCTTTATAGAAGGGATAATAAGAACCAAGTCGCTTTGAGCAACACAGCAGAGAACCATCCGATACATATTTAAGAGGAGAATCATTCGGTGCATCACTAGTCCATGCGGACTGAGTTACAAATGTCATCTGTAGCGTAGGATTAAGTTGAGACGAAAAGCCGGTCTTTAGGCTTTTCGTCTTTTAAAAATAGCAAAAATCGATTTTCGACTTATTTCCGAGAAAATATAGACAACTTGGAACAAAAATTTGGGTTTCAGAGCAAAAGTACCGAAAATTGTGGGTACACATATGGATCATCTTCGCATTTTATAGGCTTTAAATTTTTAATCTAGGACATTAAATACCCCCATTAGGAGCTGAAGATTTGAAATGAGGAGTACAGCAATGAAAAGATATAAACCTATACAACCCAACCTCGAACATAAACGGTTAATAGATAAAAAAAAGCATTTGTGCCAAAATTCAACTCATATAAAAATTAATGAAGCTGAATCTTACACTTATAAAGACGTAATCCCTAAAATTTTGCTTGGATATGACACGAATTGTTTTTACGGTCTGAATACCGCTGCGGAAGATCATCAAATCGATTCAACCATGTAATAATACTACTAAGTTTGCCTTCCGTTTAAATAACGTTTGAACGTTTAAATAACTATTCAGTTTTAAAAATATATTTATCGCCACAAGAATAAACCAAAGAGCAATGAATTGTAGCACTTGAGAATAAAGTACTCAACCCAGCAGCAACATAAGCAAAGCGAAACTTGTATCTCCGTGCAGCTTTCTTTTCGACTATTCGACATCAAAATCGATTATTCGACTTTTTCATCATTGAAAGTCGACTTCCACTTTTCGACTTTTTTACACATAAAGTCGACTAATTGATTAGTCGAAAGCCGACATTGGGATCACTACTGTATCGCAAAATCGTCCAAGGCACTCGACCCCGACTAAGTCTCTACACTGAAGCTGACCAAGGTCCTCAATCTGTTTTATTAATACATTTATTCTTCCTATGCCTATAAATTTTCTCGCTAGTAGCCAAAACACTTAAGGCAATACTTCTCTAGAATAAAATTGAAGAGTTTCCAATTGCTGAGCAGCATATATGGTAGCTGTCACGAAATGTTAACAAGTTCTCACTGGTATGTCTGTCAAGCTAGAAATGACAGCTACATGATCTTTGTGTTATCGACAGCTCATTATATTGTTTACAAGCCGCCAAAAGCATTTGTTCTAAAAATATTTAAAATCGCAATGGCTTTTGTTGGTCATTTCAAACAACTCAAAGTGAACAAAACGTGTTTGTATTGCATCATAAATCGTTACAATGATGCTGGTAGCGTTGCCAAACGCCAAAAAATAATCGGCGGTCAAAAAAAAATAATCGGCGGTTCGACTAGTAAAGGCTGGAATTCTTCGAAAACCACGCCGCGCCGTAGTGGCAATCAAATGGCTGGCATAGGTTAGGTAAGGCATAGTTTGAGTGGCAGTCTGCCATAAAACTCACTTAGAAGAAAAAAAGAAGACTTGAAAAAACCCACTAACTTGTGAATGTTCACATCCGGAATTCCTTCTGACCGCCAGTATGGGACACACACACAGCAGTTGTTCTGTAATCTCTTCTTCTTCAACGTCCTCATAGCTTCTGCAGAAGTTGTTACTGTCAGCATGTATTCCGATCAGACAGTAACCTGTACGGACACAGTGATTGAGACGTCTATTCTAGCCAGCGACAGCAAAGCAGTAGACTTCTCAAGTCTAGACCAGGCCACATAATTTTGGGGTGTTCACAACCGGCACTTAGCGACTATCTGTCATTCATTGCCTTTCTGACCTGATCCTGAAAACTCAGCTTAAAAATTACAGTTCCTCTAGAATGTGTGAAGTAGTTCCTAGTCTTGCAATCTCGTCTGCTGTACAATATCCTGGGAACAGTTGACTCAGAACAGGTAAAATTTTAACTCTTCAGCCATCTTGTTGAGAGGTCTGCGACAGTCGATGGCGGCTCTTTAATTCAGAAATATGAGATTTAATCGATGTCTGGCTGTCTAAAAAGATATTTCTGCCAATCAGCATTATGACATACAGAATTTTTTTCAGGGACGCTACAAAAGTAGACCAATAGAGACAGCAATCAGGCTCATTTCCGGCTAAATGGCTTCGTCAATAAGCAAAATATGTGTTAATAGTCAGACAGCAATCCACACGTACTCCATGAGTCATCATTGCATCCCGAAAAAATTAATGTTTAATGAGGTTTATGGGCCGACGCCGTCGTTGGGCCGTTCTTCTTCCGTGATGGTCAAGATCGACACGTTACTGTGAATGGGATTCGCTACCGTTCAATTGTAACATAATATTTTTGCCCCAATCGGATGATACGGACTTGGAGGACATGTGGTTCCAACAGGACGGCGCCACAAGCCACACAGCGAATGGTACAACCAATTTATTGGAAACCCAGTTTAGAGAATGTGCTATCTCACGAAATAGTCCAGTCGATAGACCGACTCAGTCGTGCGATTTGACACCGTTATTCAATTTCCTGTGAGGCTACGTCAAATCTATGGTCTATGCCAACAAGCCATCGACGATTGACGAACTTCGTACGAATATCGAATGTGAAATTACAGCAGTATCGGCTGATTTATGCATAAAAATCCTCGAATACTTCTGCGAGCATATGACATCGAACGTACTTTCGAACAAATAAAGAATTTCATTGATATCCCCAACCGTTTTTTATTTATAAAAAAAAACTTTTGCAGCGCTCTTATTGAAAAACTCAATATCTTAGATATTCCACGACTTCTTTCATTGATAGAATTTCCTAGTTCCTAGTTCTTCAGATAATACACCAAAGCACACCTGGTCGTCTGGTTTGGAAACATCCATATTGAAGTTTATGCAACTTCTATGATGGACAAACAAGCCATCCTTTGGATTCGTTTGAGTATTGAACAGTAGGTGGACTTTTGTAGTGCAGTCCACCATACCACAGCACGTACTGAAATAGAGTTGGCCTTTGAAAACTGTTTGATTTGAAGTTCAATTTCAGTAGCCACTTTGGGCAACTTGTATCTCCTGCTGAAAAGAACAACTTTTCTGTCGTACGTATGCCTTTCTGAGGCATATCTCTAAGAGCGCTGAGAGACTTTCCTCTTACCGCAATAGCCAATAACTTCTACACCCTTTTCTTCTAGAGATAATAATATATTGTTAACGACAATGTTCCAAAATAGAGGAACATCTGCTGAGCCATCTTTTTAGATCTACAGATCCCAAGCCTGCCGTAAATCTTTTAGTAAGTAAGTTATTAATAAACTTCCTTACGGTAGAGTTGATGCCTAGAGACTTCAACTCCTTCATGATTGACGTCGGTTTAAGATTTTATTGAAAGCACCTTCAATGCCAAAAAATGCTACCAATGCATGTTCCTTGGCAACGAGAGAACCCTCTATGTAAGCGACAAGGTCGTGGAGGGCTTTTTTCCGTGGATTTGCCCTTACTACAGGCATGCTGTTGCCGGGACAGGCGACCTCCAAAGATTTTTGCTCTAAAATATGTTTCTATCTAACTTTCTAGATTTTTCAGCATAAAAGATGACAGACAGATAGAACGAAAATCTTTCGCCTTCGTGTGGCAAGGTTTTTCTGTTTGTGGAATGAAAATGACCTTTGTGTCCCTCCATCCCACAGATACATACGTCATGCTGATACAAGCAGAGTATATCTTCCTAAGCCAAGGAGCCGCTCGCTTGCACACAGCTCATAATTCAACCGTGATACATCTTTAAAGCCTGGCGACTTAAAGGACTCGAAACTTTTTATCGCCCAAAGGATATTCGGCTCAATAACCTCAGACGAATGAATACAAGTGACAAACTCTAATTGAGCCACATTGCAGTGGAAAAAAAACTACTAAAAAATATGCCGTGTGAGAACGGGTAGAGATATCTCTTTTAAATGGTTAGAGCGGAGGTGTTAACGAGATTGTGTGCAAAATTTAAAAGGTCCTAGGTTATCTGGGCGCCTTTCGCCAGGTCCCTTAAGTTGGCCATGTCGGTATTTCGGAAAATTGTATGGGCTGCCAAACCTTCATTGTGGTCCTAGATTGTCCGGGCGCATTTTGCCAGGCCCTTAAAGTTGGTCACCTCGGTATTTCGAATAATTGTTCGGGCTGCCAAATCTTCAATTCTGGTCTGATTTTCACATTCTCTTTTTTCCTGTATAGTGCTCGAAAATACCTACAAGAATTCGAAGAAACGAATAGAGATATTTTAGTACTTCTTTTTGGATGCTGCAAATTAAAGTGTCCTTAAAAACTTTAAACAAATTCTGCCCGTTTTTTTTTTAAATATCCCCAAAATACCACTTTCAAGAAAAAATGGTTTCAAAATCGGTGATCTGGGCTTTAGAAATATTGAACTCGAGGGGGTTTTCCAGTTTTTTAATTAAAAATTGTTTATTTTGGAGTACATATGTATAGCACCCGTTTAAGTTGACATATCATGTTCAAATTTTACTTAAAACGCATCTTCAACATGTTCTCTTCACCAACAAAAAAAATATTAAGGTATTAATGCAAGTTTTTTCAAATAGAGACTTATCAATAAAAATCCTTTTTTTGACCAAAAAATGCAAAAAATTCACATTTTCACATTTTTTGACTTCAAATCTGTATAACTATTAACTGAATAATCAGATGTAGGCACTTGTCGCGGCAGTCGTTGTAAATTGTGTCACATATCCAAATTTTATACATAAACAAGTAAAAGCGTGCTAAGTTCGGCCGGGCCGAATCTTATATACCCTCCACCATGGAGCGCATTTGTCAGTTCTTTTCCCGGCATCTCTTCTTAGGCAAAAAATGATATAAGAAAAGAAAGAAAGAAAAATCTGCTATTAGAGCGATATCAAGATATGATCCGGTTTAGACCACAATTAAATTATATGTTGGAGACCTGTGTAAAATGTCAGCCAATTCGAATAAGAATTGCGCCCTTTGGGGGCTCAAAAAGTAAAATAGAGAGATCGATTTATATGGGAGCTGTATCGGGCTATAGACCGATTCAGACCATAATAAACACGTATGTTGATGGTCATGAGAGGATCCGTCGTACAAAATTTCAGGCAAATCGGATAAGAATTGCGCTCTCTAGAGGCCCAAGAAGTCAAGACCCAAGATCGGTTTATATGACAGCTATATAAGGTTATGGACCGATTTGAACCATACTTGGCGCAGTTGTTGGATATCATAACAAAACACGTCGTGCAAAATTCCATTCCAATCGGATAGGAATTGCGCACTCTAGAGGCTCAAGAAGTCAAGACCCCAAATCGGTTTATATGGCAGCTATATCAGGTTATGGACCGATTTGAACCATACTTGGCACAATTGTTGGATATAAGAACGAAACACGTCGTGCAAAATTTCATTCCAATCGGATAAGAATTGCGCACTCTAGAGGCTCAGGAAGTCAAGACCCAAGATCGGTTTATATGGCAGCTATATCAGGTTATGGACCGATTTGAACCATACTTGGCACAGTTGTTGGATATCATAACAAAACACGTCGTCCAAAATTGCATCCCAATCGGATAAGAATTGCGCACTCTAGAGGCTCAAGAAGTCAAGACCCAAGATCGGTGTATATGGCAGCTATATCAAAACATGGACCGATATGGCCCATTTACAATACCAACAGACCTACACTAATAAGAAGTATTTGTGCAAAATTTCAAGCGGCTAGCTTTAATCCTTCGGAAGTTAGCGTGCTTTCGACAGACAGACGGACGGACGGACGGACAGACAGACGAACAGACAAGACATAAAATTTCACGACGATCAAAAATATATATACTTTATAGGGTCTCAGGCGAATATTTCGAGTAGTTACAATCAGAATGACGAAATTAGTATACCCCCCATCTTATGGTGGAGGGTATAAAAACAATTTGTGTTTGTTTGTAGGTTTGTTTGTTTGTTTGTATGTTTGTGTGTTCCCTATACACTCATAAACGGCTGAACCGATTTTCTTGAAATTTTCACAGATGGTGCATAATGACCCCATGGTGAAAATAGGGTACTACATTTTTTGATATCTGAAGGGGGGCGGACCCTCCCCCTTACCCTAATTTTCAGAAACGCCAGATCTCGGAGATGGGTGGTGTGATTTAAGCGAAATTTTGTGTGCTCTCATATAGTACCCTATAAATAAAAATTTGGTATCTAAATTTCGGATGGGGTACCTAGGGGGGCTGCCCCACTCTAAAACCTACCAAACATATATTTGGACCAATCATGACAATATGGAACTCAAATAAAAGTTATTTAGGATAAGAAAACGTATCTGATATGATAGAATACGAATCTAATATCGAAATGTGGGAACACGTTTCTGGGGGTCCACCCCTTTCCCAAAGCACCCCCCAAACAGGACGTATTTACTGACCATGGGAATATGGGGCCTAAATAAAAGATATTTGGGTGTCGAATGCGAATCTAATATCCAAATATTGGACCAAGTGTTTGGGTGCCTTCTCTACCAGAAAACATTCCCAAAAGGGACAAATTTACCCCCATAGCAATATGGGGCTCAAATGAAAGGCCTTTGGGAGTAAAGCACGAATCTGACATCAATATTCGGGAAAAATGTCTATGGGGCCATCCCACCCCCCACAACACCACCCAAATAAGGAAGTATTTGCTGACTATTGCAATATGAGGCTCAAATAAGAGGGGTTTTAGAGCAGAACACGAATCCGATATATATTTTCAAGGCCGACTCACTGAGTGGCCGCCTATCCCCCAAAACACCCCCAAGCCGGTCATGTTTGCCGACTATGGAAATATGGGGCTCGAATTAAAGGTATTTGGGAGTAGACCACATATCTGATATCAACATTAGGGACCAACTGTCTAGGGGACGTCCCACCACCATAACAACCCCCAAAAAGGACGTATTTGCTCACCAAGATTTGGGTTTAAAAGAGAGTGGAACTAAATATTCATAGTTTTTAGGGCCAATACCCCAAACCGGACATATTTGCTGATTGTTGCAATAAGGAGTTTAAATGAGATTAGAAAACGAATTTGATATCGAATTTGAGGCCAATGGCAATATGGGGTTCATATAAATGATGCATAGATATATGAGAATAGAGCACGTTGCTGACATATTTTCAGGGCTTAGAGTTTAGGGGACCACCCCACTCCCCAAAACACCACTAAATCGGGCATATTTACCGACCATGACAATGTATGGCTTAAATGAAAGATTTAGGGGGTAGAGCAAGAATCGATACCCATTTTCGGAACCAATTTTCTGGGGGTCTACCCCTTTCCCAAAATACCCCACAAAGAGCAATTTTTTAGTGACCATCGCAATATGGGGCTCAAATAAAGGTATTTGGGAGTGGAATACGAATTTGATATCCAAATGTAGGACCATGTATTTAGGGCATCACCCCCTTCCCAAAACATATGTGGCTCAAATGAAAGGTATTTGAGATGAGAAAACGAATTTGATAACCTATTTTGGGGCCAAGTGTTGGGGGGACGCCTCATCCTGTAAACTCTTCTTAAGCCAATGGGAATATGGGGTTTAAATAAAAGGTATTTGAAAGAAGAGCACGATGCTGATATTTTTTCAGGCCTAAGTATCTGGGGGATAATCTTTCCCCCGCAAACACCACTAAATCAGACATCATGAGAATATCGGGCTGAAATAAAGTATTTTAAGAATGGAGTACACCTTACATTCAAACTTAAATTCGTAGACCAATAAAGATCATGTGGGGTTCAGATAAAGGCACTTATATTGTTAAACTGTTAGTCAAGCGATATACTATTTTCGTAGCATGGTATTTCACTAAAAGTTCTTTAATTGTCGAAAATAAATATTCCAAGGAAACTTTTGTCTCATATAAAGTAAAAGAAGGCGCAGCGGAGCGGGCCCGGGTCAGCTAGTCATACTTAAAAATGAAAATCGAACCACAAATGCCTTCGTAAATTGCAAAATACAAAATAGATCTCGGTCAAAATTACACAAAAAATATTAAAATCCAATATCTCCGAAACCAGTGGAGATATTGTAGCCCTCAAGCGATTTTTTTTTTGTAGGGATTTTCGAGCACTATCCAGTCAATTTTTTGAAAATCAGTAAAAATTTTGAAAATTGAAATACCGAGGTGACCAATTATGGGGGCCCGCCAAAAGGCACCCGGACAACGTAGGGCTTTGACATTTTACACACACCTCAGCTCTCAAAATTCAAAGAGATATCTCTACCCGTTCTCACACGGCATATTGTTTATTAGTTTTTTTCGATTTTCGCCCACTGTGCATTGTACGTTGGAGTTTTCCGGAAAATGTGTATCAACGAGTAATTCTAGTGTTTCCTCACTAGACATTGTCCATACATTGTCTGACTTCTTAATATATCCCACCGTAATAGATTTCGAGGATTGGATCTTCCTTAGCTTAGAGGCCTCAGATGTATCCTCCACGGAGCTGCAGAATTCAACCTAGGAATTGTTCTGAGTCTTTCTCAGCTCGCCCTTGTATTTTCTTAGATCAGCATTATAGACGTCGTAATTGTGTGGTGCCCTTAACGTATTTAAAATGTTTTAATTATAGTTCAAGAGTGTATAATGTATAGTTTTTGATAGACATAATATTATAATATGCAAAGTATCTTATGATGCAACGTGGGATAGAATCGAAAAGAACTATTGGAAAATCTGTCGTTTGAAACTTTAAAACCCTTAGTGGTCCAGGCACTCTTGGCAAGCCCTTAAAGTTGGTAACCTTAACATTTCGAAAATTTCGGCCTGCCAAATCCTCATAATCTTCAAAAAGCCTTAAAAAATCCGCGGAGGTCTATAAATAACACTTCTGGTTTCATGGATTTTCGAATGTTAAAAGGATATATCTCCACCCGGTCTCGAGCGGCAAATTTTTAAAATTTTTTTCTCAACTCATTCCTAGAGTGTGATGTAGGCTTTACACCACTTGTCTTAAATTTATGGTGGATTTCAATGGGGTCCGCCAACCTACATTTCAAGTCATTGCTTGGAATACTTGATGTACACCACCCATTGCAGAAGGCATATAAAGTTCCACCCTCCCCAATTCTACGCCTGTATACCAGTATTTGTTTGTATTTTATTCTATTTAATGTAAGGAAATCTGAAATGCCAAAATTCAAATTCACAATTTTGCAATCACCTCTCTGAACGCCATTTGTCAAACCTAATGAGTAATCTCCAAGTTTAAGAATTCAAATGTGGTCATTAAGTGTGACTTATTTGATTTGTATTCGATTGAACAAAAAATTCAATTCCGAGAAACGCGCTACACGCATGCCCCCCAAACACACCGATGTGAATTCGAATAAACACTCACGGATTAAAATGGCTAAGGGGTTTGGTTGGCCCCCCGAAACAAATTCCATTCATACTTAAGCTATGAAATAATTTTAAACACATTTTAAGAGTCGACTTTAATGAGCCATTGGTTGGCTTAAAGAGTTAGAGGGCACATTTAACATAGGAGCCGGTTTAAAAGTCGTTTTAGATGCGAATTTATTGTCGTCATTTGCACTTTTGTTTTTGTTTTCGTTTTCGTTTTTTATTTTGCTTTGTTTTGTTATATGAGTTTTTCTATGATTTTTATAAAAAGCGCGAAAAATTGTTTTCATTATTTTTTTATTATATTTGCTCGTTTTTGTTTTTTTTTTTTTTATTGTGAGCACAGAAAACTTGCATATAATGGTTTGAGCAATTTGTTATCATCATCAACCACCTTTATTTTTTGTAAATTGTTTTTCTTTGCAAAACGATAATTAAAAGGTGGACATGTGTTAAACTGTGGACTTATTCAAAGAAATGATTTCATAGCTTTAACAAGTTATTTATACGCTTTAATTTGCTAAGCAAACAATTTTATATAGTTTGTCGTTTTTATTTCAAAATGCAGTAGTGGAGATTGAAAATTCGGCTTGGTGTGTAAACTTTGTCATTCATAGCAACAAAATCAACGGCAATTGGCAGGTGAAAATGTTCTCCAACTTACCTTTTATTGGCGCGCTGTTCTACCTGTCGTGGTGGTTATCAATATGAACAAGTAAAAGCGTGCTAAGTTCGGCCGGGCCGAATCTTATATACCCTCCACCATGGAGCGCATTTGTCAGTTCTTTTCCCGGCATCTCTTCTTAGGCAAAAAATGATATAAGAAAAAAAAGAAAGAAAAATCTGCTATTAGAGCGATATCAAGATATGATCCGGTTTAGACCACAATTAAATTATATGTTGGAGACCTGTGTAAAATGTCAGCCAATTCGAATAAGAATTGCGCCCTTTGGGGGCTCAAAAAGTAAAATCGAGAGATCGATTTATATGGGAGCTGTATCGGGCTATAGACCAATTCAGACCATAATAAACACGTATGTTGATGGTCATGAGAGGATCCGTCGTACAAAATTTCAGGCAAATCGGATAAGAATTGCGCTCTCTAGAGGCCCAAGAAGTCAAGACCCAAGCTCGGTTTATATAGCAGCTACATCAGGTTATGGACCGATTTGACCCATACTTGTTGGATATCATAACAAAACACGTGTTGCAAAATTTCATTGTAATCGGATAAGAATTGCGCACTCTAGAGCCTCAAGAAGTCAAGACCCAAGATCGGTTTATATGACAGCTATACCAGGTAATGGCCCGAATTGAACCATACTTAGCACAATTGTTAGAAGTGATACTAAAACACTATGTGCAAAATTTGCGTCTAGTCGGATGAGAATTGCGCCCTCTAGAGGCTCAAGAAGTCAAGACCCAATATCGGTTTATATGGCAGCTATATCAGGTTATAGACCGATTTGAACCACACATGGCACAGTTATTGGATATCGTAACAAAACACGTCGTGCAAAATTTCATTCAAATCGGATAAGAAGTGCGCACTCTAGAGGCTCAAGAAGTCAAGACCCCATATCGGTTTATATGGCAGGTATATCAGGTTATGGACCGATGTGAACAATACTTGGCACAGTTGTTAAATGTCATAACGAAACACTTCGTACAAAATTTCATTCCAATCGGATAGGAATTGCGCACTCTAGAGGCTCAAGAAGTCAAGACCCAAGATCGGTTTATAAGGCAGCTATATCAGGTTATGGACCGATTTGAACCATACTTGGCACAGTTGTTGGATATCATAACAAAACACGTCCTGCAAAATTTCATTCCAATCGGATAGGAATTCCGCACTCTAGATGCTCAAGAAGTCAAGACCCAAGATCGGTTTATATGGCAGCTATATCAGGTTATGGACCGATTTGAACCATACTTGGCACAGTTGTTGGATATCATAACAAAACACGTCGTGCAAAATTTCATCCCAATCGGATAAGAATTGCGCACTCTAGAGGCTCAAGAAGTCAAGACCCAAGATCGGTTTATATGGCAGCTATATCAAAACATGGACCGATATGGCCCATTTACAATACCAACCGACCTACACTAATAAGAAGTATTTGTGCAAAATTTCAAGCGGCTAGCTTTACTCCTTCGAAAGTTAGCGTGCTTTCGACAGACAGACGGACGGACAGACGGACAGACGAACGGACATGGCTAGATCGACATAAAATTTCACGACGATCAAAAATATATATACTTTATAGGGTCTCAGACGAATATTTCGAGTAGTTACAATCAGAATGACGAAATTAGTATACCCCCCATCTTATGGTGGAGGGTATAAAAAGCTCATTGACAACAAGTCACAATTGAACATCAGACAATGTACTCTTGGACATAAGGTGCAGTGGTGGTCGCCTGCTTAGGTTAGGTTGGGTTTAAGTGGCAGTTTACCATCAGACTCACTTAGACGTTTTCGTCCATTGTCATAACACAGGAACAGGAGAAGGATGATGCCTTCTAGTTTCTACCAGATCACTTTACAAGGACCAACAACTTGCAAAGGTTCACATCCGCTAATTCAGACAAGTTCTCCAAGAAATGAGAACCTAAAGTGGAACTCCATTTGACTGCCAGAGCGGAACAAACACATAGCAGGTGTTCTATAGTCTCTTCTTCATCGACGTCCTCACAGCTTCTGCAAAAGTCGTTACTTGCAACCTTCAGTACGTCAGCATGTTTTCCGATCAGACAGTGATCTGTAATGGCGAACACAATGACTGAGACATCTATTCTAGCCAGCGACAGCAAAGCGGTAGACCTCTTCTAGGTTAGGCCACATAATTTTAGAGTGTTCACAATCTCCTATGTGACCATCTGTCAGTCGCTGCACTTCGAGTCTGATAATGAGGACTTACTTGTCGCTAGATGCATACCCCCAGATTGCAGTTCCCCTGAATTATGTTAGGTAGTTCCTAGTCTCGCAAGTTCGTCCGCTCTGCAATTCCCTGGGATATTTCTGTAGCCCGGCACCCAAAACAGGTGAATTTTAAACTGTTCAATGTATTGTATAAATGTATGTAAAATGTAAATGTATAAAAAAATGTATTTTCATTGATTAGTTTTTATTGAAAAAACTTGCTTCAATATCTAATTTTTTCTTTTTGTTGGTGAAGAGAACATAGTAAAGATGCTTTTTAAGGGAAATTTGAACAAGATATGTCAACTTAAATGGGTGCTATATGTACTTCAAAATAGACAATTTTTTATTAAAAAATTGGAAAAACCCCTCGAGCTCAAAACTTTCAAACCTCAGATCTGCCAATTGGTGCATGTTTTTTTCTCCATATGTACCCTAAACCTATGCAACAAATTTTTTACACCTAACAATATTTATAGCCTGCACATCAAATTTACTAAAAATGCTAATTTTGAAACCATCTTCGCTTAACCAAGAAATGAACTTCAACGGATCGTCAGAACTCCGGAAAATATCGGAAGAGTGAGACTATCAGTAGTGCGTTCTCCACGGCATTCGGCTTGTAAACAGCTGCTATGCGAATTTCTGACACCATTGTTCAACGAATTCTCCATTAAGACCTTAAATTTCATCCTACACGGGCCATATTTGGATATAACTGCCATCTCCCGATATTGTATAATGAGAGCCTATAAAAAGAGCATTTTTCATCCTATTTCGATGAAATTTGCCACAGCGAGTTCCGGTACCCCTCTAAACCACATAGGTTTCGATCTGGACGATATTCAACAAACAGGTGTAGAGGTCTATCAAAACTCAAATGCAAATTTTGCCCATTAACATTCCACTATGGAACAGAGGCAAACTTCTCACATATCAATGAGTGCAGTCCGATTCAAGTTTTTTAAGCTCAATGATAAGGGGACTCCTTTTTATGGGCAATTCCGAACGGCGTGCCGCAATGTAACACCTCTTTGGAGAGAAGTTTTACATGGCATAGTACCTCACAAATGTTGCCAGCATTAGGAGGGGAAAACCACCGCTGAACATTTTTTTCTGATGGACTCGCCAGGATTCGAACCCAGACGTTCAGCGTCATAGGCGGACATGCTTACCTCCGCGCTACGGTTGCCTGCACTCACTGTATCAAATTTCATCAAAATGCTCCTTTTATCGGCGCAATACTCTATATCGGAAGATCGGTCTATATAGCAGCTATTTATATCCAAATATGGTCCGATCTGGAGGATATTCAACAAAAAGGTTTCGAGGTTTACCGGAAATTCATCGAAATAGAATGAAAAATGCTCCTTTTATATATAGTCTCATTACACAATATCGGGAGATCGGTATATATGGTAGCTATATCCAAACATGGTCCGATCTGTACCACATTTGACAGGAATGGGTAGGGTCTTCCAGAACACATTGTGCCAAATTTAATCAAATTTGGGTAATAAATGGATCTCTAATGTCCTCTATGCCCCATATCGGGAGTTCGGGTGGTCGTTCTAAGGGCAGCTTTATCCAAATATAGTCCGATCAAAAGCGCACATCACAGAAATGCATAGGGGTCTCCCAGAACTCACTGTAACAAATTTCATCGAAATCAGATGAAAAATAACAAATTTATTGCCTCACGACTTTGAGTCTAGAGATCGCTCTATATAGCGGCTATATAAAACTAAAATCCGACTTTATGAGATCAGAAATGCTTTAAAAATGTTTTGAAAATGGTTTTTGTACCCAAGATACCTGCAAAATTATAAATACTCAAAAAAAATTATTTATTGGGTATTTACCCAATAAATACCCAAGCCAAATCTTAATCTGAATGAACAATAGCGTTCGTCCTTGGACTAAACAGAAAATTTGTGCAAAATTTCACAAGCCGTCCTAAGCGCCGTCCAACAGACCACAACAACATATAGCATTATAGGTCTGACAACTGCAGTATATACCCAATGCATGACGCGCGGTCTAAACCCCCAACTTTTGCCAATGGCTCTTTTGCAGGTGTGTAGGCCAAATCTTGGATTTGGAGTTCAATTTCCTATCCAGCTAAGGTATTTTGCCCTTTCTGTAAATGGAACATTCTTTTCTCCCAAGGAGACAGGTTCCACTGTAGGCAAATTGTGTCTCCTGCTGAAAAGAACTACTTATGTACTTGACGGATTACGCCTAGACCAATTTCGGTAGCCCACTTCGCTGTCAAACACAACAGATGGCAACGGCATACTCCACTCGACTCGACCCAACGGCGTAGTGGCAATCCATTGCCCACTCCATGGAAAATGCCGCGAAATCCGTACTTGGATACAGGAAGCCTCCCCCAACAAAACCCATGGTACGACCACGAGTGTCGAGACGTTACTAAAGCCAAGAATGCGGCATAAGAGCAACTCTGCAATTAGTAGCTACGCGCCAGATGAAGAAGAGGTATCGGAAGAAAAGAAGCGAGGAGAAACGACTATTCCGCAGAAAGAAAAAGGAAATGGAAAGGCGTGAGTGTAAGCGAATTTAGATGTACAGGAGTCAAAATGAAATACGAAAATTCTACCAAACAATAAACCGATGGCTTTGATGCAGGCACATCCTCCTGCAGAGACAAAAAAAGAAATTTGGTAACTGACACAGATAGTGAGCTGGGGATATGGAAAGAACATTTTACCCGACTGCTAGTGTCCGACGATGGTGGCGGGGATGATACCGTAGAACCAATTCCTGATGACGGTATAAAATGTTTACCTCCAAGTCAGAATGAGGTCCAAGTAGCTGTGACCCGACTGAAGAATAAGAGGGCAGTAGGAGCCGACGATTTAGCCGCTAAACTATTTAAGACCGGAGGCGACATGCTGACAAGGCGTATGCATCAGCTTGTCTGCGCGATCTGGCTCGAAGAACGCATACGCTATAATTGTATTCTCAGCATACTATGTGCTGTACACAAGAAAGGAGACAAGACGGAATGTGCCAACTACAAAAGAATAAGTCTCCTCCCCATCGCACACGAGATACTCTCGAGAGTACTGTGTAAAAGATTAAAACCTAAAATCAATGATATAATTGGGCTATAACAATGCGGCTTTAGACGTGGTAAATCCGCCATAGACCAGATATTCACCCTGCCCCAAATACTGGAAAAGGAGTTGTGCAAATTTAATAAGACTCTGCAGGATGACACTTGGTGAAACAAGTTCCTCTGTAAGAATAGGAAAGAATTTCTCCGAACCATTCAATACAAAACGAGGTTTCAGACAAGAAGACAGCTTATCGTGTGATCTCTTTAATAAGCTGCTGGAGAATATTATACGAGATGCAGATGTGAATAGATATGGCACACACATGCTACTCGCCTATGCCGATGACATCGATATCATAGGTCGGTCCCCGGAAGTAGTAACTGTAGCCTTTGAAAGAATCGAAAGAGAATCATGGAAATAAGACGAAATAGATGATATCAACTACCAAAACGCCATGTACAGCCGATAAGATAAAGAAAATGGAGAAGGTTGGGAACCACAACTTTGAGATTATCAGCAACTCTTTCTATCTCGACACCGCCGTTACCGAACCGAACGACACCATTTTTGAAATAAAGCTAAGAATACTACCGGCAAAAAGATGCTACTTTGAATTTGGAAACAAGGCCACCTCTTGACAGACAAAGATCACACAGTGCTTGGAGTTTTTGAGTGAAAGATTCTTCTTAAAATATGGACCAGTTTGCGTTAATGGAGAATATATACGCCGTATGAACCACGAGCTGCTTGACGACGATAGCATAGTTACACGTTTCAAAATACAACGACTGCGTTGGCTAGGTCATGTTGTCAGAATGGATGAAACAGCACCAGCAAAGAAGTCTTTTGAAGGCAATCACGGTGGTACACGCAAACTGGGGCGAACAAAAGCCCGATGGAAAGACCAAGTGGTGGGAGACACTTGGTAACTTGGTGTTAGAGATTTTAGAATAAGTGCAGAAGATCGAGGCGCTTGGAACGCTATTCTACGTTCGGCTAGTGAAACGAATGTTCTGTCATAGCCAACTATTGTTAAGTAAGGTTCTTTCGGACATGGGAACATAACTCTTTACGCATTTTGCTACATGTTCTGTTAAAATGATTGCAACTCTTTTTTTTGGGGAGATTCCCCGTTGATTTCCAGAGTGATAAACTGTTACATTTGCGGACCTAAATTCCCCACCATCGGCTAACCATCCTGTTGTCACTTGAGAAACCTGCCAGCATTAATCATTGTTCTATGCCTTACATATTTTAAAATATGAATTGTTTAAAACGAGCGGAAAAGAATGCAAAAAAATGTACTAACCAATAATAACAAACGGAAACGCTTAAATTAATGCAGTTGCCTTTATACTGCTTGGGAAAAGTTTAAAAATAGTTTCAATGCCTTTATTAGATCATTAACAAGCCATATATGTATGCTCTCTTTCGGCCACGTTTGTCTTTGATTTTTTGGTGGCGGCCCAAATTTCTATGAACCACCTACCACTTTGCAGGAAAAATAATGCTTATCTCTAGAATTCCAATGCTAACAATGAGTCTTTATGTATAGCAGCAGTTAACCATGTTCAAAAAGAGCATTAAGTTGGTTTGTGGCTCGCATGGGGTTTTGTGCCATTTTGCCTGGCCCATGCTAGCTTCGACTGTTGTAACCAATTTATTTATGTGCCAGACCAACTCTTTCCATTGGCAGTCCCGAAATAGTTTCAATTTCAGTTGCGTTTTTTCTCGCGTTTATTGTGCGAGACAACATAAATTACAAATGAAATGGAAATTGAAGAAATTGTTTATCGCTGTACTCTTATCTTGGCTAGCAGGTAAGCAAGCAAGCAAACAAACAGCAAGTCCATGGAATGGACGCTCTAACAACATCGCAAAGAGTAAGAATGAGGTATGGGGAAGCCAGTGCACCACAAATCAAAACTTAGAGCCGCGTAGTAAATAAGCAGTTGCACGTAACATATTAGATGGTTGGCGCATTTCTAGCACCAGTAATGCCAAGGCCCCAACCCATGAACAATGATAATGGTGGCAAAGAGCACAAGTTGTTCGGTCAACAAACAATGGGAAGGCAATAAAAATTTAGTCTACTTTAAGAACGTATAGAATAATTTCTTAAATGTTATTAGATATTTAAGAAAAATGAACACGAATGTGGTATTATTTGGCGGGCAACTATAACGTTTGTTTAAAAAATTTCATCGAATCTTGAATTTTAAAGAAAATTTCATTAAATTTCTTTCTAAAGTTTGATTTTTTCGGAGCTATAGGAAAGTTAAAAAAAAGACAAAAAATTCAGAAAAATGCATGAAATCATTATTTGAATTGGTGGTACGGTCCTTGTTTAATGTTTGAAGATTATTTCATGCAAATGTTGACCGTGACTGCGCCTCAAATGGTCCATCCACAATTTTGAAACATTCTTTCCAACATTTCGGTCGGCATCTTACGAATAAATTGTTCAATGTTGTTTTCCAATCCATCAAACGCAGCGGACTTGTTTGTAAAGACATTAGCTTTAACATAGCCCCACAAAAAATAGTCTAAGGCGTTAAATCGCACGATCTAGGCGGCTAATTGACCGGTCCCGAACGTGAAATAACATGTTCACCGAACTCGCTTCTCAATAAGTCCATTGTTACACGTGCTGTGTGGCATGTGGCACCGTCTTGTTGAAACCACATGTCAGGCAAATCAAGCTTTTGCATTTTGGGCAAAAAAAAAGTTGCATACCATCTCACGGTAGCGCTCACCATTTACAGCTACGTTGCAATTCGCATCATCTTTGAAGAAGTACGGTCCAATGATGCCACCAGCCCATAAGCCACACCAAACTGTGACTTTTTCTGGATGCATTGATAGCTCTTGCAATGCCTTTGGCTGATATTCACTCCAAAATCGACAATTCTGTTTTTTGAACCGAAACTGAGCTTCGTCGCTTAGTGAAAGAAGCACGCGATGAACTTTCTTAACAGAACACGCATTTTGATAATAAAATTCAATAATTTGCAAGCGCCTTTTATTTCATGGATAAATTATAGACTAAACTGAAGATTTTTGACAGTGATACAAAACACGAAACGTGCGTGAGCTGTTTAAACCAGTGTTGCCAAAAAGTGAATAGCTAAAAATTCACCCTTTATTTGTAAAAATCTACAGAAAAAAATTCCGGTTTGTATTTCTTATGGCAAAGTTATCTTCAAATGCTATCAAAGAATCTTTTAATACCGACCACCATAGGATGGGGGTTTACAAATCTAATCATTCCGTTTGTAACACCTAGAAATATTGATCTGCGACCCTATAAAGTATATATATTCTGGATTGTGTCGACATTCTGAGTCAATCTAGCCATGTCCGTCTGTCGAGTCCCGATAGCGGTTGAACGTGTAAAGCTATTGATGTAGGTCGTTGGGGATTGCAAACGGGCCATGTCGGTTTAGATTTGGATATAGCTCCCATATAAACCGATCTCCTGATTTGACTTCTTGAGCGCCTGGAAGCCACAACTTTTGTCCAATTAGGCTAAAATTTTGCACATAGTGTTCTGTTATGACTTCCAATAACTGTGCTAAGTACAGTCCAAATTGGTCAAGAACATCATATAGCTTCCATATAAACCGATCCCCTGATTTGACTTCTTCAGCCCTTGCAGTCGCAATTTTTGTCCGATTTGGCTGAAATCTTGCATGTTATGTTCTGTTATGACTTTCACCAACTGAGCCAAGTACGATCCAAATCGGTCTTTAAGCTAATATAGGTCTCATCAGGGACGTAGCCAGGGATGGCCTCGGGCCCAAATATAGGTAATTTATATTGACGTAGCATTCTTTTTTTTAATTTTTTGAATTTTAAAAATTTTGCTTTTTTTTTTCCTAAATCCCTACAATAAAAAAAAAATCATTTTGTTAATATTTTATGGCAAAGAAAGATGGATTTAATGATTTTGGTATAAAATCGCAAAGAGACATTAAAAAGGATTCCAAAATTTCACTCCTAAGAATTTAAAAAAAAAAATTTTTTCGTTTAATTTTTGGGATATAAAAAATTGCCGACTTTCGACAAGCCAATTTTCCCCCAAAACATGACGGGTATAATTGTTGTAACTGGTTTCAGTCCATCCATTTTACGCCAATCCAAATTTCATGACGATACCTCTTTCCTCGAGCTAGAATTTGTCTAAGGCAGCTATATTCTTGGGTATTTTTCGTCGTTATTGGGTTAATGCAATTTTTTTAAAGACCGAATGAAAAGTTATTAAAAGTTTATTTAAGCCAAAAATCTTCATGGAATTTTTTGCCAACTTTTTTTTATTGTTCCGCAAACATGCAAACATTTAACAAAATTTTTTTTAAGACATAATTTCATATGAATTTTCTCTTAATTCTCGTTTTTTAATTGTAATTGAAAGTTTATGGTTAGAAAAAATATTATTTAAAAAATGTTTTAAAATCAAATATTTTGCTTGTTAGTCTGAAAAACTTTTCCAACGAATAATTAGTAATATTTAATTACAAACTATTTGATTTACATCAGCAATGAAATGAACAATTTTAAGGACCCGGAAACACAATTTTAAAACTCCAAAATGATCGGCCAGATTAATTTACATTTTAAAATAGTTATTTCAAATAAAACCATTTCGTTGCTTTTCTTCTTGGAATTCCATAATTCACAATACAGTATTTAAGGCAATTATTACGGAGCTTATAGCGATTAAGGGACGAAAATTCTAGAAGAAATTAGTAAGCTCTGTTGGCGTTGACCGTAGATTTGAGCACAGTAAAATATTATTTAAAATATTTTAAAATTTACTTTTTGAATTATTGATTTTCTTTCAAGAAAATCTTTTTACAATGAAAAGATTTTGCGAATAATTATTTCCTTATGCGTTATGTACGAAAATCTTTAATGCAATTCGACGAGTCAAATTGCATGCTTACAATAAGATGGGTATTTAGTGGAATACCCATGTTTTTCACGATTAATTTTTTAAAAAACTGCAAAAATACCACTGATAACATAACAACTTTTTAAAATTTTATCATAAATAATGGGAATGCCCTAACGAATGAAATCAGAAAGCCTTTTTGCTTTAAAATCTATTATCTACAAAAAGTAATCGTAAAAATATTAATTTTCACTGTGAAACACGGACATACTATTCAAATTAAGAAAGGAAATGCATTAAAAATAATATTAGTCAGCAGACTTTTATCTATGGGAGCAAGTCTTATGGGACATTCACGTTTGTCGCTAGGTCATTTGACATAAATTAGTGGACAAAGAAAGAAAAAAGTTTCCAACTGCAATAACGTGAAAATCTCTTCGTATTTCTAATTTTTAGTTCTACCACCTTTTCTTATTTTATCTCCAATAAATAAGGAAGGCATAATAAAGACATGATGGAAATTATTAGCATATACGGCAATAGTTGAATGCAATTTTTACCTGACATCTTATCCATCAAAAACGGATTTTCGATCGATTTTAATTAAGTTTAAAGAACAGCTTAGCGACATCATTTAAGCAGAATCTAGATGGTTCTTCGTAAAAATTGGTCAACATTTATTTTTTGAAATATTTAACAATTATATTTGCTTAATGTTTCCAGTTTGTTTGCATACAATTTTATGGAAATAAAAGTCATTTAAAACCAATAGACAGACACAAATAATAACCTGTTGAAATCTTAAAACTAGTTTGAGATAAAAAATGAGCGCAAATGAAAAAATTTCATTAAATTGTGAAGCTGTTTCACCGAAACTTTCACTATAAAACTAAATTCGTATAGACAACCAAACTTTGAAGGGTTTGAAAGATTAGGATCGGCCTATTAATAGTGTGTTGACAATCAGTACAAAATTCAGCTCTGACTTTATGACCAAATGTCACCACCGATAGGTCCGTTCCTGCACCAAATAACGACCACAATTTTCAAAAAAAAAAAATTTAAGTATATCTACCAATTTTACAAAAAAAAGAAAAATGTTGGCAATTTTCGATTTTTAAAAAATGTGGGGTGAGCCCCCCAAAAAAAAATACTGGCTACGTCCCTGGCTCCCATATAAACTGATCTTCCGATTTGACTTCTTGAGCCCTTGCAAGATGCAATTGTTGTCAGATTTGGGTGAAATCTTGCATGTGATGTTCTGTTATGACTTGTAACAACTATTCCATGTATGGTTCAAATCAGTCTATAACCTGATATAGCTTCCATATAAACCGGTCTCTCGACTATCCTTGTTCGATTACTAGAAGTTTTAATTTTTGCTGGTTTGACAGATCTTTGGTATGTAGAATAAAATTAAGTCTTTCAACTTAATTTTGTTTGTAAAAATTTTTTAGGTCGGTTCCCAAGATTCTGCGCGGCCGAACTTATCCTTTTTTTATACCCACCACCACACAGTGTATATTCATTTAGTCATTTCGTTTGCAGCACATCGAAATACCCATTTTCGACCCTACAAAGTATATATATTCCGATAGGAGTAAAATTCTAAGACGATTTAATGATGTCCGTGTGTCCGTCAGTTGTAATCACCCTACAATCTTTAAAAATTGAGATATTGAGTTGAGATTTTGCACAGACTCGTATTTCGTATATACGCAGGTCAAGTTCTTGAATGGGTCAAATCGGACTATATTTGGATACAGCTGCCATATAGACTGATCTGGCGATTTAGGGCCCTAACCCCATAAAAACTGCATTTTTTGTCCGTTTTCGCATTTTTGAAATTTGAAACAGTTGTACTAGGGGCCCCGATATTCAAACCACATATGGCCCATATCGGACCATATTTATATATAGCTGCTATACAGACCGATATGCCAGTTAAGGGTCTTAAGAGCCGCATTTGTTGTCCGTTCGATGAAATTAGAAATAGTGAGATGTTTTAAGCCCCTCGACATCCGACTCAAATGTGGTTCAGATAGGTCAATATTCAGATATATCTGCCATATAGAGCAATCTGCCGATTAAGGGTCTTGAGCCCATAAAAGCTAAATTTTTTACCCGATTTCCCTGAAACCTGGAACAGCAGCTAATTTTAAGAGTTCCGTAATTACACCTAAATATGGTCCTGATCGGACAATATCTAGATATAGCTGCCATATAGACCGATCTGTCGATTTAGTGTCTTAAGGCCATAAAAGCAGCATTTATTGTACATATAGTGAGTTGATTAAATCATTCCCACATCCCATCCAAATATGGTTCAGATTGGTCTATATTCAGATATAGCTCCCATATAAACCGATCTGCCGATTACCCGATTTCGCTGAAACTTAAAACAGTGAGTTGATAAAAGCCTTCCATTATCACACCAAAATATGGTCCAGATCGGACAATATTTAGATATAGCTGCCATATAGACCGATCTGACGATTAAGGGTCTTAAACCCATAAAAATCGGATTTGTGGACCGATTTCGCTAAAACTTGAAACAGTCAGTTGATTTAAACCTCCCTCATAAAGCCTACACATGGTCCTGCTCAGACTGCACTTGGATATAACAGCCATATAGACATATCTTCCAATTTAGGGTCTTAGTCCCATAAAAAGTGGATTTAATCCCCGATTTCGCTGAAACTGTGACTTGTATAAGAGTTCTTGAGACCTGAATCAAAATGATCCAGAACAGCCCCCATGTTGTTGGGATATGGTAGTGGTAAAAGAGGATGGTATATTTATACATAGTTGTGGGTATCCAAAGTTCGACACGGCTGAACTTAACACGTGTTCACTTGTTTTTAAAACAAATACCACCGTGCAACTTTAGGTGTTTTCCAATAGATTTTCTCCATGTATGTTTTTGCACATGAATTGTAGATACGTCTGGTCCACATTTGTATAGCAAAGTTTCGTTTTCGCATTATGCATTGCGTGCATTTTAGGCCAAATGTCTGTCCATCCGTTGGTTTACCAAGTGTTTGTTTTTTCGGTTTGTGACAGTTTAGTAAAAGTGTTTATTCAAATGCTAATTGTGACAACTTCGAGGCCATTTCTTTTCAGGCTCGGGCTACATACGAGTATTGATCCCACAAGCATTTGACCAATAGTTGACTAGGCTCTCCACACTCCTACCAATTGAGTATTATTGTATTTTTTCGCTGAAACAAGCAAAAAAAACAACTTTTTCACTGTACCCATTTTCTTACTTTGAGCAGATCGCTGCTGGACAGTGTGCTGTTGAAGGTGTTGACTACGCAGCAGAATGTTCGATGACAATCCACCACATGTGTTTGAATAATTCTCTATTCAAACAAGAAAACAAACAGCCTATTCCCGGCTTTGACAAAAATAACGAGACAATGGAATGCCTCCAAAGTGTCAAAGCGGTTGAACAAAATTTATACCACTTCAGCAAGCATTACCTGTGAATTCAATTAAGTTTCAGTCCGAGACTCATTAGTCTCGTGTCCGTAGTGACACGTTAGTAATATGTAAAAATCCGTAGCAAAATATGCGTATTACTCGTATGTGGCTTTGGGGAACTGGTTTCGGAATTGAAATTACCGGACAACCAAGTTAATTATTTGCATGACATTGAAAGCCTAAAATGTCGTTAATGCTCATGCGCAACGTCAGAGGAGTCAAAATGAATATAAAACAAATTCCCATCAGCCCATGCAGGTAAATTTAAATCGATAACCAAATAATATTTAGTAATATATGAATATTTTAAATTTGTTTTGGCTACATTTACTCAAAACCTGGGAGATATTGCATCAAAGATTTTAATTACAAAACATTGGCCGCTTGGTAAGCATTTTTCTCTATACAAAATAAACGAAAAAATCCGCTTATTGGGTTAAAACAAAAAACTTGCCTGTGCAATTGCCTGTGTTCAATTTCCGTCAACAAGAATGATAAAGGCGGGCTAAACATAATGGGTATGCAGACTAAGTCTTCGAAATAAAAGTAGCTTAAATTTGAAATGAGGAATTTAGCCCAAAATTGGTATATATTATGGGAGTCATAGAGGAATGTCAGCATGTCCACATATGACGCTGAACACTAGAGTTAAAATCCCGGCAAGAATTCAAGTTTTAGCTCAATGATAAGGACCTCCTCTTTGGAGAGAAGTTTTAGACGGCATAGTACCTCACAAATGTTGCCAGCATTAGGAGGAGAAAACCACCGCTGAAAAGTTTTTTCTGATGGCCAGGATTCGAAGCCAGGCGTTCAGCGTCATAGGCGGACATGCTAACCTCTGCTCTACGGTGGCCTCCGCTATATCTAAATTTGAAATCATATGGCCCATTTGCAATCCCCAACGACCTATATCAATATTAAGTATCTGTGCTAAATTTCAAGCGGTTAGCTTTACGCGTTCGACCGCTATCGTGATTTTGACAGACGGAAGGACGGGCGGACATGGCAGGACCGACTCAGAACGTCGAGACGATCAAGAACATACATGCTTTATGGGGTCTTAGACGAATATTTCGAGGTGTTACAAACGGAATGGTGGTGGGTATAAAAATACATAAAGAGAGTAATACACATACAGTTACATTTTCATTTGTGACATCGCTGGTTTGGATACCCTGTACATATTGATAACGTTTAACATTGCTGATGGACCCAATGATTGGTGAGTTTATAAAACATTTTGCCAACAAACGAGGGTTACGTTCGAACTTTTTTGCGGCATATTCCCATGTTCATTATCATCGACCTGATGTCCTCGCTTTATGTGAAAGCCAGGTGGGTGAGGATTCTGATCCACAGGATTTTCACGATCCAGGGTATCACACTCTATCCCTTTTCATTCCCCACAGAGGCCTTGTGCTATATGTACGTTATGATATAGTGTTTCAGAGGCAGCAAGACTCAAAATTTAGTTCCATTTGTGTTAAATTTAGGATTGGAACACACGTACTTTACTTTGGGTTTTTAATCGAGCATGCAGAGATGCTGTCAGATCAAAAGAGGAAGCATTTAGAAACTAGCGTGTGAATAAGAATCCCAAGAATCCCAATACGGAAATGCTGACAGGCAAGAACTTCGTGTGACAAAGTACTTAGACAAGAAAAGTTTTTTTACAAACAGCGTCGACGTGATAAAGTTATTGCTTCTCCGAGGTGGAGCAAGAGCTTTTGGTTATTCGTTAAAAGAGAAAAGGATAACCCATCGGCAATCCCAACTCTGGTTAAAGATGACCAGTTATTCACTGACCTGGTTGATAAGGCTAATCTACAGGCTGAAATGTTTGCAGGAAATTCCTTCCTGCCTTTAAGCAATCAACCACTCCCCGAGATTGAAAGTGTTTCTGGTTCGATGCCTCAGATATTCTTTTGAACGCGTGGAGTTAAAAGGGCCCTTGCGGATCTCGACGTTATTAAAAACTCCGCGCCAGGATGGTATATCAACACTTGTCCTTTGTAAGTGTTCTTCGACGCTTGCTCGTCCACTACGCAACCTTTTCAACCTTGCTTACGGTGCGTGGGATTTACAGCCGCGTTGGAAGGTCGCACACGTTTAGCCTTTCCCCAGGAAGGGTGAGGCGAACAATTCTGCGAATTACCGACCAATTTCGATATGCTCCGCGCTCTCCAAGGTTATGGGGAGAATGGTTAACCACCAACTTGTAAGGTACTTAGGTCCAACGGTCTTCTAAGCGATAGGGAGTATCGGCTCCGTAAAAATCACTCTACGGGAGTCCTAATCCCCAATCCAGTCTACTCATTTGCTGATGACAGTAGTCTGTGTCATTCGAATTCATTCGACCAAAGGCCCAGTCCACAAGAAATTGGGGACAGTAGGCGCATTATGGATGAGGCGCTCTCCCAGGATTTGTTGGCCATTTCCGAGTGGGGTAGAAAAGAGAAAAAAAAACAGTAAGGAAAGGCAAAAGTCGGGCGGAGCCGACTATCATCAATTCGGCCAATATATGAATATATATGTATATGAGAGCTATATCTAAATCTGAACCGACAGATCGTTCGAAAATTGTTGTTGTTATTAAACAGATCGTTTGAAAATTGTTGTTATTACGGCCATATAAGTGCAAACCCGGCGATAAATATGTATGGGTGCTACATCCAAATTTGAACCGATTTTGATGAAACCTCGCTGGTATGTTAAGATCAGCAACAAAACAATCTGTGCAAAATTTTGTGCAGATCGGTAACAAATTGTGTTCATTATAGCCTTATAAGTGTAAATCGCGCGATACATATATATGGGAGATATGTCCAAAGCTTAACCGATTTTCGAGAAATCTCACAAATGTGTTAAGATCGTGCAAAATTTTGTGCAGATCGTTTGAAATTGTAGTTACTACGGCAATTTAAGTGCAAATTGGGCGATACATATATATGTGAGCTATATCTAAATCTGAACCGAATTTTATGAAATTTTGCAGATATGTTAAGATCAGTAACAAAACAGTTGGTGCTTAATTTTGTGCAGATCGGTTGAAAATTGTAGCTACTACGATACATATATGTGGGAGCTATATCTAAATCTGAACCGAAGTCTAGCTCTTCTCCTTCTAAGCGTTGCAAACAAATGCACAAACTTACAATACCCTGTACCACAGTGGTGGTGTAGGGTATAATGAACAGAATAGACTTCACGCACAGAAGACGCAGTGCTGTTTCCTGTCTCACAAGCGATTCACTGACTCAATACAATCGTCAATATCTATCGACGGTATAGTCCTTGAGCAGTCAGATGCTCTTGATGTTCTGGGCATGAAGATACAGTGCGATGTCCGTTGGTCAAAACACGTATTCGAAATGTCGAAAGAAGCATTCAAGTGTTTGGGGTTTTTTAAGCGCTGCAAGAGGTATGGAATATAACTCCCATACATGGGCAGGAGCTCAAAATTCATCCTTGAAATTACTTGAATTACTTGACCGGGTTCAGCGGAGAGCGATGGTGTTGATTGGGTACCGTAGGGTATCCAACTCTATGCTTTTCTTGAACATCGTCGGAGTGTGGGTAGCGTTGTACTGCTCTATCGTTATTTTCATGGCGTGTGTTCCAGAGAAATCCGCCTTCTTATTCCTGACGTTAGGATGTATACTATTCCTGGTGAACATCCTAACGTCAGGAATAAGAAGGCGGATTGCCAGAAACTCACACCCATTGGTAGTTGATTGGCCAGTTGACCGAACCATGCATTACCGAGAAAACTCTTTTTTCGCCCGAACCATTTGTATGTGGAATCGACTTCCGGCTAATGTCTTTCCCACCAGCAACGACGTTCAGAAATTTAAGACGAATATCTATAAACACTACGCCCTCTTTCTTCCCTCCAATCCCTAACTTTCCTAATTGCAACGCAATGCACTGCATACAAAGGGGACATCCACTGAGTGTTGGTAACAAAGAGAAACAAGTAAAAGCGTGCTAAGTTCGGCCGGGCCGAATCTTATATACCCTCCACCATGGATCGCATTTGTCGAGTTCTTTTCCCGGCATCTCTTCTTAGGCAAAAAAGGATATAAGAAAAGATTTGCTCTGCTATTAGAGCGATATCAAGATATGGTCCGGTTCGAACCACAATTAAATTATATGTTGGAGACCTGTGTAAAATTTCAGCAAATTCGAATAAGAATTGCGCCCATTGGGGGCTCAAGAAGTAAAATAGAGAGAACGATTTATATGGGAGCTGTATCGGGCAATAGACTGATTCAGACCATAATAAACACGTTTGTTGATGGTCATGAGAGGATCCGTCGTACAAAATTTCAGGCATATCGGATAATAATTGCGACCTCTAGGGATCAAGAAGTCAAGATCCCAGATCGGTTTATATGGCAGCTATATCAGGTTATGGACCGATTTGAACGTTACTTGACACAGTTGTTGAAAAAACGTCATGCAAAATTTTAGCCAAATCGGATAGGAATTGGGCCCTCTAGAAGCTCAAGAAGTCAAATCCCCAGATCTGTTTGTATGACAGCTTTATCAGGTTATGGACCGATTTGAACCATACTTGGCACAGTTGTTAAATGCCATAACGAAATACTTCGTGCAAAAATTCATTCAAATCGGATAAGAATTATGCCCTCTAGAGGCTCAAGAAGTCAAGACCCAAGATCGGTTTATATGGCAGCTATATCAGGTTATAGACCGATTTGAACCATACATGGCACAGTTGTTGGGTATCATAACAAAACACGTCGTGCAAAATTCCATTCCAATCGGATAAGAATTGCGCCCTCTAGAGGCTCAAGAAGTCAAGACCCAAGATCGGTTTATATGGCAGCTATATCAGGTTATGGACCGATTTGAACCATACTTGGCACAGTTGTTGGATATTATAACAAAACACGTCGTGCAAAATTTCATTCCAATCGGATAAGAATTGCGCACTCTAGAGGCTCAAGATGTCAAGACCCAAGATCGGTTTATATGGCAGCTATATCAGGTTATGGACCGATTTGAACCATACTCAGCACAGTTGTTGGATATCATAACAAAACACGTCGTGCAAAATTTCTTTCCAATCAGATAAGAATTGCACACTCTAGAGGCTCAAGAAGTCAAGACCCAAGATCGGTTTATATGGCAGCTATATCAAAACATGGACCGATATGGCCCATTTGCAATACCAACCGACCTACACTAATAAGAAGTATTTGTGCAAAATTTCAAGCGGCTAGCTTTACTCCTTCGGAAGTTAGCGTGCTTTCGACAGACAGACGGACGGACGGACAGACGGGCGGACATGGCTAGATCGACATAAAATGTCGCGACGATCAAGAATATATATACTTTATGGGGTCTCAGACGAATATTTCGAGTAGTTACAATCAGAATGACGAAATTAGTATACCCCCCATCTTATGGTGGAGGGTATAAAAAGATCGATTGATAGAGGGAGTCGAAAATATGGAAGTTTTATCTAAATCTGAAGCGATTTCTATGAAATTCACCAGTGATTTGAAGAGTTACAGGAGAAATCTTCGCGCCAACTTTAGTTAGGATAGGTTATTGCAGTAGTATTTAAATTCAACCGAACCTATATACGGGAGCCTTATCTAAATCTGAACTGATTTCTTTTTAAATCGGTGCGTTTAGGTCGGCCGAATTGAATATTTTATACCCTTCACCATGGACGGTATAAGCCTTTCTCCAGAGGCAAATCCTTGAAGGCACAAAGAGTATGATATTTATCCGATTTCCAATTCGCCTGTTCAGCAGTTTATCGAAAGCACGATTGAGTTTGTACCTATGAAGGTATCTGCTTGAACGTTTGCATATATACTTCCTATTGATGTGGATCTATGGGAATTGCAAAAGGGCCATATGGGTTCAGATGTAACTTCCATAAAAGCCTTGATTTGAATTTGATTTGGTTGAATTTTGGTTTACAAAGTATTTTTATTCCCTCCAATGTCCAACCCGAATACCACCTAGATAGATCCATAAATAGATACACCCCCTGCTTTAACTGACTAAGCCCATAGAGGTTTCACACAAAATCCCACCCACATAGGTCCATAACTTGATATAGCCCTTTTATAAACCAATACCCATATTTTACTTCTGGAGCCCCTAGAAGCCCTCAATTTCTATCCGATTGGAAGTGAATTACACTTAAAGCTTCCAATGAACACACCATATGTTAATACCTTATATACCGATTCCTCGAAATGACTTGCTGCCAGTGGTCTTGAGCAATATCCTACTTTATTTCTTTAAAATAAATATAAACTGATTTGTGTACCACACATTTTTAGACAAATCCAATATTCGGCTCGATTAATTTTAGTCCGCTTTTACGTTTTTATGTTGTAAATAAAAATTCGATATTTACTTTGGTCTTGTCTTTTTGGAGAATCCCGATTTAAAGTATAGCGTATCCCGACTTCATGCTTTGAGGACCTGGCAAGCCTAGTTAGAAGTCATAAAAAATCACGTTCAAACTTTCAGCCAAATTTAATAGTTATTGTGCCCCTTAGAATCTCAAGGGCATACTCTACTCGACTGACTCAACTGCTTCATGACAGCACTCCTTGTTCCGATGATATAACGGCGCAGTGGCAAACCATTGCCCACTCCATGGAAAATGCCGTGAAATCCGTACTTAGGTGCCGGAAGCCACCCCAAGAAACCCATGGTACGACCAAGAGTGTCGAGATGCTACTGAAGCCAAGAATGCGGCTTACAGAGCAACTCTGCAATCAGTAGCAACGCGCCAGATGAAGGAGAGGTATCGGGAGAAAAGAGGGAGGAGAAACGTCTATTCCGCAGAAAGAAAAAGGAGAGAGAAAGACGATGTATGTGCAGGCACATCCTCCTGCAGTGACAAAGAAAGAAATCTGGTAACTGACAAAGATATCGTGCTAAGGATACGGGAAGAATATTTTACCCAACTGCTATTGTCCGACGATCGCGGCGAAGAGGATACCCCAGAAACAATCACTGATGATGGTATAGAACGCTTACCTCTTAGTCAGAATAAGGCCCAAGTAGCAGTGACCCGATTGAAGAACAACAAGGAGGTGACATGCCGATAAGGCGTATACATCAGCTTGCCTGCGCAATCTGGCTAGAAGAACGCATACGCGATAATTGGTATCTCAGCATACTATATGCCGTACACAAGAAAGGAGACAAGACAGAATGTGCCAACTTCAGAAGAATAAGTCTCCCCATCGCATACGAGATACTCTCGAGCGTACTGTGTGGAAGATTAAAACCTAAAGTCAATGAGATAATTTGGCCCTATCAATGCGGCTGGTAAATTCATCCTAGACCAGATATTCACACTGCGCCAAATCCTGGAAAAGACCCGAGAAGGACAAATCAACACCTACCATCTCTTTGTTGACTACAAAGCAGCTTTCGAAACCCATATGCGTTCAAAGGAATTTCGAGCCATGTCTGAGTTTGGTAGGTAGCCCTGCAAAATTAATAAGACTCTACAGGACGAGACTTGCTGAAACACGTTCCTCATTAAGAATAGGAAAGAACCTGTCCGAACCATTCACCACTAAACGAGGTTTCAGACAAGGATACAGCTTATGGTGTAATCTCTTTAATATCCTGCTGGAGAAGATTATACGAGATGCAGATGTGAATACATGTGGCACACACATGCTACTCGCCTATGCCGACAACATCGATATCATAGGTCGGTCCCCGGAAGTAATAACTGCAGCCTTTGAAAGAATCGAAAAGAATCAGTCAAAATGGGTGTGGCAGTAAATGGAGATAAAACGAAGGAGTAAAGCTATGTGCTTTACATCCATGTATCAACTACCAAACAGCCCTGTACAACCGATCAGATAAAGAAAATGAGGAAAGTTGGGAACGACAACTTAGACATTGTCAGCATCTACCTCGGCACCATCGTAACCAAAACGAATGACACCAGTTTTGAAATAAAGCAGAGAATATACTGGCAAACAGATGCTAATTTGGATTATGTGGGCAGTTTAGAAACAAGGCCACCACTCGACAGACGAATATTACACTATACAAGACACTGATACTACCCGTGCTGTTTGTTATATGGTTCTGAAGCATGCGTACTTGTGAAAGCAGATGAGGCAGTGCTTGGAGTATTTGAGAGAAAGATTCGCCGAAAAATATATGGACCAGTTTGCGTTAATGGAGATTATAGGGGTTGTAAGAACCACCAGCTGTATGAGCTGTATGACGACGATAGCACAGTTACACGTATCAAAATACAACGGTTGCGTTGGCTAGGTCATGTTGTCAGAATGGATGAAGCAGCACCAGCAAATAAGTCTTTTAGAGGCGAACACGATGATACACGAAAACCGGACGATCAAAAGCTCTATGGAAAGATCAAGTGGTGCGAGACAACTCGAAACTTGATGTCAGAGATTTCATAATGAGCGCAGAAGATTGAGGCGCTTGGAACGCATTTCTACATTCGGCTAGTAAAACAAATGTTCTGTCACAGCCAAGTAAAGTAAAGAATCTCAAGAAGTTAAATCGGGCGATCGGTTTATATGGAAGCTATATCACGATAGGAATTGATTATTTTATAAATCATTTAGGGTGTATTTTGGAAGTGGAAACAAAACTCCACGGTAACTTCAGCCAAATGCGCCCACTTGAGGCTTAAGTCAAATCGGCAGGGCGATTTAAAGCAGCTATATCAAAACATGGGCCAATTTGACCTATTGGGTTGCCCAAAAAGTTAATATAGTAGTAATATAGTCGGCGTTGACAAATTTTTTCAACGGCTTGTGACTCTGTAATTGCATTCTTTCTTCTGTCAGTTATCAGCTGTTACTTTTAGCTTGCTTTAGAAAAAAAGTGCGCGAAATTTTGTTTACATTTGTTTGTTTGGCGTCAATTTTAATATGGGTACCACATGTATTGAAAGAAATTCATTTAACAAACCGAATCAACGCTTGTGATATGCACCTTAAACGCAATAAATTCGATCCGTTTTTAAAACGAATCATAACTGGAGATGAAAAATGGATTGTTTACAACAACGTTAGTCGAAAACGATCATGGTCCAAGCATGGTGAACCAGCTCAAACCACTTCAAAGGCTGATATCCACCAAAAGAAGGTTATGCTGTCTGTTTGGTGGGATTGGAAGGGTGTGGTATATTTTGAGCTGCTTCCAAAGAACCAAACGATTAATTCGGATGTTTACTGTCAACAATTGGACAAATTGAATACAGTCATCAAGGAGAAGCGACCAGAATTAGTCAATCGTAAAGGTGTCATATTCCACCAGGACAACGCTAGACCGCACACATCTTTGGTCACTCGCCAAAAACTGAGTGCGCTTGGCTGGGAACTTTTGATGCATCCACCATATAGCCCTGACCTTGCACCATCAGACTACCATTTATTTCGATCATTGCAGAACTCCTTAAATGGTAAAACTTTCGGCAATGATGAGGCTATAAAATCGCACTTGGTTCAGTTTTTTGCAGATAAAGGCCAGAAGTTCTATGAGCGTGGAATACTAAATTTGCCAGGAAGATGGTAAAAGGTTATCGAACAAAATGGCAATTATATATTTGATTAAAGTTCAATCTAAGTTTTATTAAAAATGCATTTACTTTCTCTTAAAAAATTCGCAATTACTTTTTGAGCAACCCAATATTTACAATCCCAACCAACCTGTATTAATAAGAAGTATTTCAAGCACCTAATTTTACTCCTTCGAAAGTAAGCGTGCTCTCGACAGACAGACAGGGCGACATGGCTAAATTGACTGGGAACGTCAAGACGATCAAGAATATATGTAAGTCGTTGGGTCTCAGATAATTATTTCGATGAGTTACAAACAGAATGACGATGTTAGTATACCTTCATCCTATGGTGGAGGGTATAAAAAGAAGACATTTTGATATCACCGGGTAAAACGTGGGCTGACAAAGGCAAAAGATAAAAGTTACCCGCAGTGGCACCTGTCTCCAGGCAAGGAGAAAATGTTCCATTTACAGAAATTTAACTTCAAATCAAACATCTTGCAGTCATAAAAGGCAACTCTTGCCCTAGGCACCTGCAAGAGAGCCATTAGCAAAAATTGGGGTGTTAAACTGTGCATCATGTACTGGGTGTATACTGCAGTTGTTAGAGCTATAATGCTTTATGGTGTTGTGGTCTGGTGGACATCGCTTAAAAATCACAACCACACTGAGGACTACCATCTGCTGCACTGAGTTTAATATTACACCTACTGACTATGGGGTTCTAGTCCGACGCACAAAAATTTAATATTTTTGAAAAGTCTGAGTTAAATTTCAAAGTCTTATCATGTGAATTAATTTTGGAATTTGATTTCCAAAAACAATGTTTGCTTGGATTTGATTTCCCCAGAAAAAGCAAAGGCAAATTTATGGTAATTTTTTTCCAAATTTAATATTTTTGGATTTAAGATGTAATAGCCTCTTAACCTATAGTTCTACATACAAACAACAAAAATATATTCTTCCTTTAAAGTCTATAGAACACACTAGAAAATCTACTTTGTTAAGCGTCTTGATGTTGTTTTTGCTTTTTCCCCATTAGAAATTTCTAGGAAAAATTTCTTTACAATGCAGTTTCTTTTAAATCTCAAAACCTGAATTCTTATTGCCTGAGATTGCCAAAAAAAACAAAATCCAAACAAAAAGCAGCCGATGATGGCAGAAACGTATTATGGGAAAATAAAAAACTTTAAAATGTTAACAAATTTTTAATATGATCATTTAATTTTACAACATTAGCATGCATGCAACCACACAGGGTTGAAGAAGGAGTAGTTTAACATCGACGATTGTAGTAGACAATAATTTGAGCACAGGTCCATAAAAAAACACCATGTTTTACAAAAACTAGCAGGCTGTGTTCGGTCGTTGTTCAACGATTATTTCCAGAGTTTTGTACGACCGCCTGTCGATGCATTCATAACCACACTCTGAGGCCCCCTTTGTCACTTGGACTAAGTGTAATGAAAAACGAGTATTGCTGACTCTTTTGCCCATAAGTTTGGGTTATGGGGTCAGATTCATTTCGTTTAATAAACCTCTGCCTCTTACTCCTTTGTGTATCATTTCACCTTCCTTGGTCTGTTTAGCACCTCACCCTACCCCGTTGCTTTGATAGCCTTCTTCAGATCTTTTTTTTTGCTCTCCCATAAATGTACCTGGGCACGTGAAATGATGGACAGCAACCATGCCACTTGGCGTATGAGCAGCTTCGAAATAAGAAAATGAATGGAAACAGGATGAGGGGAAAAGTAAGTACAAACAAGTAAAAGCGTGCTAAGTTCGGCCGGACCGAATCTTATATACTCTCCACCATGGATCGCATTTGTCAAGTTCTTTTCCCGGCATCTCTTCTTAGGCAAAAAAGGATATAAGAAAAGAGTTTCTCTGCTATTAAAACGATATCAAGATATGGTCCGGTTCGGACCACAATTAAATTATATGTTGGAGACCTGTGTAAAATTTCAGCCAATTCGTATAAGAATTGCGCCCATTGGGGCTCACGAAGTAAAATAGAGAGAACGATTTATATGGGATCTGTATCGGGCTATAGACCGATTCAGACCATAATAAACACGTTTGTTGATGGTCATGAGAGGATCCGTCGTACAAAATTTCAGGCATATCGGATAATAATTGCGACCTCTAGGGGTCAAGAAGTCAAGATCCCAGATCGGTTTATATGGCAGCTATATCAGGTTATGAACCGATTTGAACCTTATTTGGCACAGTTGTTGAAAGTAAAAATAAAATACGTCATGCAAAATTTCAGCCAAATCGGATAGGAATTGCGCCCTCTAAAAGCTCAAGAAGTCAAATCCCCAGATCTGTTTATATGACAGCTATATCAGGTTATGGACCGATTTCAACCATACTTGGCACAGTTGTTGGATATCATAACGAAATACTTCGTGCAAAAATTCATTTAAATCGGATAAGAATTGTGCCCTCTAGAGGCTCAAGAAGTCAAGACCAAAGATCGGTTTATATGGCAGCTATATCAGGTTATGGACCGATTTGAACCATACTTGGCACAGTTGTTGGGTATCATAACAAAACACGTCGTGCGAAATTCCATTCCATTCGGATAAGAATTGCGCCCTCTAGAGGCTCAAGAAGTCAAGACCCAAGATCGGTTTATATGGCAGCTATATCAGGTTATGGGCCGATTTGAACCATACTTGGCACAGTTGTTGGATATAATAACAAAACACGTCGTGCAAAATTTCATTCTGATCGGATAAGAATTGCGCACGCTAGAGGCTCAAGAAGTCAAGACCCAAGATCGGTTTATATGGCAGCTATATCAGGTTATGGACCGATTTGAACTATACTTGGCGCAGTTGTTGGATATCATAACAAAACACGTCGTGCAAAATTTAATTCCAATCGGATAAGAATTGCGCACTCTAGAGGCTCAAGAAGTCAAGACCCAAGATCGGTTTATATGGCAGCTATATCAAAACATGGACCGATATGGCTCATTTACAATACCAACCGACTTACACTAATAAGAAGTATTTGTGCAAAATTTCAAGCGGCTAGCTTTACTCCTTCGGAACTTAGCGTGCTTTCAACGGACAGACGGACGGACATGGCTAGATCGACATAAAATGTCACGACGATCAAGAATATATATACTTTATGGGGTCTCAGACGAATATTTCGAGTAGTTACAAACAGAATGACGAAATTAGTATACCCCCCATCTTATGGTGGAGGGTATAAAAATATAAATCGATAAAGAATTTCCTGCATTTTCCGCGCTGATGTAGTTGAAGCTTTAGTATAAAATGAAAGTTTATATGATCGGGAAGCCACAATGCAATGCATGTCTGTCTTTACTTCAATATTTAGACAAGAATTTTTTTTAACACGTTAACAGTATTACAGGAATGTCACGTGCAATGCGGGCTTGTAATAAACAAATTTAAAAGACTACATTTAGAGATACATGGGCAAACTTCTCGCATATCAATGAGTGCTATCCAATTCAAGTTTAAGCTCAATTATCCTTTTTACAGACGAGTCCTAGTGGCCTTCCGCCGTGCGGCATCTCTTTGGGGAGAAGTTTTTACATGGCATTGTACTTACAAAAGTTCCCAGTATTGGGAGGGGTATAACCACCGCGGACATGCCAGCCGTTGCGCTACGGTGACCTCCTGTTTCTTAGCGAAATGTTTATGGAAAAATTTGCAATATTTAAAAGTTACTCACAGCCATATAACAGCAAGATTTAGACGTTTTTCTCAACAAAATTGTTTTTTAAGTAATTTTTGTCCTTTAACGCATGGTACTTATTTTTCGTTAGTCGTTACAAGCAACCTTCATTCTCTCAGAATGTTTCCGATCAGATAGTGACCTGTTATGACGGACACAATGGCAGAGATGGGTGAACCAAACTTATACCAGAATTAGCTCCCGCCAAGTGCTTTCAGAATAATCAGTCAACATCATATTCAAATTTCGATTTAGACTTATTTTGCCTCGAGGTGTGAGTGTTTGGGTATTATTTAATCAACATCAACAACATCACATCAACTAACATTGTTCGGTTTATCAGGCAACATAGCTCTGTTAAAATGTCAGGTTCTTGTCTTGGCTCAGTTATGTTAAAATTTATTTTTACGGACATAGACAAAATGGCCAATATCTTGGTTTCTTTAATACTTAGGGGTTCAAATTGTATAGCTTTAGTAAGAGCAAAGTCTATTTGATATTTTCTGTGAACAGTTTTAGCCCACTATTTCCCAGTTTGCCACAGAGGGCCATTAACCCTGAAAAATGGGCATCATAAGGAAAAATAACCAAATTTTGGCAAAAATGGCCAATATCTTTGTTTCTTCAATACTTAGGGTTCCAAATTGGATAGATTCGGAAATAGCGTAATCCATTTTTTAATACTTAGAGCTCCAAATTGAATAGATTCGAAAAGAGCGTAGACCATTTGATATTTCCTGTAAACGGGTTCAGCCCATTATTGCCCAGTTGGCCACAGTGGGCTATTTACTCTGAAATAAAGAAAAATGACCAAGTTTTGCCAAAAATGGCCAATATTTTGGTTTCTTCAATACTTTGGTTTCCTATCGGAAAGAACGTGGCTCATATCACATTTTCTGTAAACGGTTTTAGCCCAATATTTCCCAGTTGGCCACAGTGGGCCACTTACTCTGAAATATGGGCATCATAAGAAACAATTACCAAATTTTGCCAAAGATCTCCAATATCTTGGTTTCTTTAATACTTAGGGTGCCAAACTGTAAACCTCTTCAGTATACTATTCCCCAGTTGACCACAATGGGTCTATTTTTATACCCACCACCGAAGGATGGGGGTATATTCATTTTGTCATTCCGTTTGCAACACATCGAAATATCCATTTGCGACCCTATAAAGTATATATATTCTTGATCAGCGTAAAAATCTAAGACGATCTAGACATGTCCGTCCGTCTGTCTGTTGAAATCACGCTACAGTCTTTGAAAATTGAGATATTGAGCTGAAATTTTGCACAGATTCTTTTTTTGTCCATAAGCAGGTTAAGTTCGAAGATGGGCTATATCGGACTATATCTTTATATAGCCCCCAAAAAGCCACATTTATTATTCGATTTTGCTGAAATTTGGGACAGTGAGTTGCGTTGGGCCCTTAGACATCCTTCGTCAATTTGGCTCAGATCGGTCCAAATTTGGATATAGCTGCCATATAGACCGATCCTCAGATTTAGGGTCTTAGGCCCATAAAAGCCACATTTTATATCCGATTTGGATGAAATTTGGCACAGTGAGTTGTGTTAGGCCCTTCAACATTCTTCGTCAATTTGGCCTAGATCGGTCCAGATTTGCATATAGCTGCCATATAGACCGATCCTCCGATTCATGGTCTTAGGCCCATAAAAGCCACATTTATTACCCGATTTTGCTGAAATTTGGGACAGTGAGTTGCGTTGAGCCCTTCGACATCATTCGTCAATTTGGCCCAGATCACTCCAAGTTTGGATATAGCTGTCATATAGACCGATCCTCCGATTTATGGTCTTAAGCCCATAAAAGCCACATTTATTATCCGATTTTGCTGAAATTTGGGACAGTGATTTGCCTTAGGCCCTTCGACATCTTTCTTCTTTTTGGCGCTGATCGGTTCAGATTTGGATATAGCTGCCATATAGACCGATCTCTCGATTTAAGATTTTGGGCCCATAAAAAGCGCATTTATTGTCCGATGTCGCCGAAATTTGGGATAATGATTTGTGTTGGGCCTTTCGATATTTGTCTTCAATTTGGCTCAGATCGGTCCAGATTTGGATATAGCTGCCATATAGGCCGATCTCTCGGTTGAACAATGACTTGTACTATAAGCATTTGGTCTAAATCGGATGATATCTATAGAGCTGCTATGGGGCATAAGGTATGCATTTTTCACTGGATTTTGACGAAATGTGGTTCACATATATACCCGAGGTGGTGGGTATCCAAAGTTCGGCCCGGCCGAACTTAACGCCTTCTTACTTGTTTTCCATTGAATTCGACTTATCCATATTCTATTACTACTGCTGTTTAATACGCAGTTTTATAAGAATTATATTTTTCATCATATTTGTATTTGAATTTTGCATATTTGTATTAGGTTCTTATTTTTTGTTAGGATTTTTTTTGTTAAAGTTTTTTTTTGTTTTAGTTTTTTTATTATGATTTCAAGTTTGATATGTAGGTGGCGCTCTATTGTGAAATTTGTATTATAATCAGTCAAGAAAATTATTTCCTACCAAAATTGAAGACCCAAGACCCATATAGATCCAAGATATGTTGCTGCCATACAGCTTTATTTTCTGATCGAGAATTAACGATATTGGGAGCAGATTCCTTAACACTAGTTATCGTCAATACCAGAACATACGCACTTTTTCTCAGATATTTAAAACCGTGAGGGCCTTTGCAAGAATATTTAGCCCCTCAATATACTTGGTTTTATTTTACACTCTTCACGAATACACAGAAACAATAGGAAGTGAAATAATTTCGAGTTATCCCCGCAATTTTTCCAGTAATTAACTTACAAATTTGTTAAAAAGACCTACCAAAAATTGAGGTCAGCTTGCCAACCTACCAAGAGAATAAAACTCTACCAATTTTGGTAGGACCTACAACAAATATATACAGTGCACCACCAGGTCCTACAGGGAGAATTCCTATATAAGAAGATGCCAAATTATTGTTAACTAATTTGCTGGCACTACCATTGATAAATTGGATATGATATCAACTGGATAAAACTGAAATTTTGAAACACTATCGAATCTGATATTACATAGCCATCTTGAACTATTTTTAAGCCTATAAGTATTCGATAAGGAGGTCACCGTGGCGCAGAGGTTAGCATTTTCGCCTATGAGGCTGAACGCCTGCGTGAACATCAGAAAAATTTTTAGAGGTGGTTTTCCCCTTACCGGGGGTCGCTCCGGTAGCCGAGTTGGTAGAGTGCTTGGATTACCAGTGCAGGGGTCGTAGATTCGATTTAAAATTGTCTAAGTGAGTCTGTAAAGGACTGCTTTTTTTACCTAACCTGACCTCCCCTTACTAATGCAGGCAACATTTGTGAGCTATCCTGCCATGTTAAAAAAGGAGGCCCCTAATCATTGAGCTTAATCTTTAATCGGACTGCACTCATTGATATGAGAGAAGTTTTCCCTGTTCCTTAATGAAATGCTCATGGGAAATTTAGTAATCATTCGCTAAAGCCATACTAATCTCGCAATAAAGAATGTACTGGAAGGTATAGCAAATTAATTAGTAATTTTGAGCTTCCACTAACATTTCTAGCAAGTTAAAATCTATTACGAATCCTATTGATCAACAACAAGTCTCCTCATGACACAAGCAGGAAAAAGTTCACACACAGATTGCTTGGTAGATTTATAAGTTGCCTGATGTTTTATTTTTTGTGCCAACGCGATTGTGTCTTTAATTTAAAAATTCCCCCCAACTTTGCCGCCCAAATATGTTAGAGTTGATTATTACATAATTTATTACTCTCCTATCAAATCTCATCAGCTGAAGAGGGTGTACCAATGATGTGGCCTTTCCCACCCACTCATTTACAATTGGGAAGGGGAGAATGTATGGGTTTTGCCCCATTAAAAAACACTCTTACATTTCGTCATCATCATGATCAGAGACCTGCAAACTTCATGTAAGGATTTCGATGTCGATGTCGAGTTGATGTTTACGTTGTAGCGACCTTAAGCACGCGATCTTTCCTGACCATACTCTTTACTAGCCATTTCGCTTTGGCGGAAGAAAAATTATCATGTTTCTATACTTATTTATCTTCAGGAAAAAGATTTCACGGATCCGCTATGCGAAGGAAAAGACAAAATAATTAAGATAGTTTCTTATGTTTAACATGCATGAAACCGCTTCCATGGGAACAGCATGGTTGTGTAGAGTCTAAGCTAATGGCAATAGAAAACACTTGGAAGAGATGATGATGGTTACATAAAAAAACACAAATTGTGGAAGATTAAAATTTTTTAAAATATTTTTTAGTGCCATATTTAGGAAAGTAGAGAATCCTAGAGAAAACGGTAGTTTTAGACATACCTGCCAAAACAAGTTTTGAACTTTGTTTTGTGGCAGCAAAGCAAAATTTGCACTTATCTTAATTACGGTTAGCTGCCACGCCAAGAAACCTATTTTGGATTCAATTGTTATATATTGAGACCGAATTTGACATCCAAATTTGGAAGAACTTTCGACAAGGCCGCCTTAATAGCCCTGAAACAGATTGTATTTGGTAGTAGAGAAAATCTTGAAACAGTTTTGGAAAAGATAATGACGATACGCTAGTATGGATTTTGGAAAACCTTTCTATCTCCGACTTTATCGAAAGATGTGGGAAATATTTCGAGACGCAAGTCTTGTGTGAACGCTACGCAACAAGTCCTGTCCAACCGGATTAGGCTCAACGAGTTAGCCTGTGGCAAAAGAGAAAACTCAGGTGGTGCTTCGACAGCTGCATCTGGGAAAGCATCTGAAGCAGAATCATCCACACAGCAAGAGTCCAGCGCCCTAAGGACGAGTGATGCTACTGCTTTCTCAATTGCGCCTGGATAAGTAAGAAAACTCATCACTGCAAGATCAAACGAATCTTGTGAAAATGAACTACAGTGTCGGACACAGAAAATGAGGCTAATGCAATATACATATTTTTTCATGAACATTCCATTAAACAACAGCGGATACCTCTCTGATATCAAAGAGTGGAGTCCTATTTAAATTTTACCTCAATGCTTTGGGGCCTTCTTTTTTATGCCGTGTCTGAAAGGTGTGCCGCTTAGTGACACCACTTGTTAGAGAAGTTTTAAAATGGCTGGATACCGTACAAATGTCGCCTGCATTTTTTAGGGCATTACCACCGCTGAAATTTTTTTCTGATGATCATTCCCGGATTTGAACCCAGGCGTTCCGCGTCATGGACATGCTTACCTCTCGATGTAGGTCATTGGGGAATGCAAAAAGGCTTAGACTTGGATATAGCACCCCATATAAAACGATCCCCAGTTTTGAGTTCCTGAGCTCCTAGACATTTCACTTTTCATCCAAAAACTCGGCACAAGGACTTCTGAGGAGACTTCCACCATCACCAGGAGGGGCCTCCCCGTACCCTAATTTTCAGAAACGCCAGATCTCGGAGATGGTTGGTCCGATTTAAGCGCACCTCTTATAGTAACCTAAAAACAAAAATTTTGTATCCAAATTTCGGATGAGGTACCTAGAGGGGGAGTCGCTCCAGCCCCAAAACCTACCATATATATAGACGAATCACAACAATATGAAAGGTATTTAATATTAGAAAACGTATGTGATATCCCATTGTCAGACAAGGTGTTTGGGGGACCCCTTCCCCAAAACACCCTCCAAAGAGGACAAATTTACGCCCATAGCAAAATGGTGCTCAAACGAAAAGGTCTTTGGGAGTAAAGCACGAATCTTATATTGATATAAAGGAAAAAGTGTCTATGGAGCCATCCCACCCCCACAACACCACCCAAGTAGGACGCATTTGCTGACCATTGCAATATGGGGCTCAAATAAGAGGTAATTTAGAGTTGAACACGAATCTGATATAGATTTTCAAGGCCAAGTCATTGAGTGGCCTCCCTAACCCCCAAAACACCCCCAAACCGGTCATGTTTACCGACTTTGGAAATATGGGGCTCATATAGGACCAACTGTCTAGGGGACGTCCCACTCCCATAACAACCCCCAAATAGGAAGTATTTGCTCACCATGACAATTTGGGTCTTAAAGAGAGTGGAGCTCGATATTGATAGTTTTTAGGGTCAATACTCCAAACCGGGCATATTTGCTGACTTTTGAAATAAACAGTTTAAATGAAAGGCATTTGAGATTAGAAAACGAATTTGATACCCAATTTTGAGGCCAATAGCAATAATGAGTTCAAGCAAGTAAACGCGTGCTAAGTTCGACCGTGACGAATCTTATATACCCTCCACCTCGGATCGCATTTGTCAAGTTCTTTGAATGACTTTTTCAGTATATTTTTGAGCTACATCAAGTTATTGGCCGATATGGACAGTACTTTCCATGGCTGTAAGAAGTCATAGAAAAATACCACCTCCAAAATGTCAGGCAAATCGAGTAAAAATTGCGACCTCTAGTCGCTCAGAGTGTCAAATTGGGAGATCGGTTTATATGCCAGCTATACCAGGTTATCAACCGATTTAGACATACACATACCATACCACAGTTGTTGAAAGTCATACCAAAACGACATATGCAAAATTTCAACCAATTGGATAAGAATTGCGCCCTCTAGAAGCTCATGGAGTCTAACCGGGAGATGGGTTTATATGGCTACTATATCAGTTTATGGGCTGATTTATACAATACTTGGCACAGTTATTGGAAGTCATTTCTCAGCGTTATGTGCAAAATTTCAGCCAAATTGGTTAAGAATTGTGCCTTCTAAAGGGTGATTTTTTTGAGGTTAGGATTTTCATGCATTAGTATTTGACAGATCACGTGGGATTTCAGACATGGTGTCAAAGAGAAAGATGCTCAGTATGCTTTGACATTTCATCATGAATAGACTTACTAACGAGCAACGCTTGCAAATCATTGAATTTTATTACCAAAATCAGTGTTCGGTTCGAAATGTGTTCAAATTTTGACAAATTTTGTTCAGCGATGAGGCTCATTTCTGGTTGAATGGCTACGTAAATAAGCAAAATTGCCGCATTTGGAGTGAAGAGCAACCAGAAGCCGTTCAAGAACTGCCCATGCATCCCGAAAAATGCACTGTTTGGTGTGGTTTGTACGCTGGTGGAATCATTGGACCGTATTTTTTCAAAGATGCTGTTGGACGCAACGTTACGGTGAATGAACACATTTCGAACCGAACACTGATTTTGGTAATAAAATTCAATAATTTGCAAGCGTTGCTCGTTAGTAAGTCTATTCATGATGAAATGTCAAAGCATACTGAGCATCTTTCTCTTTGACGCCATGTCTGAAATCCCACGTGATCTGTCAAATACTAATGCATGAAAATCCTAACCTCAAAAAAATCACCCTTTAGAAGCTCAAAAAGTCAATACCCAAGATCGGTTTATATGGCAGCTTTATCAAAACATGGACCAATTTGGCCCATTTACAATCCCAACCGACCAACACTAATAACAAATATATTTCTGCAAAATTTCAAGCGTCTAGCTTTACTCCTTCGAAATTAAGCGTGCTTTCGACAGACGGACGGACATGGCTAGATCGACTTAAAATGTCATGACGATCAAAAATATATATACTCTGTGGGGACTTAGACCTATAATTCGAGGTGTTACAAACGGAACGACGAAATTAGTATACCCCCATCCGATGGTGGATGGTATAAAAATTATATATAGATATATGAGAATAAAGCACGATGTTGATATATTTTTAGGGCTAAGTGTTTGGGGGACCACCCCACTCCCCGAAACCCACCTAAATTGGGCATTCTTACCGCACATGTCAATGTGGGGCTCAAATGAAAGGTATCTGGGAGTAGAGCACAAAATTGATACCCACTTGCAAGACCAATTTCCTGGGAGTCTTCCCCTTCCCCCAAAAACACCCAACAAACTACAATTATTTACTGACCATGGCAATATGGGGCTCAAATAAAGATGCGAGATGCGCCATCCAGTCGTGTAGGTATTCAGACCAAAAAGATCTTCTAACGAGTTTGTTATGGGCATTTATTAAAAAAAAATATCCTGGAGGAAAATGTGGCCACCATGGTCACATGGAAAAGAAGGACCTCCATTCCACCCCCCAGACGGCATAGAGATCGTATCATATGCGGACGATTGTACGATCATGGCATCAGGCCCCCGACCCTTTGATGACATCTCACATTTCGCTGCAAGAGATCTGAAGATATCTGCCACCAAATCTTCTGTCACATTGTAAACTATAAATACGCGTGAGGTGAATACTGAGCTGAAAGTCAATCCCAAGGCAGCCGGTTGTATGTACCGGATTGACCCGATGAAGTCCTTCATCGAAAAGGGCTGCCGCCTCAGTGCAGAACACACTGCTACAACAACAACAACTGAGCTGAAAGTGGTGGTCGATGGAGAAATGATTCCGATCATCACGTGTCCCAAAATACATGGTGCAACATTTGACAGCTCTTACACATTCTCCCCACATGCCACAGCAATTTGCGATAAAGTCAAAAGCAGAAACACTTGCCGGCAGCACTTGGAGAGCAGACAAAGAAACCTTGTTGACCACGTACAAAGCTATTGGCCGGTCTGTGGTAAGTTTTGCAGCGCCAGTGTGGTCTGTGACACGCAATGGAATAATATTCAGATCTCTCAGAATGCCACCCTTCGAACTGCGACGGGCTGTCACCTCAGTTCTCATGTGGACCACCTCCATCAGGAGACAAAGATCCTACCTTTTCCTATTTTTGGGCTGTTATCGCAGAGACCATCCAAATCATCATCTTGTGGATAGATATCCACCGCCCAGAAGCCTTAAGGTAGATCTACATGATCTAGAGCGTAAGGATCAGCGCTACAAGAGAAAACCTCTAGATCAAGCGGCATATCAAGCAGGTCTAGCCAACATTCATGCAGACACGGTAGCAGATGCGGTAAATGGTTGCCGGGTGAATGTAGTTCTTGGAGAGCGACCGCCTCCCGTTGCACCTGAAGAAATTAACCTCCCCCGGCAAACCAGAGTAGTTCTGGCTGAATTAAGATCCGACAGATGCAGCCGCCTCAATTCCTACAGAACAATGACTGATGCAGACGTACAAGATGTATGTTCCGATTATGTCCAGGGATCATACAACACACGTCACCTGTTTAACAGCCAAGCCAAACCCACTCGACTCAGACCCAGATCCCTCTGGACGCACCCCATCTTAATCGCAGAGTTCCTGGATCTGGGGTAGTGGTCTAAAATGGGGTAAGTTAGTGGTTTGTATCTCCACCAGCTAAACTCCGAATTTATCTTCACTAACAGGTGTGTAAGTACCCGCACCACTGTAAATCTTGGATCAGTTCTAAAATAGGTATTTAAAAAAAGATTAAATTTACATCTTTTTCGAGTGTTACGAAGCTGACAGTAAATAAATTTAAATTCCCATCTCTGCTTATCACAAAAAAAATTGATTACATATTTGACAGTTCACGTGAGTCGTCATGGTCTGACTGCCGGTTATTTAATGAAAACAAAGGTGAAACGTTTCTAATTATAACGGATATTTAATTCGTCGTTGTGTGGTGTGGGGAAGATGTGTCTGTAATTGCCCGACTGGCACAAAACCAGTCAATATATGTATGTAGGTAAATTTAAATATGTTTTTAACGTTATTTGCTGTGCTTTCGTTTTGTTTGGAATACTCTAAACAAAAACAATCAAATCTATACCTACTCCAAATTGCTCCACGGATGGCGAAGAAAGATAACAAAATGAAAAACAAAAAATAAATAAATAATCATAAATATCAACACAACGAAACCAACAAAAATTAGCCATTCGCTGAATTTATCCAACTCTCAACCGCAGCAACGTAGAACTTTAAACTCTTCATTCATCCATAAATCCAGCCTGCGCCCGGACCCAAGTTAAAACAGAAAGTACACAAACACTTCGTTTGTTTCCGCCGTCAACAGCAGTGCAGTGCAGTGCAGTGTTTTCAAACACACATGGAAAGAAGTCATCACTTCAGAAGAGAGCGTATCAAGATATACGAAGAAGATAGAGGGCAAATAAACAAAACACGATTATGACCATTAAGCGATGTAGGCTGAAGGCAGAAGTTGGAAGAAAGAAGTACAACTTGAAGAAACAAGTGCAATTAATGGACAGCCAGTCAGTTAGTCCAAAACAACAACAAAAAAAGCAAAAACCATTATTTGATAAAACGAAAAAATGCCTATAACAACATCGCCTGGATGTGGGGAAGCCAGCCAGAAACGATGCGTTTTCTGTGTTCATACGAGATGGAAAAACAAAAAGGGAATAAAAATAGGTACATAAAGGGTGATTTTTTTGAGGTTAGGATTTTCATGCATAAGTATTTGACAGATCACGTGGGATTTCAGACATGGTGTCAAAGAGAAAGATGCTCAGTATGCTTTGACATTTCATCATGAATAGACTTACTAACGAGCAACGCTTGCAAATCATTGAATTTTATTACCAAAATCAGTGTTCGGTTCGAAATGTGTTCATTCACCGTAACGTTGCGTCCAACAGCATCTTTGAAAAAATACGGTCCAATGATTCCACCAGCGTACAAACCACACCAAACAGTGCATTTTTCGGGATGCATGGGCAGTTCTTGAACGGCTTCTGGTTGCTCTTCACTCCAAATGCGGCAATTTTGCTTATTTACGTAGCCATTCAACCAGAAATGAGCCTCATCGCTGAACAAAATTTGTCAAAATTTGAACACATTTTGAACCGAACACTGATTTTGGTAATAAAATTCAATGATTTGCAAGCGTTGCTCGTTAGTAAGTCTATTCATGATGAAATGTCAAAGCATACTGAGCATCTTTCTCTTTGACACCATGTCTGAAATCCTACGTGATCTGTCAAATACTAATGCATGAAAATCCTAACCTCAAAAAAATCACCCTTTATGTACTTAATTCAGGTGAAACAGATGCTGAGAGTGAGAAAGAGAATTTAAGTATAGGATTGCCCTTATGCAAGCGGTAACAAAAACTCTAACAGATCATGTTTTAAGGGTACCCGCTTTAATGGCTGGTACTATGTTCGTTTTTCACTGTTGAAAACCCAGTTTTCGCGATTACTTTTTTGAATCATTACGAAAATGACAATGATAAAATAACCAATTTATTAAAATTTTACCATAAGTAATGAGGGAATGTCCTACTAAACAAAATCAGCAAGTTTTAATTGGTTTAAAACCTATTATCTCAAAAAAGTACTCGGTGAAAAAGGTCGCGAAAAACGAATATATTACCAGCCTTAACCCAAAACAGCACTCAAACTCTAAATGGTCAATCAAGATAGTATAGGACACAAACGAAAGGTATTTGGGAGTGCAAACACCACAAACAAAAAGGTTATTCCATCGGGGTAATATAGGACTCAATTGAAAGGTATAAGGGAGTGGAGAACACAATTGCCATCTAATTCAAGAACATGTGTGTGGCGTTGCCCCACCTTCATATAATCCCCAACACGATCTTACGAACAGGTCGAAATTTATTTCGGTAGATGCCTACCTGAGAAATATCGTCAATAAATGAAAGTCTAAAGTTTTATACCAAATATGTATACATCAACTCTTAAGAGGTTAAGCATCTCAAATACATGCAATTAATTCATTCTACTGGTGCTCTTAAACAATAGCAACAAAAGAGGGAAGGTACAATTACTTGGTTCGAGACGCGAGTTTAGTGCAAAAGTGAAGTGAAAACAAAATATTAATAAGAAAATAATTCAAGTTAATATTGACAACACCTAGAATGGATATTGAGAAGGAAGCTATTATTAACTTAAGTTTTATGTAGTTTTGTGTATGTTAAGTTGCTGTGTAGTTTTATTTAAATTAATGTTTCATTGATATGTTTTGGAATGCTATCTCGCGAATTGAGTTTCAAGTAAGGTTCTAAATAGTTATGTTCCCGCTTGAAATCCCCATGAATATATTCCTCCAATGTCAATAATGGTATTTAGACGTAATTTCAGCTGCAACTTTTTGCAACCTTAAAAGTTATGACCAAAAGACTAAATTCCTGTTAGCTAACCGGAGCATTAATTTTTGGTGGGGATAAACCTTCTGTAAACAAATTTGGTTTTCTCGTACTCTTTCAAGGTAATTTAGAAGATATGGCAACATTACGCAGCAATCAGCAATTGAAGCGTTCGCGTACTCAAAACTTACTTTTACTTTAATTGGTTTTGACAGAACATTTGTTCCACTAGCCGAACGTAGAATAGCTTTCCAAGTGCCTCGATCTTTTGCGCTTATTCTAAAATCTCTGACACCAAATTTTGAGGTATCTCCTATCACTTAATCTTTCCATCGGCCTTTTGATCTTCCCGGTTTACGTGTACCACCGTGTTCGCCTTCAAAAGACTAATTTGCTGGTGCTGCTTCATCCATTCTGACAACATGATCTAGCCAACGCAGCCGTTGTATTTTGATGCGTGTTACTATAATATCGTCGTCATACAGCTCACACAGCTCGTGGTTCATACGTCGCCTATTACCGAAAATCTTTCGTTTTTTGGTAAAAGAGAGTGTGAGAGGTTGCCAATTTTTGTGCTATATATTTTTTTGCCCGCAGAAGTTTTTTTTGGCAAATTGTTATTAGATAAGTACGTAAACACACTGTTATATTATGCAGCAATCGTTAACAAAACATAGCAGTATTTATCGGGACGATAAATCACTATCCGGCACCCATCTGTCGGTTAAGGTTTGTCGTTAGTATAAGCAATAATTGTAGCCGGAGAATGAAAAACCCGACATAAACGTACATTTTGGAAGTTTTCGATGGTGCCCGTGGTATTAGTAATGTGGCATTGTTTTATTTTTTCGGTACTAGCTGAACCGGACTCGCTCCGCTGACCTCTCTAATACCTTTTACTTGAGCTCTATATTGCCATGGTTGGTAAATAACTTCTGCAACTAAGCTTAAGTAACTAAATCCGCAGATTGGTTTATATGGGAGCTATATTAATTTATAGGCCGTTTTAGATCATACTTCCCATGCACGTTAGAGGTCATAACAAATTACTATGAACAAAAAAGGGGACTCAAAAGGTCAGACGAATTTATATGGGAGCTATATCAAAATATAGTCCAATATGAACCATCTTTAAAGGAAAGCCTCATACAACTCACCATTCCAAATTTCATTGAAATCGGATAATAAATGCGACGATTATGAGCTTAAGACTAAAAATCGGCAGATCAGTCTATAGGCAGCTATATTCAAATATCGGTAGATTCTACTATGACGACGAGGAAATGAAAACTATACATTCAAAGAAATGTCTATCGTATTTGTGAGTTAATTACGTAAAATAGGTTAGTTTATTAGTTTTACTCAAATGTAGTCTAAAAAACTTACATAATGTAAAAAAATTTAGTTTGTATTAAAAATGAACTTTATATACGAATGGTTAGCACGGGATAGCTGTGAGCGCCACACAAGCTGGAACATTAAAGTCCGATCTGTGTGGTGTTCATTGCTGTAACGAGGAGCTTAGCTGCGAGCTACCGGGCGCGTCCTCAGGTTGCGGATAGTGGAATACCCCATACGGAGCATTCCACTCCGCGGTATCGAGCGGACAATCTCAGAGAGAGGTTGGGCGGCACCGGCTCTTGCAAAAATACTGAGTGCCTATGATGCTCGATATGACAAGGCGAGTTATTGGCGCCTTTAAATAACCAATAGCCATCCTATTCCCACAGCGATCGATCCTTTGGAACGGAACGAGCTTGCTCACCTACAGGAGCATGACGAGACATGACAACAACATAATTAAAAATCTCAGCTCTTGTAAATTTATTATTTTTACTTAAATGGTTTTTTTTTCGAAATAAGCAAGCAATGCCTAAAAGAGAAATTTAAGGCATGTTGTCCTGATTGCAAATCTTTGTCCAAGTGAAATTGAAATTGTAACAGATAACCGTCTGCCAAATGCGGAATAGCTATGGAACGCAGTGCGTAATGCCTGGCAAAAAATCGGTTTACGGCTGTCCCAGGATCAATTTGTAAAGAGATGTCAGGATCATATTGGGACTTCGTGCATCGTAGAGGTGCCGAAGTGTTCAAACGAGGAGTTATTACTCTCGACAAACAGGCCACCTTAGCGCAGAAGTTAGCATGTCCGCCTGTGACGCTGAACCACTGGGTTCAAATCCTGGCGAGAACATTAGAAAAAAATTTTCAGCGGCGATTATCCCCTCCTAATGCTGGCGACATTTGTGAGGAACTATGCGTTTTTAAATAATGGTAAAGCCAAGAAATAATTAAAGCTTTTATTAAATCATTTCCACATTTGTGCTATTTGCTGTAAAAGTATTGGGTAATTTATAAATACTCCTATTATTTTGAACAATGAATTTTGGCAAAAAAAAAATGTTTTCAATGACATATTTTAAATGGTTGTAGCTTTTTTTAAACTATTTTTATTTTGCTGAAGGAAAAACTCCCTTCTCCTAGGGAATACTTTTCCCGACATATTCGTGTTTTTCGAAAAATCTCTTATTTGAGTAACTATTGTTCATTTTCTACGCCATTTACCTTGAGTGGGAAAATTAGGCGTTTAGAGGCCCCAGACCAAAACCCATAAAAAGGACATCATGTTCGTGTTCCTTTTCTTGTACATAGGGGGTATGTAAAAAATTGGATGATTTGGAGTTTGCGTCATAAACTACATCGGCATTGCATTCAGATTCATTTTTTATCTCCTATGGGGAGTCCAGGAGCCTTTGCCCCAAAAACGGACTTTGGATTCGTGTTCCTGAGGGCAACCCACACCAAATCTCTGCGAATTCGGAGGTGCGCCCTATAAAGTGCAGTTTACCATTTTTCTGGTCTCAAACTACACGGCTGAATAAAATAATCTGTTCGAAATAACAATTTCGCCCGCACTTCCAGACGAAATTTTCAATAAATATTTTAATATATTGTTGTTGTTGTTGTAGCAGTGTGTTGTACACTGACGCGGCAGCTGTTGCCGGTGAATGATTCAAACGGGTTGCCGGTGAATGATTCAAACGGGTCAATTCGGTACGTACAACTGGCTGCCATGGGATTCATTTCATTTATTTATCTATTTTAATCAAGCCAATAAGGCCCATACGCTTACGATTCTGAGCCATTTTTTAAGATTTTGCAGTTTTAATCTACAAAAAAAGTCATCAATCCCATGGCAGCCGGTTGTACGTACCGGATTGACCCGATGGAATCCTTCATCGACAAGGGCTGCCGCCCCGGTGTACAATACACTGCTACAACAACAACAAAACAGTCATTGGAATTATTTGCAATTTTTTTCACACTATATATCAATACGCATGACCTGGCAACTCTAACGTGAGCATACGAAATATTTGCTCGATAAAAAAGGACTTAATTTAGATTTAATCGAGCTAGAACTTTTCAATTTAAACAACACACTAAATTAACGTGTTCTTATTCGAAGTATTATTCTTACTCGAACCTAATTTGAAATTTAAACGCCAATACTTGTTGGCTCTTGTTTTTCAGATTGCAAAGCGACCAATTAGAGACTGAGAGAGTAGAGAATGTCCGTTAGCGCTGTGTTGTTTTTGTATTTGTTCTGTACATTGATCTTTTCAATCTCTTTCTCCACTTCACTTCGCACTATAAACAACATAAAACACACTCACACACACTCAGTAGTATTTGCAACGCTGCAAAAAAGCGATTAAATCAATCCTTTTCTCCATATAGATAAACATAAAAAAAATGTTTGTTTATTTCCTTACCTTTTGATAGAATTCCCCTAATATCCTTAAAGTCAGAAAAAGTAGATATATTATTTTTAGCTGAAATCACAATTCACTTCTATTTATTACATCCTTTAATAGGTTTGGCACACGATTAGACGATTGCAGTGGAGAATATTGTTGGTTAGATTATATTCCTATTCTAATTGGCCTTTATTTTGCCACTGTTATTTATTATAAGTGTAGAATTGAATCAATAGCACTCTATTTAAACACTTTAGTTAACAATTTGCGTTAATAAACCGATGTCCGGCGCCAGACGCATGTGTGGCGGTATTTTTACCCGTATCATAAACGAATCGTCGGAATATTAAATTACATGGACAAAATAAAACATATCCTCCAGTAACGATAATGATTGGTAAAATTCAACTTATTATCGTTGTAATAGAAACTTCTTTCAGTGGAAAAACAAATTGGCAATTGCTGATGATTGCATTACACATTTTAACACTTTTCTTTATTTTGTATCGCTTCTTCTTTCTTTGCTACTTCTTCGCATAATTGCAAACTTCATAGGCAGAAGTTGCAAAACTTTGAATTGTTGCTTCGCATTCGAAAATAAAGTATTTTTTAAAACTGTGCCAGTATTTTATTCTTTTATCCCCTTTAGCACATTTTTATTCCTTTTCAATTTGGGCTTTTGGACATTTCCTGTTGTTATTCTTTTGCCAAAAACTTGCACTCTTTGCTTCTTGTATTTTTCAGATGCACTTACTGCTACTCACTTGCAATTGCATTTCTCATTTTAAAGATGCAACTCACTTTAGGAAAACATTCATAAGCGCATTAAGTGTTCTTGGCACTGCTTATCTGAGATTATCATACAATAATCATTTTTTAATTCTTTTAAATTATTTATCACTTGTCAACTTGTTATTGTTAGTGGTTGGATTGTATGGTGTCTCACTCATTTTGCACACACACGAACACAAGCTGCGGCAAATTTGTTTCCCGATTCCAGACATTTGACGGAAACTTAATCGATGCTTGCAAGTATCGCGATTTTTCAGACTCAACTATAATCGATAAACATATCGAATACTTGACTTTGCACTCTTAAGTAACCATTGAGTTGAGCAGCTAGAGGCCCACTAGGCACAAGATTTGCGAATATTCACATATATTTTGTCACCCCTCTTGTTAGCTATGTCTGTCTTCATTTACTCGTTTTGCTATTGTTGTTTTGAAAAACATCTCAAGCGTTCACACTAGTTGAGATGGTTTCCAAATTGCATGTATTAACACTCCAACATAAATGTTATGACGCACTATTGTTAAGATTTATGTTTTCTTGCTTTAAGGTTAGTACTATACAAGACATAGTAGTGTATAGACCCAGGTAGTGTACAGCGCACAGCTGAGTACAATTTTTTCTCAACGAGTTTTGGTTGTATTTGTGAAAAGTTTTCGTTTCGCTATAACTTGTTTTTTCATCTAGTGGAAATTTACTTTTCACTACGCCCATGAAGAGCACAATCACAAGTCGTTTTCTTATGTAAAATAAACGCAATCGCCAAACTTTTAATTCTAATTAAGTGGTTGTTAGTGTTAGTGATCTTGCTCACATGTACTTACTCGGGGTGAAAAAAAAATTTGTTTGTGGATGTATAAATAAAAAAACTATTGCATTTTTATATAAATATAAAAATATAAATAAATATACTTCTAAAATAAATAAAAAATATATGTTTCTTACATAACAAACTATTGTACGAAGTAATAGCGATTATGAAAGTGTTGCGCTTTTGGTCTTGCTATTACAACAATATTATTTTTATACAAGTGGAATGTGCTGTTAAAGGCTTTTGGAAAGTTGTGTTTATTTAACTTATACCAACAAAAATACCACAAAATTTAACTATTTTTACAAATAAAAGCAGAATTCGTTTCCTTTTTAATAGTTTTATGTTTCTTTATTAATTAATTTCGAAGGGGTGAGTTTTGGTTGAAATTGCAACAACATATATGAATTTGAGTGCGGTCCACACACTCACATTTGCATGTAAACATGTACGTAAGCAGCTGATAAATTGATTTTTTATATATAAATGGCAATATTTTGGCCAAAGAAAACCCAAAAAAAAATCAAATGTGGTAACCTTGCATCTCTACAAACAAATCCCACAAAAGTGTGCGTGGGGAGATTTTTTTGGCGTCAAAGTTAAAAATTGTTTAACTTTTGGACTTTGCATTTGTGGACTTTGTTTGCAGAGTTTGATTTTTAATGCGTTTTTGGTGCTCGCGCATAGTATGTAACTCCACCTTCGGTGTTATTATATCTGAAACTACATATGACATGTCCGATCGTGTAATGGTAGCTTAACCTGACCATTTCATTTTTTATCCACTAAAAGTCAACTTCGATTTCAAACAAAAAATCGAATAATCGATTAGTTGAATCGAATTTTGGATCCATATGTATATAAAGAAACGTGTACATCTTTCTCTTTGACACCATGTCTGAAATCCCACGCGATCTGTCAAATACTAATGCATGAAAATCCTAACCTCAAAAAAATCACCCTTTATATAAAAGCAAAAGAAATAAACAAATGAAGTGAAACATTAATCAACCAGAAAACTATGAATTTGAGTAAACTAGATTGTTTGATTTGCCTGGGCTCATATTTGATGGGCCCCAATTGCATAGCTGTGGAATCGACGCAGTGGTCAGAGCTGGATATAACTAGGATAATGGAGAAACATTTATGGTCCATTGTAACGAAAATTCCTACAAATGCAAAACAAATCAATTCTAACTTTCTCTTTGTTATAGAAACCCAGAACATTATCGTCCTGTGTGTGCGCTGATTGTTGGCAGGAGTTGAATAGATTTCATCTGTTTTATACTCGAGTTGAGGAAGCCCACATCAATAGGGACCTATCTGTAAAGAACGAAATTATAGAAGATCCCTTGCTAGAGGAACCTTTGCAAGAGGACCTAAAGCCTTTCGATCTTTGTATATTAGAGCCGAAAATTGAGATTGAAAGCTTAACCAGTCCAGTCCAGATTGAAGATGAATCCAACAAGAAAGCTCAAATGGATGTTGAACACAAAGACATGGAAAAAAATTTTGGTTTGATTTTTGAAAACAAAAACATCGACAATGAAATGGATTGTGAAAGCAGCAGTTATTCAAAAATCGTAAGCTCCTCAAACACTGAAGAGAATAATTTGCATAAAACCAAACGCATCGCGAAGGGAAAAGGAAGTGCTATTGCAAAGATAAAAATACCTAAATACAAATTAGCCAAGTCTGATGATTTCCTTAAGAAACATTTTGAAATGATATGCCACATATGCCAACAAAAATTTGAAGAATTTCGTTTACTCTGTAACCATTATGATACCGAGCACAACCAACAAGGCTATGCATTATGTTGTGAGAGAAAATTTTTCGAACGTCAAACCTTAGTAGACCATATTCATTACCACCTAAACCCGGAGTACTTCAAGTGTAAAGTTTGTAACAAATCATGGAAAAGTAGGCTTGCACTGTCCAATCACTTCAAGATTCACAAAGAGAAAAAATATTGTTGCGATATATGCGATAGAAGATTTGTCGAAGGCCATCAGCTGGAAGCACATAAGGCCACTCATGTGCCAAAGTCGGATAAAAAATTCCCCTGCAATGAGTGTGGTAAATTGTAAGTATCATGTTCCTATAATAGTTTTAAAAATTGACTTGATTATTTTGCATGTCCACAGCTATGCCACCGCGTTAATACTTTATAGGCACCAGAAAGCTGTACATCTCAAAATATATTCAAAAATTTGCGATATTTGTGGACAAACTTTGCCAGATTCGTCGTCTTTTAAGATTCACATGAAGAAGCATGCTGGTATATCGATAACCGAAAAATGCGATGATTGTGGTATTACTGTGGCAAATAAAAGTGCTTTGAAGTTACACAAGAAAGAAAAGCATCTAAATACTGAAAAGACTGAACACAAGTGCCACATCTGTTCAAAGATATCACCTACGTTGCGAGCCCTTAAGAAGCATATACACGAAGTTCACGCAATGAGCTACCAGTTTAAATGTACATTATGTAGCAAGGAGTTTAAAAGGGCTGATAATTTTAAGGTAATATGATTGAATTATTCAATTGATGTGAATTCAATTGAGTGAAGTATTGTTCTATATTGTTTTTAGGATCACATGTCTAGGCATACCGGCACTCCAATGTATTGCTGCCCTTGGTGCCCAAAAACATTCAACTCCAACGGTAATATGCATCAACATCGGAAAAAAATCCATCCGATTGAGTGGGCAGAGGAACGAAGTAAAAAGGTTACGTTTTAGGCCCTATGGAAAAAGTTCATCAGTTCTGCTTTTGTTGTTCCAAGCAATGCTGCAGCACTATGTACGCATGGAAAGTGTCGATTTCTACATTCTATATAAAGAAAGTCTTAGTTTTAATTAAATACAGCAAAGAGAAATAGACAATGAAGAGTTTGTAGAAATTTTAGAAAATATTTAAATTTATTTTTTTTTTTAAATTTAGCCCTACTAGCGTCTTGTGAGATAGGGAATATAAAAGCGAAATTATGCGAATAGCAAAATTTCAGTGCCCTATAGGGTTATGTTAGGTCTTTCAAATCTAGTCACCTGGGTCCTTTGAAATTTTGTTTAGTGTCAGAAGGGTGTAATTGAGTTCCGATTTTCATATCATATTTATTTGTAAATTTAATCTTATAAAAGGTACTATTTTTTAAGATTAAAAAGATAATAATAGACACTTTACTCTGGCATTCGGCTCGTTTGTATTTTACTCTGCAAATGATAAATATATATATAGTGGATGCTTAAATTCTAAGTTTTAATATGGTTATGAATTCATAGATCTTGTCAATATTCTCAGGAGTAGGTTGACTGAGTGTTTCCCTCGTTGTGCTCTTTCTAAACAATGCAATTCTTATGTTGGTTAGCGAAATCGCACCTCTACATCTTGTGCAAGCCTGTGGTTTTGTATTTTTTAAGATATATAGTGTGCCCAGCCTAAGCCTGGAAAACAATCGGATTATATTCTTATTTATGTTGGTTAGATAAGAAGCTAGCAGAGAATGAAGGTTGATTGACCTGCAATGTGTGTGGTTATTTGGCCGTAGGGCTGAATTGTTGTTGTTGTTGTTGTTGTTGTTGTTGTAGCAGTTTATTGTGTACTATCTTTCGTCTGCTTGATTCTGTTGAGTGTCAAGACCCAGGAACTCCGCGACTAAGATGGGGTGCGTCCACAGGGATCTGGGTCTGAGTCGAGTGGGTCTGGCCGGGCAGTTAAACAGGTGACGTGTATCGTGCGGTCCCTGGTTACAGTCGGGACATACATCTTGCACGTCGGCATCAATCCTAGCTCTGTGGGAATTGAGGCGGCTGCATCTGCCGGAACGTAATTGAGCCAGAATCACTCTGGTTTGCCGGGGGAGGTCGATTTCTCGGGTGCAATGTGTGGCGGTCGTTCTCCAAGGACTACATTCATCCGGTAGCCAGTTAACGCGTCTGCTACCGTGTCTGCATGAATGTTGTTCAGACCCGCTTGATATGCCGCTTGATCTAGAGGTTCTCTCTTGTAGCGCTGGACCTCACGCTCTAGATCATGTAGATCTACCTTAAGGCTTCTGGGCGGTGGGTATCTATCCACAAGATGATGATTTGGATGATTTCTGCGATAACAGCCCAAAAGGTATTGCTTGGACAGCATGTAGTTATGTCTTCGCACTGGTAGGATCTTTGTCTCCTGGTGGAGGTGGTCCACATGAGAACTAAGGAGGCAGCCCGTCGCAGTTCGGAGGGCGGCATTCTGACAGATCTGAATATTATTCCACTGCGTGTCACAAAGCTGACGTGACCACACTGGCGCTGCATAACTTACCACAGACCGGCCAATTGCTTTGTACGTGGTCAACAAGGTTTCTTTGTCTGCACCCTAAGTGCTGCCAGCGAGTGACTTGAGGACCTTGTTTCTACTTTTGACTTTATTGCAGATTGCTGTGGCATGTGGGGAGAAAGTGTAGGAGCTGTCAAATGTGACGCCAAGTATTTTGGGACACTTGATGGTCGGAATCAGTTCTCTATCGACCATCACAGTCAGCTCAGAATTCACCTCACGCGTATTTGTAGTGAACAGTGTGGCTGAAGATTTGGTGGCGGATATCTTCAGATTTCTTGCAGCGAAATATGAGGCAAGCTCGTTGAGATAGACGTTCAACCTATCGCAGATGTCATCAATGGGTGGGGGGCCTGATGCCAAGATCGTACAGTCGTCCGCATATGATACGATCTCTATGCCGTCTGGAGGAGGTGGGATGGAGGATAGGTAGAGGTTAAACAGAGCCGGAGATATCACCCCGCCTTGGGGAACTCCCTGTTTCACTCTACGGTGTTTTGACTTCTTATCCCTAAATTCCACAAATGACTGGCGGCCACACAGATAATTCGCGACCCAACGTTTAAGGCCTGGCTGGAGGGACGTGTTGGCGATGTCCTCAAATAATTTGGCATGGCTGACCGTGTCGAATGCCTTCGATAGGTCCGATGCCACGAGGACCGTCCTATCACATGGCCTGGGTTGATTGAAGCCACGGCAAATGTGTGTGGTGATGGCATGCAAAGCTGTTGTTGTGCTGTGCAGTCTCCGAAATCCGTGTTGATGCTCGGCGAATGGAAATTCTCCTACGAGGCTCGGGAGGAGTAATGCCTCAAGCGTCTTAGCCACTGGTGAGAGAAGGGAGATCGGTCTGTACGACTCCCCCAAACTCGGGTCTTTACCAGGCTTCAGTAGCGGGATCACTCTGCCCATTTTCCAGACATCGGGAACTATAAGAGTGTTCAATGACAGGTTAAGGACAGTGGTAAGGTACTCAACTCCAGGTAAATCCAGATTCTTCAGCATCAATGTAGAGATTCCGTCGGGGCCCAACGCCTTGGAAGATTTGGCGCCACGGATGACATTCGTAACTTCGCCCACGGTAAATTGTGATGGCTGTTCATCGGCTCGGAGACCACGAATACGGCGAATGGCTCTCCTCCTTGCTCTGTCTCTCTCGGGATGCACGATAAATTGACGGTTGAACAACCTGGCGCATCTCTTCGGATCAGTCACGGTTAACTCGCCAAAAGTGACTGAGGTCCTGTCGTCCCTATTAGATTGAAAAGTTTTATGGAAGTAAGTTTGAAAAAATAATTTCTCGAACATACAAATACATAAAATCATTGCCTAGTAACATAATAACAAAGAACGATACAAGTAGATATTAATTTGTTAAACATATACTTCAACACTTTCCCTTGTTTAATTAAATTATATTTAAACGAGTACACAAGTACTGTAAACGTGACTTTGGTAAAGGCTTGGTCATCATAGCTGCGAGTTGATTTTCAGTTGAAACTTGAGTCGTCGACAATAAACCTTCTGTTACCTTTTCACGTACGAAGAAGTGTTTTAGATCAATGTGCTTTGTTCGTTTATGAAATTCTGGATTCTTTGATAGACGAATCGCAGCTGTATTGTCTATATTTATAATTGGAATGTCCTTATAATTTATTATGTCCTTGAAAAGTCGTGTAAGCCATATTACTTCTTTTGCGGCTTCACTTGCAGCTATAATTTCTGCTTCAGTTGTTGAAGTTGACACTGTTGGTTGTCGTTGACTCATCCAAGATAAAGCTCCACCTGCATAAGTTGCAACAACACCTGTTGTAGAACGTCCTGTAGTGACACATCCACCATAGTCAGCATCGCTGTAACATTCTAATAGCTTGGGTCCTTCTTTATTATAAGCTATTCCAACATCTATGGAACCAGCTATATATCTGAATACTCGCTTGAGCTTTTGAATATCTTCACAAGTGTAGTGCTTTTGAATATCTTCACAATAGCGGTTCGGCATCTTGCACCGCTTTCTCTTTAACTAATTCTTGTTGGTATTCATCTTGTTCTTCACCTTCGTGATTATATGGACCGGTGCGTATTGATATTTCTTTCCCATTTTTTTTCTTGGATATTATTGGAATTCTTGTTGTTTTGCTCTTCCACAACTTCATCTTCTTTAACTTCTTCATTAGCACAACCATTTATTTCTTCGGAAAATATCACATCTCTTGATATTTCTACTACAGCGGTCAAAAAAAGTATTCATCATTAGCAAAATTGATAATAAATTCACTTATTTTGGGTAATTGAAGAAAATTTAAAGTAAACAAATAATGCAGTTTTATGCAATAGTTTATTTTTCGTAATATGTTTTAAAATAAATTCAAAAAATAAATTTAATTAGCGCAAAAAATGCAATTTTATATAATAACACCAAAAACAGAACAAAAAAAGTATTCATCATTGATGTGCTATCATCAAAGTCAAATTCAAATATTATTTGGGAATCCCCCTTTTCTGTTTTATTTAGTAAAGGAGGCTTTGCCCTTGACAGCAAATATTTAATTTCATTGAAAATATAGTTTTTGTCAAAATGGGTCGTAAGCAAAACGAGGTTTCTGATGAGGTAAAAGTTTTGATAATAAAACACCACAGGAATGGTTTAACTCAAAAAACTATCAGTGAAATATTAAATAGACCACGATCTACTATACAATCCATCATCAGAAAGTGGGCAGAAACGAAAACTGTTGACAATAAACCAAGATCTGGTCGACCAAAAGCACTTTCAGTTGGAGATGTGCGTTGGCTAGTACGGCAAGTTCAGAAAACTCCGAAGACAAATGCGACCATTCTTCGTAAAAACACTATGGAATATTTAGGGAAGGAAGTTACTACACAAACAATTCGAAATACACTCAAAAGGCATAGTTACAGAGGAAGAACTGCACGTAAGAAGCCCTTTATAAATAAAATAAACCGAGTGAAAAGGCTAAACTTCGCAAAAATGTATGTAAAACAGCCCGAATCATTTTGGAAAACAGTCATTTTTGCAGACGAGAGCAAGTTTAATCTTTTTGGGTGCGATGGAAAGGTCATAGTGTACAGAAAACCAAATACAGAGCTTGAAGAACGAAACACAGTTGCTACTGTAAAACATGGTGGAGGTGGTTTAATGGTTTGGGGGTGTATGGCGGCTTCAGGAGCGGGAAATCTTGAAATTATTAATGGAGTAATGGATCATAAGTATTACATTGACATTTTAAAGAGGAATTTAAAAGATAGTGCTGTAAAACTTGGGCTTGGTAATAACTTTCAATATTATCAAGATAATGACCCCAAACATTCTGCTTTAAATACCAAGATGTGGATGCTGTATAACTGCCCCAAAGTCATTAAAACTCCTCCTCAAAGTCCCGACTTGAACCCAATTGAACATCTTTGGGAACATCTCGAACGCAAATTGAGAACGCGCAATTTTTCGAGCAAGAGTCAAATGCAACAGGTGATAATGGAGGAATGGACTAATATAGACCAAAATATAACCGCTAAATTAGTCCAATCGATGTCAAACCGTTTAAAAGAAGTTATAAGACGCGGTGGTCGAATAACAAAGTATTAATTTTTTTAAATTATGTTATTTATTTTTTTTGTTTTTTTGCAATGATGAATACTTTTTTTGTTTAATTTTTTGTGTTCAGCTGTAAAATGGCCCTTTTTGTTCCAATAAATACTATTTTTTTCTTTAAAAACAATGAAATTGTGTACATATATATCACACAAGCACTACTGCATCATTAGTTTAATATGTTTTTATTCCAATTGTCTTTTGTAGACTTATTAAAAAAAAAAACATTGAATGATGAATACTTTTTTTGACCGCTGTATATTTTGTTCTTTAATATAGACACGATATCTCTCATCGCCGTCATAACCAACAAGATAACCTACTGTTGCCTTCTTGTCCATTTTCTTCCTACGCTGACTGGGAACATGAACATAGCATTTTGATCCAATAATTCTTAGGTGTTTAATTCTAGGTTTCTTGTCGCACCATAGCTCAAATGGACTTTTATCCTTTTCTGACGATTTTCCCGTTCGATTTAAAATATATATGGCTGATTTCACAAATTCGGCCCATAACGACAAGGGAAATTCAACATTCTTGTTTGAGTTCATGAATGTTCTTGCCATCTCTACAATGGTTCTATTTTCTCTCTCAGCACCACCGTTCTGTTGAGGTGTATATGGAGCGGTAAACCGTTGACTTACTCCATGTTTTGCCAGAATTTTCTTCACTTCTGCATTGTTGAATTCACCACCATTATCACTAAGCAATGTTTTAACTCAGGATTCACTAATAGAAGGTTAGGTCACATGCAAAAACACAAAGTGGATAGGCCCCATAAACATCATTAAGGATGTCAAATCTGACGATTGAAAATGTCATCATATAGGAGAAAACGTAAACAAAGAATGAATGTAAAAAGAGAACAAGTTGACATCCTCAATGCCAAGTACTGCCAAATATTAAAAAAAAGTATATCGGCTGATCGCTTGGCTTAACCTTATTTAGTGAATCCTGGTTTTAACTGTGTGTCCTTGAGATCTGGCATGTGCAAGCATTTTTATTAATGTATCCTTCACATCTGATTTGTTCTTCACAACATATCCATAACGAAATTTTGTGTAATCATCCTTATAAACGACAAGATATTTATATTCTCTAAATGAAGAGGGAAATGGTCCCCAACATCTGTCGATATTAATTCTCCTGGAGCTTTTGCAGTCTCACGTCTTCCAAATGGTAATCTTGACAACTTACCAAAAACGCAAGGCTCACAGATTTCACTGTTGTTCTTTACTCGAATTCCCATCTCCTTTTCTAATTTCTCCTTTACATGCCGTTTATCTTGATGTCCCCATCTTTCATGGTATAATTGCAGTTTTGAATTTTCTACAGAGAATGAAACACACTGATTTGCAGACACGGGTCGAAAATCTATTCTGTATAAAGTTCCATTTGGCTCACGGTGTCCACATAAAATTGTTTTTCCATTGAGATCTAGCTTGCACTTTTTTATTGTCGAATAAAACTTACTTGAGGGGTTTCTGTCATGTGAAGCCAATACAGAAAAAAGGTTTCTTGATATACCAGGAACATACCAAACATCATACAACTCCACTGTCTTCTCAGCATTGTTTACTTTTGATAATACTTGAATTGTTCCTTTTCCCATTGCACTTAAAGTCTCTTTACCAGCAGCTTGTATTGAATGTGGTTCTTTGAATGCTTCGTAGTCAATAAAAAATTCCTTCGCATTTGTTACGTGCCTTGTTGCACCATTATCAACCCACCAATCGCTGACAGATGTGCTCAAATTAACTTCATTTGACACCGAATGAAGAGCAACATTGGAGTGCGATGTATCCAATTGTTTTGACTTACTTGGCTTTCCATCAGCTATCCACTTTCTGCAGTCTTTAATCCAATGTCCCTTTTTCTTGCAATAGTGACAAATGTCATCTTTCTTGCCATTTGCAAAATTCCTTTTTTTCCGCTTCTCATTTAGAACCAATGCTTCTTGTTTCTCCGAAATCGTGTCTTCAGATTTCTTAAAATTTCTTTCAAATAAACAAAGTTGCATAAGAAGTTCATCTAACGACTTATCTTCATCTCGTGTGAGCATCATCCAACTGGATTTAAACATTTCAAATGATTTTGGCAATATGTGTAAAATCTTGCATATCAGGAGCAATTCTGGTAATTTTTTTTCTCCTTTTATTACCAAACCAGCATTGATTTCGTTCCATAAGCTCTTGAGCTTGGATATATGTGTAGAAACATCGCTTTCTGCCATCCATTCGAAAGAAAATAGCTCCGTGCACATCTTGAATAATTGATCTTTAGATGTCGCTTCAAATTGCTGATGCAGCGCTTGCCAGACATCACATGCAGACTCTTTATCCATTACCTTCATGAAAATGTCATCCGAAATTGTGTTTGTGATCAGACTCTTGGCATACATAGTTGTTAGCTTTTCTGTAAAAATCACAACGTTTTTTGTGTTCTTTTTCTTGAGCTTCTGTTATTCCTTCTTCCAAGGGTTCCGGCTTTGTAATTCTATGCTCAACCACATCCAGAGCTCCCTCGTAGAAATCTAGAAGATCCTTCACCTTCCGCTTCCAAATTGGCCAGTCCGACTCGACACATAACGGCTTTATGTTTTTGCAAAATTCCATTGTAATTTTCTTTTCTTGATACCTCTTTTTCACAAAATTAATTTCTCCAACATTCTTTTTTTTTTTTTTTTTTTTTTTTTTTTTTCTTTTCACAGACTTCAAAAATTTTCACAATAATTATTTTATTTTCTTCGAGCTTGCTGGGCTCATAACCTATTAGATTGAAAAGTTTTATTGAAGTAAGTTTGAAAAAATAATTTCTCGAACATACAAATACATAAAATCATTGCCTAGTAACATAATAACAAAGAACGATACAAGAAGATATTAATTTGTTAAACATATACTTCAACAGTCCCGTCTACCGGGGTTCGAGAGAGACTTAACAGTGGCCCACAATTTGCTTGCACCGGTGCCTAAGTTACATTGCTCCAAGTGTTCCAGCCACAAATTCCGCTTATGTTCGTTGACTACCCTGTTTATTTCCAGATTCAGCTCGCTGATTCTGGGGTTAGCGGGGTCCATAGCACGAATCCCATCACGCTCGTCTGCGAGTACCACTGCTTGCGCCGGGAAATTGGGTCGCACTTGCGGTATTCGACCGGCTGGTATAAAGCGAGCGGCTGCTGCGTTGATGATGTCTCGGAATTTCCTCTCGGCCACAAGCACATCAGAGGGCGGTGGCAGTTCATTGAAGCGGCGATTGGTATACTCTCTGAAGCCAGTCCAATTGGCCTTCTTGTAGTTGATGAACGTTCGGCGCTCAGAGGTTATGAAGTCGGGTGGTCGGTCGATGGTGAGGATTATGGGGAGGTGGTCTGACCCCAAAGAGATGACGGCTTGCCAGGATACGTCACTCAGGAGATCAGGGGATGTGATTGAGATGTCTGGCGAGCTGCTGCACCTCCTCGTAATCCTAGTGGGGGCATCCTCATTCACCGTGCAAAACGTGGAGCTATCTATCTGCTCTGCCAAAGCTATGCCACGCTGGTCGTTGCCTAGGGGAGAATGCCATGACGAGTGATGTGCATTGAAATCCCCCAGAACCAGACGACTATGGCCAGATAGCAACCCACTTATGTCGGGGCTGTAGGCCTGGCCATTAATCGGGACACAGCTGCCAACCGGCGGTATATACACGTTGTATATCTCTATCTCGGCAGTACCAGACCTGACTGCTACCCCCATACATTCCATGTATGGGTCACTAGCGTCAAGCGCAGGCGAGATAGGTCTATACTGCACGGAATGGTGTATAACGAAGGCCAGTCCCCCACCTCCATTCCTTGAGCGATCCTTACGTAGCACATTGTAGCCGTGACAACTGTGCAAGCTGCAGGTGTTAGTCAGCTTTGTCTCCTGGATCGCTGCGACCGATATGCTCTTCCGACTCATAAAATCTACAATCTCATCAATCTTGCCTCGCAGTCCATTGCAGTTTAACTGCAGGAACGATACATTTCCCGACACTGGCAATAGTAGGGCTAGGGTGCTGTCTTTGCATAAATTGCCGTACGGGAGAGGTCGGGGGGGTCACATAGTCCGACGACGAGGACGCCGAAGGCGACGACGGCGACGCTTGTGACCCACTGCTGGCTATGTTCGCACAGCACCTAGCGACATAGCCAGTATGACTATACTCCCGTAACGAAGTTAGGCCAGAGCAAGAACGGAAATGTACCCACTCCAAGCACCTGTTACACCTCACCGACACTGACCGATGATGAAGGCGGTTCTGGCAAACGGAACAGAACCAGGGTCCGGGGTTCTTTTCAATCCCGGCACGGACCAAAAGCATACGGAGAAGGCACTCCGGGATGTGCCTCTCCCATGACGAAAAAAGACGAACACGTACACTGAGGCGGCAGCCCTTGCCGATGAAGATTCCATCGGGTCAATCCGGTACGTACAACCGGCTGCCATGGGATTGGGGCTGAATTGTGCTTTAGTTTGGTGAATGTAATCCGCCTTATATCATTTTTTTCCACTGTGGGATTTGTGATTAAAGGTTGAACAGAAGTAGATTTAGCTGCTTTGTCGACATGTTCACTGCCTTCTAGACCAATGTGACTTGGTTGTTGTTGTAGTCACATGTTAATATTTGGAGGTGGCGATGCTCATCTAGCTTCTATAGGTGAGCAAGCTCGTTCCGGTCCAAAGGACCGATCGCCGCGGAACAGGGTTGCCATTGGTTATTTAAAGGCGCCAATAACTCGGCTTGTTATATCGAGCATCGTAGGCGCTGAGTATTTGTGCAAGAGCCGGTGCCGCTTGGCCTATCACTGAGACTCTCCACTCGATACCGCTGATTGTCCGCGACTGCAGTTACAGCTACTCCGGATAGATCATTCCACTATCCGCAACCTGTGGACGCGCCCGTTAGCTTGCAGCTAAGCTTCTCATGGCAGCAATGAACACCACACAGATCGCACCTCAATGTTCCAGCTTGTGTGGTGCTCACAGCTATCCCGTGCCGGGTTGGTGTTGTAGCCACATGTCTATATGTGGAGGTGGCGATCCTCATCTTACTACTATAGGTGAGCAAGCTCGTTCCGGTTGATCCTGATTTCATTTGAAGAAAAATGAATTTATAAACGATGTAGAGTCGATGAGTTCAGATAACGTTGATAAAGAAATAACTGAAAGAAACTGGGCAACACAAAGCAATCGCAATGCGGCCTTATTAACCAAGCTAATCAGAAAATCCGCGAACATGAGTATACATAGAACCAGAAACTGGTGTAGTGCAGTTCACTGGTGGAACACGGATTTACCTGCTCTGAGGTCAACGAAAATGAGATTTTGGCATGTATTTCAAAGGAACCCAACACAGGCAAACCTTATAGCATATAAGAAAACTAACGCACAATTACACAGATCATCAAATGACATCAAAAAGAAGGGCTTTAGATTTTTAACGGAACAAATAAATAAAGACACGGCGCTATGTGTCATATGGATATATAATGTCATATTATATATATGTCATATTATATATAAGATAAACCGCCTGTAAGGCTGGTGTGCTGTGGTAGCAGTGTGTTGTACACTGAGACGGCAGCCCTTGCCGATGAAGGACTCGATCGGGTCAATGCGGTGCGTATAACCGGCTGCCATGGTTGTTGTAGCCACATATCTTTATGTGGTGGAAGAGATGCACTTCAAGCTCCATAGGTGTTCTAAGCAAGATGTTAGTCTGCTCGACTTTTCTCATGTCTAATATTCAAGTTCATATTTGGCCGGTATTATGTACAAGATCGATGTGAATTTTATACACACCACCATAGGATGGGGTTATACTAATCTAGTCATTCCGTTTACTACTAATACTAAACTTCACATGAACATTCCATTTAGGAACAGGGGATACTTTTCTCATATCAATGAGTGCAGTCCGATTAAAGTTTAAAGCTCAATGATAAGGGACCCCCATTCTTGTGCCGAGTTCGAACGGCATGCCGCAGTGCGATACCTCTTTTGAGGAGAAGTTTTTACATGGCATAGTACCTCACAAATGTCGTCAGCATTAAGAGGGGATAACCACCGCTGATAATTTTCCTGATGTTCACGGCTGGGTTTGAACCCAGGCGTACGGCGTCATAGGCGGACATACTACCCTTTGCGTCACGGGGTTTGAACCCAGGCGTACGGCGTCATAGGCGGACATACTACCCTTTGCGTCACGGTGGCTTCCGTTTGTAACACCTCGAAATATTAAACTGCGACCTATAAAGTATACATATTCTGGATCGTCTCGACATTCTGAGTCGATCTAGCCATGTCCATAAGCTTGAAATGTTGCACAGATACTATCTATTGATGTAGGTCGGTGGGGATTGCAAATGGGCCATATCGGTTCAGATTTGGATATAGGTTAAGTTAGGTTGAAAAGAGGGTGCGGATATTAATCAGCCCCATGCCAAAATTGCAAATTTTACCAATGAACGTTCCGCTAAGAAACAATGACAAACTTCTCACATATCCTCCTTTTTTATAGCCGAGTCCGAACGGCGTGCCGAACATGCGACACCACTTTGGAGAGAAGTTTTTACATGGCAAAGTACCTCACAAATGTTGCCAGCATTATGAGGGGAAAACAACCGCTGAAAATTTTTTCTGATGTTCTCGCCAGGATTCAAACCGAGGCGTTCAGCGTCATAGGCGGACATGCTAACCTCTACGCTACGGTGGGCTTTAAATCACACGATCTAGGCGGTCAATTGACCGGTCTCAAACGTGAAATAAAATGTTCACCGCACTCGCCTCTCAATCAGTCCACTGTTACGCGTGCTGTGTGGTATGTGGCCTTGTTGAAACCACATGTCATGCAAGTCAAACTCTTGCATTTTGGGGAAAAAAAGGTTGGATATCATATCACGGTAGCGCTAACCTTTTCAGAGTTACAATTCTGCTTATTTACGTACCCATTGAGCCAAAAATATGAGCTTCGTCGCTCAATGGAAGAAATGCGCGATGAACTTTCTTAACAGAGCACGCATTTTTAAAAAAATTCAACAATTTGCAAGCGTTGTTCGGTTGTAAACGATTTACGGTCAAATTATAGACCAAACTGAAGGTGTTTAACAGTGAATAAAACGCGAAACGTGCGTGAGCTGTTTAAACCAGTGCTGCCAAAAAGATAATAGGTAAAACATTACCCTTTATTATTGTCTCTGGAAGACGAATATGTTTAACTTCAGGAAGTTCTATGTGTCACAGAAAAGTGGGCTACCGAAAGTAATCTAGGCGTAAGTAGCTCTTTTCAGCAGGAAATACAAGTTACCTACAGTGGCACCTGTCTAATTGGGAGGAGAGAATGTTCCATTTACGGAAAGCGTAAATGGACAGGCAATTGAACTTCAAATACAACTTTTTGGAAACTTCAAATCCAACTTTGTCTGTGCATCACAGCCGCACTGAGAACGGCACCATCTGAAGCACTGAGTTTAATGCTACAATGAATGCCTCTGGACATTGCTGCCACTGCTGTGCTGTAAGGCTAAGTGAGCTTTCTCTTTGGTCATGTGACGGCTACGGACACTGTGACCGTACCGCTCTAGCATTACTTCGGGTGGCGTTCATTTACTGCTCTTGTAGCTTCCATATTGAATCCCCATCCATCCTTTCTACTATTGATCAGGGGCTCGACTGTAATGACTATATGCATATTTCGCATAATGGGTTTTCTCTTATATGAAATCTGCTCAAATAGTTGCCAAAATTGCCATGGCAACCAAAAACTTAATCCAGGGCTCTATGTATGGAATAATTCTGTACGTCCACCTACCCTGTGCACAGCCAACCCATACGCTCTGCCATTGTTGTAGGAGTCTCCTTCTTCCTTGCTCTAATATTATTTATTTCTCTTTTAGAGTACCCATTTGGTAGAGTTTTCCACTGTTCATAAACGTATTTTCGTTCATCTAGAGTTTGATTGGTGGCATACCTGCAATTCGTTCTATAAGCACATATTACACTTATTGTATATAATCTGTGTACTGTTCCCAGAAGACCGCAAAGTTTCTTGCTCTTTGTTATAGTATTGCTAATAATAGGAGCTGCGTACACCGTTTATGATATGAACTCAGGACGCCTGAGTTACATGATGCCTTTTGCTCAGCAAGAGACCACGTCGATAAGTTGATTAAGGTAGCCAAGAACGACTACTATTATAGACGCTTTACTTCTGCAACAGGCTCCAAGAAAAGGTTATTCGATACATAGGAATTGGGAAAGATACTAAAAGATGTTCAACAAATTTGGACATCAATGGGCTTAATGATGCCTTTGTTAATGTCCCACAGATCCCAGTTGATCCCAATTTCTACGGCTTCAATATCTCCCCCTCTCTTGATGACGCCTCTGGTTTTGGCTTCAGCTGTATGGGTCCGTCGGATCTGATGGCATTGATCCTAGATTTGTATGACTCTTGTTCCCCCTTATTATTCCTCATGTAACCTGTTTTCAATAAGATTTTGACCACGAGTTATTTGCCATTAGCGGGGAAGCATGCCAAGTTCATCCCACTGCCTAAGAATTCCAAGGAATATAGACCAATTCTGATTCTTTGTTACTTGTCATAGGTCTTTGAAAAATTGGCATATTGGCAAATGTCGTATTTTGTCAACGAGAACTCTTTGTTATATGTGAGACAGTCCGGGTTTCGTCCTTACTACAGCTGTGTAACTGCCTTGGCAGACGTCACTGAGAGGATCAGGGTCAATTTGGAGAATGACAAGATAAATTTTCTTGTTCTTCTTACACTGTGGATCATTCCTTGTTATGTGATAAGATGAGACATCTTTAAAATTTTTCTTCTACGTCCGTTCGTCTTATTTTGTAGTACCTGTCACACCGCACTCAGTCCGTCAGTTATAAGTATTCTGTATCGTCGCCTCTGCTATTCTTAAAAGGTGTTCCTCAGGAATAAATTCTGGGTCCTCTTCTCTTTTCATTGTGCAGTAACAACTTGGCGAGTCAATTGTCTTATTGTGAGGTATATATGTACGTTGACGATGTACAGATATATATCGGCAGTCCGAGGGATGAGATTGCTGAAAACATACGTCGGCTTAATCATGATCTGTCAAGAGTCAGCGCGTGGGCGAAAGCCAGTGGCCTGTGTCTCAACCCTGTAAAGTCTAAGTGTTTTTTTTTTTTCAGAAACAGGCTGCCTCTCTTTTCATATGATGTCGGTATATTGGAAAACGTTCCTCATGCAAAGAACTTGGGCGTGGTTATTGATAGCACTCTGACTCGGAGTAATCATATCGACTTTGTCGTTGGTCAGGCATATTCAAAATTGCGTGCTCCCTGGGCCACTCAGTCGGTTACTCCGCTGCGGGCTAGGTCTCTCTTAGCAAAGACTTATCTTGTTCCTGGCATTCTCTACGGCTGTGAGTTTTTTGCTAATTGCGTCTCGGTAAGTAGACGTAAGCTAAACACCTTTTTTAGTAGCGTTACTCGTTATGTATTTGGCTTGAGACGGCGCGACTCCATCTCTGAATACTCTTTATTCCTGTATGGCGTTTCCTTACAGCATTTGTTGTACATGAGGTCGCTTACTTTCCTGCATAAACTGTTCTACACGCAGGCACCACAATATCTGTATGGATTCCTTGATTTCGCCAGATCTATTAGAGGTAAAAAAAATCATTCCCAAAATTCATCGGAGGCTTGTTTCTGAATGGCATATGTTCATATTCGCTGTACGTCTCTGGAACTCACTTCCTAACGATCTGCAATTACTCAGTAACTCGGCAACATTTAAAACCAGACTTTGGAAACATTTTACTGCATTAAGTTGATGAATGTTAAGACTCATTTATTTATTTATTTTTTTTTATATACTTACCTTAATTTCTTTTTATTTGGATCAACTAAGTCTATTAATTCCTTTTTGATTGATAAATTAATTTTTGTTTTTATACCCTCCACCATAAGATGGGGGGTATACTAATTTCGTCATTCTGTTTGTAACTACTCGAAATATTCGTCTGAGACCCCATAAAGTATATATATTCTTGATCGTCGTGAAATTTTATGTCGATCTAGCCATGTCCGTCCGTCTGTCCGTCCGTCCGTCCGTCCGTCCGTCCGTCCGTCCGTCTGTCTGTCGAAAGCACGCTAACTTCCGAAGGAGTAAAGCTAGCCGCTTGAAATTTTGCACAAATACTTCTTATTAGTGTAGGTCGGTTGGTATTGTAAATGGGCCATATCGGTCCATGTTTTGATATAGCTGCCATATAAACCGATCTTGGGTCTTGACTTCTTGAGCCTCTAGAGTGCGCAATTCTTATCCGATTGGGATGAAATTTTGCACGACGTGTTTTGTTATGACATCCAACAACTGTGATAAGTATGGTTCAAATCGGTCCATAACCTGATATAGCTGCCATATAAACCGATCTTGGGTCTTGACTTCTTGAGCCTCTAGAGTGCGCAATTCTTATCCGATTGGAATGAAATTTTGCACGACGTGTTTTGTTATAACATCCAACAACTGTGCCAAGTATGGTTCAAATCGGTCCATAACCTGATACAGCTGCCATATAAACTGATCTTGGGTCTTGACTTCTTGAGCCTCTAGAGTGCGCAATTCTTATCCGATTGGAATGAAATTTTGCACGACGTGTTTTGTTATGACATCCAACAACTGTGATAAGTATGGTTCAAATCGGTCTATAACCTGATATAGCTGTCATATAAACCGATCTTGGGTCTTGACTTCTTGAGCCTCTAGAGGGCGCAATTCTTATCCAATTTGAATGAATTTTGGCACGTAGTATTTTTTTATGATATCCAACAACTGTGCCAAATATGGTTCAAATCGGTTCATAACCTGATATAGCTGCCATATAAACCGATCTTGGATCTTGACTTCTTGAGCCTCTAGAGGTCGCAATTATTATCCGATTTGCCTGAAATTTTGTACGACGGATTCTCTCATGACCATTAACATACGTGTTTATTATGGTCTGAATCGGTTTATAGCCCGATATAGCTCCCATATAAATCGATCTCTCTATTTAACTTCTTGAGCCCACAAAGGGTGCAATTCTTAATCGAATTGGCTGACATTTTACACAGGTCTCCAACATATAATTTAATTGTGGTCCAAACCGGACCATATCTTGATATCGCTCTAATAGCATAGCAAATCTTTTCTTATATCCTTTTTTTTATACCCTCCACCATAAGATGGGGGGTATACTAATTTCGTCATTCTGTTTGTAACTACTCGAAATATTCGTCTGAGACCCCATAAAGTATATATATTCTTGATCGTCGTGAAATTTTATGTCGATCTAGCCATGTCCGTCCGTCTGTCCGTCCGTCCGTCCGTCTGTCTGTCGAAAGCACGCTAACTTCCGAAGGAGTAAAGCTAGCCGCTTGAAATTTTGCACAAATACTTCTTATTAGTGTAGGTCGGTTGGTATTGTAAATGGGCCATATCGGTTCATGTTTTGATATAGCTGCCATATAAACCGATCTTGGGTCTTGACTTCTTGAGCCTCTAGAGTGCGCAATTCTTATCCGATTGGGATGAAATTTTGCACGACGTGTTTTGTTATGACATCCAACAACTGTGATAAGTATGGTTCAAATCGGTCCATAACCTGATATAGCTGTCATATAAACCGATCTTGGGTCTTGACTTCTTGAGCCTCTAGAGTGCGCAATTCTTATCCGATTGGAATGAAATTTTGCACGACGTGTTTTGTTATGACATCCAACAACTGTGCCAAGTATGGTTTAAATCGGTCCATAACCTGATACAGCTGCCATATAAACCGATCTTGGGTCTTGACTTCTTGAGCCTCTAGTTTTGCCTAAAAAGAGATGCCGGGAAAAGAACTCGACATATGCGATCCATGGTGGAGGGTATATAAGATTCGGCCCGGCCGAACTTAGCACGCTTTTACTTGTTTCTTTTAAATTCAAATCTACAAGGCCACAAATGGTAGTTTTTTCCCCGTTAGTGAATTTTTCATTCAAAATCTGTGATGTATTGTATAGCTATAGATTCTTAGTTTTAAGGATTTGTCAGGAACCGATTTGACATGCGGCTCAAATGATAATTTGCTGTCAATGATTACTCCTAGGTATTTAAGACTCGTTTCGGGTATAAATATTTTCTTCTTGTCACAAGTGATGCTTTTGTCTTAGTAGCAGCCAGCGCCAGTTTCCTTGAGGCAAGCCATATTGAGATCCTTGCCGGATCTCTGTGTTATCCTTGACTAAATGTCCGATGATCCAGGCTGTGCGGATTACACCCTGCCTAAACAGCATTTTAATAAAAATTTTAATACCACTATTCCTGATAGAACCGATTGGAACTACGATATCCAAATTAGATGACCAGGTGGGCGTTGGTAATGGTAATGAGAACCTAGGAGTTCCACTTTAGGTTCTCATTACATTAAGAACTTGTCTGATTTAGCGGATGTGAACATTCGCAAGTTGTTGGGCTTTTTAAAGCGATCTGAATGGTTCAACGGTAGGAACCAGAAGGCTTCTTCCTTCCCCTATTCCTGTGGTATCGCAATGGACGAAATCGTCTAAGCGAGTCTGATGGCAGACTACCACTTTAACCTAACCTAACCTAGTCACAAGGTCAAGCAAGTCTTAGTGTTGGAAATCCTGAAAGAAATCTTTAAATCCTGTATATTAATGAATTAAATTATTTATTATTAGTATTCAAATTAGTTTACCAAAAGATTTACTTAGTTGTTGTTGTATTATTGCCCTTATATATAAATATTTTTGCGGAGATGGTTATTAACGAGAATAATTGTTAATGAAATTGCAGGATGCATGTTGCGTCCCTTGCTTTTGAGTAAGGACACAGAATGTTTTATAAAACGTTATAAAACTATATTTATTAAAATCAAAATAACAAAGTTGAGGAGAGCTTAACTGGTGCACTTGTACTTGACTTGAACGCAGAATAAGAGTGTCCATAACCTATGGTTATGTTCATCTTCTGCTCTGCTAACAAACGCACAATGTACAAACAATAACGCCATGACATGTATCGACAAAGTACATAAACAAATCTAATTAGATTTGTGTAAGTAGAAGATCAGTATGTTTGTACGTGTGTGTGTGTACGCCAAAGCAGCAGCAAAAGAACAACAGACATACATGCAGAAATATGAATATGTAAGTATGTATGTGCGTATCTACCGTTCTGCCTGTAAGTCTATATTAAAGTAACAGATCAAAGAATGTTAACAATCGTTTTGTGTGGCAGGGTTGCCATCCACAACATCTCCCCTTTTAGGATGTGTAGTCCCTGAAACGTTGAGGTGCACGTCTGACACGGCTGGAACGACGGACTGATGTTGAAGGGTGTGTAGGTGAAGGTTGTGTAGGTGTTGAAGGGTCACTGGAAGATTCACTTGGCCGTTGCAAAGTTGATGCCGGTGGGTCAAGAGTAGATGTAGATGTTGATGCTATTTCAGATGATGGACGTGTATTGCGAGGCGGTGGACATATCTCAAACATGTCAAACCAAGGGGTATTGCTTGTTGATGTGTCGTTGTGTCGCGTACGAAGCTGATTTGCATGCGATTTCATCATCTTGAAATAAGGGAACACCTTTATTTCCACTTCATAGTTCACTTTACCAATTTGCTTCTTGACTATTGCAGGTGCCCAGAAGAATTTGTTGTGTTTGTACACCTTTGCATAGACTTCAGCACCAATTGCAAAGTGTCTGGATTTTGTATTGAACTTCCGATTGTATTGCGCTTCCATCTTATCATTGCGCAGGAGTACGTCTTCTTTGGGCTTAAACAGCAAATCTAAATTTATTCTCACTTTCCTCCCCAGGAAAAGTTCTGAAGGAGATTTACCTCCAGGTGTGTTATTGTTGTCGGTTGCTCTGTAGTAGAGGAGAAATTCTCGTATGCCTTTGAGACTGTTTTGGTGTTTCTTTAAAGCACGTTTAAAAGTGTCAACAAAACGCTCAACTTGACCATTTGATTGCGGGTGGAATGGGGCGGTGCGAATATGCTCAATGCCGTTTTCACTACAAAACAAAACAAACTCTTGTGAAGTAAATTGAGTACCATTATCACTCACCAATGATTCTGGGAACCCAAATTTGGAACAATAGTCCCTGAGACACTCTATTGTTGATGACGACGTCATCGACTTCATTGGGTAGACTTCAGGGTACTTGGAGAAGGCATCAATGATCAAAAGATATGTTGACTGATTCACTGGACCAGCGAAATCAATATGAATGCGTTGCATGGGTCTTGTAGCAATGGGCCACGAATGCAGTGTTGTTCGTGGTGGTGATTTAGCTGTTGAGGCACATACATCGCATCTTTTGATTATGTCTTCTATATCCTTGTCAATATTCGGCCAGTACACGTAGCTTCGTGCCAATGATTTCGTGCGAACAATACCTTGGTGTCCTTTGTGTAGTTGTTTTAGTATACGCTGCCGCAGAGTCTTGGGGATGACCATTCTATCTTGGTATAGAACACAACCATCACATGCTGACAAACCTTCACGGCGTTGGAAAAAAACAAGCTCTTCGGGGGTCTTCGTGTCTGGCCAGGAATTTTGTAGATACTTGACGATGTTTTGAAGCGTATTATCATTTGATGTAGCTGAGCGGATCATATTGTGTGTGATGGGCAATGCTGTGATATTGTCCTGAACAATATATTTGATCTCAGCTTCCATTTGAGCACATGCAATCACGACGTCTTCTTCGGGTTTTTCGTTTTTGTTGATTAGCCTGGATAAAATATCTGCGCAACCAAATTTCTGTGTTGGGGTATAGCTCAACTCAAAGTCGTAGGACATTAAAGTTAAAGCCCAACGTTGTAGTCGACTGGCTGTGTGCGTTGCTATACCCTTTTTGCTTCCAAAAATCGCTAATAACGGTTTATGATCGGTTCCAAGCTTGAAACGACGACCATACAGCATTTTGTGAAATTTGCTTACGGCAAAAACCAAGGCTAAACCCTCCTTCTCGATTTGCGAATAATTCCGCTCTGCTGGTGTCAAAGAACGTGACACATGATACACGGCCTTCTCGCCACCATCGGGGAAAACGTGGCAAATATAGGCGCCAATGCCTACATTCGATGCATCTGCTGCAACTTTGATTGGGAGTCTTGGGTCATAATGAGTCAGCATCAGTTGGGAACCCAGGATGTTTTTGAATTCCTGGAAGGAGTCTTCACAGGCCTTAGTCCACTTCCATTCACGGTCCACTTTTAGCAAGTCGTCCATTGGTGCTCTTAAGTTGCGCATTTTCCGTATGAATTTCCCGTAGTAGTTTACTGCACCCAGGAAAGATCGAAGCTCTGAAACATTTGTTGGGGCTGGCATTTTCAAAATGGCGGAAATCTTCAAAGGGTCAGGACGAATTCCAGTGCCATCGACCTTATATCCAAGATAGGTGCAACTACGGGAAAAAAATGAACACTTATTAATGTTTATGGTAAGATTATACCTTTGGAACCGCTGGAAAACTTCATCGACTGCGTGTTGATTTTCCTCTTTTGATGGCGTTGCAATGATGACGTCATCAAGATAGGGATGTGCAAACTTAACTCCAGATAAAATTGTGTCAATTGCCTGTTGGAATGCCCCTGGTGCGGATTTGATCCCTGGTGCAAGTCGGTTGAATGTGTAGAGACCTCGGTGCGTGTTGATGGTGAGAATCTCTTTGGTGGCATCATCGACTTCCAGTTGCATGTAAGCATCCGTCAAATCAATTTGTGTGAAAAATTGGCAATTGTTGAAGTTGATAAAAATGTCATCAGGTAACGGCAATGGGTAGGTGTGAGGTTCCATACACTCATTCAATCCAGTGGAATAATCACCACATATGCGAACTTTACCGTTTGACCTCTTTACAACAACAATAGGTGCTGCCCATCTGGAGTAACTTACAGGTGTGATGATATTTGCCTGCTCCAGGCGTTGGAGTTCCTCATCTACTTGTTGTAAAGCGGCATAAGCGACGGGTCGTTTTGGTTTGAAGACGGGTTGTGAGTCTTGTTTGATTTTCAAATTGACCTTGAAAGTTGAGCAGTGTCCAGGTTGTGTGGAAAATATCGATGGATATTTGCTTTTGATATTTTCGATTTCCGACGTTGAAATTGTGTTGCAAATTGTGTCGATAGGCAAGCTCCAGATACCAAGTTTGTCCATTAGGTCAGTACCCATAACGTTCAACTTGTTGTTTGGGGTCACAAAAATTGTTGCTTTAATTGACTTGCCTTTAAATTCAAACTCCACTTCACACTGGCCCAAAAGGTTCAGTACATGGTCTGATGCGTCTCTGGCAATATGAGCTGGTTTCAGTAGCGTTGGCTTGTTTATTTGCATCCACATTCGGCGCGAAATTATTGTTATGTCTGCACCAGTGTCGAACTGCAAGCGCTGCTTGACGCCATTAATTTTGACGCTGACGTGCTTTCTATTTGCAGCAACATTTCTAACTGCAGTAACACTTACTTGCGCTTTGCTATACTGCTTCTTTTTGCTTTTCTTCTCGCTGCGCTGTTTTGATGTTGCAGCGAAACAAGAACAGTAGCCTTCTTTGTGACCTACGATGCCACACTGCTCACACAAGTGTTTGCTGTAGCTGCAGTTTTTAGCGAAGTGCATTTCGCCACACTGCCAACATGGACGTCGCGGTTTTTCACTGGGTGCTGCGCTGCTCTGCTGCTTAACTTTGTGCTGTTTGTGATTGCGTTTGACTGCATGGACGACATTTTGTTCTACCACGGCGGCATCTTTCCTCAAGCTGAGCATACGATTTACCTCTGACACCATTTTGTCAATGGTAACCGTGTCTTCAGTGTTTCCTTCTAGAAAGTGCAATAGGCGGGCTCTAACATCAGCATCTTCTGGTGCTTGAAGTCCTCGCAGAAACATCAAGCACTTAAATTGATTCTCCGTCAGTTTGCCAAATTCGAAATTGTCACAATTTCGGTTTACCATGGCACCATATGTGAAGAAGTCCATTTGTGTTGTCTTTGTAAACTGCATACATGCGACCCGTGAACTGAAAAGTGACTCTCTTCTTCCAAACAGTGTTTTGAGAGTGGACACTGTTGTCTCAAAGTTCAAGTCTCGAGGCACTTTTGGTAGCAAATAGTCGGCATATTTGTCAAAAACCTCCGGTTCCAGCTTCCGCAACACCAATTTCACTTTTTCGGCGTCAGCGAGTTTATTTGCATCTTCGCCGAAAAGATGATCATAGCGTGCGTACCAATTCTCGAACGTTTGGTTTGCCTCCGGATTATATACAAACTCTTTTATGCACTTGGACAGCATATCCATAACACCATCACTGCTTGTACTTGCCCCTCCGGATGGCTTTGCGATTGCCACCAACTGCTCCAACAACCTGGCTTGTTGCGCCAAAATAGATTGCAATAGTTGTTCTTCCATTTTTTTTTGTTAGTACGTTGTTGTACAATTTGAGAAAAAAAAATTGTTTTTTTTTTTTTTTTTTTTTTTTTTTTTTTTTTTTTGTATGAAAAAGACTGACGTCGTCAAAAAAACACTTGAAAATCGTTTAAGAATCACTTTAAATCCTCGTCGCCACTGTTGCGTCCCTTGCTTTTGAGTAAGGACACAGAATGTTTTATAAAACGTTATAAAACTATATTTATTAAAATCAAAATAACAAAGTTGAGGAGAGCTTAACTGGTGCACTTGTACTTGACTTGAACGCAGAATAAGAGTGTCCATAACCTATGGTTATGTTCATCTTCTGCTCTGCTAACAAACGCACAATGTACAAACAATAACGCCATGACATGTATCGACAAAGTACATAAACAAATCTAATTAGATTTGTGTAAGTAGAAGATCAGTATGTTTGTACGTGTGTGTGTGTACGCCAAAGCAGCAGCAAAAGAACAACAGACATACATGCAGAAATATGAATATGTAAGTATGTATGTGCGTATCTACCGTTCTGCCTGTAAGTCTATATTAAAGTAACAGATCAAAGAATGTTAACAATCGTTTTGTGTGGCAGGGTTGCCATCCACAACAATGCACTAATAAGGTGAGGTCATGCGAACCAAAGATCGTAAGAAAGAACAAGAGCTGGCGTTAGAGGGCAATACGGGATGACGAGTGACAAAATTTAAAGACACAACATATTTGAATTGCTTACGATATTTCGTTTTTCCTTAATTCCAACTTTCGGTTACAAAGCAAAATACGAAAAAATGTTCGAACGAATGCCAGAATCAAAACAGAATAACCCGAAAATGTAGCAACCCTCAATGTGAATCCAATTGGAATACAATAAAAATGTTGTGTCTTTAACGCGAGTTATTTTACGGTACGGGGAAGACAAAGCAGAAACCCTCTCTTGTATTAGATCTTATACTCTTTGATGCGAACAGCTGAGTACAATTTTTTTTATTTTTGTTTCGATTTTGTCAATCTAAATGTCAAAGGCTTAATATCACAGCTGTGATATTTTTCTAAATTCTTCAAAATATGTTCTCTTTGATCCGATATTCTACACGTAAGCAACAAAACTGTGTTATAATAATGAAAATACATATATAAAACACATATGAAGAAGATAAGTTGTAAAATCAGGTTTATTTCTAAAACCACGTCGACATTTCAATTTACGGGATATTTTCCTTGGGGCTAGATTTTTGTTGTTGTGCTATTAACCCTACCCCTTAATTGTACCATGAATTAATGTAATCATTTTTGTGATAGCAGTTTCAATTAAAAAATTAATTGGATTAATTAATTTCGTGGTAGGTTACGAATATGACATTAAAATTTGTATCGAAGTATCTAGGTGGCGCTTTTACTCCTAATTTAATAGAACTGTTGTTTTAAATAGGTTTTAAAATCTGCAGTTTATACTGCTAATTAAATCAGGATTTAAGGCTCTCGTCAGCTGATTTTATAAAGGGAAAACAGATGATCGAACCATTCAATTCGGATTTAAAGAGCAGTGTGAACGGGGTTATAGACTACCGGTAATAAATAAGTAATAATTATAGTAACTTTGTGAATTACGTGCATTGGGGAAGTACACCCAACAGACCCGGCACGGGATAGAGGGTCCGATCTGTGTAGTGTTCATTGCTGTCACGAGAAGCTTAGCTGCTAGCAGCGGATAATGGAATGATCCATACGGAGTAGCTGCAACGGCAGTCGCGGACATTCAGTGGTATCGAGCGCAGAGTCTCAGTGAGAGGTCGGGCGGCACCCAACAGAAACACATTTATATAGAATATGTTCCAATTAGATCGATGCTAAAGAAGCTGTTATGCCATTAATATGCATATTTTGATCATAAATAAAATCAGAATTGCGTCTAGAAATTTAAAAAGGTAGTCGAAAGACTGTTTGTGGGGTAGTTTTATCTTCTACCTATATAAAGAAAGTATTTATCAAAATTATGAGCGGCTAGAATTTTTCAAAAATGGGCAGTTATAACATTGCCGTTGAGTCTTAACAAATTTCCAATTCAATTATATAATGATTGAAAGAACTTACTGCCTAGACCACTAACATTATTTTCTTTTTGTTGCTTGATTCGTCGCCAATTCATTTAAAACAGCTGTTTTCCCGTTGTGAAATCAATTTTTAATCACATATGTAACATTTTTTAAAGTTCAATTAAAAATGATTGATCAATAAATTTTTTAATTGAAAATAACACAATTTTAAACACGATCGTAATTAATAAGGTGCAGATTCAATTAAAAAAAATATGGAATCTATTTTTCAATTGAAAATGACAAAAATTTCAATCACCATCATAATTGAAGATAAAGTGCAGATTCAATTAAAAAATTATTGAATCAATTGATTCTTTAATTAAAAATGCCCTAAATTTCAATCACGATCGTAATTCAAACAAAAATTCCGGAACCAAATAAAAAATTGCCGATTCAATTGGTTTTTTAATTGAAAATATTTTTATTTGCAATTAAATTTTGTAATTGAAAAAATTTTGGTGACATTTTTTTTTTGTGTACCTTCCATTTGAGTCCCATATAGCCAAGAATGGCTAATATGTCAATTTGGAAGCATTTGTATGTCATATTCGTAATCTACTTCCCAATACCTTTCATTTGAGTCCTATATTGACATGAACTCCAATATGTCTTCTGAAAGAGTTTTTGAGGTGGAGTGGCTTGTAACCAAGTTTTGATGTCATATTCGTATTTTACTCTCCAAAACCTTTCATTTGATGCCCATATTGTCTCGGCAGGTCGACTTTTGATTTTGCGTTTTTTTTACTTTCTATTTTAAAACGCTTCATTTCGATTTATTTTTTGTATTTTTCCTTGAAAAGATTTCTTTCGAACTATTGCAACCACAGCTAAAAAATAGTCGAAGCAGTCGGCGGCAAAAATCGACTTGAAACTAAATCCATTTCCACTGTTTGTGACTTTTGAACTTTTTTGACTTCGACTTTTCATTTTTTTTTTTGACGTAGTCGACCATTCGATTTTTTTAGTCAATAAAAGTCGACTTTGATATTTTCATACAAAAAGTCGATTAATCGATTAGTCGAAATTGTTATGGCTGAAATTATGTGAGAAAAATATGAAATAATTGGGAACCCGGTTTTTTAAGTAAAAATTCGAAATTGTTTGATTAACAATACCGCTGCAGCATAAAAGAACGAATGTCGAATTTACAAAGAACCATGCTGAAAGGCCGTTTACCTCCCACTATACCAGGTGCAAGGATTGGCAGAAGGTTCGTGCAGCAACTTACGGCAGATTTTTTTTTCATCCCTTACTACTTTATTTATCCTTGCTATTTTTCTGTCTTTTAGTGATTCTTTTAAGAAATCCCGAGTAAGGGACTTTAAACCTACGCTTTGGAGTGACTTTTTTGCTGATAAGGAAGATATAGTAGTTGATGAGAAACGTTCCTTTCGCATATACCGCACAAAGCAACCACAAAAGCCGGGACCAGTACTTTTACTTTTACATGGTGGTGGCTATTCTGCCTTAACATGGGCACACTTTTGTGTAAGTCGAAAATTGGCAAATTTTGTGTGTGTGTTTTTTTTTAATTTTTTGTCCTTTTCTGTAGACCGAGATTACCAGTATGATTCACTGTCAATGCTTATCTATAGATCTACGCGGCCACGGCGATACAATGACAGACAACGATGATGATTTGTCTGAAGATACTTTAGCAAGGTAAGAATAGAACTCATGCTCAATATGCTATCAATGAAAATATTTATGGGAAGCTAAAAGATACCAATTGAACGCATAGATTTAACGCACCAATAACAGGGTGGGATAATTATATACGAACATAAGTAGAACAGAATGAGGTAGTGAGGGAACCCTTGCCCATAAAACCCATAAAAGCTGCAGAAATTCATATGTACTACCTGTATTTTGTTTAAAATACATATGGACAATACTTTGTTCCAACATTCCAACAGTGACGACTTAAGCCTCCAAATTTTAAACTAATAGGTGTGATAAATAATTTTTACACCCACCAGCATTGGATGGGAGGTATACTAATCTAGTCATTCCGTTTGTAACACCTCGAAATATTTATCTGTGTCCCCATAAAGTATATGTATTCTTTATCGTCTTGTCTAAAGCACGATTGCGGTTAAATGCGTAAAGCTAGCTGCTTGACATTTTGGATCTTCTTTCATTCTTATTGGTCTATGAATGTTTAGTTTAGGTTAGGAAATAGCTCTTAGTTGAGCAAGTTCCGTTCCGGACCAATCGCCGCGGGAACATGGTGGCAAATGGTTATTTAAAGGCGCCAATATCTCGCCTTGTCATATCGAGCATCATAAGCACTCAGTATTTATGCCAGAGCCGGTGTCTGACCTCTCACTTAGACTCTTCATTTAATATAGCTGATTGTCCGCGATTGCAGTTGCACATACTCCATATGTAGCATTTCACTATTCGCAACCTGTAGACGCGCCCGTTAGCTCGCAGCTAAGCTTCTCGTGACAGCAATGAGCACCACACAGATTGGAGCTCAAAGTTTCAGCCTGTGTGCTATTCCGTGCCGGGATGTAAAGTGGTCCTTCGGCTTGGCGTCTTGAGCCCCTGGAAGCCCCAACTGTCCGATTTTGCTACTCAATAAGTTTATAACCAGATATAGATCTCATATAAAGTGATCACCCGATTTGCCGTCTACAGCACCTTGAAGTTTCAAATTGTGCCTGTTTTGACATTAAGTACAAATATGCTCTTAGCTGACTAAGATTATATTTTCTACATTTTTAGATACATGAGGAAGATCTCAATATTCGGCCCGTTTGAACATAGCACGCTCTTACTAGTTTTTTTTTTTTTTTTGGTTTCTTAAATTTCAGGGACATAGGCGATCTTATGGTAAAATTGTATCCCTCAGACATGCCTCCGGTTTATGTCGTGGGTCATTCTATGGGTGGAGCAATTGCAGTTCATTTTGCACACTTAGAATTGATACCGAATCTAATTGGTATTACCGTTATCGATGTTGTCGAAGGCACAGCTATGGAAGCCTTGGCTAGCATGCAAAGTTTTCTACGCTCTAGACCACAATATTTTAAAAGCATACCAAATGCTATTGAATGGTGCATACGTAGCGGCCAAATACGTAACATAGATAGTGCCAAAGTGTCAATGCCCGGACAAATTATCAAGTAAGGATTAAGTTTTGCATTTTTATTCCATTTCATTCGCAACTTGCTTGTTTGTAGCTGCACAACGAAGAAATTAGCAACCAACGAGCTGCCTCTCGCCGACGATGAAGCAACTGAGGAGACCGGTGCTTCAAAATTCACACACCCCTTTAGTATTTCTGAAGATGAGGAGGTTGCCGATGAAGGCGGTGAGAGTGAGGCTAAAGTGCCAGATTTTAAAAAACCTCAAATATCTGCAGAAGAAAATACAAAGAAGTAAGTACATGTCCCAAAATTATGTTCTGTACATTTTTATTTTTTTTTGTTTTGCTTTAAAGATACACTTGGCGCATAGACTTATCGAAATCTGAAAAATACTGGGTAGGCTGGTTCTCTGGTTTGAGCGAGAAATTTCTAAACTTACGTTTGCCAAAACAACTTTTATTGGCCAGCATTGATGGCCTTGACAAGGCTCTAACAGTTGGCCAAATGCAGGGACGCTTTCAAATGCAGGTCTTGGCTCGTTGTGGTCATGCGGTTCACGAGGACCGACCCCACGAAGTGGCTGAAGTTCTTAGTGGCTATCTCATACGTAATCGTGTGGCTGAAGCAGCAGGTGATTTTCGTTGTCACTTGCCTGCTTGTTAATCGATGGTTGTTACTACTCCAAGGCAACTTGGGTTGTAGTCACCTTATAGAAATACTAATAGTAACCGTTGATTTCAATTATAATTCGGTTCAAAAGCAGCAACATGTAATGGACTACTTCATTTAGGTTGGGACAGAAGAAATGACAATGATTTTAATTGGCCACCTCGAAAAAAGAAATGTGCTAAATTATAATATTTATTAATATTGATTAAACCCCATCAATATGATATTAACAACAAGATTTTACTAAATCACATACAAATAAGATTCATTTGCGTTACTTGATTTTCTATTTGCTTGAAATAAATTGCATTAATTACATTAACAAAAAAAAAAAAAAAACAAACAAACAAACAAACAAAATCATTTCTTTTTTTCACCTATGACAACAAAAGCGACTCGTTTCCTGCGTTACATACATGGACCAAATAGTTTACTTCTTAAAGTTAAAAGAATAAAATATGTGGACCAGCAAGTATACTATGAAAATGGCTGATTTGATTTGACTTGAAAAACTATAATAATAATAATTAAAAATTAAATAAACTTTTAATAAGAATCAATTTTTCTTCTCAATAAATGTTTAAGGCAAACACACAGTACTTGCAAATCTCGCAGATCATCGAGCTGAATCTGAAAATAGACAGGTTAGTCAAAGAACAAAAGCGGAATTACTGGCTAGAACACTTTGGGCAAGGTAAGTAAGGCATCGGTTTAGGCAAACTGTGCTCTACTGTTAAGTCACACTCGAAACCCGAAAGAAGGAATAACAGGACCTCAGTCACTTTTGGCGACGTAACTGTGACTGACCCAAAGAGATGCACCTGCTTAACTGTTATGCGGTTGTTAAACTCAATTTATTGAGCATCCCGAGAGTGACAAGGCTAGGGGGAGAGCCATTCGTTTCATCCGTGGTCTCCGAGCCGATGAACAGCCAACGCAATTGTACCAAGTTACGAATGTCATCCGATGCGCCAAGTCATTGAAGGCGTTGGGCCCCAACGGAATCTACGCTGATGCTGAAGAATCTGGATCTCCTTGGAGTTAAGGACCTTATAACTGTCCTTAAAGAATGATTTGAACATTCTTATGCTGTTCCTGTTGTAGCAGTGTGTTGTACATTGAGGCGGTAGGCCTTGCCGATGAAGGACCTCAACGGGTAAATCCGGTACACACAACTGGCTGCGATGGGATTGAAGACCGATGTCTGGAAGATGGGCAGAACGATCCCGCTACTGAGGTCTGGCAAGGAGCAAGTGGGTGTCGTACACACCGATCTACATTTTCTCACCAGTAGTCAAGACGCTTGACGGTTATCCCGGCACGGGATAGCTGTGAGCACCACATAGCTTGGAACTTTGAGGTCTAATGTTCGTGGTGTTCATCGCTACCGGGCGCGTCTACAGGTTGCGAATAGTGGAATGCTCCATACCGGTGAAGCCATTCACCGGACATCAATAACAGGTCGTGTAATAAGATGGTCGTCGTGACACTGGACCTATCGAAAGCTTCAACAAGACTAGCCATGCCAAACTATTTGAGCACATTTCTGCACGGGAAAGCTGCGAGCACCACCCATGCTAGAACTTTGAGGTCGGATCTGTGTGGTGCTCATAGCTGTCACGCGATGCTTAGCTGCGAGCTACTGGACACGTCCACAGGTTGCGGATAGTGGAATGCTCTTTACGAATGCTCCACCATGCCTATGACGCTGAACGCCTGGGTTCGAATCTTGGCGGGAAAAAAATTTCAGTGGTGGTTATTCCCTCCACATGCTGGCGACATTTGTTAGGTACTGTACCACTTGGTATGCCAGCCATGTAAAAACTTCTCCACATAAAGGTGTTGCACTGCGGCACGCCGTTCGCCCCTTATCACTGAGCTTAAACTTGAATCGGACAGCACTCATTGATATGTGAGAAGTTTTCCCCAGAGCAAATTTGCAATTTGTAATTGAAAAAAATTCAATTAAAAAAATTGCATATTCAATTAAAAAATGATTGAAATTTTTTAAATTTTAACTAGTTTTTTAATTGACCCAGTTAAAAAAAAAATAAGTAGCCAAAACAAAAGAACGGAGACATATTTAATTTTTTTTAAAATTCCAATTAATTTCTATATTTAGTACACAGATGTTTACCTCTTGGAAGATGAATTTTAGGTGCGTTGTTTGGCCATAGGTCCGTGGGCACTCGTATAGACAAACAAAAAATTCCCCGCGGGGTTCTGAAACAAATTTCGGGTGTCGGGTAGAAGTGCCCTATAGATTTTTTATTGTTGTAGCAGTGTGTTATTCACTGAGGTCGCAACTCTTGTTCGATGAAGGACTCCATCGGGTTAATCCGGCACGTAGAACCGGCTGCCATGGTATTGCAATAGATTTGTAGAAATGTGGGACGTATAGGTCTTTGAAATCCCCTTCCCTTTATAATTTAGGGGAGAAAATGCAATCTTGCCATGAACATTCCATTAAAGAACAGGGGCAAACTTCTCACATATCAACGAGTGCTGTCCGATTCAAGTTTTAAGCTCAATAATAAGGGACCTCCATTTTATAGCCGAGTGCGACACCTCTTTATGGAGAAGTTTTTACATGGCTGCCATACCAAATGGTACAGTACCTCCCAAATGTCGCCAGCATTAGGAGGGGATAACCACCGCTGAAAAATTTCATGATGTTCCCGCCAGGATCCGAACCCTGGCGTTCAGCGTCATAGGCGGACATTCTAACAACTGCGCTACGGTGGCCTCTAGGGGAGAAAATAGACTTTAAATAAATTTCTTAAACATCAAATTTGAAAAATTTTTAAGATCCGATTAAATAATAATTGAATCAATTAATTTTTTTTAATAAAAATTAAAAAAAATTTCAATCACGATTTAGATATAAAAAATTTTCAGATGTCTATTTGAAACAAGTTCAGACTCAATTAAAAAATTATTGATTCAATTAATTTTTTTATTGAAAATGGCAAAAATTTCGACTTTAATTGAAAAGAATCATATTCAATGAAAAATTAATGAATGGAATCAATTTATTTTTGAATTGAAAACGATTTCATTTTCAATTAAATTTTTAATTGAAAATTTTTTTGCAATGTATGATGATCGATATGACAAGGCGAGTTATTAGCGCCTTTAAATAACCAATGGCCACCATGTTCCCGCGGCAATTGGTCCTTGGACCGGAACGAGCTTGCTTAACTACAGGAGCTAGACGAGAATCGCCACCTCCACATGCAAATGTGGCTACTACTGTGGCTAATTTGAGGACATCTGCAGCCAGGCCTTAAACGCTGGGTCGCAAATTATCTGTGTGGTTCCGAGCCATTTGTGTAATTTAGGGATAAGAAGTCGAAATACCGTAGAGTAAAACAGGGAGTTCTGCAAGGCAGGGTGATATCTCCGGCACTGTTTAACCTCTACCTATCCTCCATCCCACCCCTTCCAGAAGGCAAAGAGATCGTATCATATGCGGACGATTGAACGATCATGACATCACGCCCCCACCAATTGCTGACATCTGCGATAGGGTAAAACTGCCTCATATATCGCTGCAAAAAATCAGAAGATATCTGCCATGATATCTTCAGCCACATTGTTCACTAAAAATACGCGTGAGGTGAATGCCGAGCTGACTGTGATGATCGATGGAGAAATGATTCCGACCATCAAGTGTCCCAGAATACATGGCGTCACAATTGTCAGTTCTTACACATTCTCCTCACATGCCACAGCAATTTGCCATAAAGTCACTTGCCGGCAGCACTTGGGGTGCAATCCCATGGCAGGCGGTTGTACGTACCGGATTGACCCGATGGATTCCTTCATCGATAAGGGCTGCCGCTTCAGTGTACAACACTGCTACAACAACTACGAAAAAACCTTGTTGACCATGTATAAAGCAATTGGCCGGTCTGTGGCAAGTTATGTAGCGCCAGTATAGTCTCGTCAGCAGGTCTGTGACACACAGTGTAATAACAGTCAGATCTGTCAGAATGCCGCCCCCCGACAACTTGACAAAAACCTTTTTGACCACGTACAAAGCAATTGGCCGGTCAGTGGTAAACTATGCAGCGCCAATGTGGTCTCGTCAGCTATGTGCGACGCAGGGGAATAATATTCAGGTCTTTTAGAAGGCAACTCTTCCAACTGGGACAGGCCATTTTCTCAGATCCAAAGATCCTACCTATACGAAGACATAACTACAATACATGCTGTCTAAGCAACACCTTCTGGGCAGTTATCGCAGGGCGCATCTAAATCATCTGCTTGTGGATAGGATACAAGAGAGAATCTCTAGATCAAGCGGCATATAAAGCGTGTCTAGACGACAGGTCTGTTCGCGTACTTTTCCAGTAAAAATTTGCAGGAGAGTAAGAACATCCTTTATTCTCTTTTGCTTTTTATTTGAATTAAACAGCTGAATTTCATAAAACAGCTGTTTGGTGCTGCAAATTTCTGCTGGGAAAAAACTTCCCGTAGAAATTTGCAAGCTTTCAATTACCAAACACTCAAAATTGTGCTCGCTCTCACGCACTCTCCTGCTCTCTTCTGCTGGCAAATAAACGACTTCCAGTAACAATTTGTGCAAATATGCACAAATTTGAGTACGCGAATACACATTACATTAATGCTGAAACGGTAGCAGATGCGGTGAATACACAGAAAAACAAGTAAAAAGGCGTTAAGTTCGGCCGGGTCGAACTTTGGATACCCACCACCTCGGGTATATATGTAAATCACCTTTCATCAAAACCCCGCGAAAATTGCATACCTTATATCCCTTAGCAGTTGCAACGAAATATGTTCCGATCTGGACCAAATACTAACAATTACAAGTCATTGTTCAACTGTGTATAACAAAATATTGGACTTTTTAGTAGCTTTATATAAAAATAAACCGATCTGAACCATATAAAACATATATGTCGAAAAGCCAAACATAAGTCACTGTTTCAAATTTCAGTGATATCGGATTATAAATGTGCTTTTTATGGGGCCAAGACTTCAAATCGAGATATCGGTCTATATGGTAGCTATATGCAAATCTTGATCGATCTAGACCAAATTGCAGAAATACGTGGAGGGGCTTAACTTAACTCTCTGTTCCAAATTTCGGCAACATCGGACAATAAATGCGCCTTTTATGGGCCCAAAACATTACATCGAGAGATCGGTCTACATGGCAACTATATCCAAATCTAGAGCTTTTATGGCCCAAAACCTTAAATCGAGAGATAGGTCTATATAGCAGCTAAATCCAAATCTGGTGCGATTAAGGCCAAATTGAAGAAAGATGTTGAAGGGCCTGAGACAACTCACTGTTTCAAATTTTAACAAAATCGGATAATAAGTGTGGCTTTTATGGGCTAAAGACACTAAATCGGAGGATCGGTCTATATGACAGCTAAAACCAAATCTGGACCGATCCGGGCCATATTATCGAAGGATGTCGAAGGGCCTAACACAACTCACTGTTCCAAATTTCAGCAAAATCGCGCAATAAATATGACTCTTATTGGCCTAAGATCCTAAATCGGCTGATCGGTCTATATGGAGGCTATATCAAGATATAGTACGATATAACCCATCTTCACACTTAACCTGCTTATGGACAAAAAGAAAAGAATCTTTGCAAAGTTTCAGCTCAATATCTCTATTTTTAAAGACTGTAGCGTGATTTCAACAGACAGACGGACAGACGGACAGACGGACGGACATGTCTAGATCGTCTTAGATTTTTACGCTGATCAAGAATACATATACTTTAAAGGGTCGGAAATGGATATTTCGATGTGGTGCAAACGGAATGACAAAATGAATATACCCCCATCCTTCGGTGGTGGGTATAAAAATATCAGGAAAATTTTTTCAAAAAAAAAAAAAAATAATTGGATTAATTAAAAACTTAATTGAAAATTTTCAATCATGTTTTTGATTGAATACAAAATTTTTTTTAAAGATTTTTTAATCACTTTTTCAAAAACTATATTTGATATTATCTTTTTCGTGAATGAAGCAGTTTCATTTAAAAAATCAATTGGATTAATTAATTTCGTGATTGAAACCGATTATTATTTTTTTCTGTCTACATACCATTTGGTATGACAGTCATGTAAAAACTTCTAATAACAGTGTTGATGTTTAGACCCAACAGCCCTGTAATGAGAGTTCCCGATTCAATTGAAAAATGATTGAAAGAATTTTTTGCCTAGACTACTCGATTCGTTCGCCAATTCAATGAAAACAGCTGTAAATATAAAATCGGCTGTTTTCAATGAACTGGCGGATGAATCGAATAACAAATTAGAGGTGTAGGCCGTTATTATTTAATTGAAAAAGATTAAATTTTTAATCGCATTTTATATATAAAATTTTTTAAGATTCAATTAAAAAAGTATTGACTCAATCAATTTTTTAATTGAAAACATTGTTATTGTTAATAAAATTTTGAGTTGAAAAAATGTTTGTTTATATTTTTTTCTGTGTACCTCACAAATGTTAGAGTAGAATGTTAGAGTGGCAATCGCACTTAGACAAAAGACCAAAGCCTCTGATGAGAATCGAAACTTCGCTACCAACTCGGCCAGCGGGAAGCAAAACAAGCTTTAACTTCTGTTAGATTTTATGATAAGTTTATTTTTTTTTTGTAAATTATTTCTCTATTTATTTTATAATTCAACCCACTATTCATTCATGTAGCATATCATATCCAAGGCAAATTTTCCCACCTTTACACAAGACTCCTAATCCAAGAAACGTATATTGCCATCCTTCTGAAGTTGCACTTTGGTTTGCAGTGCTTTTATTTGACGCAAACGTTGAGAGATTTGTTCGCGTATCTCATCGCGATAACGTTTGCCTTCGCCCAATTCATCCATTTCGGCCAGCCATTCGGCACGTTCGTTTATTTGATCCAACACTGAAATTAAAAGGATGATTCTCATAGATCCTTTGAAGTCGGAAAAATAGTTCAGATGACCAGTACTTACACTCGTTAATTATGTCATCTGTAGTTGTATTCGACTCGCGATTCGTCTTCGGCTTGCGCTTGGGTTTCAGGTTAGTTTCGGATATTTTCAATCCGGACATAGCTTCTTGTAGCAATTTTTTGGATTTTTCAGAGGGCAATTTGTCATCCGGTTTTGGACGATAACGCGGCATTTCGTAGGCTCCACTTGCTTTAATTTCAGCCAAACTTTTACGTTTTGCATTATGGGCTCTTCGTAAAATTTCCAATGCCTCGCTATCTGGATCTTTGTTTATGTTGATTCGTCGTGGTTCCGGTTTCGGCAGAGGTTCGCCATTACGTAGATGATAATCGATTTGTTTGCGCATTAACATGGACATTTTCGACTCTTTCATCAGTACTGTGGAGATACACCCAAATAAAAAGAGGCACAAAACAAACAAATTTAATGTTTAGATTGATTTTTGTTATAATTTGATTTTCATAAAAAATTGTTTGGTACCGTCTAGAAAAAAGCTGAGATTTCAAAATTCTAAAATTTTTTGGCCCACGTTTTGAAGTGCGTAAAGGCAATAACATAAATATGTGTGCAAAATTTTACTCTGCTATCAAGGACCCTTCATTGTTTTCATTTTCTTTGCCTAAATGTCGATATCAGATACTTAATCTGCTTTAAAACCTTCTAGTCATTTCCTTAATAACACCTCAAAATATGAATCTGTGACCCTATAAAGCATATATACACATGTATTCTTGTTCGTCTTCACATTCTTAGTCGATTGACTATGTCCGTCCGTCTGTAGAAATCACGATAGCGCTGGAGCGAATGAAGTAAGACGCAGACACTTCCGATTGTATATCGTTGGGGATTGCAAATCGGACATATAGGTTAAGATTCGGATATACTCCCATACAAACCGATCCGGCAATATGACTTCTTGAGACCCTAAAGGCCCCGATTCTTATCCGCTTTATTTGAAATCTTGCACAACGACGTCTATGACCTCCCATGCACTTAAGTGCCAAGTGTGGTCTGAATCGGCTCATAACTGATACATATGTAAATTGTCTCAAGAACTCCTTACATATCAATGAGTACTGCCCAATTCAAGTGTAAGCTCAACTATAATAGCCTTATATAGCTCTCGATTGTAATCTTCCTTGACTTCCTCTTCTACCTCCAATATACATGCCAAGTATGTTCTGATTCGATCGATCACCTGTTATAGATCTTATATAAGCCGATCTCCGATTAAGCCCCATATAAGATGTAATTCTTATCGACTTATTGCTTGACCTCCCATTATCCTGTTTTTAGTTTCTGCTAATAAAGAGAACACGTGCAAAGAAATGTGATGTATGGTGCAGGGCACATAAGATTTTGGCAAGGCCGTACTTAGTGCGTTTCTCATGTTTTGGCATACATTTAGATATCACATTCGTACTCTACTCTACCTTTTATTTGGATTCGTTATCATTTTTTTTTGGGGGGGGGGGGGATTGGATCGGTCCCTCAGACACTTAGTCTCATATAACAATATCAAATTTGTACTCTACGGTCAAAGATCTTTAGGTAAGGTTAGGTTAAAGGTCTTGGGCCTGGCAACCGCAGTTGCCAACCGATTCACTCGGAGACCTCTTGTTCATTGGGCCTGACCCCAATGTGGGTAGAGAAAGGGAGAGATAAACGCAATGACGGCGTAGAGACCGAAAAAAAAACTCACCGACTAGAGAGCCGCCCTTTCAGTCATCCCAGGCCCTAACAGAATTTCAGAATGACTCGGGAGTCGAAAGTTTGTAGAGAGTTCATTGAAGAGAAGTTGTGTTCACCCATAATCCTACGCTTTTAGCAGATGCTCGACCGTCTCCAACTCTTTCTTATCTCAGCGATTTGACATCACAGTGGCCGGTCAGAACTCCGACCAGCAACCCAAGGTTGCTCTTCCCCAGCTCAAAGACAATTGACATCCTCGGTCACAGGACCTTGAAAACAGTGCAGCCTCCAGCGTCAGCCGGCGACAATTCTGCGCATTCGCCGTAGTATCCATCCACGATCCCAAACTGCCAGCACGGTGGAGGGTTCATCACTGGTGTTGCACCTGACCAGCATGTTAGCCACCTCGTTCCCCACCAACTCTTGATGGCCCGAAGCCCTACACAATTTGTTAGCAGCTCCCAAATGTCAGACACGCTCCTTGCTTCTCCCGACAAGTCTCGACTTGATATGACCCGCAGCCATGGTCTTCAGCGCCGCCAGACTGTCCACATAAATCGTGACAGTCTGACAGTGTCGCCGCTTCAGACTCACAATCATATCGAAGGCCCTGAGGATCGCAGAAACCTCAGCCTCAAAGACAATGCATCCGTCCAGAAGTCTATATATGTAACTCCTAATTACCAGGAATTCAAGTAAAAATATACACATATATACTTGGGAATCAACAGATGGAAGCACCCGAAATCAAATCGACCCCGTACATATCAGCAAACTCTTTCTGGGTTCGCTGATGGATGTAAAAACTAGACGTGGAGTCGACATTGATAGTGATCACATGCTCTCAGTGGCCACTATGCCCAGCCGTCGTGAAAAGAACTAAAACAAAAGGACGTAAGCTCCGACCCCCTCATTCTTTCAGTGCGCCGAAACCCACGCATGGATTTTTCTACAGCCCCACCCACCTGCGAAGAAATTGAGGCCGATTTGGTCTCACTCAAAAATGGCAAACCAGCCGGCGCCGACAACGTACCTGCCGAACTGTTGCGGTATAGAGCACATCCTATTGCTCAATCAATTAGCCCAATTATCAAAGAGGCCTGGAATACAAATGTAATCCCCTCAATGGAATCTGCTGGAGCGTTTTTCGTCTGCACTTGACGACATTTTGCGAATGGAACAGGTGGGTTTCCGGCAGGACGTTCTGGTGCCGACCACATCAACTCTGCGTTGAACAGTCTGCAAAACTCAATACACACCAGTACCTTTTATTCATCGACTTCGAACGTTCTTTTGACACAGTTTCACGAAGCTCTATGTGGAGTACGGTAAGTTAAGCCATCCTTTCGAGATCGATAAAGTAGTAAAGCAGGGAGAGGCGACAAATGTTGAGGCGCCCTATGGCATTCGATGGGGTACAAACGACTTCGCTGGCGATATTGCTTTGAGCACATAAAAGCCAAATTGGAACGCTTGAATGAAAACGCGGTTAAAGTAGGCCTGAAAATAAACATAGCTAAGACCAAATTGATAGGAAAAACAAATCTGACACCTTTCACTATAAACCGCCATGTCATTGAAGATATTGATAACCTTTCCTATCTTGTATCGGAAGCAGACATCCGCGAACGCATCAAAAAGGCTAAAAGTGCCTTTTTAAATCTCAACAAAGTTTGGAGATGCAGTGACATCTCACAAATACAAAAGAATCAGAATCTTTACCAGTAATGTAAAATCTATTTTATAATATGGCTATATAGCTTGGAGCTTGACACAAGCTACTACCCGCAAAATCCAAGTTTCTATAAATTGGTGCGTACGACAAATACTTTGAATTTTCTGAACATAATCTACGCCGACCTCCCGATGATATAGCGAGAAATGCCCTAGACTGGAATCCACAAGGACATAGAACGACGGGACGCCCGTGAAACACAGGGATCCGCTGTACAACAAGAGAGTTCGAATCAACCCATATATCGTGGAATTAAGCCAAGGCTTTGGCCAACGATAGAGCTTGTTGATGCCCTATGTGCACACTGAACTTTTTTTACTTTTTGTTGTAATATATTTAATATACTCCAATTACCCCTGCCCCGTAGCCCCATCCAGCTTGTACCCATCCCTGTAAACCGAGGGACCCAAGAAGTGCGAAAAGACAACCTCTAGATCGCCATAGAAGAAAAATCCATCTGGCACATAGTCGCACGCTAGCGGTTTTGCGCAAAATAAATGAATATCCGAAATCCGAAGAGCGCCATGTCCGTGACTCTCTTAGTTTGAGTGCCTTACTTAGTGCCGCGCACTTCACCTACAAGTGCAAAAGTCTTCATCAAGTATCGCATTCAGTGCTGCTCTCGGAGTACTTCTCCTCGCCATCGATGTCAGCACCGCCGCATTACTCTGAACCTCGCCCATCATCCTACGTAGATCCACCCTCTCAAGGGCCCGGCGCCACACCAGGTACCCATGGGTGAGGATCGGCCCCCGCTTGACGCTCTCCTCGACGTTTCTTCTCCAGTTCAATTTCTGGTCAAGAATTACGGTCAGAGAGAGGTAACACCACTTTATCAAGGACCGTTCCCCTGAGCTCGCCATACGTTCTCTTTCTTGTGTACAACACGAGCTCTGTCTTTCTGGGGTTTATGCTCTTTCTTGTGTAGAACACCTGCTCTGTCTTTCTGGGGATTGTGCCAAGCCTATTCGTCCTCGCCAATCTAGACAGCTTTCTTAGCGCGCCCAAAGGATATCCGTGATACTAGAGATAAAGCGACCTTCAAACTAAATTACGACGGCATCAGCATAGGCAACCACCTTCACTCTTTCCTCCTCGAGGGACCTGAGCATTCTATTGATAAACAAGAGCTACAAGAGAGGCGATAAACCACCTCCCTACGGTGTCCCTCTGGTCAAAATATTGATTATTCTGCTCTTCATCATAACATCAATCCAGTTCATCAGATGAGGGACTCTCATGTCAACCAGATGTGTCAAGAAGATACGAGACGAAAGACTGATGGGCCTTAAGTCCTTGGGCCGGAAGAGGCTTTGGTATGGAAACGACCACGCCACCTCCCGCCACGCAGTCGGCGCAAGGCCAAGCAAAACACAAGCTCTAAAAATCCTATCCAGAAGCCGCATGGCTGTCAAAGACCTTTAATTGGAGTCCCATGTTGTAGCGATCGGTCTACATGTCAGTTGAAGAGTGTTTTGGATCTACTGTTAATATCAGACTCGTTGTTGTTGTTGTAGCAGTTTGTGTGCTCTATTTTTCGTCTGGTTCTCTCTTGTAGCGCTGAACCTCACGCTCTAAATCATGTAGATCTACCTTAAGGCTTCTGGGCGGTGGATATCTATCCACAAGATGATGATTTGGATGGTCACTGCGATAACAGCCCAATAGGTATTGCTTCGACAGCATGTAGTTATGTCTTCGCACTGGTAAGACCTTTGTCTCCTGATTGAGGTGATCCACGTGTGAACTGAGGGACAGTCCGTCGCAGTTCGGAGGGCGGCATTCTGACAGATCTGAATATTATTCCTCTGCCGGTCACAAACCTAACGAGACCACACTGGCGCTGCATAACTAACCACAGACCGGCCAATTGCTTTGTACGTGGTCAACAAGGTTTTTTTTCCTGAACCCCAAGTGCTGCCAACAAGTGACTTGAGGACCTTGTTTATATTTTTGACTTTATCGCAAATTGCTGTAGCATGTGGGGAGAGTGTGTAAAAGCTGTCAAATGTGACGCCAAGTATTTTGGGACACTTGATGGTCGGAATCATATTTCCATCGACCATTACAGTCAGCTCAGTATTCACCTCACGCGTATTTGTAGTGAACAATGTGGCTGAAGATTTGGTGGCACATATCTTCAGATTTCTTGCAGCAAAATATGTGGCAAGTTCGTCGTGGTAGACGTTCAACCTGTCGCAGATGTCAACAATGGGTGGGGGGCCTGATGCCATGATCGTACAATCGTCCGCATATGATACGATCTCTATGCCGTCTGGAGGGGGCGAGTACCCTGCCTGCACCGAAAAATTGGGCCCCACTTGAAATATTCGACCGCCTGGTATAAAGCGAGCAGCAAGCACATCCGAGGGGCTGGCAGTTCACTGAAGCGGCGATTGGTATTCTCTCTGAAGCCAGCCCAATCGGCTTTCTTCTGATTGATAAACGTCCGGCGCTCAGAGGTTATGATGGTTGGTCGATGATGAGAATCGGGGGGTCGGTTGATGGTGTGAATTATGGGGAGGTAGATACGTCACTCAGGAGATCAGAGGATGCAATGGAAATATCTGGCGAGCTGCTGCACCTGCTCGTAATCCTTGTGGGGGCATCCTCATTCACCGTGCAAAACGTGGAACCTTCAATCTGCTCTGCCAAAGTCATGCCACGCTGGTTGTTACCTAGGGGAGAATGCCATGAAATGTGATGCGCATTAAAGTCTCCTAAAACCAGACCAGATTATGGCCAGATAATAACCCACTTGTCGCCGGTAAACCGGCGGCATGTACATGTTGTATAGCTCTATTTCGGCAGTACCGGACCTGACTGCTATCTCCATGCACTCCATGTAGGGGTCACTAGTGCCAGGCGCAGGCGAGATGGGTCTTTATTACACGGAATGGTGTATCACAAAGGCCAATCCCCCACCCACGTGACAACTGTGCAAGCTGCAGGTGTTGGTCAGCTTTGTCTCCTGGATCGCTGCGACCAATATGTTCTTCCGACTCATAAAATCCACAGCCTCATCAATCTTGCCACGGGTACTGTTGCTGTTTAGTTGCAAAAATAATACACTTCCCGGCATTGACCTGCCAATATCTGGCAATCAGACTCGTACTCTACCAGTGTTGTCAGATTAGGGTAAATTTCCCCAAACAGGGAATTGTTTCGTGATTGGGGAAAATTTTTTCTCATTTAGGGTACGAAGATTTTGATGGGAAAAAAGTAAAAATTAGGGATTTGCTAGAGGAAATTCCGTTAGCATAGCTTCATAATTAATTTTCTTGAGTATACCCTTTGACTAGTTGTGATTTAATAGAAAGCATAATCACATACACTGTTGTTTACTGCAGAAACGTATCTCCCGAGATGAGAAATTATACATGAATACATAGACAGTACATGAAAATAGATATAGGCATAGGCATAGGCATAGGCTTCAGTCCATCGTATTAAAGCCGGAAATGTTGCCAACAATTTAAGATAGGCTAAGATAGCGGCATTATTTTTCCTTGCATTTTTAAATTAAACTCAGTAACTTTTTTCTCTATATTTTTAAATGCACATCTTCCTAAAACTTTAACATATGGGATTACTAAAGAAAAATTATATATTTATCATTTGATTTCAATAAAACATTTTTATACCCTCCACCATAGAAGGGGAATACTAACTTCGTCATTCTGTTTGTAACTACTCGAAATATTCATCTGAGACCCCATAAAGTATATATATTCTTGATCGTCGTGACATTTTATGTCGATCTAGACATGTCCGTCCGTCCGTCTGTCTGCCGAAAGTACGTTAACTTCGAAGGAATAAGCTAGCCGCTGGAAATTTTGCAGAAATACTTCTTATTAGTGTAGGTCGGTTGGGATTGTAAATGGGTCATATCGGTCCATGTTTTGATATAGCTGCCATAAAAACCGATCTTGTGTCTTTAATTCTTAAGCCTCTAGAGGGCGCAATTCTTATCCGATTGGAATGAAATTTTGCACGAAGTGTTCCGCTTTGACTTCCAACAACTGTGCCATGTATGGTTCAAATCGGTCTATAACCTGATATAGCTGCCATAAAAACCGATCTTGTGTCTTTAATTCTTGAGCCTCTAGAGGGCGCAATTCTTATCCTATTGGAATGAAATTTTGCACGAAGTGTTCCGCTATGACTTAAAACAACTGTGCCAAGTATGGTTGAAATCGGTCCATAACCTGATATAGCTGCCATATAAACCGATCTTGGGTCTTTACTTCTTGAGCCTCTAGAGGGCGCAATTCTTATCCTATTGGAATGAAATTTTGCACGAAGTGTTCCGCTATGACTTAAAACAACTGTGCCAAGTATGGTTGAAATCGGTCCATAACCTGATATAGCTGCCATATAAACCGATCTTGGGTCTTTACTTCTTGAGCCTCTAGAGGGCACAATTCTTATCCTATTTGATTGAATTTTTGACGGAGTATTTTGTTATGATATCCAACAACTGTGCCAAGTATGTTTCAAATCGGTTCATAACCTGCTATAGCTGCCATATAAACCGATCTGGGATCTTGACTTCTTGAGCCTCTTGAGTTCGCAATTATTATCCGATTTACCTGAAATTTTGTACGATGGATCCTCTTATGACCATCATCATATGTGTTTATTATGGTCTGAATCGGTCTATAGCCTGATACAGCTCCCATTTAAATCGATCTCTCTATTTTACTTCTTGAGCCCCCAAATTCTTATTCGAATTGGCTGACATTTTCCACAGGTCTCCAAAATATAATTGAATTGTGGTCCGTACCGGACCATATCGTGATATCTCTCTAATAGCTGAGCAAATCTTTTCTTTAAACCTTTTTTTTTTTGCCTAAGAAGATATGCCGGAAAAAGAACTCGACAAATGCGTTCCATGGTGGAGGGTATATAAGATTCGGCCCGGCCGAACTTAGCACGCTTTTACTTGTTTTTAATTAATAAGGGAGTAACTAATTTGTTTGTACTGATTAACATTTTAAGTCATTTATTAAGTGAATACGCTATAAACTCATTGTCAGATGTGTAATTTTTAAGTTTTTTTTTCGTAATAAACGTTTTATTTATTAAAAAAAAGCTCGAGTACTTTTTTGCAATTTATAAACTCGTAATTTATAGCATTGATACTTACATTTAAGTAAATCCGCCGTCTCTTTGCTATACTGAATTTTGGGCGTATGAAAAAGTCCACCCTGTGGTATACGTTCACTAGGCCACATTATGGGTTCATTGCGATCCGTGGTCTTTGCTTGCGATGTTACTGGTCTTGCAGCTGATAATGCCCGCCTTGATGAGTTTAGCATTTTTTGTCTATTTCTCAAAATTTATTTGCGCAAAATATGGAATAAAAATTCAAAAATATTTATACTTTTATGTAAATAATTATCGTAAGTATCACTTGTTTGTTCAACCTCCTTCCGTTGACTGAAATTTCTAGTACTACTATTGACATTTTTTGGGTTTTCTTTTTTTTGAAAAGTTCTTTGTCAAGGCAAACAAACAATAGTCCTGACCCTTTGTTATAGGAGAGCACCAAGGTAACGACGAGCAGTCAGCAGTCATTGAGTGGTGATTGAGTGGTGGCATGTGTAATTTCATTGGTGTTTGGAATGCACTTACGAATTTAAATGCTCCTATATTAGGTATTGTTTATATGCACATATAAAAAATATACATACGTTATAGCTCATAAATACACTCAACGAAATTTGTTATTCAAAATAGCATAAATGTTTGCTAAAACAACAGTTTTTGTCCGCTGAAGATGGGAAAGCCGATATTGATGTTCTTCCAGCAAACATAGGGCATATAAAAAATATACATACGTTATAGCTCATAAATACACTCAACGAAATTTGTTATTCAAAATAGCATAAATGTTTGCTAAAACAACAGTTTTTGTCCGCTGAAGATGGGATAGCCGATATTGATGTTCTTCCAGCAAACATAGGGCTGCTGTTTTAGCAAGCATTTCCGTCTGCTATTTTAACTAACAACATCCGTTGTTTGGAATATAAAAATAATCAGTGGTTTTCAACACAAAAAATCTGCTAAAATATTAAAGACGTTGTTTCTTTTTGCGTCGGATCTTGGAGTAAGCGGCTGGCCACAACGAGTGATACAAGTGCAATCCCACAAAACCCATGCGCTGGGCCAGTAATCTACCCCCCGAAAACTATGAGAACCATTATGAGAAACAAAGGAATAGTAAAAACGGACCCTCTTCCCAACGTTGACGACCCACGCAAACTGCATCTGGAATGAATGACCGCACTCTCTATAGAGAAGGTGCAGTATACGCGCTGGCAGATGTATTAGAGAAGTACAATGCAGATATTAACGCCTTACAGGAAGTGCGATGGACTGGGAATGGCGTCACTACAACACCAATCGGTGACGAACTATACTATAGCTGCCATAACACGAGGCATGAATTTGGCTGTGGATTTGTGGTAAGTCGGAGACTGAAACACCTTGTCTGCAGCTTAACTCCGGTGAATGAGAGGCTAGCCATAATCCGCATAAAAGCCAAATTCTTCAACATCCGCCTTATTTGTGCCCATGCACAAATAAGGACGGAAGACAAAGACGAGCAGACCAAGGTTATTTTCTACGAGCGCCTAAAATATTAAAATCGTTCTGGGAGATTTTAATGCGAAGATAGGGAAGGAAGACATCTTTGGTCCAACTGTCGGAAAGGTTAGCCTCCACGAGATAACGTCCGACAATGGGTTGAGGCTTATAGATTTTGCCGCGACAAAAAACATGGTTTTCACAAAGCCACATGGCTGTCACCCGATCAATATACGAGGAACCAAATCGATCATATTGTGATAGATAGAAGGCATTCAGCGTGTTAGATGTACTATCGATCTGAGGAGCGAATACAGATTCGGACCATTACCTTGTTGCAGCAAAGGTTCGCACCCGTTTGAGCATGGCGAGAAAAGTACGATCTGATACTGCACGGAAGCTGGACATTGAAAAGCTGCAGCGGCATACTCCACTCGACTGACCCAACTGCTTGATGAAAGCACTCCTTGTTCCGATGATATAATGGCGCAGTGGCAAACCATTGCCCACTCCATGGAAAATGCCGCAAAATCCGTACTTGGGTACCAGAAGCCTCTTCCAAGAACCCATGGTACGACCAAGAGTGTCCAGATGCTACTGAAGCCAAGAATGCGGCATACAGAGCAATCCTGCAGAGAACAGATTGCTACCATTCGCTTTTAAAACGCATTCATATTTTCGTTGCTTTTGACTTGCCTTCATTCAAAACGCATTCATTTTTATACCCACCACCATGGGATGGGGGTATACTAATTTAGTAATTTCGGACGGACAACCATGTCCATCCTTCTGTCGAAATCACGACAGCGGTCGAACGCGTAAAGCTAGCCGCTTGAAATTTTGAATAGATGCTTACTAATGATGTAAGTCGTTGGAGATTGCAAATGGCCAATATCGGTTCAGATTTGGATATAACCCCCATATAAACCGATCTCCCGATTTGACTGATCTCCCCTGAAAATCGCAATTTTTGTCCGATTTGGCTGAAATTTTGCATGTTGTGTTCCGTTGTGACTTCCAACAACTTTGCCATGTACGGTCTAAATCGATCTATAACTTGATATAGCTTCCATTTAAACCGATCTCCCGATTTGATTTCTTGAGCCCCTGGGAGTCGCAATTTTTGTCCGATTTGGCTAAAATTTGGCACAAAAAGTTCCGCTATGATTTCCAATAACTGTGCCATGTACGGTCCAAATTAGTCAATAACCTGATATGGCCCCCATATAAACCAATCTTCCGATTTGACTTCTTGAGTAAGCCGCATTTTTTGTCTGATTTGGCTGAAATTTTGAATACGGTGTTCTGTTATGACTTCCAACAACTGTGGCAAGTACTGTCCAAATGAGTCTATAATCTGATATGGCCCACATATAAACCGGTCTCTCGACTATCCTTGTTCGGTTCCTAGAGGCTTTAATTTTTGCTGGTTTAACAGAAGTTTGGTATTCCCCTCAACTTATTTTATCCTGAAAATATCAGTTTCTTGACTACTTTTAAATACCTTTAATTTGAGTCCCATATTGTACGCGCCGTCTGTACGCCTGTTTTTAAGGGTTTTTAGAGAATGGCGGTCCCAGACAATATGACACACATTTTAATACCATTTTCGAATTCTGCCCACCAAAAATTTTTATTTAAGTCCCATATTACCATTATCGGCCAATATGGGTGTTTAGGGTGGGGACGGCTCCCTAGATACTTGGGTCCAATTTTTAACATAAAATTCGTACTCTACTCTCGATTATCTTTCATTTGAGTCCCATATTGTTCCGAATGCTCCAATTTTATGTTTGCTTCCGCTTCCGATATCAACAAATTTTATAGCCTAAAGTCCCTGCAGGCCGTATTAATAATCTACTCTTGAATACCTTTCACTTGAGTCCATTATTGTCATGATCGTCGAATATGCCTATTTGAGAGGGTTTTGCGGTCGGGGCGACTACCTAGGTACTTGGATTCATTTTTCAACATCAAATTCGTACCCTGCTCCCAAATAACTTTTATTTGAGTTCCATATTGTCCCGATCGGCCCACGTCTATTTTGGGGTAAAAATATAAAAAAAAATTGTAACCTATTACTCCGTCCAGATCAACCTGCAAAATCTGTAAAAATTTCAAGAAAATCCGTTTACCCGTTTTTGAGTCTATAGTGAACAAACAAATATACAAACTCGCTCCCAAATCCCTTTTATTAAAATTTCACATTGACCTATATGTACGTTTGGAGTTTTTTTGTATGCAGGGCGGCTTCCCAGACACTTGGCTCCAAAATACTTTTGGCATTCTCTTCCCCAATACCTTTCCCCATTCTATGGTTGTGGGTACAACAGAAATTAACGAAGTATTTAAAAATATACCTCTTGAAAGCTATAAGGCTTTATTCAATCAACATTAAAACAAGTCAAAAGGCGTTAAATTCGGCCGAGCCGAACTTTGGATACCCACCACCTCGAGTATATATATGAAAAATGCATAATTTATGTCCCCATAGCAGCTTTATCGAAATATGGTCCGACTTGGAGCAAATTCGACACGGATAATGAGAGGTCTAATAAGTATAAGTCACTGTTCAATTTTGTAAAACAAAATATTGGCCTTTTTGGTAGCCATGTCCAAATAAAGATCGATTTGAACCATATACGACACGGATGTCGAAACGCCTAACATAAGTGACTGTGTTAAATTTGAGCGAAATCGGATTGTAAATATGCTTTTTATGGGGCTAAGACTTTAAAGCGAGAGATTGGTCTATATGGCAGCTATATCCAAATCTGAACCTATCTGGGCCAAATTGAAGAGGGATGTCCAACACAACTCACTGTCCCAAATTTCGGCGAAAGTGAACAACAAATGCGCCTTTTATGGGCCAAATACCTTAAATCGAGAGATCGGTCTATATGGCAGCTATATCAAAATCAGGACCGATCTGAGCCAAATTAAAGAAGGATGTTAAAGGGCCCAACACAACTCACTGTTCCAAATTTTGGCGGCATCGGACAATAAATGCGCCTTTTATGGGCCAACGATCTTAAATCGAGAGATCGGTCTATATGGCAGCTATATCCCGATCTACGCCATATTCCAGGAAGATGTCGAGGGGCCTAACTTAACTCCCTTTCCCAAAATTCGGCGATATCGGACAATAAATGCGCCTTTTATGGGCCCAAAATCTTAAATCGAGAGATCGGTCTATATCGGTCCGATATAGCCTATCTTCGAACTTAGCCTACTTATGGACAAGAATCTGTGCAAAGGTTCAGCTCAATATCTCTAAGACTGAGCGTGATTTCAACAGACAGAAGGACATGGCTAGATCGTCTTAGATTTTTACGTAATCCAATCCCAAAAAGTAATTGCGGATTTTTTAAAAGAAAGTAAATGCATTTTTAATAAAACTTAGAATGAACTTTAATCTTTCTAAAGCAAGCTAAAAGTAACAGCTGACTACTGACAGAAGAAAGAATGCAATTACAGATTCACAAGCTGTGAAAAATTTGTCAACGCTGACTATATGAAAAATCCGCAATTACTTTTTGGGCAACCCAATATATTTCATAGGGTCGGAAATGGATATTTCGATGTGTTGCAAACGGAATGACAAAATGAGTATACCCTTAACTTTCGGTGGTGAGTATATGAGATAAACAAAAGACATGCAATGCAATGCACGGGTTTCGTCATATACTCTTCCATGAATAGTGTTGAATGCTGTTGTTTCGACAAGATGTGGGGTGACGACGATATGCATTATTTTTACGAATGGATTTACAGGCAATGAAAATGGCATTCAAACCATGCTCTGCATGGTATATATCTGTATATCTCTGAGATATACACCGATGACTTTGGTGCAGGCACATTCTCCTGCAGAGACAAAGAAGAAAATCTGGTAACTGACACAGATAGCGGGCTGAGGATATGGAAAGAACATTTTACCCAACTGCTAGTGTCCGACGATGGCGGCGAATAGGATACCGCAGACCAATCCCTAATGATGGTATAGAAGGTTTACCATAGTCAGAGTGAGGTCCAAGTAGCAGTGACCCGATTGAAAAACAACAAGAAGGCAGCAGGAGCCGACGGGATACCTGCTGAACTATGAAAGACCGGAGGCGACACGCTGATAAGGCGTATGCATCAGCTTGTCTGCGCAATCTGGCTAGAAGAATGCATACACGATGCATACTATGTCCCGTACATAAAAAACGGAACAAGACGGAATGTGCCAACTACAGAGGCATACAAGATACTCTCGAGGGTACTGTGTGAAAGATTAAAACCTAAAGTCAATGAGATAATGGAACCTATCATTGCGGCTTTAGACCTGGTAAATCCACCCTAAACCAGATATTCAACTTTCTAGTCAGCTAGTCAGCAACTTTAACTACCTCGGCGCCACTGTGACCGAAACGAATGACACCAGTTTTGAGATAAAGCGAAGAATAATACTGGCAAACAGATGCTACTTTGGACTAAGTAAGCAGTTTAGAAACAAGGCCACCTCTCGACAGACGAAGATTACACTTAGAAGACACTGATACTACCCGTGTTGTTATATGGTTCTCAGGCATGGGTACTTGTAAAAGTGCAGTGTTTGAGAGAAAGATTCTTCGTAAAATATATAGACCAGTTTGCGTTAATGGAGAATATATGACGCGCTGTATGACGAAGATAGCATAATTACACGTATTAAAATACAACGGATGCTTTGGCTAGGTCATGTTGACAGAATGGATGAAAAAGCTCCAGCAAAGAAGTCGTCTGAAGGCGATCACGGTGGTACACGCAAACCGGTACAACCAAAGCCTGATGGAGAGATCAGGTGGTGGGAGACACCTCGAAACTTGGTGTCAGAGATTTTAGAATGAGCGCATTAGATCGAGGCGCTTGGAAAGATATTCTACGTTCGGCTAGTGAAACAAATGTTCTGCCAAACGCAATTAAAAAATAAAGTAAAGTAAGGTGTTTAAAATTAAGCAGCAAATATTTTTAGCAAACAACAGACTTTTTAGCAGCCAGTCTGCTGGTTTGAAATTGAAATCATTTAGCTATAACAGCAGAACTACTGCTGTAATTGCAACAAAATTAACTACTAACAGTCAGCAGACAGTGTTTACTATTTTTCGTAGACTTTTTTCTATGAGTGAACCACTTTACTGTAGTACCTCTTAGCTGATCAATAAGATAATAGGAACAAACCCCACGTGTAGCATGGCCTTGTGTGTTTTAAATGAAAAAGGAGAGAGAAGCCACACGTGTTTGAGAACCATGTTTTTTGGAAAAAATTTGTTACTCATGTTTGGGATTAAGTACCTAGGGGTTGTTCCAGTCCCAAACGGCCTTATGGGACGACCGAGGGAATTTGGGAAAGATTTTTGGGAGTAAAGTTATAATATGAATTTTTTTCAATTTGGGACGTACAGCCGAACTTCTCTATAACGTAAGAGCTGGGCTCGGACGAAATACTACGTAATAATGAAACTGACAAAAACTGACTTTATATATGACCGTTATTCACAATTGGGGTATATTTAATATATTACAATATAATACAAACAAAAGTAAACTGTTCAGTGGGAACATAGGACATCAACAAGCTCTCACCATCAAGCTCTATCATTGGCCAAAGCTATGGCTTCATTCCGCGATATATTGGTTGATTCCAACTCTGGATCTCTTTTCGGATCCATGTTTTTCGGGCGTCCCCTCCTTGTTGGTTCCAGTCTAGCATATTTCTCGTTTTTTTCATCGCGCGGTCGGCGTAAGATATGATTTGACGGGAAAAATTCACTTTATAGGGCGAACCCCCGATTTTTTTTTCGGCACCCCCCTAATTTGGACCCCAGAAAAACGTATCTGAAGTCCGTTTTTGAGGCAAAGGCTCCTGGCAGACGGCAGATAGAGGACCCGGGAGTAGGCTTAGAATGGATTCCAAAGACCCAACAGCTGAGGTGGTGGTATCAGGCCGTAGCATGTTGTCTGCTACTGATACCTCGACTGGTGGAGCGGCAGCTTCAGGCTCCACTAGCCGACAGATGACTGGTCAGCAGGGGCTTTTGACGAGGCACCTGGTGAGAAGTTTGGTGCAGCACTAGATTTAGCCAAGAAGGAAGATATTCCTTCTCGACCAATGGCGCATGCTTGGATAACAAGGATTCCCTCACATCCTGAATCCATACTTGGAAAACTAAAGGAGTGTAATCCCAATCTTTCAACCACCCACTGGAAGATTGGTATATTGGATGAGGCTGATGATGATGCTGACCAGAGACATGCAGTATTCATACTAAACTCTGGCTGCTTAGCAGACCTCAAAAGTTTGAAGGTGTTGCATCCTACGGATTCAAGTTGAAACTGCAGGTCTATAGAAGCGGTGGGGTTGGCGAATCAGGAGACGACTTAGCAGTTGTTTCTAAACACTAGCCTCAGAAACTATCGACCACATCGCTAAAATCTGGCGGATTTCAGGAGACTGAAAATCCCTCTGCCAAGATCGAAACAGGAGGCGAAGGCATCGAAACGGGACCGACAAGCCCTGTATGGGTGGGCTGGACTCAAGGTGTGCTCCAGCGGGGAAGTACGGAACTCAAAAAGTACTTCGAAAGCAGTAGCTAGTAAAGCATCTAAGGAGGATTCGTCCACACCGCAAGTGTCCAGTATCCTGAGGTAGAGTGGTTCAACTGCTTTCTCATCTGCCCCTGAATGCGTACGGAAGCTCATCATGACAAGATCTAACGAATCTTGTGAGGATGAACTCCTAGTGGAATCAGAAGATGCGGCTAACGCAACAGTGGTAGAAGTTCTGAATCCTGATTATGGTCCGGTTTTTACAGATAAATCTCCACCATTGTAAGGACGCTTCGGCGGCACTAAAGGTCCTCCTGATGACAGGAGGATTTGACGTGGTTCTTATCCAGGAACCATGGCTGTGTGGAGGAATGGTTCGTGGATTACGAATTTCGGGATTTAAACTACAGAGCTACCGGGCGCGTCCACAGGTTGCGGATAGTCGAATGCTTTACACGAAGTAGATGCAACGGCAGTCGTGGTCGTGGAGCGGTATCGAGCGGAGAGTTTCAATGAGAGGCCGGGCGCCAACGGCTCTTGCACAAATGCTGAGTGCCTATGATGCTCGATATGACAAGTTGAGTTATTGGCGCCTTTAAATATCCAATGGCCCTACTGTTCCCGCTGTGATTGGTCGTATATACCGGAACGAGCTTGATCACCTACAGGAGTTTCACGAGGATCGCCACCTCCACATGAGAATGTGGCTACAATAACAATAACAACCAGATATGGGGAAGTTCGGATGTCAATGCCAACAGATTTTGATTTAACCATGCATCTACATCAAGATCATTGGGTAGATAAACAACTCCAAGTACATCGGAGGTATTGAAAAAAAATAATTCAATAAAAAGAGATTCACAAGATCCATCCTAAAACATGCAAATTAGCTTGAACTTTAGTTTTCCATTGGAGTGGTTCATAAGGGTGTGAGGCGGCCCCTAACACTTGGGCTCACCACCTAGAATTTTCACGTACACTGAGAATCAAGCAGACGAAAGATAGAACACAACAAAATGATACAACAACAACCTAGAATCTCAAATTTTAGGGGTTTTCGACTAAAATTGTTTTTTGATCATGAAATTAACCCACCTATCTTCGGTTATGGTTTTATATAAAGGGCCCTAAACAGGTTGATCTCAGATTTGCAAACCCCTTTGAAGTTTTGCTTATACCATCACATTTAAATGCAATGCCTTACCTCCAGAGCATGACCCTGAATTTCTTCCGCTCACAAATGTTGCCAGCATTAAGAAGGGAAAACAACCGTTGAAAATTTTTTCTGAATGTCTCGTCAGGATTCGAACCCAGGCGTTCAGCGTCATAGGCGGACATGTTAACCTCTGCGCTACAGTGACCTTCAGTTTGGTGGACTACTATGGAGAAAAAGTACAACAAGAAAAACAAAAGTACAACGAGGAAAATACAACAAGTTCCACATTGTTATTGTTTGTTGAGGTCCGCAAACTTTTTAACAGAGCACGTCGTAAAATAGCGGAAGTATATTGGGATGTGTATTACACACGGCCCAAGGAATACAATAAGATTACCAGAGCGGCAAAACGTGCCCCCTGGAAGCTATTCTGCGACCAGGTCGATAGCGTTAATGAAGCCGCCAAGTTGAAACAGTTTCTCTCAAAAACCCATGTCCAAACTGAAACGTTAGTAGACGACATGGGAGAGAGAGCAGAAACAACGGAGGACATGTTGAGGCTTTTGAAGAAAACGCATTTTCCACAGAATACGACAGGACTCACGGAGACACCGGAATCTTGGAATAATGAGGTTGATCGAAGGCTTTTCATAACTGAATTTATGGTCAAGAAAGCCTTGATGAGCTTCAAATGATTTAAGTCACCCGGACCTGATGGAATATTTCCGGCGTTACTACAAAAGGAGGCCGATCACAGCGTTTCACAGCGTGCCCAGGACTTGCATATACTCCGAACGCCTGGCAGGAGGCAAGGATGGTGTTTATACCCAAGCCCGGCAAGGCAAGTTATGCGACACCAAAAGTCTACAGGCCTATAAGCCTTACATCCTTTCTACTCAAAACCATGGAACACATTGTGGATAAAGTGTAGGACATCCAGTGAACTGCTCTAATACAAACAGCATGCCTATGTCAAGGAAAAGTCGGTGCAGATTGCCCTGCACGAAGTTGTGCATAAAAAAGAACAAACCTTCGATGCTAAGACGTACGATCAGAGATGGTCCGTAAGACGATTTTTTAGGTTTCCGACTGTCAAAAAGTTGTAAAAGTCGAAAATGTCGTATACTTGTATAAAACGTAGAAAAAGTCGCAAACGTCATAAACCTTAATAACTCAGTGCAAAAGTTTGATTTTTAACAAATATTATTGTCACTTATTTGTTGTATATAGAAGAGTTTATATTTATGTAAAAAAATTTCGCAATAAAAGAAATATTAAGTTTTTTTTTAATTTTTGCATTTACATTTTTCACACAATAAATTGGAAATATACGCAACTTCAAGTCAATTTATAAAGTAACGTTTAAGGATTTTTTTGTGAAGCAAAAAATCAATAAATTATTAGTTTTCATCAATTATATTTAGAAATTGCAATTATTTTGTATCCTTTTGCAAAATTATTTGCTTCTCCCGTTTTAATTTGCTTTTTGAAAGCTGTTGTAAACGACATATGTTAAAAATGCATGACATCTGAGGAAGTGTCAAGTGAAATGGTACATGGAGTGTTAATTATGTTATTCAATAACAATACTTAAAAATAACATTACTTATTCAATAAAATACTTAACACGCCATCTTCCATTTCACTTGACATTACCTCACATTAGCATACTTAACACGCCATCTACCATTTCACTTGACACTACCTCAGATGTCATTCATTTTATAACAATATTGGTAAAAATCGTGTAAACCTACGGTAGCTTTTTCTAATTCTTAACCGATTTTTTCCAATTTCAATATTGTTCATCTCCAGGAGGAAAAAATTACTTATGCCAAAATTTTTAGTTAATCAGATCAAAAATTCGACATATTTTCGTTCGAATTTTTTTTCTGTCAGAAACCTAGTTTTTTGGCTAGGTTTACGACGTTTTCGACGTATGTAATATACGTCGGAAATGTATGTCATATACGTCACTGTTTCTGACAGGCCATCTCTGCGTACGATACACATTGGCGGTTTGCATTGGCATCGAGAGAGCGTTCAATAATGTGCGGACCGACATATTGATCCAATCCTTAGACCAGGGGCCAAATTACCGCATGCGTGATCGAGTACGCTTTTGTATCGAATGAGATTTCGTCACATATCGAATGGATGTATTACCGCATTCGAAAGCTGTCGTATCGAAATTTTTAAAATGACTACTTGTTAATTTTTACGTTAGAGTTGATTTGAACATATGTTTGTGGCAAAGCAAAACAACACAAATGACAATTAACATCTACCCGGCTTTTTTGAAACAAACGTGAATTTATAAATAATAAAAGCATGCCTACACTGCTTTTGTTGTGCTTGACGTCCTCTGATTCTGAAGAGGACAATAACTTTGTGCCTATTCGCAGAGAAATGATAGATAAAAGTGTTCCAATGTCACTGCCGAATAAAGCGTACATAAATAATCTAAATAAAACATTTACATTGTATATTACTAATAACAAATTCATGTTATTTAGATTTACCGGGTAGCTGACAAACGACCACATTTTTGGTTTGAAAATATTTTTTATTGATTAAAAGTAGGGAAAATATGTGAAAATAATTTTGAATCCTTTCACTTTTGAGCGATATGACCGCATTTTCCTTCATCATTTATTCCGAGTCGTTAAAGGAACGAATTGCAAGCAGCACGAATGTAATCTGCTGGTATGTTGGCCTATTCCAGTACCAATGTATTTCTTCAGCGCATCCATACGGGCATATTTTGTAGTAAAGATTTTCAAAAGTGGCCTTAATACAAAAATCTGTCGGATTGGCATGTGGCGAATTGGACAGCCACTCTGTGGACCAAGTTCAGAACATGCATTTTTTGCCATTCTTGGTCCGTGGTCTGCGACCGAAATGTATGCTTGCTTTCGGCTCCAAAACTGCGGCCAACATGTTTTAACGATAATAAATGACTTTTACTTTGATTGATTTGACTTGATTTGATCTAAACTTCAAAGTGCTCATGTCCACCACCGTTCCACCAAAGCTGCAATTGGCAGTTTCTTACATTTCTCCAAGATTTGGCATAATTTCGTCTTTAGATGTTGCCTTTCCTTGTCTACAATTTGGATTTTTTTTTGCCAATTTTGGATGGCCATGAATTGAGTCATATCAACCTTTTGTAGCCCATTTATTCTGCATAAATTATTCCTAAAAACGAAAAAGTGTGTATTTATTTATTTCATATTATAATGACACTCAAAAACTTACATTTTTACTTTTATTTTAACTATTTATATCAAGTAACAATTCTATTCGATTGCTCCAGAGCTCACGAGTGAATTTCGAACAGCTGATACTCGACTATGTCCTCGATAACGAATGCCATAATCTTGAATGTCGAAAGTGCTCATATGCGGTAATGCCAAAACAAAAATTTTCAAACAATTTTACTCATTCACGTATGCGGTAATTCGGCCCCAGTACCGGGTGGACCCGGTCCTTAGAGACTGGATAAACCATATGCTAAGGAACAGGTGGAAAAATTGCGGGTCCCATGACATAAATATAAGGGAGAAAGTGGCACAGGGCTCACCAAAGGTGGCATTTTTATCGCCACTCCTTTAGGTGACTACCATAAATAACCTATTACGGACGCTGACTCAGGAGGGATTTGTATCCGATGATGTTATAATACTTCTTAGAAGTAAGGATACGAATCAGGGTCATGCATATCGCATATGAATGGGCTAGACCCAGGGGTCTCAATGTTACCCCAGAATAGAAAATGCCTGTTCACGAGGAAGACGAAGGTGGGCCCATTTGAAGCACCACGTTTCCTCAACACAACGATTGCGATATCTGACAAGGTCAAATACTTAGGAGTGATCTTGGATACGAAACTTAATAAGAAGTGTCACATTCAGGAGCATACTACTGAGAAGGCCCACAGATGTTTGGCACTATGGAGACGGGCCGTTGTCTTGAAATGGGACCTGAAACCGAGGATAGTCCACTGGCTCTACAGAAGCGTGATAAGACCAATACTTACTTACGCCCCAGTAGTTTAATGGACTGCAAATTTTGCACATGAACATTCCACTAAGAAACAGGGACAAACTTCTCACATATCAATGAGTGCAGTCCGATTTAAGTTTAAGCTCAATGGAGAGAAGTTTTCCATGGCATAGTACCTCACAAATGTTGCCAGCATTAGGAGGGGAAAACAACCGCTGAAAATTTTTTCTGAAGGTCTCGTCAGGATTCGAACCCAGGCGTTCAGCGTCATAGGCGGACATGTTAACCTCTGCGCTACAGTGACCTCCAGTTTGGTGGACTGCTATGGAGAAAAACAAAAAAAGAAAACCAAAAGTACAACGGGAAAAATACAACAAGTTCTGAGAACATATTGTCTTGCCATAGGCGGAGCGATGAGGAACACGCCCACAAGGGTCCTGGAGACTATTCTAGATATCCGACCTATTGCCATACAGATTAAATGTTAGGTAGCCGCTGCGGCTATGATACTTAAAGCGATGGGAGAAGATCATACCATCGAGGTATAATCGAGGCGACGATAGGAAACCTGGAAGGAGGGGAAGAGGTTTCCGATCGGATACCTGAGATCACACTTGAGGTCGAGTGCGAGGCACTGCTGCCAGCGGCACAGTCTAGTTACACGGATAGATCAAAGCCAGAGGACATAGTGGGCCTGGGGGTATACATTGAGAGCCCAAGGACTGAGATCTGTTTTAGACTGCCTGACCATAATACGGTCCTGCACGGTCATGCGTGAGGTGGTGTGGTGCTAACGCGAGGACATCGAGTGTGAACATCTTTACGGTAATATCACGAACAATCATAGAATGTAAAGAGATTAACGCCTTCTCTGATAATGGCACAATTCGCATCGTTTGGGTGCCGGGCCATAACGGAGTTAGGGAAAGAAAGGGCAGACGATTCGAGAGTGAAGACCAGAGAACTGTCGTTAATAAATTGGTTAACCCAAAGCCTGACGGGTCGAAGCAGTCCGAGTTAAGGGCGTGGGCGACGAATGCGCATATAAAACTGTGGAACAGCGAAACAGTCGGTAGGTCGGCGAACATCCTATGGGTTGATCCGGATCGTGAGAGGACGAGGCTATTACTGAAAGGAAGTAAGAAGGAGGTCAGTATGGCTTTTGGTATCATAACGGAACACATAGGACTACGAGCTCACTTATGCAAAATCGTTGGGGCAAGTGATAGCATGTGTAGGGCATGTGGGGAAGATGATGAGACGTTGAAGCATTTCCTACGTCATTGCCTAGCCGGTACTTAGGTGGCAACACAATACCAGACATAAACCAACTTAGGGGCGTGGCATGGAAAACAATTAAGGATTTTGTGAGTAACACCGAATTCCTAACTTGGATTTTCTTTTTCGAGTTTACTTTTTTAGTATTTAGAGCGCACAACAAACCGATTACTGCCTTAGGTGTATGCCCATAGAGGCATGGTGCGAATTAATATTCGCGCCCTCTTTTCAACCTAACCTAACCTAAGCCACCCACCATCTTTGGTTTATGGCAAAATTTTTGGGTCTTCGGTTAAGGCTTTATATAAGGGGCCCTAAAAAGGTTGATCTCAGAACTGCAAACCCCCTTTGAAGTTTTGCTTATTGCATAACACTAACTTGCAATGCCTCAACCCCAGAGCCTGGCCCTGAATTTCTTCCACATTTTTCTCATTTGTTTACCAAACATTAACAAAATCAAAATAAAATGTATAATGTCATGCTTTTTTAAAATTGTTAAACATTGTCATTTTATTATAAATTATGATTTCTATATAAAATTAAAATTATATATATATATATATGTATATATATAATATGAATAATATTTTTAATATTTAACATGGATTTCTTCCTATCAACTAATTCGTAGTTAATGTTAATTTTGTAAGCAAAATTTCTGTTCTTTCGAAGCCTTAAACATTAGTTTAAGGTTACATCAAGTGATAGAACCGATTACACAATTTTCAAATTTTATATTATTTTGTCAATTTCTTTTTTTTTTTCTCTCAATTAAAAACATAGTTATGTACAAAAACTAGATGTAAACTTTCGTTTTTTGTTTGTTTGTCTTGAATACTTCATAGCTGGCATGAATATACGATACTAAGGACTCGCGCCTTGACATGTTGTGTAAATGAGCTGTTGTTAAGCCTCAGACAGAAACAAGCATATAAATATGTGGTACAAAACCTAAAACCTGGCTTAGGCATTGACTGTCAAAATCATTATCTAAGTTTTTAGGGTGCACAGCTCCTTAATAGACACAAAATAAAAATAAAATAAAAACACATTTCTTTGACAGCCAGCAAACAGCAACATTAAATTAGACGAAAACAAAAACAAAAAAAAAAAAAAAAACATAGATCTTGCAAAACTGTCATACATTACAAAAGTTGAGATTGATTTTCTTTAACACTCTAGGGGGAGATGGAACCTAGTGAAACACAAATTAGAACGCTATGAAACTGAAAAACATAAATCTTACAAAATAAATATTTTTTCTACATATGTAGGTATGTATAAACAGGCTGCCAAGTTTGAATTAAAAAAAAAAACCCTTATATAAAAAATGTATGTATAATTAATTATATATAAATATGTAAAAGTTACAAACAATAATCACACAAAAGAACAAACCAACAATTTTTTGTTTTTTTTTTCTTTTCTTTAAAATAAAGCAAAACTTTTTGTTACACCATAGGGAAAGGAGAAAAAGGGATTTTGGGTTTAATATATATTGTATATGCATTCATAGTAGTATATAATATTAAGTTTTGTTTTCAAGTTATACAATATATGTATTTATATATATATATATATATATGTGTGTGTGTATACGTATATATGATTATGATAAACGTATGTATGTGGGTTGGTTTTGTATTAAGGATTTGGAGTTGGACGATACGATATCATTGTTTGGTTTAACCCTCCGGCTGGTGAGAAGGTCCCTGGGTCCCTTTTTCATTTTCAAACTAAAATTACTCCTTGATGGTCCATGGGAAGTATACCCGATCCCCACATGTATTCCAAGGAAATTTTATCTAGAATCGATAAAAAAAAAAACCAAAAATTCAAAGCGATCCGACCAATAGTTACGTTTCTATTGTTTCTATACGCTGGGTCCCTTGTACTGAAATTTCAAGAACTCCTTCATAAATGCATTGTCTTTTTGACTTGTTTTCCGGGACCAGTAGCAATCCTTTTATCATATTCCGCTCGCTAATCGCCAAAGACATAGCGTGCATCATAATACCCGAGTCAAATCGGAAAGGCAGGGAAGTGAACGCTGCATGGAATTTGGCAAATCCAACTAACACAAAGGAATGGAAACCAATCACTTTGAAAGAGTTCGATGATTTTTTGGCTATTATTTTCTATGCTGAACTCTTAAAGAGTTATGGGGCCCAACGCACTTTCCAATATATAAAGCTGCATTATCATTAGATCGTATGACGTGCATAAAACAATGCCTTAGATTCGACAATGGATGTACGCTGCAGCAGTGACTAATCAACAGCAAAACTGCAGCTATTGATGATATTTGGCAAATGTAGCAGTCTAACTTGGCAGCAGCTTACACTCCGCATGATGCAGTGACCGTTGATGAGCTGTTATTCCCATACAGAGGCCGCACCGGCTTCACACAATACATTCCATCCAAGCTTGCCAAGTACGGTATAAAGATATGGTGGTTGTGCGACTCAACATCATTTTATCCTTTCAAAGGAATGATTTACTCTGGGGAATTGAGGTGTATCAAGGGCAGAATGTTGTACTTCAATTTTCAAATGGATATTTGAATACATGCCGACAATAATTTGTGCTGACAATTTTTTTACAACTTTGGATTTGGCGCTTACTTTGATCAGGAAGAAAAGACATGTGTACCGCGGAAATTCCAAAAAAAATCATACCCGTTCTGTCAACAGCACATAGTTCGGCTTCAACGAAGACAATATAGCAAAGCGGAAATTTTGCTGTCGACACAACATTATACTTGGGGTTTGGACATGCACACTGAAAAGCAGAAACCGTTTGCTATTTTGGATTACAACGCCAACATTCAACGGCGTTGATACAATGGACCAGATGCTTGGCACATATACATGCAAGCGCTCAACAAATCGCTGGCCATTGGCCATGTTTTATAATATGGTGGAAATTGCTGCATTAGTTGCAAGCCGAGATGAAAAGAAGTGACAGACGACGGCCATTCCAACTGATGCTGATAAAACAATTGGCACTACCAAACAAAGAGGAACCGGCGCTGAACATTCGCATACGGAACGCAATGGAAGCATTTGATGCATAGGTAAGAAAAAACAATTCAAACGTTCAAAAGGAGAATAACTACATAATTTTGTTCTTTTTAGATATTTTCAAGACCGGCAGAAGAAGCTGCACAGCACGTTTGCGTCTAGAACGAACAGACCGTAATGTGGTCTAGGCCGTTCTGAGTACGGACGGCAGCGGAAAACAAGGACCTATTGCCATTACTGTAACAATTCAGTTTGTGCAGAGCACCGATGCTACACTTGCACAGCTAATATATTGGACGAGGGACAATCCACAAAACAATAGGTTTTTTTTTGGTTTTTTTCATATAAAACTCATAAAAAATTAATAATGTTATATATATGTATATAAAAAAAAAAAATTGTTCTAACATTCATTATACATGTATAATTGGTAAAAAATAATAAATCAAAAAAATGTACAAAAATGAGTTTTTTTTATAAAATTCCATACAAAAAGTTGTACTTCGTATAAGGGCAACGGATGGCTCAACCGTCGGAGGGTTAATAATTTGTTCTATAGTTGCTATATAATAAGAGTCCTTGTCTCATTTTCATATTTCTTGTTTTTGTTTTTTGTTTTTCTCTCACATCATCATAATGTTTATGGTTTGTATATGTCGATATATTAAATATATATATTTTATGTTTTATTTCTGCTTTTACGCTTCTTCTTTGAATCTGTGTCAAATCAATTTTATTATAATTTTCCTCATGTGGTAGTAGTTGACAATCAAAAAAATCATTGTGTGTGGTGTGCTTGTAGGTGTATGCTAGTGGATGTTGTGTGTGTTTTGTTTTTGTTTTTTTTTTTCAAATGTTAATTTTATTAATTCAGCAATTACATTCCTTTAGGGGAAAAATTGTTAAAGGTTTTGTGTTTTTTTGTTTTCTAGAAGAAAATTTCCTTTCTACTTTTTCAAAGTCAAACTTCAGCAAATATATTCTTAGTTTCAGTTTTGTTTTCATTTTTCAAAATTCTTAGTGTTGGCTTGTTTTACAACTTGTTTTTGTTTTTGATTTGAAATCAATTCTTTGTATTTGAGAATTTTTTGTTATTATTTCCTTATTCAGTTTTGTTGAAGGATTATTGATTTGTTATAATTGAAAACACCACTACTGTTTTTCTTGAACTTACGTTTTTGGATTCTTTCCACTAGTTGTTATTTTTGTTTTCTTTTTTCATTATTGGTTAATTTGTATTTTTGTTCATGGCGGAAAGTTATCTAAGTCAGTCTCTTTTTTTAGGGGTTTTTAGTTTTTGTTTTTATTTATTTTTTTTTTTTTCATTTCATTTTTGTGTGATTTTGTTTTTTGGTATTTTAAACTGTTTGCCTACATTCAATTTGGTTTGCATATAAATCGCGTAATATTGCATTTACTAGTTTTGATTAATTAAAAAAAAAAACAGTATTTAATTTTGAAAAAGTCTCAGTTTTTTTTGTGTGTTTCTAGTATCGTTTAAACATTGTCATGTCAAAAGCTTCAACAATCGATGATAACCACGATGAAGATGATGCCGATGCTGATGTTATGATGCTGACGCCAATAGTAATTCCAAAGGAATGAATGATGAGTAAAAATGAATGCTCGTTATTACAAGGCATACCGATGGCGATCTTTGTAATGAACACGATGTATGGATGGATGAATGGATGAGATAAAATGGTACTTTTTTTCTATATCTTTATGTTTGTCAGTCCTTTTTGCAATAGATTTGCTTAGAACAGTGTAAAGTGTTGATCAAATTTTGCCAAATTTTCCTAAAAGAAGAGAGAATGTGGAAATAGGGGAAAACAGAAGAAACAATTTTAAATATTGAATTTAGAATTTTTGATTTGCTACAAGTATACATATATATAGTGTCTACATGGGCTGCTATAAAAATTTCTGGCCTTATAATGAAAATGGAAATATCTATCATCAAACATGTTTTTCTTGTTGTCAAAGTATCCTCCAGCATGCGCTCAGTCAAATTTTTCAATGCGATTGAGGCAACTCCAAAAGATTCTTCTTGAACGAATTATAAAAATAAGTCATTGGGTGCCAAGTTAGGGCTGTACGGTGTATGACCCATTAATTTGACGTGTTAGTCGGTCAAAAAGGCGCTGGCTGAGTCCATGTGTAAGAGTTCGTATTGTCATGGTGAACAATGTTTCGCCTTCTCTCGTTTTTTTTTTTCGAGTTTCTCCGCAGAGTATAGGCAAACAAATTGTGGTGTACCACCACTCAGAATTGAAAGTCCTACGTTGCTAAAGCGGAACAGTCGCTACATGAAAAGTTTTGCCAAAGAAGCAGGCGGATATTTGCCTCGAAGTGCTTCTTCTAGAAATAACTTTCCTTAAATTTGGCTCGTCTTCGAAGACTCACACTGTCGATTATTGTTTTGTTTCGGGCTGATACACATAGATCCATGACGATCTTATAAACGTTCTTTAAAGCACCTTTTTTGAGCGATTGTCGAATTGGGCAGATGTTCTTGCAAAATCGAATGCATGCTGGTGGAAGAAATGCCCAAGGATGCCTCTATCTCACTGTATGTCACATGACAATATTGCACTATAAGTTCACGCACGGCATCAATGTTCTCTGGTACAACGGCCATTTTTGGACAACTTTCATGGAATTCGAGCGAGTGTCGGTCACAACTGAATTCATTAACCCGCTTTTAATAGTGCCATAGAGGTTAATACATCGCCATACACAGATTTAAATTCATCAATGCACTCTTGTCGTGATAATCCACACCGAAAGTTTTGAAAAATGGTCGCAAAACAATGCTCATGAGTCAAGTCGTCAAATGATGGTCGTGCCTCAAAACGTTCTGAGTAGGATTATGCTAGAAAATTTCAAACTTTCCAACGGAAATGTCAGACTGCATCTCACAATATTTGGTGCTGGCTAGGTCAGTTAATTATATAGCAGCCCTTGTAGTAGTAAAAGGTTCATTATGTTTATGTTTGTTTTGGAATTAAATTTTGACTAAATAGGTTTAGGTTATATATTTAGTATCTTGCTATCATAGTTACCGATAATACAAATTTATCAAAATTTAAAATCAGTCATGATATTCAAATGTCAATTTTTTGGTCACAATAGGAAAAACGTCAACGGCAGAACACTCTTCAATAAGGCCCGGCATGGGATAGTTAGCGCAGCACCACAGGCCGAAACATTGAGTTTCGATCTGTGTGTGGTGTTTAGCTCAGCTGAGAGCTCTATACGGAGTAGATGCAACTGCAATCAGCGATATCGAGTGTCCTAGTGAGAGGTCGGGCGGCACCGGCTCTTGCTTAAATGGCGAGTGCCTGTGATACTCAATTTGACGAGGCGAGTTATTGGTGCCTTTTAATAACCAATGACCATGAAATTCCAGGGATCTGGACGAGGATCGCTACCTCCACCTACAAATGTGGCTACGACACATGCCCTGCGAAAGCCATGGGACATAGGAATGAGTTTAAAATAATGTTTAGAACAAATCTTGGATAAAGTTCTTAAGCTCAATGATATGATGACAATCCCTAATGAGGAAACACTACAACTATTTCTACACACATTTACCGGAAAAATCTCCAACCAAGCTCCAATATACTAACATGTAATGGTCGGGGATTGTTGAGGAAATTGTTGTTGTTGTTGTAACCAAATTTTCATGTGAAGGTGGCGATTCTTGTCAAGCTCCTGTAGGTGAGGAATCGGTCTAAAGGACCGATCGCCGTGGAAATAGAGTTGCAATTGGTTATTTAAAGGCGCCAATGACTGAGGAAATTTTGTTTGGGTCAAGTATCTTTTGGGGGAGAAGATTTTTAGACTCGTTAAAATCGGCAAGCCCGAGTATCACTGGCTCGCAGGTTTATAGGGAATATAATATGCTTTTAATGGGATGTTGTATATACCTGTGGGATAAAGGGAGCTAGAAGCAAAAAATGTTGGTCCCATTCGTCTGTCGTATTTTAAGTTAAAGGCTCTAGAGACGTTGATACACACATATAAAAGGGCAGAGTTTCCTAAGGTTCGCCTATCTCAACAACAGCACGTCCAAAGCAAGGGCATCTCCCACGAAACAGACCTTCGTTACCTAGTCGAATACATAGAAGCCTCTCCCTTATCATATACAATCGTAGCACTGCTTGAAATCCACTAAGCTAAAGGAGCTGGAAACTCGGCATGGTATAACTTAGATCACCACACAGGCTGAAACTTTGACATGTCGCATATATCTGTGGGATGATGACGCACAAAGCAAAAGATTTTGGTCCCTAGTCTGTCATATATTAAGCTAAATACTCTAGAGAGCAAAGCATCCAAATACATATGTGTACATATTAAAGGGCAACGATTCCTAAAGATCGGCTGTTCAACAACAGCACGTCGATAGTAAGGGCACAGAAATAGACCTTTGTTATCTAGTCGCCTACATGGAAGGCTCTCATGTCATATATAATCGCAAACATATGATAAAGGAGCTGGCAACTCTAAGCGTTAAGATAACCGTAAGAAAGTTTATCAAGCTTGGTATCTGTAGACATACACAGCTGTCAGTAACGAGACACCTCAAGGAGATGGGCCAACTCCTTTACTTTGGAATATACCCATAAACAATATACAGTAACAAATCTGTTTATATCGTGATTGTTTCCGAAATATCGCCACATAATTCCAATTTGCAATGACTTAACCAATGTGCTTTAGGATCATTTTATTCTAAGACCAGCTGAACCGGGGCCCACACCGCTCAGCTTCTTTGTGTGGAACAAAAGTTGACCTCTCTGAGCATTGGTTCCGATTATCGCAAATATTAAATTCGTACTCTACTCCTAAATACCTTTTATTTGACGCCAATATTGCTATAGACGGTAAATATGTTTGGTTTGAGGAGAGTTTGGGGGTAGAGGCGGCCCAAATATTCAATCCGAAAGTGGATATCAAATTCGTACTCTACTCCCAAATACCTTTTGTTTGACGTAAATATTGCTATAGACGTTAAATATGTTTGGTTTGAGGAGAGTTTTCGGGGAGAGGCGGTCCCCAAATGTTTTCTTACTCTCCTCTCATTTGAATCCCACATTGCGCTGATCGGCCTATGTATTCGTTAAGGCGAGTTTTGGAAAGGGGAGTACCCCCCAGCATACCCCACCCCGAATTTGCATGACATTCGCGTTTGCGTATACACAGGCTGGATCTTTTAGCTCCGGCCTGTATGATGTTCATTATTATCATTGGAAGCTCAACTGAAAGCCACCACAGATAGTGGAATGCCCCGTAGTATACGGAGCAGCGGCAACTGCAGTCGCCAAAAACACGGGTATCGAGGAGAGAGTGTCAGTGAGAGGACGAACGGCACGGACTCTTGCCGAATTACTAAGAGCTACAAAGCCTTTGACTAAATCAATTACTAAATACGTTTTTTGAAACCGATTTTTATAGCCATTACACCGAAATTTGACAACGATATTTATAGCCATTCCAATATTACCAAAACATTTTTTTTGGACTACACATCAAGCCTATGGGATTTTAATTAGCGTCCTTTTAAATACTAATCTATTTTTTTTTTTTGTAAAGTCATGGCCGCCATACAAGCATGGGTGCCCTTTTACAAAGTTGTTATGTTATGTGTGTGTGTGTGTGTGTGCGTTCATTGAAGCTCCGATATAAACCCCGCGTAGACCAGAAAACAACAACATTATGGTCTTATTTAACTACTACATAATTCAGCAAATTGTTAACAGTTTAAAGACAAACAATCTATGCAAACATATAAAAAGAGATAAACCGTCCAGACGGGCATACGAATCTAATTAATTAATGGCTTGCTCGGTCATTTGAAGACATAGCGTTTCCAATTGTTCTAAACTGCTGGCATCATTCAGATTAACCGAATTGCTGATGCAGTTGGAGGTGACAGATGTCTTTGTTGCGTTGACATCTGTGGCATTGTTTGTTGTGGTGGGGGCAGGGGGGAGGAGTGTATAATTTTCACTCAGCGTAGGTAAGGAAGATGAATTCACAACAATACCACCGTTTTGAGGGCAACAATATAAGTGTGATTGATTTGTGGATGGTGGGGGTGGGTGTTGTGATTGAGGTGTTGGAGGTAGGACAACAATGCTACTAGTGGCATTTACTCCTGCCCCAGAGGCAGAGTTTTGCATGAGATCATCGGTACTAACCATAACGACAGCAGCCATTGTTTTCTTTGGCACAGATGCGACAGCGGCGCTGGCTGCCGCTGACGATGACGAGGTGTGTTGGGGGCCAGCAATGGATTGTTGTGGCTGGTGATGCTGTTGGTGCTGCTGCTGCAAAGCATCCAAATTATTATTGTTATTATTAATTGAGGTTAGGCTGGCTTTCCTCGATTGCTGCTGCTGCTGTTGTTTTTGATTGATGATATCCATTGCTGACATTTCATCATTGCCGCCACCAGCGCTTGTCGTCGATAGAATCGCTTGACCCGGCTGAAAAATCATCTTTTGCGGTTGTTGCACTCCGCCAGATACCACAATCAGATTGTTGAGAGAACGCCGATGTTGCTGGCTCTGCGGCTGTTGTTGTTGCTGCTGCTGTTGATGCTGATGCTGTTGTGGTAAAGCAGGGAAATGCTGGTGTTGATAATTTTGATATGCTGCATTTTTGTATTGATTATTATTGTTGGCATTATTGTTGTTGCTATTGTTATTATTATTACTGCCATGATTATATTTCTCATAGTCGGGTAACTGCTGATTATGATGATGTTGCTGCTGCTGCTGAAATTGCTGATTGTGGTGATGCTGCTGCTGCAAACAGCTCAGCGAGAAGTTCAACATATCATTGGAGTTTTTACGATGATTAATGCGATCATTACTACCATTCTTTTGGTCGCATTTGCGAGTTTTGCCATTCCACCTGGAAAATTGAAAGCTACAAAAATTATTTGACAAAATTCAATAAAAACCCATTTTTGAGCAATAAATAATTGAAACAATTGCAAATATGGCGATAATGTGATATTACTAAGATTTTAGTGTTTTGTAAAGCTGTTGGGAATTGGAGTGACGTCTTCAGTTTTTGGGATTATATGCAGGACTTTGGCCAGCTGTAGAGCATTGTGTTAAATGTTGAATGACATGTCGTGCGTTTTCGTACGACAGTTATTGCTTTTACTTAGAGCCTGTAGTACTTTTATATTGGTTGCCCAAAAAGTAATTGCGTATTTTTCATATAGTCGGCGTTGACAAATTTTTTCACAGCTTGTGACTCTGTAATTGCATTCTTTCTTTTGTCAGTTATCAGCTGTTACTTTAGAAAAAAGTGTAAAAAAAGTATATTTGATTAAAGTTCATTCTAAGTTTTATTAAAAATGCATTTACTTTCTTTTAAAAAATCCGCAATTACTTTTTGGGCAACCCAATATACGACACTGAGTGAAATTTGTTGCGGTTTTTAAATAAAGAATCCTTTACTACTTTTTTTTTGCAAAAGCATGCATGGGTGTAGGATGAATTTTTGAGGTTTTATTCAGCCCTATTCCGAATAACAATTCCCTGGGAGTTTTTTCCCTACTCCCTTTTCCCCCATTCTGAATAACAATTTCCTGGTAGTTTTTTCCCTACTCCATTTTCTCTTATTCTAAACAAACTTCGAACAAGGGAAATACAATATATTCCAGGGGTTTTCCCCTAGTGGGTATTCTGAATCGAAATAAAAGAGAAAATTAGGCAATAATTTGGGGAAATGGAGTTAGGATAAAAAAAAATATTAATTCAACTGTTTTTATAAAAAGAATAGTACCACTTCTTACTATTTACGAAGAATTTATTATGTACGGAAATTTTTTTCTGTTTTTCATCAAAAACAAGCACAAATTTTGTTAGGTTCTCCCAGATTATATGTGGCATGTACCCATAGAAGGTTAGAATAATTTTTTTCAGTTTTATTGGCAATAAAAGACAAGAAATCTAAAAACCGTTTGAAGTCGGATAGTAAAAAGAGGTGCCTTGTCTTTAAGCTTAAAGTAGAATCGGGCAGCACTCATTATTGGCATAGTTGGTTCTATAATAAATTTTCATTTTCTAAAGATCAAAATATCTGGTAGGTCTGATAGGAACGTTAAAGAAAATTCGACTTAAAAGAAAGCAAGAATCTATTTGACCATGAATTAATTTTGTCAAAAACGTAATATTTAGCATGGTTCTCCGACTTTTTAGGAAGCTTTATACGATTTAATCGGTACTCATACAAAGGTAATTCGACGGAGAAAAAAAAATAGAAATCGTTTTTGAACCGTTTCTATCAAATCAGAATGAATATTGTAGTACGGATCCCATAGCAATGAACCGTACTCGAGATTTCTTCTGACTAGGGACGTATATAAGTTTTTCCTCACAGAGAAATCATTAAGTTCTTTACTCCAGCGTTTCATGAAGCCAAGAGCACGTGCTTTGTTTACAACCACAGAGATGTGTTGACGGAAGTTTAAGCGCTGGTCTAGAAGAAATCCAAGGTCTTTAAAGCTATAGACTACTTCAAGTTGATTGGAACCCAAACAAAAAAAGTAGCTAGTTTTACGAGAGGTAATTCTTGAAAATGATATGTGTTTGCATTTGGAAATATTAAGTTCCATAAAGTTCTGTTCGCACCATTCGTAAAGAGTATCAAGGTCACACTGAAGATAACACTGTTCATCAGAGTCTCTCGTCGATCTGAAGATCTCACACACATCGTCTGCATACATCAAAATATTCGAGTGCTTTAAAGTAAAAGAGAGATCGTTTATGAGCAAACAAAACAGCACAGGGTCAAGATGACTACCCTTTGATTTGGAAACTGCAGTACCAAATTTAACTCGTTGAGTACGTCCAGTCAGATATGATCTGATCCACTTTAGTAAAGAGGGACTGAAACCAATGAGGTCTATATTTCTTAACAGAAGGTTGTGGTTGACTTTATCACTTGACTTGACTTTCTAAAATCGGTCTAGATAGTATCCGTTTAGTAGCGTTCCCTAAAGTCATCGTTGAGCAAACAAGTAAATTCTAAAATATTTGCTATCGTCGATTTCGATTTCCGGGGAGACAATATGAAAAAGACTTGATGTGAAATAGTGTCAGTCAAAATTTTCTCCAATAGCTTCGGAATAGCATTCAAAATTGAAATGCGATTTCCGCCGGCTTTCAATAACGGTCTTATATAAGATTGCTTCCACAATTCCGGCAGATATCCATGCCTTAATGAACTGTTGAAAAGTGTACAGAGGGGATATGAAAGTCCGACAGCGCAATGCATTAAAATGTTCGATGGAATTCCATCTGGACCAGGATTAAAATTTATCTTCAGTGAACTTAAATTTTCAAGTACTACGTTTTCGCCAATTTAAACTATTTTAACAACCTTTATAACTTCTTTTTCCAATTAATGTTCTTTTTTTCAATTTTTGTTTGTTTCTCTTTCGAGAGGAGCTCAATGATCGGAGATGCAAATGGAAAAGAAAGCCAAAGATAGCAACACACACCAACCACTATGGGACGCGTTTCGTCTTTGGTTAGAAGTTGTTGTATTTGAATCGTATTAATTGCGAAATTACACTTCTTCCGTACCACACATGATTTTTGTTTTGTTAATTTACCACAGACAGAATGTCTGCCATTACACAAAAATAAATGCATTGGAAAGAGTACAGCTAATAAGCAGGGTTGTCGAGCTGGGTTATTGGGTAAGACGAAACGCGTCCCATAGTGGTTGGTGTGTGTTGCCAAATTTTGCCTCTCCCTATTCAATCACAATAGGAGGATTTTATTCGAGGGAGTGGGAACAGGTTGGTCATTGGTTATTTAAAGGCGCCAATAACTCGTCTTGTCATATTGATCATCATAGGCACTCAGTATTCTCACAAGAGCCGGAACCGCCCGGCCTCTCACTGAGACTCTCCGTTTGGTACCGCTGATTGTCCGCGACTACCGAGCACTCTACTATCCGTAACCTGTGGACGCGCCGGTTAGCTCGCAGCTAAGCTTCTCGTGACAGTGATGAACACATATCAGACCTCAAAGTTTTAGCCTGTGTGGTGCTCACAGCTATCCCATGCCGGGGGGATAATGGACAGAGGATAGAAGCAAGTCATACCATCGCTGTTTATTCGAGTTGACGATAGGAAATCTGGAAGGAATGGAAGAGATTTCCGATGGGATACCTGAGACAACACTTGAAGATCATGCAACACAGATTGATCAAAGCTGGAGGACAGAGTGGGCCTAGGGGTCTACATTGAGAACCGAAGGACTGAGTTCTGTTTCGACTGTATGGCCATAATACGGTCCTGCAGGACCCGCACCCGCAAGATATAGCTCTCATATTAACCGATCTTTCGATTTGATCTTTGAGCCCCTGGAGGTCGCAATTTTTATACGATTTAGCTGCATTTAAGTACATAGTGTTTTGTTATGTCCTCTAACATGCATGGGAAGTATGATCTAAAACGGTCTATAAATGAATAAATTCCCATATAAACCAATCTGCGGATTTAGTTAGTTAAGTGAGACAGCCTTCAAAACACTCCAAAAACACGCCCGGTTCAGCTTGTCCCGTATAAATAAAACAATGCTACATAACTAATACCTCGGATACAATCGAAAACTTACAAAAAGGGATAGAGGTACCTTTCGTCTTTGGGCCATAACTTCAATGGGGAGTTCGAGGGGGAGCATAATTAAAAGCTTACTTGAAGGAGAGGAGAGGAGAGGCTGTTCCCTTATCATTAAGCTATAACTTAAATAGCTCCTGGGCAATTTGTATGAAAGTTCGTAACTTAGCTTTTATTAAAAAAAATGTATATTAATTTGCAACCATTAGAAATATCTTAATAAAATTCTTGTACTCTCTCGCTGTTATAGCTATAACTATTCTAGGTTAGCTTTCAACTACTTTCTCCATAGCTGACATGTTTTTTCTAAATGCATATCCGTGTACTTGGAACACTTGAATGTCTTTACAAATTCTGGAAAGTGGGCTAGCGCATCGACAATTCGATCCTCGGCAGTACCATGGGTTTTATCGGCAAATAAATGAATTTGCGTTGACCTACATCTGAATTGGGCATGATTCAGGAAAAATAAGCGATCCAGTGTTACATTTGCTCCATGCAAAGCAACAGTTTTAAGACGAGCCTCTGGATTCAGCTCAAAGTAAGTTTGAAAAGCCACCCGAAATCCAGTGACATCGGCTATTTTTTCATCAATTTTGCCATTGTTCAATTTACGAATGCAAGATAAATTTTCTTGAAATCTCCGATTAGAGTTAATCATGTCATGATAGATGTCTACGGTCAGACCATTTGCATCGCGCTGAGTGCCCATAGTGTCGTAGCCATGAGTGATTTCATGACCCAATATGTAACCAACCGAACTGTAAATATATAAATCGCTCAAATTCGAATCGTAAATTGGCAGTTGAAGGGTGGTAATGGGCACCACCACAATGTTGTAGAGTCTATGGAAATATGGCGAGATCTTCTTCGCATGCTCAATGTATTCCTCGGAATGGCTCTTTGACGGTATATAACTCAAAATGCTGTGATTGGTTTGGTATGCTAGCAATTGTAGATGGTTTTGATAAAAGTTGCTCTCATTCATGTGCAAGGCATCGTAGATGTCTTCCAGCCTTTGAACTGTGTTGTTGCGCGGTAAAAGGCCCACTTGCAGTTTAATGCTGCTTAGTTTGTCCAAAAGAAAATTCATTATGCTGGCGTTAAAGCCATTTGGATTTGCTAGTAAGACTTTTTTGTAATGGCTCTTGATGTTGTCAAACATTCCATAGATCTTTGGTAAACTTTTGATTAAATGCGGGTGTTGGCGCTCAAACAACCAGTCCATGGCCAAAAACATATACTGACGTGATTTTAGAGCACACTCTTCGGGGGTGAATTTAAGGTTGCCATTGAGCAGAACATTCCACATGAATCGAATTTGGAGATATTCACATATGAAGTCATCGTCGTGGGCGTACAGTAATTTGAACAGGGCCGACATGTAAGACATGTCCTTAATAAGGATTCTCAATTTTGTTACAGGAAATTGGGTATTGTACAGCAACCAATTCACATAGTAATTGAGCCAAGGAATTTGCTTTATGGTGTCTAAATTGAATGATCTGTTTGTATCATTTGCCAGCGAGTAGAGCTTAATTAAGTCTTGCTCAAAGTGCGAGAACTGCGTCCATTTGTCTTTCAAAGTTTGGTTTTTCCAGCCAAAGCTTGACAGAGTTAACACTTTGAAGGTATGGAAATTTAATTTCACAAATCCACTATTCCTTAAGGGTCGATTAAGTTTAAGAATACCCAAGCGCTTGAAATAAGTCTCCTCCAAAAAGACACCCTTTAGGCCGTATTTATTCAGAATACCCAAATATTTTAGCCAAAACATGGGACCGGTAACATTCTGACGCGGGGCATAGGTTGAGGGGTTTATGATCGTTCTTAGATTCTCATTTTCCTCCAACCATTTCAGATATTGCGTTAGGTTCAGTTGCTTCATATTCACACATGATTTGTAGTATGCCCGCGCCTTTTCCATAAACTTTGGCTCTTGTGCGGGCGGTTTCTCGGCCAAAGATATGGCCAATTCTTTGTTGGTGTAATACTCAATCATACGATACGAATCGTGGTATTTTGAAGTATCCGTGTGTAGATTATCCCAATTACCGCAGGCATACTGATAGAAATTCTCACATGGATCAGTGGTCAAGTCCATTGAACCCTCAATTGATTTCAGCTGTTTACCATCTATAGTACTTTCCGAGCTAGTTAGGGCAGGTGTAGCTATTTCAATGAGGTTACAAAGCACCTGATTAGCAGCAAACACGACTATCAACAGCTGGAATGCTAATATACGCCTAACACCCATTGTTCTAAGTTATGATAATGATGCTCCGCTTTACTTGTGGCAGCTTCGATTGAAAAATAACAAATGCTATCGTTCGTAATAGTCCAACCACTTATATATGTGTGATTTATTACAGACGATCAAATTGCTAATCGGATTATTAATAAAGCTCACATCAGATTAGAGGTTTTTTCCGAATGCAGCCAACGCCATAATGTGCAGTGATGCCGTTGGCCGGGGTACAATATAGCGCAGAAAACGTCACAGCTTTGGTATGGAACTTCCCTCGTGAACAATGCTATTGATCTGGTATAGAACAATGATAAAACAGTGCTATTATTAGTAGTAAATACTAGACTACTAGAATAGGTACGAGATGTCGACCAACCAACGAACAAGTGTAAAAATTATGATGAAATGTCATTCACACTCATCGTTAAAATAAATTTAAAGACATGTTTTGCTCTTTACTTATAGGAACCCCTTTTGTGGTTTAATTTATATTTGCCTTCAAAAGACTTCTTTGCTGGTGCTGCTTCATCTATTCTGACAACATGACCTAGCCAACGCAGCCGTTGTATTTTGATGCGTGTAACTATGCTATCGTCGTCATACAGCTCATGGTTCATACGTCGCCTATATTCTCCATTAACGCAAACTGGTCCATATATTTTACGAAGAATCTTTCTCTAAAATACTCCAAGCACTGCCTCATCTGTAGTGTCAATGTCTTGTAAAGTGTAATCTTCGTCTGTCGAGAAGTGGCCTTGTTTCTAAACTGCTTACTTAGTCCAAAGTTTGCCAGTATTATTCTTCGCTTTATCTCAATACAGGTGTCATTCGTTTCGGTTACGCCGGTGCCGAGGTAGATAAAGTTACTGACTATCTCAAAGTTGTGGTTCCCAACTTCCTTCATTTTCTTTATCTAATCGGTTGGGAGTTGAAACCATCAATTTCGTCTTATCTCCATTTACTGCCAGACCCATTTTCACTGACTCTCTTTCGATTCTCTCAAAGGCAGCAGTTATTACTTTCGGTGACCGACCTATGATATCGATGTCGTCGGCATAGTCGAGTAGCATGTGTTCTCTTATGATTAGTATGCCATATCTATTCACATCTGCATTTCGTATAATCTTCTCCAACAGGACATTAAATAGATCACACGATAGGATGTCTCCTTGTCTGAAACCTCGTTTGGTATGGTTTGGTTCGGAGAGATTCTTTCCTATTCTTACTGAGGAACGCGTGTCAGCAAGCGTCATCCTGCAGAGTCTTATTAATTTTGCAGGGATACCAAACTCAGACATGGCTTGAAATACCTTTAAACGTAAAGGAGTAACGAAAGCGGTTTTGTAGTCAACAAAGAGATGGTAGGTGTTGATTTGTCCATCTCGGGTCTTTTCCAGGATTTGGCGCAGTGTGAATATCTGGTTCAGGGTGGATTTACCAGGTCTAAAGCCGCAGGGCCCCTAAAACCTATTAGGTTTTAATCTTTTGAACCGTACGCTCGAGAGTATCTTGTATGCGATGGGGAGGAGACTTATTCCTCCGTAGTTGGCACATTCCGTCTTGTCTCCTTTCTTGTGTACGGTATGCTGTGGTTCCAATCATAGGGTATGCGTTCTTCGAGCCAGATTGCGCAGATAAACTGATGCATACGACTTATCAGCGTGTAGCGGTGTTATGTTCTTACGAGATGGTCGATCAATAGAAAGTCGATGTTTAAAACATAACAATCAATTTATTTATTTAAACAATACTTTAAATGATATTAATGAAAAATAAAAGGTAATTAAGCAAGAATGATGAAATTGTCTTTCAGAGATGTGTATTGGTTGACGGTTACAACATGGCTCAGCGTGTGTGCAGAAATACAAAAACTGTTGAGCCAGCTGCGCTGCCATGAAGTTGCCAGATTATTACAATAAAACAGAAGATTGTTAGGGTTACCGTAACAAGCGGAATATACGTTTCTTTCTGCGGAATAGACGTTTCTCCTCTCTCCTTTTCTCCCGATACCTCTCCTTCATCTGGGTTGCTCTATATGCTGCATTCTTGGCTTCAGTAGCATCTCGACACTCTTGGTCGTACCATAGGTTTCTGGGAGGAGGCTTCCGCTACCCAAGTACGGATTTCGCGGCATTTTACATGGAGTGGGCAATAGCGCCAATATATCATCGGAACAAGGAGTGCTTTCATCAAGCAATTGGGTCAGTCGAGTGGAGTATGCCGCTGCCATTTGTAATGTTTGCAGCTTTTCAATGTCCAGCTTCCGTGCAGTGTCAGATTGTACTTTTCTCGCCATGCTCAAACGGGTGCGAACCTTTGCTGCAACAAGGTAATGATCCGAATCTGTATTTGCTCCTCAGATCGATCGTACATCTAATACGCTGGATGAATGCCTTCCATCTATCACAACGTTATCAATTTGGTTCCTCGTGTTTTGAACTTGTGACAACCATGTGGCTTTGTGAATATTTTTATGTTGAAATCTGGTGCTACTAACTATCATGTTTTTTGCCGCGTCGAAATCTATAAGCCTCAACCCATTACTGGAGGTTATCTCGTGAAGACCAAAAATGACTTCCTTCCCTATCTTCGCATTAAAATCTCCCAGAACGATTTTAATATTTTAGGCGCTCGTAGAAAATATCCTTGGTCTGCTCGTCTTTGTCTTCCGTCGGGGCATGGGCACAAATAAGGCTGATGTTGAAGAATTTGGCTTTTATGCGGATTGTGGCTAGCTTTTCATCCACCGGAGTAAAGCTGGAGACAAGGTGTTTCAGTCTCCGACTAACCCCAAATCCACAGCCAAATTCATGCCTCGTGTTATGGCAGCTATAGTATAGTTTGTCATCGATTGGTGTTGTAGTGACGCCATTCCCAGTCCATCGCACTTCCTGTAAGGCGGTAATATCTGCATTGTACTTCTCTAATACATCTGCCAGCGCGTATACTGCACCTTCTCTATAGAGAGTGCGGACATTCCAGGTGCAGATCCGCAAGTCATCATCCTTTTTTCAAACAACAAATTGCCACTTTTTTTTACAAATGACACTTTTTGTGCCACTATTTGAAAATTTCCAACGGTAACGCTGGTTGAGAGTGCATTTTTAGAGAAATTTCACTGACGTTCATTATTATTGGAGAATCATCAGATGATGATAATGATGTTGAATTTTGAACTTGTATAGTTTTTTGAAATATTTTTCAATATGAAAAAATCTATAAGGTCAGGTATAAGTTCTCTATTTGTTGGCCAGTATGTTGGTTCATTGCCTGAATATATTTCACATTGGAATGATTTGTATAGCTGTTTCCTTTTGCAGTTTTTATTCTGGAACCCCACAGTATGTTTTTATCGTTGAAATCTCCACCCAAGATAAAGTGATTACCAAGAATTTTAAGGATATCCATATACTCTCCCGAATTGATCGAATGTCTTGGTGATGAAAATAATGCTCCTGCTTTAAAGGAGCATTACGGAAGCACCTCCCCTCGGTCTCTTAGAAGGATGTAAAGCATTGTACAATTTATAGCCTTTGAAATTGACAAATGATTGTTTTGTGAAATGGCTTTCGGACAACAAAAGAATATCGATTTTTCTGTTCTAAGAAAATTTTTTATTTCGTGGACGCGGTTTATCAAACCATTACAGTTCCAAGTTGCAATACGTGGAACTGACATTTTAACATCTCAAATTTACATGTTTATTGCAATAGCATTCAACTTTTCTATTAGCTTTTCATTTATTTCGGTCTGGAAATCCAACCTTCTGTTAATTATTTCCAAGTTTTTGAAAATTTCAGTTAGCACTGTGGCGTTTTTTATAAGAAGAAAACGAAAACTTAATGAAGCCTCAAAATAGGTTTATTTGACTGTTCTATAAAGAATCTGTCGAATAAACCTACTTCAAATTCACATTTAGTTTTGCGATTGCCGGTGTAAGAGCTAAGACCTACGCTATTCATTGTTCGATGCTTCTGAATATAATAGACTAAAGCTGTACAATTATTATTTATTCCATGCTCCAAATAAGGAGCTTAAGTTTTCAACGAAAGATTCGCAGTTATCTCTGTTACGAGCTATTAGTCTTAATTCTTTGGTCAATTTGGCGGTTTTACTTAAAACAGTTCGGCGCCATGTCGCTTGTGGTCTTCCACGTCGTCGTACCCTTTGTGGGTTCTAGGCTAGTGCAGCATGTGCGTCCGATCCAGCCATAATTCCTCACCTTGATCTCGGTGTTGATACTCTGCTGTGGAGTACTTCTCCATAGTTCCTCGTTAGATATGGTTCTGGGCCACCATATTTAGAGAATATTTCGGAGGCAGTGATTTATGAAGAAAGCAAGCTAGTACAGCTCGAGTGATTCGCTCACTTTTCTCTTTTTGCCAAAGTTTTCCCCGTGCATTGGAATTTTTATGAGACTGTGAAGGGGTTTAAGTTAATTTATACTAGCAACTGCAATTAAGCCGCTAATTGTAACAGGTGTGAGACTCTTTTGCGGTCTGCAGTAGGGGCGTGAAAACTGAATTGCTTCAGAAAGAAACTGTGAGACATCACAAGTCATGGAGTAGAAAGTTCTTTGGCCATCGACAACGGTACCACCACCAAAATTGCGCCCTAATTTTATTGTTGTTTTTGTCGCTTGGGGTCGCGGAATTAGGGCAGTGGAATCAGACGTTTGAATCATTCTCCCACGAGAATGATTCGATGATTGAATCATTCTCCTACGAGAATGGAAGCCAGGCGGGCTGGAGTAGTTCCCTCCTTTCTGCCATTTCAAGCCCCTATTGTTGTTGTTGTTGTAGCCACATGTTTACATGTGGAGGTGGCGATGATCCTCGTCTAGCCCCTATAGGTAAGCAAGCTCGTTCCGGTCCGAAGGACCGATCGCCGCGGGAACATGATGGGCACAGGTTATTGAAAGGCGCCAATAACTTACCGTCATATAGAGCATCATAGGCACTCAGTATTTATGCAAGAGCCGGTGCCGACCGTCCTGTCACTGAGACTCTCCGCTCCTGTTATCACTTCTGACGGGGTTTAAGAGAGACTTAACAGTAGACCACAGCCTACCAATGCCGAAACCTAAGTCCCGGCACGGGATATCCACGAGCACCACACAGGGTGGAACCCTGAGCTCCGATCTGTGTGTTGTTCATCGCTATCACGAGAAGCCCAGCCGCGAGCCACCAGGCCGCGGACAGTGGAACGTTCCATACGGAGTAGCTACAATTGCAGTGGCGGACATTCAGCTCCCACGATGCTCGATTTGATAAGGCGAGCCTTTGGCGCTCCCAAACAACCGATGGTCACCATGTTCCCGCGGGAATCGGTCCTCTGGACCGGAACGAGCCCGCTTAGCTACAGCAGCCAGACGAATATCACCACCTCCAATTATCAATAGTAAACAATGCAGCGCCAATGTAGACCCGCAGCTGAGCGAAACACAGTGCGAAGAGTTTAGTATTAGGCAGCAAAAAGGTCTCTCCTTAATTCTACAAACTAGACTCAGGTACTAATCTTTAACATACATTTTGTCTTGGTTCTTGATGAGAAGTATATAAAGCAAACATTTGAACAATTTGTAAACTTTAATGATTACCTCGATCCAATATATGGTTTATTTATTACATGCTTTTTTATTTTTATTCACTTTTACTCTTTTGCACAACATTGTATTTTCTGCTTGAACCATGGACAATTATAAATATCAGCCCCTATTGTAGTCAAGAATGGCGAAAGGACTATGAGCCCGGAAACAATTTAGACAAGTAAAAAGGGTATTCATTTAGACATTGTCCTGCACCGACCCCCGTAATTTCAGGCCAATGCCACAATAGATGCTCAACCGTCTATAACTCTTCCTCATCCCCACAAATAATGCGTAAGTCCGTTATGTGTCCAGCGCGACGTCAAAGTCTTGACATTGCAATGGCTTGTAAGGATCCTTATCAGTTGTGAGCGGCAGCTCCACATGTAGGAGTGTTTCCCTGAACACACCATGTTATCTTTCGGGTTTTAACGTCAAATCCATTGGCCAATCTTGGCAACATACTATATGCACTCTAAACGACTACACACCAAGATTAAATCATTCTCGTAGCCAACAAATTTGAAAATCCCACAATTATGCAAGAGCCTCAAAAAGGGGTACAAAAACCGTCCTTGTGGCGACTGAGCTCTAATCACAATATTTCTATTTGAGTCCATTGCCACCGTGGCTTAGAGATTAGCTTGTCCGCCTATGACGCTGAAAGCCGGGGTTCGAATCCTGGCGAGGCCATCAAAAAAAAAATTCAGCGGTGGTTTTCCCCTCCTAATGCTGGCAACATTTGTGTGAGGTACTATGCCATGTAAAACTTCTCTCCAAAGAGGTGTCGCACTGCGGCACGCCATTCGGACTCGGCTATAATAAGGAGGCTCCTTATCATTGAGTTTAAACTTGAATCGGACAGCACTGATTTATGTGTGAGGGGGTTGCCCCTGTTCCTTAGTGGAATGTTCATGGGCAAATTTTGCATTTATTTGCCCATTGCTATTGGTACGCCAATTATCCTGCCCTTCCAAATAGTATGAACTCAATTCAGGAGGAATCTTCATGTGCACTACCATGCATGTGACATTTGTGATGTGTGGTCCCTAGTTATAATCGAGACACACGCCAACATCTTGGAAACAATTGTAGCCCAAATGAATTGAGCCAGAACTACCCTGGGCTGTATTTGTAAGCTATTTTATCGCTACAATAACCTAATATACCAAACTATTTAAACTGCAATCTTGGTGGTTTTGTGGGAAAAGCCTCTGGAGCTTATAGGAAGTTTGAACATTTTATAATTTGTTTTTTCTAGCTTGACACTTAAATATTAATAAACTTCTTTCTTCTTGCTCTGATTGGTTGAAGCAAATTTGCCGTAAATTTTAAATGTCACGGCGAATCGATTTTTCGCCCTGTATAAAAATTTTGACATATCAAGTTCTTAAAAAAAAGATGCTTTGTTGTTGCAAATCGCCGTTGCGGCCACCTTATAAATACGCCTTGCTCTACACTTTTCATACACCAATTTAAAAACCTTTTTGATATAATTCATGCGCCTACTTTTAAACTTTTCTGATATACTCGATTTAAAAGTGTTTCCTTAAAATTTAAAGTGTAAGCATATAACTAAGAATTTTCCTTTATTACTTCTAACATTTTCTAAAAACATATTTATTTTCTGTACAACTTTTAATTACAATATTCATTTTTCCCTTTGACTTGGAAATATCAGCCAATGGACGAAATTATAACCTATAAATTGCAACAACCACGATGATTTTGAGCGCTCAACATCGGCCGAGACAACGCCATCTGTTAGATAATGAGTTTTGCTGCTGACATCCTTTTAATGAAACGATAAGAAACTGAAAGTCTACACAATTTGTATTTTTAAGTGGGTACTGCAAGGTTAAGAAAGAAGCTGTAAAAATCATTATACTTCATTGACTTGAAGAAATGGATTAAATTTGAAGCTTCATGAATAATAAGCTCTCTCTTTTTGCAACCCTTTGGGTCTGTGAATGACCCCGGTCCATTACAAGCTTTGTAGTTTTTCTTTCATCTCTGCCATGTTTCTGAACCATAAAGAAGCACTAACTTCGCGCATGCTTTCAAAATTCGGCATGTAGTTGTAATGCTTATTTTGTTCGCACGCCTTATATTTTAAAGCTTGATAAATGCTACACGCGCCTTCTGGATCCGGCTAAGGATATCCTGTTTCGCTCCTCCATTTGTGGAAGGAACGCTTCCCAGGTATGTGAAACTGTCGACGTTTGCTATATTTTGCCCATTAATAATGAAAGCCGTGCCATTTGATGATTTAGTATTCAGCGATTCCGTTTTCTTGATGTTGATTTTGAGACCCATTTTTTGAGTGAGAGCAGGTTAATATATTCGACGCATTCAAGGGCCTCCAGACAATCGTTATGGCGCCAGTTGATTCCTCGTTTGATATTAGAGCTTACAAAAATTTCTAGCACGCGATCCAACATAGTGATGAATAATAGGGGCTATAGCAGACATCACGGTTCACTGAGTTTGCCTCGGCATTTGTCGCCGTCTCAGCTATTGATAATTATATTTATAATTTTCTGTGGTATTCCTATATTTTCCAAAACACTCCAAATACATCCCTTTGATTCAATCAAATGCCCTTTCCACTATAATTTTCATTGTATTAATATTATCGATAAACGATTGATTTGCTCTAAATCTAGTCTGTTGTTTCTTTAAAAGTTGATTGAGGGGACGACAATGCGATTAAGGATGATTTTATTGAAGGCCTTTCTTACAGCAGGAGGGCTATTCTGCGCCAGTTGCACTTAGAGAGGTCTCCCTTCTTAGGAAATTTGCTTATAATTGATTCTATCTATTCTGAGGGAATCGTCTCTGCATTGCAAATATCCTGAAACAAGAGGTTATTCTATCGCTGTCCGCTTTAACGTTTCATGCAGCGCAAGTGTGGTCTCGTCAGCTCTGTGACACGCAGTGGAATAATATTCAGATCTGTCAGAATGCCGCCCTCCGAACTGCGACGGGCTGTCTCCTCAGTTCTTATGTGGACCACCTCCATCAGGAGACAAAGACCCTACCAGTGCGAAGACATAACTACATGCTGTCCAAGCAATACCTTTTGGGCTGTTATCGCAGAGACCACCCAAATCATCAACGTGTGGATAGATATGATCTAGAGCGTAAGGTTCAGCGCTACAAGAGAGAACCTCTAGATCAAACGGCATATCAAGCAGGTCTAGACAACAGTCATGCACACACGGTATCAAGATGCGGTAAACAGGTACCGGGTGAATGTAGTCCTTGGAGAACGACCGCCTCCCATTACACCTGAAGAAATTCACCTCCCCGGCAAACCAGAGTAGTTCTGGCTCAATTACGTTCCGGCAGATGCAGCCGCTTCAACTCCTACAGAGCAAGAATTGTTGCCGACGTGAAAAATGTATGTCCCGATTATGAACAGGAACCACACGATACACGTCACCTGTCTAACTGCCCTGCCAGACCCACTCGACTCAAACCCAGATCCCTGTGAACGCACCCCATCTTATTCGCAGAGTTCCTGGCACTCAACAGAATCAAGCAGACGAAAGATAAAACGCAACAAACTGCTACAACAACAACATTTCAGCTGGGATGTCATCCACGCCTACGGCTTTGCTCTTTTGCATAGATCTTATAAATTCTATTAGTCTGTTCCCGCTTGTAGGTTCAGTACTTATTTGTCGTAGATGCATTCTTCGTCGTAATGGGGGGAGTGAACAATGAGAAGCTGTACAATATGCTGTTAATAATCTCAAAAAGATTTTAAGACCAAATAAAAGTAAGTGCAGACAAGCAAACCAAACAAATTATCATGTTAATTGACCCGGTGGAGATTTTATTATCTGTTATTTGCAATTGTAACGTATCCGTCTGAAAATTTTGAGGCAAGGTGCATACGACATTTGTCTTCCAGAATTAATATTACTACAATAAATATTCTGTTTTTTTTACAGGAGAAGGAAACAACTTGACTTAGGCTTTTTTAAATCTTAATAAATGTTTTATTTGCAATTGCACCTACCTAAAGGTGCATCTGACACTTGTCTTCCAGAATATAGGAAAAAAAAAAACGCTATTTTGGAAAAAAAAAATGAGTTATGCCCTTATATATTGGGTTGCCCAAAAAGTAATTGCGAATTTTTCATATAGTCGGCGTTGACTAATTTTTTCACAGCTTGTGACTCTGTAATTCCATTTTTTCTTCTGTCAGTTATCAGCTGTTACTTTTAGCTTGCTTTAGAAAAAAAGTGTAAAAAAAGTATATTTGATTAAAGTTCATCCTAAGTTTTATTAAAAATGCATTTACTTTCTTTTAAAAAATCCGCAATTAGTTTTTGGGCAACCCAATATATTCTTAATCTTCTTGACATTCTTAGTTGATCTAGCCATGTCCGTCCATCTGTTGAAAACAGGAAAGCCGTTCAAATTTTGTACAGATGCTTCATATTGATATAGGTCGTGGAGGATTGCAAGTGGGCCATATCGCTTCAGATGTAGATTTACCTCCCATATATATATACATATATATAACTGATTCTCTCATTCCCAATTTGGATGAAATTTGGCACAAAGACTTGTTTTATAGTTTCCAATATCTGTGTCAAGTATGACCCGAATCGATATATTAAATGATATAGCCTCCATATAAACCGATACTCAGAATTGACTTCTTAAGGCCCAAGAAGACTCAATTTTCATCCGAATTGGATTAAATTTGGCCAAGTGCCAAGTACGATCCAAATGTGTACATACTGATATAGCCTGCCATATAAACCGATCCCCGAATTTGATTTCTTGAAATTTGAAGTACACTTATGCCCTAAAACACTCAAGCCAAGCCCTATATAGAAACCGATATCAGGTTTAGACTCCTTGAGCTCTGAAAGCCTTAGCTTTTGCCTGATTTGGCTGAAAGTTGGTACGTTAAGTACACTTGTGCTCACAAATACCCACAACGATAGGTTTATAAGTAGATATAGGAACTTTAAAACCGATACCCCGATATGACTTCTTGCGACCATAGAAGGCGCAATCAATACCCGCATTGATTGTTACAAAATAATGCAAATACAAACAAGGTTGATTTTTAGCAAATCCATGGTGGTAGGTACCCAAGCGGCCGGCTCGTCCGAACTTAGTACACTTTTGCTTGTTTGTCAACTATTTGTCTTAATTTCTCGTGAGTCGTAAGAATATATGGAAGATTGTGCTGCGTAATTAAAATTTTTGTCTCGTGGAGCGCGCGTGTGATATATTATTCATGTACTCCGATTGACATCATTACGGAAGAACAGTTATACTAACTAGGTTGCTAGGTGCTGTTCCCACGTTGTCAGCCTTCGCGCCTTAATCGTCGAGCTTTGTAAAGCCGCAGCATTCCACTCCAAATATTGCTGTCCCAGTGCCGAAAATGAATTCTTGCAATTTAATGGTAAAAGTCTCCCAGACATGGTTGTTGAGATGGGGGACTTTATGAGTTGGAAGAACGAGTTGTGGTCGCAGCGATCCTTCAGACAAAACTGATTAACACCTGCAGCTTGCATAGTTGTCATGTTACAATGGGTTGCGTAAGAATCGTTCCACTTCACGGAATGTATGGGGTTACCAGTAGCGGGTAACGAAACGGCGGAGGGGCTGGCCAGGTTTGGGTCGCGGAAGCACTCTGAGAGTGCGACGCTGATGTTGAAACCTTCTTTGTGTTAGGCTTTTGGGATGGAGGATTCCTACGAAAGACGAATGTGCTGAATCGGCGTGGGCAGTCGTTGTAGGCTGCAGGGTTGCCAAGGCCGAAGTTCTCCGAAACGAGGACGTTGATTGTTCTCGAGTTGGGGAAGCATCACCTTGGATTGTTGGTGGGAGTCCTGGCCGGCCACAGTTGGAGTCAGCGAATTGACATGGCGAAGGACTCGGGAGGATGAGAATTTCTGTAGGGTCATCTCAGTCAGCATCTGCTGTCCCAGTGCCCCGTGCCGAATGAACACCTCTTATCTTCACTGAGCTTTCTACAGTCTTTCGAGCCCCAAGTCATTCTGGAATTCTGCAAGGATCTAGAATGGCTAACGGGCGGCCCTCTAGTCGGTAAGACTTCTTTCGGTCTCTATTCCCGCTTTTTAATTTGTATTCATATTTTTCTAATGGGTTCCTCTTCTGCCCTATATCTTTTCTTTATGGGACAAACACAATGGATCAGAGGTCTTCGAGTGAAGCGATAGGCAAATGCGGTTGCCAGACGCGTGTCCTTTTACCTAACTATGGGGTGGACAACACACTGCTACAACAACTACCAATATAGTTATACAACGTGTATATAAGGCGGATGGCAGTTGTGTCCCAGATTAAGGCCTAACATCTGAAGCGTGCAAACTGGAATCTGTCCTCATCCAGTTCCTGAACACTCTCATAGTCCCCGATGTCTGGAAAATGGGAATAGTGACCCAGGTACTGAAACTGAAAAGAACTAGAGCAAGGGAGAATTTTACAGAACATTTCCCTTCTCACACCAGTAGCCAAGACTCTTGAGACAATACTCCTCTCGAGGCTCGTTAAAGAACTTCTATGGCTAAGCAGCAACATCATGGCGTGCATAGCACGAAAACTGCTTTGCACGCCTTCCCCCCAGTCGGTCCTAAATCGCTTAAGAGTTAAAAGTTAAATCTCCATATAGTAAGAGTTCCACAAGGTGGGGAATCTATCTATTCTCTACTCCGCCTTCCCAGACGGAATCGTACAAACACATTAGCGGCATCTGTGACCACATTTATATTGCCGCTTATTTCGCTGCAACACATTGTTAGATATCCTCAACCAATTTTTGAGTACTCCTCCCATTGACAGCGGAAGTACGTAAGCAGTTGAATGGGAAAATCGATGGCGTAACGATTCCGACCACCAATTATGCCAAAATACTTGGTGTCACATTTGACAGCCTTTGCAACTATAACTGTTAGAAATCTGTGCTACTATCTGCTACGGGCTGTCTAGTCAGTTCTTAACTGGGACCCCTCCATCAGCAGACAAAGATCCGTGCGAAGACACAATTATTAGCTTTTCAAGCAGTATCTACTGTAGTTGTAGCCACATTTGCATGTGGTGGTAGCGATTCTTCTCAAGCTCCTACAGGTTAGCAAGCTCGTCCATTGGACCGATCGTTGCGGGAACGCCACCACGTTTAGTTATTTAAAGGTGGTAATAACTTTGTCATATCCAGCATAATAGGCACTTAGTATTTAAGCAAGAGCCGGTGCCGTCCGGCCTTTCACTGAGACTCCCCGCTCGTTACTGCCGATTGTCCGCGACCGCAATTACAGTTACTCCATGTGAAGCATTCTACTATCCGCAACCTGTGGACGCGCCCTGTAGCTCCCAGCTAAGTGATAACGTATAACACCACACAGATTGGAGCTCAAAGTTCCAGCCTGTGTGATGCTCATAGTTATCCCGTGCCGGAATAATCACCATTTTGTGGATAAGTATTCACCGCCCATCAGTTTAGATCCATATGATCTAGAGCGATAGGTATAGCGCGAAAGCGGTAAATAGCCACCGAGGGAATGAAGTTCTTGAGGAATATACGCCGCCAATAGCACATAAAGAAGTTAATCTCTCCCGGCGAACCACCGTAGTGTTGGCTGATGCAGCCGTCTCAATTCCTGTGGGACTAGAACTTATGCAACGTGCAAGATGCAGAGATCCTAGACTTGGATACTTAATAGAATTCAGCAAGCAAATTAAGTATTGGGACACAAAATACACAACAAAAATTTCGCGAAATTTTTTTCTTCAACTAAAAATTTAAATGAAAACAAAAATGTGTTCGATAAAAAAATTAATCAGATCACTGGGGGCGGCAGCTCATCCAAATTACAGAATTCCTATAACTGGATATTTAACAAAACCTTTGACAATGAATAATCAAACCCAGCCGTTTGAGCGTATCGAAATGACCCGATGGAGTCCTTCTTCGGTAAGGGCTCGATAAAAAATTAATCAGATCTCTGTGAACGGCACCTCACCATAATTGCAGAATTCCTTTATCTGGATATTTAACAAAAACTTAGACAATGAATAATAGATGAAAACACAATACATGCACTGTTGCAAATCATAAGCATGGATCAATCCCATGGCAGCCGGTTGTACGTAGCATATTGACCCGATGGAGTCCTTCATCGGCAGGGGCTGTCGCCTTAGTGTACAACAACAACATAAGCATGGATAATACCAACACCAACGACATTGTTGAGATCGATTGGAAATCGTATAAAAAATACGTGACAAATAGCACGCAGAACGAAAAACATCAGCAGAATAAAAACAAACAAAACTTTGCAGACTATCCGGATTAAATCGGTTACAATTTTATCATAATTATCACCATATTTGTCAATATCTTGAATTACAACAATTTTTTGGTTGTTTGGCACAAAATTAAGCATTGGGCTATCGTCTCACCTGGGTTTATTTAAATTGCCGTTGCTGCCGTTTTTGGCATGATGCATTTTGGGTGTTAAAGACATCTTTAATTTTGACAGCTTGAATTTCAATTCCTTCAATTGATTAACGTGATTAACAAAAGCCTCATTGTGTATGGAACGATCCAAAATCCATAATATAACACTGATGTTATCGTCATCAACAACCGCATAGGGATCCTTCTGGGCAATTGTGCACACTGTATGGTAAGAGAACACACGCACACACACACACACACACACACACATTAAGTGAAAAAATGTTTAATATGTAATAAACATGTCATTGGATACCTACCCAAATCTACAATTTTCAAAAACATTAAAGCAACATTATCATCGCCGGCAGCCACCAATTCTATTGGCTTCATGGGCGTCAATACAATATTGGCCAATTCTTCCACGGCTGCCTGCAGCTTGAGCTGGCCACTCATCAGTTCATGTTCCATTTTGGCCAAATGATTGGAACGCTCCTTGAGTTTTTCAATGCACAAAGCCAACTTATGGGAAGCACCTTTGGTTACACCTAAACTTTGTAAATATTCCTCGCTTATCTGCAACATATCCTCGTACGTCATATTCTTAAAGAGCTCTATGTATTTGTGTAGACGCAATGACTTTAACCATAGTCCAATGCTAGACATGCCGACATTTCGCGTTTGAAATTTAATGTAGTTCGGTTTGAAATCATCCAGACGTGTATCCGATCCACTGTTGGTCAATGAACCACGATGATGTTCTATCGAAAGAGAAAAGCTGCGTGGCTTATTCGCAAATTGCGCCAAATTTTCGGTAGAATTTGAACAATTGTCATTAACAGTTATCACCGACGAGTTAGAGGATGATGCTGATGAGGATATGGTTTGAGTGGTAAGACTGTTGGAACGTCGTGTTTTTAAAGCGGCAAATTTACTATCCAAACTCCAGCGGTTTATATCTAAATGGTCACCGCAATTACTCATTAGTATAGAGGCATATCCCATTTGGGGCTGAAGAAAGTGTTGAACATAAAGTGAAACAAAAATGTTAATTTTTAAAAATGAAAAGGGGTGGCGCTCCAAGGAACATTTAGAAGTTATCGAAATCATATTGCATTGCACTTACCGGCAACTGGCCAAGATTACTACTGCTTCCGTTACTGCAACTATCGCAATTATTCAATGAGTTAACATTGGGATCGAAGTCTAAAATTTCAGTACCATTCTTTGAGAATGAGGTGTCATGATCATCGATGCCATTCAATTGACTACTACAGGTGTTGTTATTATTAATTATATTAATAATCGGATTTGTTTGTGGGCCAAAGAGGCTGGGTGTGGTGGCCACCGACGAGGCGGCATTGGCCGAGGCTGCCGCTGCTGCTAAACCATTGACCAGTGATGCACAATTGTTGGTATCGACCACACCAAGCGAATCGACTATGCTCGTCCCAATGTTGAGTCCTAAACTATTTTGACTAGATGCTAGTTCATTCAGAGTTATACCATTCAAATTATCACAGAGTTGATCGGCTATGGTTCCAACAACAACAACATTATTGCTGCCGACAGTGACACCAACACTAACACCGTTGGCAACATTGCCACCGCCAGGAGGATTGCTGTTGCCAACCGCATTATTAATCGCACTGCTGTTTGGTGTGACCACCAGCGATGACCAGTCCGTTGTTTTACCTTGTTGTTGTTGTTGTAGTTGATGCTGTTGTTGTTGTTGTTGTTGCTGCTGCTGTTGTCTACTCGGAGGCTGAATTGTTTGCCAGTCTGTATTGCGCGATCCCATTATCGATTGCGATGATATTGCTGTCGAATTGCAATTCTGTGTCAAGTTACCAAATGATGAAGCCACCGAAGCATTAGACGCGGTCGAAGATATTGACAAAGCCGATGACGACGATGAAGTAGCCGACGAACCCGATGTGGTCATTGTGGGATTTTCCAACAACAAACCGCCCATCAGACTACTTTGGTTTGGCATAAAATTTGAGTTTTGCACGGTTGGCACGGGTGGTATGCCCACATTAAATGATGCGCAGTTGTTAGATGACTGCAAGTTTTCTTCCAAATGACGTAGCCAGCCATTAAGGGACCTGGAAATCATGAAATGCCCATATAGAAAAAGGAAAACACACATGTATTAAAGTCTACCAACTCACCTTCGATCATCGCTCGATATAGCCGAATGTATTAGCATATATGAAAATATCTGTTGAACCAATTCTGCGGGTACAATTTGTCGTATTGTATCCTTGACGGCCAACGGTATCAATGATAAATATATGATTTTGGCCTCCTCATTTCCTGGCTTCAAGAGAGGTAACATATTCAATACCTCATGCAGTATATCCTCTTTCTTGCCGTACAGTTTCCTCTCATCGCAGTGCGTTAGTTGAAAATCAGATCCATAGCATGAGGGCATGGAATCTTTGTCGGACGATGACGAGGACAGTGTATCGACCAAATCACCCAAATGGAAAGTCTTATAGGCATTCAGCAAATTCTGCAAATATGAGGGGTTATTTGCATTCATGTCAATGACAACGGTGCTTAGATTGGATGTAGAACCCATGTTCTGTGTCAAGGTATTGTCAATGGAATATTGTAGAAACTTTAAACTGGGATAGCGCAAACGTTTTAATAGCGCATACATGACAACTGTGCGCTCACAATCGTTCCATTTCTCAAAGAGATTGGTGACCGTGTTCACTTGTTCGCAAAATAAAGCATTCCCGGTGGTATTGGTGCTACCGCCATTGGTCGTGGATGCGTTTGTAGTTGTCGTCGGAGACGATAGCACTACTGGATTGCTATTGCTGCTAACGCTATTGTGGCTATGATGACTATGGCTATTGATGATGATGTTATTGGGGTTGCTATTATTGTTGTTGCTGTTGTTATTATTGATGCCACCATTTGTCGTATTTTGATTTTCAGTATTTGTTGTTGTGTATTTCATATTGATGCCGTTTCTCTTCTCAATGGATATGCTTTAGCCAAGTGTAATTTGTATTGGTCCTTCGACTGATTAACTAGTCGCTGACACAGTTGTTGGAGTAAAAAAGGACTTTTCTTCTCGAATTGCCTTTAGGTTACAATAAATAATAGCTAAAAGTTAGATTTGTATTGACAATAGCCTATGTTGAGTGCATTGTTTTAGTGGTTATTAGTTCTTGTTGTCATCAGCTGGATGCAAACAGGTCGTGGTTGGTAGAGAGAACTGCAAATATAAATACGAATACGATTTTTAAGCATTTTAGTTACAAAAAATTTAATACAAAGTAAGACAAAATGATTCACACAAAAAAGAACAGGTGTTTTCGCGAGTCAGGTTGTTCAACTGCCAATTTATTGAGCATCCCGAGAGTTGATGGACAGCCGTCCGTTGGGCCCCGACGGAATCTCTACACTGATGTGCTGAAGATTTTGGATCTACCCCAGCATGGGATAGCTGTGAGCACCACACAGGCTGGAAAATTGAGGTCCGATCTGTGTGGTGTTCATTGCTGTCACGAGAAGCTTAGCTGCGAGCTACCGGGTGTATCCACAGTTTGCGTTTGAGACGCCGTATTTGCATTGTACAGTATTTGTGTCTTACACAAATACTGAGTGCAAATGATGCACGATATGACAAGGCAATCGGTTCTTTGGACTGGAAGAAGCTTGCTCACCCACAGAAGCTTGACGAGGATCGACAACTCCACATAAAAATGTGGCTACAATAACAACAATTTGGATCTACCTGGAGTCAAATATCTTACAACGGTCCTCAATCTATATTTGAATACTCGTATAGTACCTGATGTTCTGGAAGATGGGCCGAGTCATCCCGCTACTAAAGCCTGGAACGAACCCGAGCAAGGGGGGGGTCTCACAGACCGATCTCCTACTCTCACCAGTACCCAAGACGCTTGAAATACTACTCCTCCCGAGCCTTATTGAAAAATCCCATTAATTGATCCAATTAATTTTTCATTTGAAACTGCTTCAATTGCATATTCAATTATAAAAATGTTTCAATTTATTTTTTAATTACTCCATTAAAAAATGATTGAAAATATTGAAATTTTCAATTAATTTTTTAATTGATCCAATTATTTTTTTTTAAATTCCAATTAATTTTTATATTAAGTGCACAGATGTTTAACTCCTGGAACATGAACTTGAGGTGCATTGTTTGGGCAATTTAAACAGATCAATAATAACAAAACCAAACCATAATAATAACAAATATCTAACAAAAACAAATCTAACATACCCATAACATCATAAGCCAATAAAACAACAACACCATCTGCGTACTGAGGTTCTTGCTTTTACACGAGGAAGTAAGAGCTTTTGGTCGTTCGTGAAAAGGGTAAAGGGTAGTTCTTCATCTATCCCAACTCTTGTTAAGGATGATCAAACGATCACTGACCTGGTTGATAAGACTAACCTGTTGGCTGATATATTTGCAGGGAACACTTCCCTGCCGGGTATGTATCTGGCGTCATGACCCCAAAATATTTTCCGAACTAGTGGAGTTAAAAAGATTCTTGAGAATCTAGACGTAAATAAATCCCCGGGCCCATCTGGTATATCAACACTTGTCTTACACAGGTGTTCTTCGACGCTCGCTCGTCCATTACGCAACCTTTTCAACCTTGCCTTCCCGGCGCGTTGAAAGGTTGCGAACGTTCAGCCAATACCTAGGAAGGGTGAGGCAACCCTGCAAATTATTGGCCAATTGCGATATGCTCCGCTCTCTCCAAGGTGATGGAGAGCATGGTTAATCACCATCTTGTGAGGTATTTAGAGCCTAATGGCCTTCTTAGCGACCAACAGTATGGGTTCCGCAGAAATCGCTCTACGGGCGACCTCATGGCACTTCTGTCGAAACGTTGGAGTCCCTCAATCCACCAGTTTGGTGAGAGTAAGGTTGTGACTCTTGATATCTCCAAGGCATTTGATAGGGTCTGGCACGGTGCACTACTATCAAAGCTTGTCGCATTTGGTGTCGTTAAAGGCTTTGTTCGATTTATTTTAAGCTTTCTCAAAGATCGCACTATTCGAGTCATTGTAGATGGGTTCACTTCCAATGAGCATAAATGGCTCTGTTCTTTCTTCATCAACGATCTGTTGGGTCAGACATTGAATCTGATCTACTCATTTGCGGATGACAGTAATCTCTGTCATTCGTACTCATTCGACCCTAGGCCGAGTCTTCGAGAGATTGAGGACAAGAAGCGGGTTATGGATGATACACTCTGCCATGATTTGCTGGCCATTTCTGTGTGGGGTCGAATGAATCGCATTCAAGTGTTTAGGCTTCCTTAAACGGTGTAAGAATTACTTCACTCCGTCTGATCTTCTTAACATCCACACCACTTTCATAAGGCCGAAAATGGAGTACACTCATATGTGTGGGCTGGAGCTTCAAAATCATCCCTGGAGCTACTGGACCGTGTACAGAGGAAAGCGATGGCGTGGATTAGGGACAGTGGGGTATCCAACTCTACTACTTTCCTTGATGATCATCGCAATGTGGGTTGTTTGGCGCTGTTCTATCGGTACTTTCATTGTGTGTGTTCGTCTGATATTCGTCTTCTTATTCCTGATGTAAGGATATATGTCAGGGATACTAGACATTCCAGGAACTCACACCCGTTTGTAATTGATTGGTCAGCGGACCGCACAATGCCTTATAGAGAGAATTCTTATTTCGCCCGAACCGTTCGTATGTGGAATCGACTTCCGGTTAATGTTTTTCCCCACCCACTTTGACACCCAAAGAATTAAGACAAATGTCAATAAGCACTACATCCTTTTCCCTCCCTCCAATTCCTAATTTCCTCTCGCCAACACAATGCACTGTATTCATAGGGGACATCCCCTGCGGTTTGGCTGATAGAAAAAAAAAGAACCGTGGCCACCCGTATAATAAAAACTCTCTCGCTCTTAATCCGGCACGTAGAACCAGTTGCCATTGTGTTGCCAATTTGTCGAAATGGGGGACGTGTGGCCCTTTGAAATCTCCTTCACTTTATATTGTCGAGAACAAAAGTGCCTTTAATATAATTTACTTAAGCATCATATTTGAACATTTTTTAAGATTCAATTAAAAAAAAATGATTGACTATGATTGTATAATTGATTGATTATGATTGTTTAGATTCAATTAAAAACGTAATTGAATCAATTAATTGAATGTATGAATTTATTAATTGAAAACGGCAAAAATTTCAATAACGAATATAATTGAAAAAACTCATATTAAATATAAAAATAATTGATCAATTAAATTTTTAATTGAAAACAATTTTATTTTCAATTAAATTTTGAATTGAAAAATTTTTGACGTTTTTTTCTGTGCACATTTGCCGTGGCTTCAATCAGCCCAGGCCATGTGATAGGAGGTTCCTCGTGGCACTGGACCTATCGAAAGCATTCAACACGACCAGCCATGCCAAACTATTTCAGGACATCAACCACACGTCCCTTCAGCCAGGCCTGAAACGTTGGGTCGCGAATTGTCTGCGTGGTCGCCAGTCATTTGGAGTCAAAATTGGATTGTTCCAAATCTAAACCGATTTTTCCAATTTAAAGGGCTTCGTCTCTATGCAAAAAAAAAGTTTAACTAAAACTGTGCCAAATTTTAAGACAAATGGATAAAAATACGCAAATTAACATGGACAGACGGATATAGCTAAATCCAATCAGAAAGTGATTGTGAGTCGATAGGTAAACATGTCAATGGGTCTACCTCTATTCCTTTTGGGCGTTACAAATAAATGCACGAATTTATTATGCCCTGCACCACAGTGGTGGTGTAGGGTATAATATTCTTGATCGTTAAAGACTATTTGTCGATGACCGTATGTCTGTCTTTTTCAATCAGTCTACAATCTTCAAATATGAAGCTATCGAGCAGAGTATTGGTTTAAATTATTGTTTACCCATTGGCCTATTAATTTCAAAGTTGTGCTCTATATGATAGAAATGTATATTGATATAGTCAAATCATTGATATAGTCCTACCGGCACTTAGGTGGGAATACTATACCAGACATGAACCTACTGGCATGGAAAACAATTAAGGCTTTTGTAAGTAGCACGGAATTTAGAGGATTAATATCTGCACCCTCTTTTCAACCTAACCTAACCTATCCAGCCAGCATTAGGCAACATTTGTGAGGAACTATGCTATTTGAAAAATGGTATGCCATCCATGTAAAAACTTTTTCCCAAAGAGGTGTCGCACTACGGCACGCCGTTCGGGCTCAGTTATAAAAAGTAGTCCCCATATCAGTGAGCTTAAACTTCAATCGGACAACACTCTTTGATATGTGAGAGAAGATTGCCCCTGTTCATGGGCAAATTTGCATTTGAATAGACTTACATAGAGCGACCTCCCGATGTTCCGTCGTAAAATAAACATTTTTTATTCGATATTGCTGAAATTTGGAATCATGACTTGGATGGAATCTTCGACCTCCATGCTAAATACGATCCTAATCGGATCATAGTAAAATATATGTGGATAGGCATCCACCACCCAGAAGCCTTAAGGTCGATGATCTAGAGCGAGAGGTGTAGCGCTACAAAAGAGAAACAGGGTAGCAGATGCGATGAATAGCAACCGGGTAAATGTGGTCCTTGGAGAACGACCGTCTCTGATTTCATCTGAAGGAATTGACCTCCATGGGCAAAACAAAGTAGTTCTGGCTCAATTACGATCCGGCAGATGCAGCCGCCTAAAGCAAGGATTGATGCAAACGTGCAGAATGTGTGTTCCGATAATGACCTGGGGCCACACGACACACATTGTCCATTTAACTGTCCAGCAGGGCGCACACAACTCAGGCCCAGATACCTCTGGACGCACACTACCTTAGCGGACGCACAAATCAAATTCTCACTTTAAATGTTTCTTTTTAACATTATTCCCTTTTAAATTCTTTATACTATTGAAATAAACATTTAATTTAACCCTAGACTAGTTCAGTAATAATTTCTAAAAGGAATCTACAATAGTTTACTATAAAAACACATGTGGAGTTTGCAGCACACTTAAAGCACGTTAGCATTGCAAGATAAATTATCTCCATTTAACAAAATCCAAAATCAAATCTAGACCATTTACACTACATTTGAGGTAATTTAAGAGACACACACAAGCGTACATGCAGCCCAATACACAATTCTTGACAATAGTTGCAAAAGTAACAAAATATCCAATATAACTAATCGTTTTGTTTCAAATAGCGGATTCGAGTAATTACAATGACGCATAAGATGGTTATTACCGAATCTTCCACATCCAGCTAGCATGTGTTTTCCAGAGACCCTAGGGCCAGAAAATCTGCTTCTAAAAAAGAAAACTACAATGTTTGTGAATGAAAAGATGGTTATCCCAGCAAACAAAATAACAATCCGATTGGTATTCTTATCAGTAGGGCTGTCTTTCCTTTTTCTGGGCCAAAGTACAGAAAGCCAAAAATTTGTTTTTATTTGTGCTTTAATGTTTTAGCAACATTGAACCAAACTAGATTTAGATAAAGCTCTTATATACAATAGTCTTCCGATTTACACTTGTGCAGATGTAGTGAAAATGAAAATTTGCCTATAAACATTCCACTAAGGGACTTGGGCAAACTTCTAAGGAACTGGCGCAAATTCTTACATGTCACTGAGTGCTGTCCGATTCAAATTTTAAGCTCAATGATAAGGGGCCTCCTTTTTATAGCCGAGTCCGAACGGCGTGCGGCAGTGCGACACTTCTTTGGGTAGAAATTTTAACATGGCATAGTACCTCACAAATGTCGCCAGCATTAGGAGGGGGTAACAACCGCTGAAAATAATTACTGGTGTTCACGCCAGGATTCGAACCCAGGCGTTCAGCGACATAGGCGGACGTGCTAACCTCTACGCTACGGTGGCCTCCGATGTTCGGATTTAGTAACCACAATTTTTATTCGATTGCTATGTTCTAGTTTACACTAAACATAACTTTTGTGATAGCTACCTCTTAACAGACAAAGTTCACGCTCTACTGCGCTTATATTGAGTGGAATCAAGGGTACTTGCGAACAGATCCTACCGATGAAGGTGGTGTGATGCCAAATGACATCGCGATCTAGGAAATCAGTCAAATGCTGTTAAAGCAAACACATTTTCTGCCCAACTTTTAAAATTAGGTTTTCTATTTGTAATAGAAACAGAGAACCCTACGGTCTGCAGACGGACAAACCCGATTATATGAATAATTTCAAGACCGAATAAATTTAGCTCAAAACGTATAAAAATAATTAGTAAAATGTATAAAACAATGTGTGTTTATGGAGGCCCCCTCGCGCAGAGGTTAGCGGTTAGCGTGTTCGCCTTTGACGCTGAACGCCTAGATTGGGGTGTATACTAATATAGCCATTCCGTTTGTAGCAACTCGAAATATTGATCTGAGACCCTATACAGTATATATATTCGTGAACGTCGTCGTGACATTCTATGTCGATCTAGCCATGTCCGTGAGTCCATCCATCCGTCCGTCTGCCGAAATCACGAAATCGTTCGAACGAATAAAGATATTCGCTTGAAATTTTGCTCTAATACTTCATATCGATGTAGGTAGTTGTGGAATGCAAATGGGCCATATCCCCAGTTTTGACTTCTTGAGTCCTTCTAACCTCAGTTTTCATCCTATACGACTTCAGTTATGACTTCCAACATCCGTGTCAATTATGACCAGAACCGGTCTAAAAATTGATTTAAGCCTTAATTTCTCGATTGATTGTTATAAAAAAGTTCAAACACAAACTGTGTTAATATTGATAAACTTTTTACTGAATTTATGGTGGTGGGTACTCAAGATTCGGCCCGGCGGCTCTTAGCACGTTTTTACTTATTTTTTTTATCACCTATATTTTGAAAAAAAAAAAAAAAACCTTCTGTGTGCCCGTCTGTCGAGAGCACGCTAACTTTTGAAAAAGTATAGCTATCCGCTCGAAATTTTGAGAAAAATATTTATCATTGATGTAGATCGGCTTAAATTGTAAATTGTCGCAATCGGTCCATGTTTAGATATAGAAACCGATCTTCAGACTATTCTTCATGAGGCTATAGAGAGGGCAATTCTTATCCGATGTGGCTGAAATTTTGCACGACTCTCGCACGACTTCTTACCAAGTATGATCCGAATAGGTTCATAACTCGATATAGCTCCCATATAAACCGATCTTTCGAATTGACTTCTCGAATTTCTTGAGGGGCAATTCTTATCCGATTTAGAGACCCGGTAGCCGAGTTGGTAGCGTGTTTGGATTACCAGTGCAGGGGTCGTGGATTCGATTACCGCCAGAAGCCTTGGTCTGTCGCTACCGTGGACTTAAAATTGTCTAAGTGAGTCTGTAAAGGACTGCCACTCTTACCTAACCTAACCTAGCTCAAATTTTGCATGATGACTTCTCATATGACCTCCTCTGTGCTAAGAATGATTCGCATCGGTTTATAAACTAATGTAGCTCCCGTATAAACCAAATATATATGAATCCATGGGTATTCCCTGTTATGACCTAGCATTTTCTTTCTTTAGCTTCTGCCTGTTAGGAGAAACCGTGCAAAGAACCAAAGTGATCTTCGGTTGAGGATATATAACATTTGACCCAGCCGAAGATAGCAAGCGTTCACCCTTTTTCTTTTTTAATTTTGCAACAGTGAAACTTTCTCGATCATATCGATAAAAAAAATATTAATCGATATTCAAAACAAAAAATAAAATTTCGATAGTATCGCTAGTGATATCGATATTTTGCCAGCTCAACAGCACTCATTGATATGTGAGAAGTTTACTTCTGCTCTTCCGGAACAGAGCGACAGCACTTAGTAGAAAGGATAGGAAAGGAGGAATAGGCGCCGATTAGCTTCGATCTGTGTGGTGTTCATCGTTATCAGGAGAAGCACAGCTGAAATCTACCGGGTACGTTCAAAAGTTGCAGATAGTGGAATGCTCCATAAGCAGTAGCAGTGAAAGGCCGGACGGTACCGGCTCCAACTTAAATACTGAGTGCCCAAAGACATACAATAGGTAAAGATACGCCTTTTGGACGCCAGATGTCGTTAGCAAAAATAGACCCCATCTTTCAGTTATAAGTAATGGTTAACAGGTGTCGTTGCTCAAAATGGATCCAATCTTTTTTAGCGATTTCATAAGATTTGATATTTTAAGTGTAATTTGTATATGTAAAAGTTGATTTTTTTCATTTGTTCAAAAATTTTGTAATTCGTTATTATTCGCTTTGCTGGGTGGTTAGTTGTTGTTCACATTGCCATTAACTTTTGTTAGCGCACTTTTTCTTTTGTCTTCACTTGATCTAGTTTTGTTCTATAGTTGGATTGTTTGTGTTTTTTTTTTGTTTGTTTAAAATTTCTGCTTTATGTTATTTCATTTCAATTTGTTTTTTTTTTTTCGAATTATTTGTTTGTCTGCTACACGTTTTGTTAATATGTATGGCACAAATTCATATTGAATGTCAAAAACAAAAAAATTCTTTTTTTTTTTTTATATGAAAATTAATTGCAAGACAAAAAAGTCATAGGAACCAGCACCACCCTCATAATAACTCAAAAAATATGCATAAAATTTGTTTCTCTATAGAAAGGATTGGCCAAACTTTTAGTACACCATATCCACTATACACAGTTTCCATGGCCAACAGTAAAAACGAGCTGACGAGATTATCAAATATTTTTAGAGTGCATTTCCCCTCCAACGCTGGCGACTTATGAATGTCATTGTGGTCCAAAGGTTATCCTTAGTTCGAATCAACAAGGCAAGATCATCCGAAATATGTTTTTGTGGTGTTTATTCAATCACAAATGCTAACTACACTACGAAGAGGTATCGCATGCTGTGCCGATGTCACATGAATCGCAAACCCCTTATTGATATAAGAGAAGTTTTGCAGAGGTTCTTCATATAAATGATTTGAAAATTTTTATAATTTGCAAAGCTGGCGACATTTTTGAGTTGTTGTTGCCATATTTCTGTACATCGAGATAGCGATCCTCTTCAAGCTCCAAGGGTTTCGGTCTATGGGACTGATCGCCGTGAGAACGTTAAGGCCATTGATTATTATGAGGGGTCAATAAATCCCCCTTCTCATAGCACGTATCATAGGCTCTCAGTATTTAGGCAAGAGTCGGCTAGCTCTCTTTCATTAAAGGAAAGTCTCGCTCTGTACACGTTAAATCTCCATGGAATATTTTTTTTAACTAATCATATTCAGTTGTGAGTAGTTTTATGACATCCTTTGTACATTTTTTAAACAACAGCCTTATATTTCTGTTTGTTTTTAATTTTTAAAGTCTTTCTTGCTTGTAATTTGTAATACATATACAGAAATATGCTCCTTTTTTAGACTTTCTATTTTCATTAAAAATATTAAAGTTAACGACTACTCTATTAGGAAAACTTCACGGATTTAATGTTTTTTTTCATCATTTTTTCTTCTGTCACCATTTTTAGGTTGCTCATGTTTGCTTTCACATTTTAATAAAGCACAAAATAATTTGTTAAACAAATTATTTATTTATTTATTTTTCTTTTCATGTTGAATGGTGTGTATTTAATTGTATTTCGAATGGCAGGTATGTATTGTGTGCAGCTCCAATTTGTAGTAGACGCAAAAACATTGCCTATAGAGATATACATTGGTACGTGCAACTGTACAAAAGAGTGGATCTTACAAACTTGGCTTGGGTAAACAGTAAAGATTTGCAACGGATTACGCAGTTAGATAAACTCATTGATGGTTTGCATAAAACAGCTGGCTTTCAGAACATCTAAACAAATGTGGTACTTAAAGGCAAAGGATAAAAGCGGTTGAGTTTTATTAGATTTAAGAAGACGCGCCTAAAATGTTGATGTAAAATCTTGTAGCCACCTCCATCTTAAGATTTAATTAACCTGTAGTGCGATTTCCTACCTATATTCTTTACCTAACCAACATCGTTAATTAACGAAAGAATCGGTGGACTTAAGAATTGTGTGAAAAGGATAGAAAGACGTCTAAACGACAAGGCAAATTGACCATTGTACAAATTTTCCCCCATGAATGGCCGCTTTTGTTAAATGAAATTTCTGGGCAAATTTATGTATGTTGCATCCATGGTGGTGGGTATACAAGGTTCGACAGGGCCAAACCTAATGCAATTTTATTTGGTTGTCCTTAAAATTAATTTTTAAAAATGATAAGACTACTGCCAGCGACTATAATTTTTTGGCAGTGCACCTATCTTGTGGATAGGTATCCACCACTCGGAAGCCTTAATGTGGATCTACATAATCTAGAGCGCTTCAGCGTTCAGCGCTTCAAGATAGAATCGGTAGATCAAGCGGGTATAGAAAACATTCTTGCTTACGCGGTAGCAGATGCGGTGAATAGCTACCGGGTAAATATGATCCTTGGAGAACGACCGCCTCAAATTGCACGTAAAGAAATTCACCTTCCCCAAACCAGAGTGGTTCCGGCTCAATTACTATACGACAGATGCAACACCCTCAACCCGTTCACAACAAGGATTGATGCTAACGTGCAGGATGTATGTCCCGATTGTGACCAGGGACCACACGATTGCCGTCACCTATTTAACTGCCCAGCCAGACTCACTCGACTTAAACCCAGATCCCTTCGGACGCACCCTAACTTAGTCGCAGAGTTCTTAGATCTGGATATTTAACATTTTGATTTGATAAAAAATTATTTGATTCAATTATGATTTTAATTGAATCTGAACTTTTTTCAATTATGATCCTGATGGAAATTTTTGTAATTTTCAATTAAAAATTAATAAATTAATTCATTCATTCAATAATTGTTTTAATAATTTTTGTCATTTTCAATTAAAAATTAATTCATTCAATAATTGAAATTTTCAATTAAAAAATTAATTGATTTAATCATTGAAATGTATTGCGCTGCACCCTAAAAGAAATTTTGCTTAATTTGGTTTACCCACCACCGAGATCTGGGAGCTGTCCGGTTCGACTTCAAATATTACAAAATGGGATTGGTTTATACATTTCTATGGTTCTATCTGAGTGGGTTTTAGAGGTCATTAGTGTATATCAGAGATAAGTATAAAGGCTATGTGTTTTTTTTTTTTGAACCCATGTGAAACGTGGTAGAAATGTGGAATTGTAGGTTATGCATAGCTTTACTTTTGTATGTTTTGATATGTTTAAACGTTGTTTGGTTACGGCAGCATTACGCATTTACCATTTCTATATACCTAGTATACCCTCTATAGTTAAATTTCTTAGTTTTAGTTTTAATTTTAATTTTTTACGATTACAGTTTGATATAAATAACAAATTCCGCAAGCAAATTAGGACTGGTCTAATGTACATACATATAAATTGCTAAGGTATTTGGACGTGAACTTGTGTACATAACTTATTTGATATTTGTTGATACTTTCGAGATGTGCAAATTCGTATTTCAGACAAATTTGTTTGCATCAATCATGACTCTGCGACTAGCTGCTGTGGCTGGCGATTAGCATAGCCTCTAGTAGCATATTGTTGAAAGAGAATTCACTCATAGTGAGAAAGAAAATACTGTCTTTATTGAAAATAAACTCATAGATAAATTATATATAGATAAAGAATTTGAACTTCGCACATAGACTGGTTGGTGGCGCTTGTGAATATAGATAAATGAGAGTTTTCTAAGAACATGCCGCAAGCAGAATTCTGCTCTCAGTGGGATGCAGTTTGCGTCATTTGCATTTTCTAAATATGCATTATTTCCTTTCCGGTGCAGGAAACTCTGGCGTAATGCACGTACATAGGGTTTCGGCAGTTTAGCTTGCTTTGACACCTATAAGCTTGTCATCTTCTATCAACTATCGTTGAGTATATTATTTGTTTGTTATTGATACCTTAAATAGTAAGATATGTTCGATGACATTAAACACACACAATGATTCTTAAAACAAACAACAAATTATGCACACATATATGAACATATCCTTAACATTTTATACCAACGCAATTTGGCTAATATGAAAATTGGGTATAAATTTATTTGACTGTTCATACTCATGCCACGAAAATTTTATTCAGCCAATAATCTGGTATACAGCGAACGTTTAAAAAAAGTACAAAGGCATATATTTAAAAAAAAGCCATAACAAAATCGGATGAGAAATGCTCCTTTTATGTGCTCAATACCCAATGTCTGCACATCGGTCCATATAGCTGCCATATATCCAAATATGGTCCGATCTGGACGATATTCGACAAAATGGTGTAGAAGGGTACCAAAATTTACTGTTTCAAATTTAATTAAAAACGCATGAAAAATGCTTCTCGTAATGGCTTATAATCTAATGAAAAAATACCAATGTATTGCCTTTAAGTTTAAGTTTGTCGATCGATCTATATAGCGGCTAAATATAACTAATTTCTGACTTTTTGAGATCAGAAGGGTATTTACCCATCGCAGATTCCTAGCCAGGACTGATGATTTTGTTGTTGTAGCCATACTTGCCGTCAAGCTCCATAGGTAAGTTCTGGTGCAAAGGACCGATCTCCGCGGGAACGTTATGACCACTTGTAACAAAAAGGCGCCAATAACTCACTTGTCACATCGAGTGTCATAGGCACTGAGTATTTAAGTAAAAGACGAGGCCGCCTGGCCTCTCACCAAGACTTTCCACTCGATATCGCTTATTGTCCGCGTATGCAATTGCAGCTACTCCGTATACGAAGCATTCCACTATTCGCTATCTGTAAACGCGCTCGGTAGCTTCCAGCGGAGCTTCTCGTAATGACGATGAACACCACATAAATCGAAGCTCAAGTGTTCCAACCCGTGTAGTGTTCATTGTCATCAGAGACACACAGCCCGGGACGGTTGTTGCTGTAGCCACATTTTCATTTGGAGGGGGCGTTCCTCGTCAAGCTTCTGTAGGTTAGCCAGCTCGTTCCGGTCCGAAGAACCGATCGCCCCGGGAACAAGTTGGTTATTTAAAGGCGCCAATAACCCGCCTTGTCATATTGAGCATCATAGGCACTCAGTATTTGTGTAAGAGCCGGTTGTCCGCGACTGCAACTGCAGCTACTCCGTATGAAGCATTTTACTATCCGCAACCTGTGGACGCACCCGGTAGCTCGCAGCTAAGCTTCTCGTGACAGCAATGAGTGACTCTCGTGAATCATGATGTTTTCATGTGTCGTGATTTTTCTTGTGAGTGGTGAGTTTCTCGCGAGTCATGAGCAGGATTTAACTGACTTATGCTCACGCACTTAGAATTGTAATTCAATCACGTTCACACATGATCAGGTGATTGGATTTGGATAAGACGCTCATCTCCTCCTTACACTCCAAGACTGTTCGCGGTCTTACCATCCAGGTTTTTAGCACAGCAGGGATGGAAAATACAAATTTTGAAATGGTAATAAAATGTATTTTTTGGGGCCGAAAGAGTACTTTTATTTTATCCATAAAGGTGTTACGAATATTGGGGTTCAGGTATACAAAATATATATCTGTCTTGCCGATTACAAATTACACAATGTGTGAAGGATATTTAAGTAAAGAAAAAGTTTTGGTTCTCTGACCAAACTCTGTAATAAGGGAGAAGAATCCCTTGTACCTTAATGGAAGCCGAAGACGAAGGGTTTGCGATATATCCGAAATATACATATATCGGAGATGGTTGGACGAATTTGTGATTGTACAACAATAGTTACCCAAAAACACAAATCAGATACTCAAATTTCGAGTCAAGTGACTAGGGGAAACGCCCCACCACCATATAGACCGATCGGTACAATATGGGACTTAAATGAGAGATATCTGGGACTCGAGCACAAATCTCATATAGAATTCGGAGGCCAAGTATCAGGGGTCCGTACTTCTCCCACAGCTTTCTAGAAGCCCAATAAGTCAAATAAGATGACTTGTGCATGAGGCATCTGTTTCTAAATATGAACTGATATTGCCCCTGCATAACGATCTGCATAACGCAAATTCGACAATCGGATGGATTTGATTCGATCGGCTAACTAGTGATTATTTTATATTATCGTGGCAAATTTCGCTAAGTGAGAAATACTCGCCTCTTTAGAAAAAAAGGTTGGAAAACATCCGAGTTGTTTGAAAAATTCTTAGAGCTTCAAAAAGGTACTAAATCCGTCGCGGGGTACTACGGTACTCCTCGGGTGGAAAAAAGTAGTAAAGTACTGACTTTTCCATTCCTCCTTTACAGTCCGTAAAAGGTGTTCACACTTGACGTCCTCCGTGATCGCCCGGATCACATCCTACAGGAGTGAGCACAATTCGTTCCGTTCACCACACTCTTACTTGTCATATGTGTATAGTTTTGTTTTTTCTTTTTGACATCACATCGTTATTTACACCATCTTAAACTCATTCTTACTATCTAGGACAAACCCTGAATGTTTCGTAGTTAAACTGCAAATTTTCCATGATCATTTAACTGAGGAATAGGTGGAGTGGATATTTCTCTAATATTAATGAATGATGTCCGACTCACAGGAGGCCACTGTACCGCAGAGGTTAGTCTCGCCACCTAATGCTGGCGACATTTGTGAGAAACTATGTCATTTGAAAACAAGTAAGAGTGTTCGGCCGGGCCGAATCTAAATCGCATTTGTCAAGGTCTTTGCCCGATATCTCTTTATAGGCAAACAAAGGATAATAAATAGTAATTGCTTTGCTATTTGAGCTTTATCAAGTTATGAACCGATAGGGGCCATAATTGGTTTCGTTGTTGCAGACCAAAGTGAAAGTCATTATGCAAAATTTCAGCCAAATCGGATAAAAATTGCGCCCTATAGTCATAGAAGAAGTAGTTGTGCAAAATTTCAGCCAATTGCGCCCTCTAGAGGCTTATGATGTTTAGTCGGAAGATCGGTTTATATGGAAGCTGTATCAAGAAGTCAAAATCCAGGATCGGATTTTATGGCAGCTATATCAAGATATGGACCGGTATAGCCCATTAACAATCCCAACCGACCTACACTTATAGGAAGTATTCGTGCAAAATTTCAAGCGATAGTGAGCGTGCTTTCGACAGACGAACGGACATTGCCAAATCGACCTAGAATGTCAAGAAGATCAAGAATATGTACACTTTATTGGGTCTCAGATCAATATTTCGATGTGTTACAAATGGAATGACGTAAGTAGTATACCCCCACCTTATGGTGAAGGGTATAAAAATGGTATCGCAGCCATGTAAACACATTTCCCCCCAAAGAGTTGTCGCACTGCGGCACGCCGTTTGGACTTGGCTTAAATTTGAATCGGACAGCACTCATTGGTATGTAAGAGAAGTTTGCCCCTGTTCCTTAATGGAATGTCCATAGCCAAATTTGATGTCGACCTCCCTTTTATTCTAGAAGACGAACTGCCTGCTGCAAAGCCACACAACTGATTTGTTGTTGAAGCTGTGTGGTGTATTTTCCATTCGTCTGTCGGAATCTGTTAAATATCCAGACCTAGGAAATTTGCGACTAAATTGGGGTGCGTCCACAGGGATCTGGTCCTAAGACGAGAAGGATTGGCTGGGCACTCAAACAGGTTGCGTGTATCATGTGGTCGCTGGATATGATCCTAAGACGAGTAGGATTGACTGGGAACTCAAACAGGTTGCGTGTGTCATGTGGTCGCTGGTTACAATCGCGACATATATCTGATACGCTGGCATCAATCCCAGATCGTTATTGAGCCAAAACTACTTTGGTTTGCCAAAGGAGGCTAATTTCTTCAGGTGCAATTGGTGGCGGTCTTTCTCCAAGGACTGCGTTCACTTGGTAGCGTTGAACCCTTTGGTTACCGTGTCTGCGTGATAGCTATCTAGACCCGCTTGAAACCCCATTTAATAGAAAAGTTTTACTCGGCTGAATACCTTACAAATACCGTCAGCAAGTCTCTGTTTATTTTCTTGAGTTTCGAATATTATTTCAAATATTTTATATTCAAATTTAGCATCTTGAGATTGCACTACGCCACCTATTTTTTCTATTTTTCGAAACAGTGTGACTTCTTTGGTGTAAGACATTTTTACTACTTTTCTTTTAGTTTTTTGTTTTTGTAGCTCTTTGAGTTAACCTGAATTATTAAACGACAATATTTTGTTTAATTTAAAAAAGTATTTGACATTCTTAATGTGCCATATAAAACATCAGTAATAAAGACATCCTATACTACCGCACATAACCTCACTTTTTGCCAACTGATACTGATCAAGTGTGAAAAAGACTCCTTCCAATAGCTAAACGGTAAATCTTTCCAATAAATTGACGCTGCAATCCAAACATGCATGAAATATGGGCGCAAATGCTATTAATACTCACCATTTGGTTTTAATTACAAGTCCAACATCCTTTAGTCTGCTGTAGTTTTTTTTTCTTTTTTATTAATTTCTCCAGGAAATCAAGGTCAGGGATAAATACAATGTTAACGATGCTTAATTAGTTTGATGTATACTTGTTTGAGCTTTACTGTGGTTTTTCGTAAAATTTAATATTTTTTTGTCAAGGCGCTCGATAACCTTTTTAATGCATTTGCTTTAAAAAAAAGCATTTGTCTATAAAATTGTCAACAAACACGCACAAACATTCTAAAAGACAAAACACAACGTCGATTTTTTTGTTTAATATTTCGATCTTTTTTTTTGTTAATTATTGTTTATGATTTAAGTAAAAACAATTTCTGAGGCTTGGGCAAAAAACACACACACAAACTTCACACACAGTTCACAAATAGTTGGTTTGAGCAACAGCAGCAGCAGCAGCAAAGTGCAAAAACTTATGATGGAGATTTAAAAAAAAAACTCAAGCTTGAAATTGTTTTTTTTTTCGTTTTTTCTTTATGTGTGGGGGGAATGAAATATCTCCACTTTTAACGAAATCTCATTGGAGAAAGAGAGTCTGTAAAGTGTGAGCTATAAGAAGGCGGACGCATTGTATTATTGTTGGTGATTAATGCCGCTTAATTTGTTTGGAGTGTAAGAGAGAATTTAATATTTTGGACTTTTGCAATATTAGGAGAAATGAGATAAGCGTCATGACAATCAGATTTGGAAATGTCAACATACTATTGGGTTGCCCAAAAAGTAATTGCTGATTTTTCATATAGTCGGCGTTGACAAATTTTAAGCATTAATCGAATTGGATCGTCATGTAACTGAGCGTGAGATAGGAGAGAAGTTAAATATACCAAAATCAACCGTTCGTTATCACATAAAAAGTCTTGGACTGGTGAAAAAGCTTGATATTTGGGTACCAAATGTATTGAAAGAAATTCATTTAACAAACCGAATCAACGCTTGTGATATGCACCTTAAACGCAATGAATTCGATCCGCTTTTAAAACGAATCATAACTGGAGATGAAAAATGGATTGTTTACAACAACGTTAGTCGAAAATGATCATGGTCCAAGCATGGTGAACCAGCTCAAACCACTTCAAAGGCTGATATCCACCAAAAGAAGGTTATGCTGTCTGTTTGGTGGGATTGGAAGGGTGTGGTATATTTTGAGCCGCTTCCAAGGAACCAAACGATTAATTCGGATGTTCACTGTCAACAATTGGACAAATTGAATACAGCCATCAAGGAGAAGCGACCAGAATTGGTCAATCGTAAAGGTGTCATATTCCACCAGGACAACGCTAGACCGCACACATCTTTGGTCACTCGCCAAAAACTGAGTGCGCTTGGCTGGGAACTTTTGATGCATCCACCATATAGTCCTGACCTTGCACCATCAGACTACCATTTATTTCGATCTTTGCAGAACTCCTTAAATGGTAAAACTTTCAGCAATGATGAGGCTATAAAATCGCACTTGGTTCAGTTTTTTGCAGATAAAGGCCAGAAGTTCTATGAGCGTGGAATACTAAATTTGCCAGGAAGATGGCAAAAGGTTATCGAACAAAATGGCAATTATACATTTGATTAAAGTTCATTCTAAGTTTTATTAAAAATGCATTTACTTTCTTTTAAAAAATCCGCAATTACTTTTTAGGCAACCCTATATTACCATCTTGTAATCAATCCCATGGCAGCCGGTTGTACGTACCGGATTGACCCGATGAATTCCTCCATCGGCAAGGGCTGCCGCCTCAGTGCTGCTACTACAACAACAACAACCATCCATCTTGTAATCACCTGGTCAAAGTTAATTTGTTTTTGCAATCTTGTACCTTTTCCAAGTGAAATTTTACGTATTTCAATAATTGTGGTCATATTATTAACATGCACAAGAGATGATCTCTTTTATGGGAGAATGTCTATGGAAAAGTATTAAAAAAAATAATATAAATTTTAATTGACATTGAATTTGGTAGCTTCGTTTCTTCAATGCACCTTATAGTTCTAAAATTACCACATTTCATAGATGTTTGCCTCGGTTATTAGTAAAAACGATGAACATCCTCAAATCAAAGAATTTTTTAGAAAATAAATCTAGGCACAGTGGTGGAAAAAGACCCACAAATCATTAATCTGATGTAACCATGGTTTACAGGCTTCTACGGGTATTTAGACGTTGTTGTTGTTGTACCCTGAGGCGGCAGCCCTTGCCGATGGAGAACTCCATCGGGTGAAAGGCTGTTGTTGTTGTACCAGTTTATTGTTTTGCTATCTTTCATCTGCTTGATTCTGTTGGAACTCTGCGACCAGTGGGATCTGGGTCTGGCTGGGCAGTTAAACAGGTGACGTGTGTCGTTTGGCCCCTGGTCACAATTGGGACATACATCTTGCACGTCGGCATCAATCTTTGCGTCTGCCGAATTGTAATTGAGTCAGAACTACTCTTGTTTGCGGGGGAGGTAAATTTCTTCAGGTGCAATGGAAGGCGGTGGTTCTCCAAGGACTACATTCACTCGGTAGCCAATTACCGCATCTTCTACCGTGTCTGCATGAGTGTTGTCTAGACCCTCTTGATCTAGAGGTTCTCTCTTGTAGCGCTGACCCTCACGCTCTACAACATGTAGATCTACCTTAAGGCTTCTGGGCGGTGGATACCCATCCACAAGATGATCATTTGGATGGTCTCTGCGATAACAGCCCAAAAGCCTTGGTATTATTTTTACTAAGTGAATTTAATGAAAACATCACCATAACAGATATCCGTGAATTATACGAAATTTACTATCAAATTTAAGTTCACCGTTCAAAGCCCAGCATGTCTACGAATATTCAGGTTCAGCCTTGTACAGAAGTAATAATGCTTTCTTACTCTTTTTGTGCAATATTATTCTAAGTAACTGTTGCCCTATTATTTTTTCCACCACTCTACTTAAGTAGCACATCAAATTTAGCAATAAAACGCACAAGTGACACATATTTTTTGAAGTCTCCTTACATGACACTTTTTTATTTTAGCACTTTCCAGTGCAAGTCAGATTACTACAAATAGGCTAATGTTGCAAAGCAGAGATTTGCACTTGGGACTAGAGTTGAGCGTGAGTCAAGTGATTCGTGGGCGAGTTCCTGACAAAACAAGTGATTTTGTTGGCGGCAGCCCTTGCCGATGAAGGATTCCATCGCTTCAATCTAGTACGTACAACGTACAAGCATGGGATTGAAACAAGTGGTCGTGTGTGAACGTGATTACAAAACCCCCATTGTGCGTGAGTGCACCCCACACTAAGGTAAGGTTAGGTTATAGTGGCAGTCTGAAATCACACTCCGATTGTGAAACCACAGTAGCGACATACCAAAGACTCTGGTGAGAACCGAACTTAAGACCCCCACACTAGTAATCAGAGCTCGATACTCACACAAATACTTAGGTATGACTCACAAGAAAATCACAACCCACGATAAAATCACGACCAACTCACTTCTAACAAGAAAATCACGATTTACAATTGAAAACATTTTTTCGTGGAGCAAAAAACAATTATTTCCATGCATCTCCAACTATACGGTATGTTGGTGTTCCTTGTGGGCCAAAATAAAAATTTTGTGGGAGAATCAAATTTTTGTCTCGTAGCATACATCTGACACGCCGGCATCAATCCTATTTCTTCAACAAGCATAGGATCTTTGTCTCCTGATGGAGATGGTCCACACGAGAATTGAGGAGACAGCCCGTCGCAGTACGTAGGGAATGTTCTGCCAAATCTGAATGTTATTGCATTACGTGTAGCTCAGCTTGCGGGTCCATACCGGCGCTGCATAGTTAATCACTGGCCCTGACCGGCCAATTGCGTTTTTATGTGGTCAACAAGCTTTTGTTGTTGTTGTTTTAGCCACATTTTCATGTGGAGGTGGCGATCCTCGTCAATCTACTGTAGGTGAGCAAGCTCGTTCCGCTCCAAAGGACCGATAGCCGCAGGCACATGATGGCCATTGGTTATTTAAAGTCGCAAATAACTCGCCTTGTCATATCGAGCATCATAGGCACTCAGTATTTATGCAACAGCAGGTGCCGCCCGGCTTACATACATCACGCACATTGGTATCAATCCTTGCTCTGTAGGAATTGAGGTGGCTGCATCTGCCGGATCGTAATGGAACCAGAACTACTCTGGTTTGCCGGGGGAGGCTTCTTTGCCAGCAACCCAAGTGCTGTCTTTGCCATGTTTCTACTCCTGACCCTTTCAAAAATTACATGTCTGTCCTTGGCCCACCCGCCCATTCAATGCACGATATCTTGCAAAGACAAAACTAGCCTCCCTAAATGATGCAGAAATCAATTTCATGGATGGAGGTCGGTTGGGTTTGTAAATGGGCAAAACCAGTCTAAGTTTAGATATAACTGCCAGAGAAATCAATCTATTTTCCTACTTCGAATTAATTTGAACGTTAGCTTACACTGCTACACCCGGCACGGGATGACTATGAGAACCAGCAACGACTTTTGCAGAAGCTATGAGTCCACAAAAAAAAAGACAATAGAACACCTGTATTTGTGTTCCGCAATAGCAGTCAGAAGGAGTTCCATTTTAGGTTCTCATTTCTTTGGAATTAGTGGATGTGAACATGCGCAAGTTGTTGGAATTTTTAAAGCGATCTGGAAGGAACTAGAACGTATATTCCTTCTTCTGTTCCTGTGGTATCACAATGGACGAAAACGTCTAAGTGAGTCTGATGGTAGACTGCCACATAAACTATGAACACCACACAGGCTAGAGCTTGATGAAAATCGCCATCTCCACATACAAATGTGATTACAACGACAACGATACACTGCTACAGCAACAACACCATCTTCCCTATATGCCCTACAAATTATAACACTTGCCACACCTATTCCGCATAAATGCGAAAGCTATACAGATCTTCTTTATTCCTTTCAGTAATTGCCTCGTCTTCTCACGTCATCCTACTCCTATCGACCGTTCGTCGCCTAAACCCTTAGCTCGGACAGCATCGGATTGACCAAGTTTACTGATAGTAGTCCTCTGGCCTTCCAACCCATATCGTCTGCCCTTTCCGTCTCCCTTAATTCGATATGGCCTGGCAAACAAACGATGCAGATCGTGCCATCCTCAGATATGACGTTAATCTCCTTCTTACACTCTAAGACCGTCCGTGACCTCACCTCCTCATACAGCAAGGCAGTCATTAAATCTCTGGGGAACGTACTTCTGAATTTAAAAGCAACAGATTTTGCCATCCTCGGATTCAAAATCAGCCGTCGTTTGTCGCAGTTCTCCCAATGAGATGACTGAACAGCTCAAAATCCACTTATTCTTGGTGCCAAACAGATATCCCAGCAAATTGTAGAGCAGGCAAGCTTGCGAGACTAGGAACTGCCTTACACATTCCAGGGGAGCAGTAATATGTGCATACAGGTCCGAAGGGCAACGAATGACAGATGCTCGCAAAGTGCGGCTTGCGAACATTCCAACATTAAAACATGCTAATAGACTAAGGGTTTCGAGTAATGAAGCTGTGAGTACGTCTAGGAAGAATAGATAGTAGAACATCTGTTGTGTGTGTGACTGGCAGACAGAAAGAGTTTCACTTTAGGTTCTCAATTCTCTCAGAATTTGTCTGAATTGGCGGATGTGAACATTCCCAAGTTGTTGGTCTTTTCAAAGCGATCTGGTAGGAACTATAAGCCATCTTCCTTTTTCTGTATCTGTGGTTTCACAATTGACGGAAACGTCTGAGTCTAATTGCAGACTGACACTTAAGCTTTACCTTAACTTCTATTAAGAAATAGGGGCAAACTTCTTATATATCAATGAGTTTCGTATAGGTCTATGTAGGCATTTTTTTTATAAAAATATTCAAAAATTCTTGTCCCTAGTAAAAACATATTTACAGGATTCATGCATTGACAATTCAATATTGCAGTGTATAGTAGTATGATCCACGCCATTCTTTCGACTCATAGGGAATAGTTTTCAATACCCAATCCCATGGCAGCCGGTTGTACGCACCGGATTGACCCGATAGAACCTTCATCGGCAAGGGCTGCCGCCTCAGTGTACGTGTTCGTCTTTTTTTCGTCATGGGAGAGGCACATCCCGGAGTGCCTTCTCCGCACGCTTCTGGTCCGTGCCGGGATTGAAAAGAACCCCGGACCCTGGTTCTGTTCGGTTTGCCAGAACCGCCTTCATCATCGGTCGGTGTCGGTGAGGTGTTACCGGTGCATGGAGTACCCATTTCCGATCTTGCTCTGGCCTCACTTCACTACGGGAGTATAGTCATACTGGCTATGTCGCAAGGTGCTGTGCGAACATCGGCAGCGGCGGGTCACAAGCGTCGTCGTCGTCGCCTGCTGCGTCCTCGTCGTCGGACTATGTGACCCCCCCGACCTCTCCCGTACGGCAATCTACGCAACGGCAGCATCCCAGCCCAAATATTTCCAGGCCAGTGCTGGGAAGTGTATCGTTTTTGCAGTTAAACTGCAACGGACTTCGTAGCAATATCGATGAGATTGTGGACTTCATGAGTTGGAAGAGCATATTGGTCGCAGCGATCCAGGAGACAAAGCCGACCAACACATGCAGCTTGCACAGTTGTCACGGTTACAATGTGCTACGCAAGGATCGCTCAAAGAATGGAGGTGGGGGACTGGCCTTCGCAATACACCATTCCGTGCAATATAGACCTATCTCGACTGCGCATAGCGCTAGTGACCCCTACATGGAATGCATGGGGATAGCAGTCAAGTCCGGTACTGCCGAGATAGAGCTATATAACGTGTACATACCGCCGGTTGGTAGCTGTGTCCCGATTAGTGGCCAGGCTTACTACCCCGACTGAAGTGGGTTGCTATCTGGCCATAATCGTCTGGTTGTAGGGAACTTTGATGCGCATCACACGTCAAGGCATTCTCCCCTAGGTAACGACCAGCGTGGCATAGCTTTGCCAGAGCAGATTGAAATCTCCACGTTTTGCACGGGGAATGAGGATGCCCCCACTGGAGTTACGAGGAGGTGCAGCAGCTCGCCAGACATCTCCATTGCATCCCCTGATCTCCTGAGTGACGTATCCTGGGAAGCCGTCATCTCTTTGGGGTCAGACCACCTCCTTATAATTCTCACCATCGACCGACCACCCGACTTCATAACCTCTGAGCGCCGGATGATAATCAATCATAAGAAGGCCGATTGGACTGGCTTCAGAGAGTATACCAATCCCGCTTCAGTGAACTGCCACCCCCCTCTGATGTACTAGTAACCGAGAAGAAATTCCGAGACATTCCGCAGCAGCCGCTCGCTTTATACCAGCCGGTCGAATACCACAAGTGCGGATGAGCGTGATGGGATTCGTGGTATGGACCCTGCTAACCACAGAATCAGCGAACTGAATCTGGAAATAAACAGGGTAGTCAACGAACATAAGAGGAATTTGTGGCTGGAACACTTGGAGCAATGTAACTTAGGCACCGGTGTAGGCAAACTGTGGCCTACTGTTAAGTCACTCTTGAACCCCTCGTAGACGGGACGACAGCACCTCAGTCACTTTTGGCGAAATAACCGTGACTGATCCGAAGAGATGCGCCAGGTTGTTCAACCGTCAATTTATTGTGCATCACGAGAGAGACAGGGCAAGGAGGAGAACCGTTCGCCGTATTCGTGGTCTCCAAGCCGATGAACAGCCATCACAATTTATCGTGGGCGAAGTTGGGCCCGACGGAATCTCTACATTGATGTTGAAGAATCTGGATTCAACTGGAGTTGAATACCTTACCACTGTCCTCAACCTGTCTTGGAACACTCTTATAGTTCCCGATGTCTGGAAAATGGGCAGAGTGATCCCGCTACTGAAGCCTGGAAAAGACCCGAGTTTGGGGGAGTCGTACAGACCGATCTCCCTTCTCTCACCAGTGGCAAAGCCGCTTGAGGCATTACTCCTCCCGACCCTCCTAGGAGAATTTCCATTCGCCGAACATCAACATGGATTTCGAAAAATGCATTGCGCAACAACAGCTTTGCATGCCATCACCGCACACATTTGCCGTGGCTTCAATCAGCCCAGGCCATGTGATAGGGCGGTCCTCGTGGCACTGGACCTATCGAAGGCATTCGACACGGTCAGCCATGCCAAATTATTTGAGGACATCGCCAACACGTCCCTCCAGCCAGGCCTGAAACGATGGGTCGTGAATTATCTGTGTGGTCGCCAGTCATTTGTGGAATTTAGGGATAAGAAGTCAAAGCACCGTAGAGTGAAACAGGAAGTTCCCCAAGGTGGTGTGATATCTCCGGCACTGTTTAACCTCTACCTATCCTGCATTCCACCCCCTCTAGACGGCATAGTGATCGTATCATATGCGGACGATTGTACGATCATGGCATCAAGCCCCCACCCATTGAGGACATCTGCGATAGGTTGAACGTCTACCTCAACGAACTTGCCTCATATTTCGCTGCAAGAAATCTGAAGATATCCGCCACCAAATCTTCATCCACATTATTCACTACAAGTACGCGTGAGGTGAATATTGAGCTGACTGTAATGGTTGATAGAGAAATTATTCCGACCATCAAATGTCCCAAAATACTTGGCGTCACATTTGACAGCTCTTACACATTCTCCCCACATGCCACAGCGATTTGCGATGAAGTCAAAAGTAGAAACAAGGACCTCAAGTCACTTGCTGGCAGCACTTGGGGTGCAGACAAAGAAACCTTGTTGACCACGTACAAAGCAATTGGCCGGTCTGCAGTAAGTTATGCCGCGCCAGTGTGGTCTCGTCAACTTTGTGACACGCAGTGGAATACTATTAAGATCTGTCAGAATGCCGCCCTCTGAACTGCGACGGGCTGTCTCCTCAGCTCTCATGTGGACCACCTCCATCAGGAGACAAAGACCCTACCAATGCGAAGACATAACCACATGCTGTCTAGGCAATACCTTTTGGGCTGTTATCGCAGAGACCATCCAAATCATCAACTTGTGGATAGATATCCAACGCCCAAAAGACTTAAGGTAGATCTACATAATCTAGATCGTGAGGTTCACCGCTACAAGAGCGAACTTCTAGATCAAGCGGCATATTAAGCAGATCTAAACAACATTCATGCAGACACGGTAGCAGATGCGGTAATTGGCTACCGGGTGAATGTAGTCCTTGGAGAACGACCGCCACCCATTTCACCTGAAGAAATCGACCTCCCCCGGCAAACCAGAGTAGTTCTGGCTCAATAACGTTCCGGCAGGTGCAGCCGCCTCAATTCCTTCAGAGTTAGGATTGATGCCGACGTGCAAGATGTATGTCCCGATTGTAACCAGGGACCGCACAATACACGTCACCTGTTTAACTGCCCGGCCAGACCCACTCGACTCAGACCCAGATCCCTGTGGACGCACCCCATCTTAGTCGCAGAGTTCCTGGGTCTTGACACTCAACAGAATCAAACAGACGAAAGATAGAACACAATAAATTGCTACAACAACAACTTATCAATACCGCAGAACTGTCTACTGACGATGTGCGGTCAGCATTGGTAAATTTTATAGTGTGAATTCTGAATTCACTAGCTAGTCCATTATTGAAATGTCTTAACGTCCAATGAGAGCTCCAATGCATAGGAGCTAGGTCTGCTCAAAGTAAAACAAACATTTTATTTAATAAAAGTGTCAGGTTTATATTAATATATGGATTACCCTGTTTGTAGAAACAGAACTCATTGTTCCTCAATCTTTCATTAACAAAACTCCATGGTCATCACATCAAATGTCCAGACTGGAAATTTTTTGCAAAAACAAAAACTACAACAAATCGTATGGATGCTGGCAGCAACTTACCATCGTGGCAGAGTTTTTCGATTACAAGGTAAGGGGGCGTTGGGAGCGGTGACATTTCAAGCGATTTCTCTTTGTTGTAAACATGAGGGGAGTCATAGATGGGGCATGACTTCTCTAATGTGTGTGTGTTTGTTTTATCGTATAAGAGTGTAGAGCGTTTCTTCTTTCTCTAAAACTGAAATGACCGTAAATCTTCTCTGGTTGAAAGTTTGTTTGATATATACTGCGACGTCGCTGCTGCGTATGCTTTTGTTGCTTTACCGTTATAATTGATACGGTTTTTATAGTTTGTTTTTGCCGTTTTCGACTTTTGAACACAACAGATATTTAAATAAGACAACTTTGATGTCGACGGCGAACAGCAGCGCTTAATTCAGCGTCAACGCAGTTGTTGTCTTTGTTACTTGCTTACTATATTTTGTGCTAATATATATTGTCTCGATTGGTTGATTCACTTGTTTGGTTGATTGTGTACCAAGAGTATTTTTTTTGTTCATTCTTGAATTTTCTTAATTTTTTGTATACATTCTAAAGAAAAAGAGGAAATCATCACATTACTCGCAGCGGAGAAACAAAAATACGAAGCTAAATTTCTTATAGCAAAAAGACATTTATCGAAATCTACGCACACATTGTTTTTATACGTACTGAAAGCGGCGTCGACTACGACGACGGCATCGACGGATGATTATTGTATCTATGTGTTTTTTGAGACACTCACAGCACACACATATGTACATCACTTTTGTACTATCGTCAATACACCACAAACAATTAACTTTGTTGCTGTGTTGTTATTTGATCGACTACAGAGAGGAAGATGTGATGTGTTTGATTTACAATTTGTCGTCGTCGTCGTCGATGGCTGTTGTTGTTGTTGTTATTGTCGTTGTTTTGTGCTAAATTGTATGCTTTTCTTTTTTGGGGTGCCAGAAGAGATTTCTTTCCAACGCAGTAAACAGCGCTGCAAAACCTTGAAAATATTTTTTTATTTCATCTTTATTTTTCTGTTGCAATCATTTTCTTCTTTCTTTATCGTTTACTTCACCCTTCAACACCACACCGCTACACTTTGTACTTAAAATAGCAGCTTGTTTTAGGCTACTTATATGCTTCGTCCGTTCAGGCCACACCAAAATCCTTGCACACAACAAATATTATTGCGAACCAACAACAATTCAGACACACCACGTTTACCACAGAATAATCTTTTCTCACTTTTGATATTTTAGACACAATTTACGAAATATTTTTATATTTTGTTTCGACTATTGCTGCTGCTGCTGCGATATACAATCTGCTGATTATTGGTGGCACCTTTTTTCACTTGTCACTCGATTTTTCACGAAAATGCGAATATCAACCACGTTTGCGTTCTTTGTCACGTTTAGGCATAAATTTTATAATCCCCATATTGTTGCTGCTCAATAAGGTATTCTTAGTAAATTTGTGGGAATTTTCACAAGACTGGCTAATTATTTCGATGAAAAGTTGGCGAGAGATCAGATAATTAGAAACCTGGAACTATGTATGGCTGATACCGCAGCGAGACAGTTGACAGTTGCAATATGATGTACGTTACGTATACGTAAATTACGTTTATACGTCGTTTGTGTGTGTTACGAAAGTGGAAATAAAAAGGAATGGTGAATAGTGGAATGAAGGAATGATGGAAACGGCTCAGGAGTCTACGTTAGAAGCCACGACGTTACTATAACGTAACGTGAGAATGCGCCACCACACGACGATACCACTAAACTTTTCTCTGTTCAATGTGCACTCAAGGCGGATTTGAACAGATAGACTCACGCGAACAGCTGTTAACAGCCGGCCAGGTTTGACGGTATTAAGATGTCAGATTTTTGTTTGCATTCTCTTTGTTATTATCTTCTTTCTCGCATATTCTCTGCTCATGTACGCACACGTATTACACACACACATTTTTTTGTGTGTGATGCAAAAACGTCGATCAGCTTGATGACAAGATGGTGGATTGCACAATATGATTTCTGGTTGTTGTACTAATGAAACCACCTTTAATTATTTCGCCATGGTGTTCACTAAAGGCTTTATTACACTATATGTTCTTGTCGTATGACATGCCACTTTTTATGTATCATTGGTATTTCATTGTGTGTCAAAATTACCAATTTATATACATTTTTTCTATCACACTTGTATGTATTATTTTAGTTTGACATGTGACAATGTGAGCAAAAGTAGGTTTTTTATAGCTAAACATTTGTGAGAAAGCTGTTTAATCATAAAGTTGTGCAACAATTTAATTTGGAGATGCTTTTATTCAACTGAAAACAAAAACAGCTGATTTCTATATGTTTTTGTCAGAATGAATAGAGCAACGTTCTTATCGAAAAAATACTAGTGCAAGTTTGAAAAATGATTTTCATGTTTTATTTTCATTTGTATCACCCAACTTGACATGCCATAAGAAAAGAACATGTAGTGTGATGGCACATTAAAGAAGGTTGAGTCACTTGACCCGCTGATAACATATTGCAATTTTTTGCGTTGGCGCAGTAATTCCATGGCCATATAATTCTTCAGCTGGGCTGAAGTGATGGGATACCGGAAAAAAAATACTGCAATTTTTAGAGTTGTAAACTCTGATGTCAAATTGTTTGTTTAGATTTTAAAGTTTTTTTGAACATTTTGTTTATATTTCCACATTTATAATATTTTAGTTTATAATTTACACATTTGTAATCACAAATCTTTTAATATTTTGGCAATGCAAATAATTTTTCTACCCCCTTGTATCGTTGTTGTTGGGCAAGTGACGCTGCCTTCTATATTTGAACAGTGTCTCTGTTTTCCCATAATTAGACATTCTTATTTATATATTTTTACATTGAGAACCCAGGAACTGAGATTTGTTTTAGACTGCCTGGCCACAATACGGTCCTGCAGCCAGAGATCCGGGCCAAAATCTTATCATCGAGCAGATCGATCCTTTCGGTCCGTTCCGATAGAGGAACTCGTTCCTTAAGACGCTGTTACACGTCATGTAGATGTCTTATGACACGTCACTTTTTGTATGGCTATGTTATTGAAAGTGTTTGTCAAAATTATCAACTTACATGCGATTCATCATTTTTGCTATCACACCTGTGTGTTATTTTCGTAGGACATAACCACAAATTTTAGCAAAAGCTGTTTCTATGCGTAAAAATTGTTAAAGTTTTGAGAAAGTTGGTTGAATCATAAATTTGTGAAAACAATTAAATTTGGATAGACTGACAACAAAAACAGCTGATATCTTTATGTCTTTGTCAGAAGGAATATAGCACACTCTAATCGAAAAAAAATTACATGTACTATTTTGAAAAGTGATTCTCATAAGTTAGTTTCGTTGGTATCACACGACATATACAATGGCAATGACAATGGGGGCGTGGCATGGAAAACAATTAAGGATTTTATAAGTAGCACGGAATTCCTAACTTAGATTTTCTTTTTCAAGGTTACGATTTTAGTATTTAGAGCGCACAACAAGCCGATTACTGGCTAAGGTGCATGTCAATGGGCGGATTAATATCTGCACCCTTTCTTCAATCTAACTTAACCTATATATTTATAATCAAGCTCCCTCAGTGGGATTGATTATATTTAGGGGGGAAGTTTCGTAACAAAAAACAAAAATACATTTTTGTTTTGCCACCAGCCAAGACATAATAACCAAGGTAGTGTACAGCAAACAGCAAAAACTGCCATTAAACGATCAACATGGAATATGTTATTTCAAAAATATAAACTCTGAAAGTTTTACACATCGTGTGATACGTACGAAACATTTAATATAACAAATGCAATAATAATATGCAAAATGGAATAAATATTTAACTAATTCGATTAAATCAAGCTTTTATTTCGTGGAATATACATGTAGACACATGTCTATAGAAAAAAAAAGTACAATACATATGAGAATACATACCGTTTAGAGCTCGCTCTATTCGTATATGACGTACCTAAGACAAGTTTTATGAACACAGAAAGTGACAGCTTATATGACATGTCTGATCGTGTAATTGGAGCTCGAGTACAATTTTTTCTTGCGAAGTGCACTATCTGTCAACGAGTTTTGGTTGGGTGTGTGCATTATAGTCACCGACAATAGGTTCGTATAGGTGAATTTTTCCTTATAGGCTGGTATTATATATACGCTTTTTGCGATATTATTCATCGATTACTTTTTTTAGATAATAGATGTTCAGCAAATAAACAATGTTACGATTTCACTTTACTTTACTTTACGATTTCATTCAGTAGGACATTCTCTCATTACTTATGGTAAAAATTTAATAAAATCGCTATTTTATGATTGTTATTTGTGTAGTAATCACGAAAAACATTGATTTCAATGGTGAAAAATGTGGTTTTCAACGGTGTGGTTGTGCGAAATGTATTTTTTCCCTGAATAAAAAAACAAGTAACGACGAAACGAACACATTTCGGCAAATTTTTCCATTTATTTTTTTTATATGAAGTTTCAACGCGAAAACCGAAATAGTACCGGCCTTTAAGAGAAGAGCAATTGAAATTGGGTGAACATAAAATCAGCAGAAAAATCAAGTCAAGAGAAAAAATGTTGGGAAAAACGAACATAGTACTAGCTATTATGTTGAAATTCTCTCTTCCTTTAATTTTCTTCGTTTCTACGTGGTGCCATGACATAATTACCAGGTAGTGTACCGTAAACAGCTGATTAAAATTTTTCTCGCAAAGTGTACCATCTGTCAACGAGTTTTGGTTGTGTGTGTATTATAATTAAGAATCACAACACCCCAAAACAAAGAAAAATGGCGCGAACTAGTATCATACACAAAATCAGAGTTGCACTAATCACTGAATTTGATAGAGAGTGTACTAAATATTTTGTTGTTGGGCAACTGCCATTACTTACTTACTTACTTTAATTGGCTATGACAGAATATTTCTTCCACTAGCCTAACGTAGAATAGCGTTCCAAGCGCCTCGATCTTCTGCGCTCATTCTAAAATCTCTGACACCAAGTTTCGAGGTGTCTCCCACAACTTGATCTTTCCATCGGGCTTTTGGTCTTCCCGGTTTGCGTGTACCACCGTGTTTGCCTTCAAAAGACTTCTTTGCTGGAGCTTCTTCATCCATTCTGACAACATGACCTAGCCAACGCAGCCGTTGTATTTTGGTGCGTGTAACTATGCTATCGTCGTCATACAGCTCATACAGCTCGTGGTTCATACGTCGCCTAAATTCTCCGTTAACGCAAACTGGTCCATATATTTTACGAAGAATCTTTCTCTTAAATACTCCAAGCACTGCCTCATCTGCTTTCACAAGTACCCATGGTTCAGAACCATATAACAGCACGGGTAGTATCAATGTCTTGTATAGTGTAATCTTCGTCTTTCGAGAGGTGGCCTTGTTTCTAAACTGCTTACTTAGTCCAAAGTAGCATCTGTTTGCGAGTATTATTCTTCGCTTAATATCAAAACTGGTGTCAATCGTTTCGGTTACGGCGGTGCCGAGGTAGCAAAAGTTACTGACTATCTCAAAGTTGTGGTTCCCAACTTTCTCCATGTTCTTTATCTGCTCGGTTGTACAAGGCTTTTTGGGAGTGGAGGCCATCCATTTCGTCTTATCTCCATTTACTGCTAGACCCATTTTCTCTTTCGATTCTTTCAAAGGCTGCAGTTTCTACTTCCGGTAACCGACCTATGATATCGATATCGTCGGCATAGGCAAGTAGCATGTGCTCTCTTGTGATTAGTGTGCCATATCTTTTCACTTCTGCATCTCGTATAATCTTCTCCAGCAGGATATTAAAGAGATCACACGAGAGGCTGTCTCCTTGTCTGAAACCTCGTTTGGTATTAAATGGTTCGGAGAGATTCTTTCCTATTCTTACTGAGGAACGCGTATCAGCAAGTGTCATCCTGCAGAGTCTTATTAATTTTGCAGGGATACCAAACTCAGACACATGGCTTGAAATACCTTTGAACGTAAAGGAGTATCGAAGGCGGCTTTGTAGTCAACAAAGAGGTGGTAGGTGTTGATTTGTCCATTACCTGTAAATCAATATATATTGCGGGGTGCCTCTTGAAAAGGGGCTATGGAACATCTGTGCTGTATATGAACACGAACAACTATTGCTGCCATAACACGAGGCATGGATTTGGCTGTGGATTTGTGGTTGGTCGGAGACTGGAACACCTCGTCTCAAGCTTTACTCCGGTGGATGAGAGGCTAACCACAATGCACATAAAAGCCGAATTCTTCAACATCATCCTTATTTGTGCCCATGCCCCGACGGAAGACAAGGACGAGCAGACCAAGCATTATGCCCCGCCCATGATATTAAAATTGTACTAGGAGATTTTAATCCGAAGATAGGGAAGGAAAATATCGTTGGACCAACACTCGGAAAGTTTAGCCTACACGAAGAAACTTCCAATAATGGATTGGGGCTAATAGATTTTGCCGCAGCAAAGAACATGGTAGTTAGCAGCACCAGATTTCAAGATCGAAGCATTCACACGGCCACGTGGTTGTCACCCGATCAAAACACAAACACGCGGAGAAAAGTTGATACCAAACGTGCTCATTTCAGTACTATATGGTATTGGTAGTAAAGCAACACCGTATGGTACAAAAACAGTACCGGGTGGTATGGTTGAAACATAAATTGATTAGTACCTTTTGGTACTAGCTTAATTACCGAACTGGTATTGGTTTTAATACCAATCTGTTACTGGTTTTAGCACTAGACCGTTATTGGTTTTAGCACCAAAATGAACCAAAAAAAAAAAACCTAAAAATAATTTTTAACTAATTTTATTTCGACTATTTCTGTTAATAGTTACAAAAAGAAATGTTACACCGTGACCAGCCTCAATTCTTTGTATTCAGCAATTGATTCCATATCCATTGATACCCAGAAGAGGTTTTCACATGAATACACTAACACAGCAACGTTTTCCAGACAAGAGACTATCATGTTTTGATGTAGAATGTCTTTAGAATTTGTACCATTTCCATTTTCACTGCTTTCGAGTATTTGAGCAGATTTTACGCACTCAAATTGTATTAAAACATTTTATTTATTTGTTTAACAAATAATTTATATAATGTCAATATTTTGAGTACAAAGCTCAACAACACAAATAATTTATATAATGTCAATATTTTGAGTACAAAGCTCAACAACACTTCTGGGGCGATGATAAGAATACAAATATGACACTATAAATTTTAATAGCCCCCTTTGTCTGATATTGAATTGATACTAATTGGTATTAAAAATCTTTGCCAATGACGAAAAAAAATAATACCAGGCGGTATTGGCAAGGTACCGCCATTCTTCTATCAGTGCTTAATCATTGAATAAATATGTTGCGTTCTTCATCTTTTAGTTTTGTCATTCAGATTGAAAGATGACACAATATGTTTTAATAAACGGCGATAAGTTTGGCTGCTTTGCTAATAGACTAAAGCATTTTTCTCCGTACAAACTAAGCTAGAAATCCGCTTAAGTTGCCATTACACCCAGAGAAAAGTTGATGCCAAACGTGCTCATTTCAGTACCATACGGTATTGATAGTAAAGCAACACCGTATGGTATAAAAACAATACCAAATGGTATTGATAAAACATAATGTAATTAATACCGTTTGGTACTAGCCTTATTACTTAACTAGTATTGATTTTAATACTAATCTGTTATTAGCTTTTGCACCAGACCGTTATTGGTTTTAGTATCAAACCGTTGTTGATTATTTCACCCCCCAATGAACTAAAAACACACATTGAAAATAATTTTAATCTAATTTTATTTCGATTATTGATGTTAATAATTACAAAAAGTAATGTTACACCGTGACCAACCTCAATTTTTTGTACTCAGCAATTGATTCCATATCCATCGATTCCCAGAAGTGGGTTTCATATGTATACACCAATACAGCACCGTTTTTTCACACCAGAGACTATCATGTTTTTGATGTAGAATGTCCTTAGAATTTGTACTATTTCCTTTTTCACGACTTTTGAGTATTTGAACAGGTTTTTACACACTCAAATTGGATTAAAACATTTTATTTGTTTAACAAATATTTTATAATGGCGTCAATAATTTAAGTAAAAAGCTTAACAACACTTCTGACGTGATGACAAGAATACAAATGTGTCGCCGTAAATTTTCAAAAGCTTTTTTTGTCTGGTATTGAATTGATACCAAATGGTATTAAAAATTGTTGCCAATGACGCGAACAAAATAATACAGGCGGTTTTGGCCAAAGAACCTTAATTTTTCTATAAGTGTAGAAGACATGTCATATATAATTTCAAAAATAGCTACTCTGAAAGTTGTACACTTCGTTTGATACATACGAGAAATTTAATATGACAAATGGATATTGGAATTAATATGCCACTTTTTCAATTAAATCGAGCTTTTATTTCATTGAACATTCATGTAGATGCATGTCTATAAAAAAAGTGCAATACATATGAGAATACATGCCGATTACAGCGCGCTCTATTCATATTCGACGTATATAAGACAAGTATTATGAATACAGAAAATGACAGCTCATATGACATGTCTTATCGTCTAATGGCAGATTTAGTGGGCAAATAAAGCAAGTCAATCATTAAAATCAGCTGTTTTCGCTAACGACTAGAAATTCTTTAACTAAACAACGAACAATTATTTGGTGTTTACTTGAACGAAATAAATAAAGATACATATTTAACAAATATTCCAAAACACTCATCTTGAGGACACAACTCCTCACAACGGGGGATCGTCTACGACTACGCCAAAAAAAAAAAATTTTATTCGCTTTGTGGAAAAATATTTGTTTAACGGTGACTCTTGACTTTTTCGTGAGTCGTGATTTTCTTGTGAGTGTCTCGTGAGTCGTGCGTGTATGAACGTGAGTCGGCATAAAAAAAGTCGTGTGCCAGTAATATGTTTTTTCTCGCGAGCGTGAATGAAAAATCACCATTCAACATTCCCGATCTTGCTCTGGCCTTACGTCTTAACGGGAATATAGTCACACTGAATATGTTGCATGTGCAAACATAGACAGCAGTGGGTCAGAAGCTTCGTTGTCGTCGTCGTCGCCTTCTGCGTCCTCGTCTTTGGACTGGGGATTGGCCTTCGTGATACACCATTCCGTGCAGTATAGACCCATCTCGCCTGCGCGTGGCGCTAGTGACTCCAACATGGAGTGCATGGGGATAGAAGTCAGGGCCGGTACTGCCGAGATATACAACGTGTTCATACCGCCACTTGGTAGCTGTGTTCCAGTTAATTGCCAAACTTACAAGCCCGACATAAGTAGGCTACTATTTGGCCATAATCGCCTGGTTCTAGGACATTTCCAGATTTCCGCCAGACATTTCCATTGCATCCCCTTATCTCCTGATTGTCGTAACCTGGTAAGCCGTAATTTCTTTGGGATCAGACCACCTCCCCACAATTCCCGAATACCCCAAGTGCAGCCGTTGCACGGACCCCACTAACCGTCGTTGCACGGACCCCACTAACCCCAGAATCAGCGAGCTGTATTAACAGGTCAACGAACATAAGCGGGATTTATGGCTAGAACACTTGGAGCCATGTAACATAGGTACCGGTTTAGGCAAACTATAGTCTACTGTTAAGTCACTCTCGAACCCTGGTAAGCGGGACGACAGAACCACAGTCGTTTTTGGCGACGTTAACGTGACTGATTCGAAGAAGTGCGTCAGGTTGTTTAACCGTCAATTTATTGGGCATCCCGAGAGTGACAAGGCTATGAAGAGAGCCATTCGTCGTATCCGTGGTCTCCGAGCCGAAGAACAGCCATCACAATTTACCGTGGGCGAAGTTACGAATGTCCTCCATGGCCAGGATGGTCATCCAAGGCGTTGGTCCCCGACGGAATCTCTGCGCTGATGCTGAAGAATTTGGGTCAACCTGCAGTCTACTACCTTACGACTGTCCTCAACTTTTATTCAAAGATAGGCAGTGTGATCGCGCTACTGGCGCCTGGAAAGGACGCGTGTAAGGGGAAGTCGTACAGATCGATCGCTCTACTCCCACTAGTAGCCAAGATGCTTGAGGGACTACTCTTCCTGAGCCTTGTTGGAGAATTTCCATTTGCTGAGCATGGATTTCGAAGGCTGCATAGCACAACAACTGATCTACATGCCATCAGCTCACACATTTGCCGTGGCTTCAATCAGCCCAATCCATGTGAAAGGACGGCCTTGTCGCACTGGACCTATCGAAGACACTGCCAAGGACATCCCCAATACATCCCTCCAGCCAGGCCAGTGGAATTAGGGATAAGAAATTGAAACAGGGAGTTCCCCAAGGCGGGTTGATATCTCCGGCACGGTTTAACCTCTACCTATCCTCCATTCCAACCGCTTCGGCGGCATAGAGAATGTATCATATGTGTGCTATTGTACGATGATGGCATCAGGCCCCCCAACCATTGATGACATCTGCGATAGGTTAAACGTCTACCTAAACGAACTTGCTTCTTATTTCGCTGCAAGAAATCTGTATATGTCTGCCACCAAATCTTCATCACATTGGTCACTACATACACGCATGAGGTGCGTAGGGAGCCGAAAGTGATGGTCGACGGAGTGACAATGCCGACCATCAAGTGTCCCAAAATACTTGGCGTCACTTTTGACAGCTCTAACAAATTCTCCTCACATGGCACAGCGATTTGCGATGAAGTCAAAAGTAGAAAAAAGGTCCTCAAGTCGCTTGCCGGCAGCACTTGGGATGCAGACAAAGAAACGTTGTTGACCACATACAAAGCAATTGGCCGGTCTGTGGTAAGTTATGCAGTCTCAGTGTGGTTTCGTCAGCTCTGTGACACGCAGTGGAATAATATTCAGATCTGTCAGTATACCGCCCTTCGAACTGCGAAGGGCTGTCTCCTCAGTTCTCATGTGGACCACCTCCATCAGGAGACAATAACTACATGCTGTCTAAGCAATATCTTCTAGGCTGTTATCGCAGAAACAATCCAAATCATTATCTTGTGGATAGGTAATCACCGCCCAAAAGCCTAAAAATAGAGAACCTCTAGACAAAGCGGCATATCAAGCGAAACTGGACAGCATTCATGCAGACACGGTAGCAGATGCGGTGAATAGCAACCGGGTGGATGTGGTTCTTGGGCAACGACCGCCTCCCATTGCACCTGAAGACATTGACCTCCCCTGCAAACCAGAGAAGTTCTGGCGCAATTAGATCCGGCAGATGCAGGCGCTTCAATTCCTACAGAGCAAGGATTGATGCCAACGTGCAGGATGTATACCCCAATTGTGAGCAGGGACCACACGAGACATTTCACCTGTTTAACTGCCCACTCGTCTAAGACCCAAATCCCTCTCGACGCACCCTATCTTAGTCGCAGAGTTCGTCAATCTGGATACTCAACAGAATCAAGCAGACGAAAGATAGAGCACAACACACTGCTGCAACAACAACAGGCAGGCATGACGAAACAATTCAAGTTGGTCTCATTTGTACAACAATCACAAATTGTATGGACCAATACGTCATCTTGTCATCAAGCTGATCGACGTTTTGCCAACACACACAAAGAAATTTATGTGTGTGTATACGTGTGTGTAAATGAGCACAGAAGATGCGAGAAAGAAGATAACAACAAAGAGAATGCAAACAAAAATCTGACATCTTAATACCGTCAAACCTGGACAGCTGTTAACAACTGTTCGCGTGAGACCACCTTTTTAAATCCGCCTTACAGGGCAGGGATCACTATTTCCTTTAAGGTTGGTACGATGTTAGCTGTTCGCAAAATTTTTTCCTGATTACTTTTTTAGATAAAATATTTTGTTGCAAAAAATTTGCAGATTTCATTCAGTAGGACCTTCCCTCATAATTTATAAAGCAAGTTTAATAAAAGTACTATGTTGTCATTGAGATGTTTGTAGTGCTTCAAAAGAGTAATCGCGAAAAACATTCAACTGTGAAAAACGAACATAGTACCAGCCAATAGGAAGAAATCTTCCTTGGTGGAGCATATGTAAGCTTCGGCCTGGCTGAATTTAACGCAAATTAAAACTTCTTTTTGCTTTCCAGAAACTGCAGATATTTTCATTTAAAATCAAAATAATTACATTTTCCATTTATTCTAACAAGTTTAGTTCACTATGAAAATTGTTAGTCTCTAGATAGTAAATCATTTAAATAATGGAAACATTTTAATATTGTTCAAATAACTATTCTTTCATTTGCAAACGAAGTATTCATTCATTCAAAACAGACGCGTATGTTTCAAGCGTAGGCTATAAAATAATGAACAAATTTAAGTGCTTAGTTAAATCGAACAGTTCATACATAGTTTATGGTAGGTTTAAGTATCCCTTTTTTATTCCTATAACCATAGGATGGGGGTAATCCAGTCATTGCGTCATCTCTTAACGAGATCACTAAATAGTTCAAAATTTAGCTGGTCTTTGTACCGGGCCACAGAGATATCCCAGGGAATTGTAGAGTAGACGAGCGTGCGAGTTTAGTTACTATTTACATTACACATTCCAGGGGAACTTGAATCTGTGGGGCTCAATTTGAAGAGGTCTAGCACTTTTCTGTCGGTGTAGCACGACTCCGTTATGGTGTGCGTCATGACCGGTCACTGTATGGTCAGAAAATTCACTGATAGACTAAAGGTAATGACTTGTGCTGAAGCTGTGAGGATATCGCGGAAGAGGCGACTTAGAAGATATGCTATATGTGTGCCCCACACTTTCAAGCAGAAGACGTTTCACTTTAGATTCTCATTTCTTTGTGGAGTTGTCTGAATTAGCGGACGTGAACATACGCAGGATTTTAAGTTTTTTAAAGCGATCTGAATTGTTCAACTGTAGGAACTAGAAGGCATATTCCTTCTTCAGTATCTGTGGTATCACAATGGACGAAAACTTTAAATCGCGTCTGATTGCAGACAGTAACTTTAACCAAAGCGAACCTAACTAACTGTTTCACTCTACGGGGCTTTGACTTCTTATCATTCGAATTCACATATGCCTAGCGACCACATAAATAATATGACATCCAACGTTAGAGGCGTGATGAATGTATTGGCGATGTCCTATGATGGGTCCAAAGCCACGAAGACGTCCTATTACACGGCTTGATGCTCAACAAATGGAAATCAAATGTTGATACTCAACAAATGGAAATTCCATAACGAAGTAACAATTCAATTTTGTTACTTTGTCCACGGTAAATTGTGTTGGTTGTTTATCTATGGTTGCTATGTAACGACCGTAATACTCTCGAGATGCTCCATAAATTGTTTTGTAAATAAAAAATCGCTTTTATTTTATTGCTTCCAACGTTTCGTCAATTTTTGTTGACACCTTAATTTTAGGATACCAGAAAATTAGGATGTATAAAAAACACATGTAGGGTTTTTCGTCATATTTATTAACAATACGACTAAATTTTATTGCATATACTCCGAACCAGCTATGCAGAAGGGCCGAAAGGGTCTTGCATATGGGATATGACTGGGCTAGATCCAGTGGTCTCAATGTTAACCCAGAGAAGACTGAAATGTGCCTGTTCACGAGGAAGACGAAGTTGGGTCAATTTAACGCACCACGTTTCCTCAATAAAACGTTATCTATATCTATATCACTTCTAGGTATTTGACCTTATATACCTAGAAGTGATCTTGGACAGGAAACTTAATTAGAAGTGTCACATTCAGGAGCGTACTGAGAAGGCTTAAAGATGTTGGACACTTTGTAGACGGGCCTGAATCCGAGGATAGTCCACTGGCTCTACAGAAGCGTGATGCCTCAGTAGTAGTTCGGATGTCTCGGAATTTCCTCTCGGCAACTAGCACCAGTTCACTGAAGCGGCGATTGGTGTACTCTCTGAAGCCAGCCCAATCGGCCTTTTTCTGATCGATCAACGTCCGGCGCTTAGAGGTTATGAAGTCGGGTAGTCGATGGTCAGATAGTAACTCACTTATGTCGGGGTTGTAAGCTTGGCAATTAATTGGGACACTACTACCAACCGGCGGTATGTACACGTTGTATAGCTCTATCTCGGCAGTACCAGACCTGACTGCTATCCCCATGCACTCCATGTTGGGGTCATTAGCGTCAGGCGCAGGTGATATGGGTCTATATTGCACGGAATGAGTATCACGAGGGCCAATCCCCCACCTCCATTCCTTGAGCGATCCTTACGTAGCACAATGTATCCGTGACAACTGTGCAAGCTGCAGGTGTTGGTCAGCTTTGTCTCCTAGATCGCCGCGACCAATATGTTCTTCCGACTCATAAAATTCACAATCTCATCGATCTTGCCACGGAGACCGTTGCAATTCAGTTGCAAAAATGATACACTTCCTGGCACTGGACGGGTCGGGGGGTCACATAGGCCGATGACGATGACGCTTGGGACCCAGTGCTTTTTATTTTCACACAGCACCTAGCAATATATTCAGTTTGGAAGGCCAGAGCAAGATCTGGAATGTACCCACTCCATGCACCGATTACACCTCACCGACACCGACCGATGATGGAGGCGGTTCTGGCAAACCGAACAGAACCAGGGTCCGGGGTCTTTTCAATCCCGGCATGGACCAGAACCGTGCGGAGAAGGCAGTCCGAGATGTACCTCTCCTATGACGGAAAAAGGATGAGCACGAACACTAAGGTGGCAGTCCTTGCCGAAGAAGGATGACCATAATATGAATCTGCAAGCGGAAATCCGGGCCATAAGGAATTGAGTGAGGTGGTGTGGTGCTAACGCGAGGACGTCGAGTGTGAACATCTTTGCGGACAGTAAACAGGCTATAAGGGCAATAACAACCAGGACGGTAAAGTCACGAACAGTCTTGGAGTGTAAGAAGGAGATTAACTCCTTATCTGATAATGGCACGATCCGCATCGTTTGGGTTCCGGGCCATAGCGGAGTAAGCTGGAATGAAAAAGCAGTAAATGAAAAAAGCAAACGATTTTAACTGCCGTCAATAAACTTGGTTAACCCGAAGCCTTTCGGGGTTAGGACGACGAACGGTGGACCACAGCTTGCCAGTACTGGCGCCTACGACCTTAATGATAAACAGATTCAGTTCCCTGAGTATGGGGTCAGCATGATCGGAGCAACAAATCACTTTATGCTCTTCTGCTATACATGCGCGGGTATTTTTTTCTCAGGTTTTGTGGTCTGTTGATCTTCTAAATCTCCGAAAAATTAATTTCTGAACTGAAAAATAGCCTTGAACTGTGATGTTTTTTAACAAGATTGTTGAACAGTTCAAACTTCATCTGTTCTAGTAGCTGGGACACATTTTTTTTGTGTGGTATTACATTTGAATGGCTAATCTAGTCCGCAGTATATATATATCGAAAACCGAATTTTAAGAAAGTTGAATCAAAAATGCGATCTGTAACTTATACAAATAAAATGGCTTAATCAAAGTAAGATGTGATTCTGAGTTGGTATACTTAAAAAGACACTATTTGCAAAACTTAATGCAGTTTACTACCAAATCCTCAAACTTTGTAGCCGGATTTGTACGTCAATTCTTCAAAATCAGATTTTATAAAAAAAAACAAATTATTTTGAAGAATTGGCGAATTGACAGTTAAAATAGATTTATTTCACAGATTTTCTTTAAGCACTGTCAAATAAACCTACTTTGAAGCTGCATTAAGCTTTGTGAATACCGATTTAGGCGTCTTCAATAAGACACTGTGCCGCTGTAGTCGTATAGGGTATAAACATTTACATAAGCAAAAAATTAAAAATATATGTCAGGCAATTTCCTTTCAGTAACATTCAAATCTTTCCTCCTAACATAATTCTCATGGTTATACGCTTGACCCCTTTTGGAGAAAAAGAAATTAACAAAAGTCATTACTATAAAATAATTAAGATTTATACCATTTGATTCAGGTCTGTGCTTTATAACAATGATTAAAATTGTGGCGTCAGTAGGTAAGTTCTTGTATATGATAGTGTCAAAGGATGGGCGAGCGGGATAAAGGTTTAAATTCAAAATTATCATTATTTCAAATAATTTAACTGTGTGTTTTTAATAAAGAAAAATAAAAAAAATTGAATGGCAGAGTTCGGTTGAGATGCTTCTCCGTTAAGCCTAGTACTGACTTTGACTTTTCACACGAACAACTGTCAAAACGCACTATAAAAAATGGTGACGAGTTCTATGAGTAAGTAGTAGCAACATGTCGCTGCATCAGAATAAATTTCGCACAATTTTAATTGCAAATGTAATTAAATGCTCACGAAATCGGCCGATTCAAGCTTTTGTCTTTGTTGTGTGTTGTTGTTTGACTTTTGTTTGTGTTCTGACAAAGAAAAGAGTCCGTCGGATTTCGCATTTTCGCTGTGAATGAAGTCAGTACTAGGCTTTAACGACCAAAACAAGACTTACTGCTGCACTCATCTTCATCGGATTTGACAGCTATTCAGAGTTGCCGTCATGTGTCATCATCAGAGTTGCCCTTACCCAAAAAAACGGATGACAACTAGGCAAACCTGACGATAACTCGTCCTCGGTGCTCATGATGACCATCACTTGGTCAACCTCACTAAGGTGGGGACACTACCACTGAACCAATTTAGGGGAGTGGCATGGAAAACAATACAGGATTTTGTAAGTAGCACGGAATTCCTAACTTAGATTTTCTTTTTCGAGATTTATTTTTTTTTTGTATTTAGAGCGCACAACAAGCCGATCAATGGCTTAGGTGTATGGGCATAGTGGCATGGGGCTTCAACCTAACCTAACCTAGTCAACCTCTGGAAACAAAGCGCACCATGGCTTCAACCTGTCACTGCTGGCGACAGTGCTGAATTTACGTTGATTTCACGGTTCTCCCTCCAAGTCTTCAATGGCGTATCTGTTGAATCGCAAAACTTTCTTATCGATGTGTGGCCCTCTTTACTTTGCATCAAAGTTCTTAAATTCCCCAGTGCTTGGCATTGCACTCTCAATGAAAACTAGATCGCCTTGCTTGTACTGGAAAGATGGTTTATATTTTGCGTCAAACCAGGCTTTCCACACCTCTCTCGGTGCTAAAATGTTGCTCGTGGCATTCTCTCGGCGTTCGCCGGTAGTCGTCATCTCCTTATCATCAGTAATCGCGGACGTCTTTGGTTATAATTTTTTTTTTACAATAGCATTCATAGATTTTTTGCCCCCTTCGGTGGCTTAGGACAATTAAGCGATATGTGTTCTTTCTCGCATCAATTATAACACACCGGACCATTATGGTAATTTTTCCATTTATTGTTACTGGTGTCCTCTTTGGTTTTGTGTTTAGAGGCTTTTTTTACCCGTACATTCTGTCGCACTTGTGCATTTTGAGCGTATGTCTTACCTCTCGACACTGGCATTATCCCCTGTAGCGATTTCAATAAATCCGAACACTTAACAAGTGACATTGAGGATAGGGTTCTATTCATCAATTGAAAATGAATATCGGCAATATGTAGAACACATGGAAAGTCGTTCAAAATTTCGAAAACAGAATCATTCCAGTTTTTAAATATTGGCTGACCATTTACCCAACATTTTGCGGCATCTAATAATTTACTTCGAATCCCGAATAACACAATTTCGTAATGCCACTGGCATGCGTCTTACAATTTTTCAACAAATTGAACCGATGTGACCGTATCACTGTTTGGATCGAACGATGGCAAAACATCAATTATCTCACGCACACTAACATGATTATTAAAAGCAAACGACGTTTGGTTATAACCAGTATCCTTCTTTGCTTTACCGTGATTAGAAAATTCACTGATTCCAAATAATGTTGGTGTTGAATCAAAATATTTCATCGGTGGCCTACATGTGTTAGGCATATACATATTCATCGTTGTAGTTAAATGTGACGTCATCGGCACATGCAAAGGCGATAAGTCAAATTTTCTTCGTTGTTGATCGAGCTTATACTACGCATCATCCACCATATTCGATTATCTTCGTACACATACACTGGTGGTTGCTTGCTGCTGTGCATTGGCGGCAGTCTGTCGCCCACAAGAATGGATTTCTGCCGATTTATGTATATCGTTGTCGGTACACAAATTCTATTCGTCTTCATAACAAACGCCTCGGCGTCAAAACATGCATAGACACGCTCGCCGTCCACATTCTCGTCATTGCTATAGTCGACTAGCAAAAGTGGTTGTTTTTCGTGTTTGCTTTGTTGTTCCGTCGTTTTGTCCGCACTTTCTATGTCTCCTCCTTCCGAAACGGCTGCTAAATTTTCAGATTTCTCGGCAACAGAATCCATCGGCAGCATTACGTTTGTGTCCATCGTCCACGTCGTCGTTATGCATGTTTGAAATTGTTGAGTGAGCGACTTCATTGTCCGCTGACGGCGCAGAACGTCACCTCTCAATTTCTCCATCCCATGACAAAATTACCAGGCAGTGTACCGTAAACATCTGAGTAAAATTTTTTCTCGAGAGTGCACTATCTGTCAACAAGTTTTGGTTGTGTGTGAGTTTTATAGTTAAGAACCATAAAACACACAAACAACGAAAACTGGCGCGAACTAGTGATATACACAAAATCATGGTTGCACTAATCACTGATTTTGACAGAAAGTGCATTCAATAATTTATTGTTGGGCAACTGCCACTACCTGTAAATGAATATATCTTGCGCTCTCCGTTGTCGTTGACACCTCGTCGTTTTGCTGGAATTCTTCGGTTGATATAATCCGCTACTTTGAGACATTTCGGCGTCGTTGTCCATTGAGATTCTGCGTCTCTTAAACGTCTAATAAGTTCTACCTTATTACCCGACGCTTTCAAACCGATTTTTTTTAGAAGCTCTTCCCTTAGCCGTACTATTGTCCACTGCTTAACAATAATGTGACGTATTTCCGCATACGTTCACACATAGCCGGTTTCAAGTTTTATCAACGTCACAAACACACAATTAATGTGAGCGATATTTTTAAGAGATGTGATTTCGCACTCACGCACTTTCATGAGAAAAAATTTACTCACGCACGGCTCATGTGTCACTCACGATTCACGCGACACTCACGACTCATGTGTCACTCACGTTTCACGCGACACTCACGACTCAAGTGACACGACACAAATATTTTTCCATGAAGCGAATAACAAATTTTTTTATACGTCTCAAATCACACGGCATTTGAACGTACGAAAATTAATATATAAAATGTATCAGCCCTGCATAACCAGTTATTTGATCTTTCATTTTTATGCATCTGTAACAAATTCATACGTTTAAAAATTTTGTTTAAGTTATTTTTTTTGTAAACTTTAGTTGTTCATGTCGTGAGCATGATTTCACTCACTCACGCACGAAGAATTTTAATTCAATCAGGGTCACACACGATCTCACTCACGAATCACGTGCACACCTCTAGTTTCTATTCCATATCTCAAAATTGTCAAACTTTTTCAACATTTTTATTAATTCAATTAACAACTCACTCACTGTGGTTCGAAATTGAAAAATTCCTAAAATCCTTCTATAACTGTGAAATGGATAAAGATATTGCTAACTTTTTATGAACAATTTTAGTCATTAATGGTTCCAGGGAGAAACACATCGGCGGGGGTATTTAGTCATAAATTTGTATTGCTTGCCGATTAGATATTTTTGTACAGATGTCTTATGGCGATTTCGATTCATACAAAGTGGTCCTTCGACTTGACTTCTTGAGCTCCTAGAAGCTGTAATTATTAACGGATTGGGCTGAAATTTTGCACATAGTGTTCCGTTACGACTTCCAATAATCGTGCAAAGTATGTTCTGAATCGGTCTATAACCTGATATAGCTCTCTAATAAACCGATATCCCGATTGGACATCCTGAGCCTTAAAAGCCGCAGTTATCCGATTGAGCTGAAATTTTGCACGTAGGGTTCTGTTATGATTTCCAATGATCGTGACAAGTATGGTCCAAAACGTTGTATAACCTGATATAGCTCCTATATAAACCGATCTTCTGATTTGACATTTCATACCCCTGGAAGCCTAAATTTTTACCCAATGGGGCTGAAATTTTTTACATAGTGTTCTCTTACGACTTCCAACAATTGTGTCACGTACGGTCGAAATCCTTTTCGTGAACTTTTAACAAAATCCATGGTCGTGGGTTCCCAAGTTTCAGCCCGGCTGAACTTACCATGTTGGTAAGTTCCAAATTGAAATTGCGCCCTCAAATCCAGAGAATGGTTTATAAAAGATGATCATATTTAGCATGGATGTTGGAAAGCATTAAAGGACACTACAGCAAAATTTTGGCCTAATCGAATAACAATTGAAGTTAAATAGGGAGAAATTATTCATGCATGCTGACACACGACTTTTTTATGTCCACTCACGTTCAGGCACGCTCACAAGACAAACATTTTACTCACGTACGACTCACAAAAAAATTAAGGCTCACGAAAAAAATCACGACTAACCAAAAACTTGCGAATCACTGTTGACAAAATATTTATCCATAAGTTAAAAAATAATTTATTATTGGAAACGTCGCACAGTAGGATGGGAAAAAATAAGTGGAAATATTGGGTTGCCCAAATAGTAATTGCGGATTTTTCATATAGTCGGCGTTGACAAATTTTTTCACAGCTTATGACTCTGTAATTGCATTCTTTCTTCTGTCAGTTATCAGCTGTTACTTTTAGCTTGCTTTAGAAAAAAAGTGTAAAAAAGTATATTTGATTAAAGTTCATTCTAAGGTTTACTGAAAATGCATTTACTTTCTTTTAAAAAATCCGCAATTACTTTTTGGGCAACCCAATAAGTCTGTCATATTGGAACGCATAGAGATATCTTCATGACATTTTTCATGGTTATAGCTGATGTGTTATCCAGTTTATATGCAAAATTAGAACGATATCTTTAGTAGTTTTGGTTTTATGATTTTTTCAATTTGAATTTTATTTTTTACAGATGTGTATTTTGTATTGCAAACATGTAAGTAAAAATTTGAAAATCGGACCATAATTGCACTTTGAAGGCCCACCAATGGGCCCCTGGGATTTGTAGGGACCTGATATATGCATATATACTGGATAATACCTCAGCTATAACCATGTAAAACTTCATGAAGATATCTCTATCCGTTCCAAAATTACACACTTATTTTCACATATTTTTTTCCATCCCACTGTGCGTCGCCGAAAACTAGAAGAAAAATAGATGAAAAAGTAGTACTCTGTTGATAGATAGGAAAATAGCATTCAAAATTATATTAGAACCCTTGAAACCATTGTGGCTACCATTGCCACCATCACTTTTCTTTGTTTTACTAGTTAAACTGGTTATTTCCGAAAAATAAAAATAAAATACATATGTAGAAAATAATATGTGCAGATAAAAACGTTTTTTGGTATGGAAACAAAAACATTTGATGGTTGTCAAATGTCACTCGCGAAACAGTTAAACATGTTAGCGACTTTTCCGAAAGCAGAATAGAGTCGAGATTTTTTTATAAGTCGTGATATCTAGTGAGTCGTGATATGCGTTGTGAGTCGTGATTCACGCATGAAGAATTTCAATTCAATCACTCTCACGCAGATTTGGATCTCACTCAAGCGTGACACGGCTACTTACGTGCACATCTCTAAAAGGGATGATTTTAATTTGTGGAATATTACTGTGAAGAAGCTACCATCAATAGGTATATATTTCGAAATATGGCTGAGATCGCTCGCATTTTTTGTTATTTCTCTACTAATGTGTACACTCATAGAAAGAAGTTTGCTGAAAATAGCAAACACTGTCTGCTGCTTTTGTAGTAGTAGTTCTGGCATTACAGCAGTAGTGCTACAATTTCAGAGCAGGAGGCTGACTGCTGAAAAGTCCGTTGTTTGTTGAATATGGCTGGTGCTTGGTTATGAAGGGTATGTATAAAAAAAAGTAAAATACAAATGTAAATGTGTGGCTCAGTGGATGTTTATAATCACCACTGAATGTAAACATTCCATAATTTTTTTTCTTTAAATTTAGAAATAAAAGGCCATTCCAGTCATAAGTAGAGCAACAAAAAAATGCGCGCGAGCTCAGTCGCATTTCGAAATATACAGTTAGGTTGGGTTAGGTTGAAAAGAGGGAGCTGATATTAATCCGCCCCATGCCACTATGGACATACACCTAAGCCACTAATCGGCTTGTTGAACGCTCTAAATACAAAAAAATATCCTCGAAAAAGAAAATCTAAGTTAGAAATTCCGTGCTACTTACGAAATCTTTAATTGTTTTCCATGCCACTTCCCTAAGCTGGTTCATGTCTGGTGTAGTGTCCCCACCTAAGTGTCGGTATCTGTTAGACGCGAAAGCCGGACAATGACAAAGGAAACGTCTCATCATCTTCCCCGCATGCCCTACACATGCTATCACTTTCCGCACCGATGTTTCATAAGTTAGCTCGTAGTCCTATGTGTCCCAATAGCTATACTGACCTCCTTTTTATTACCTTTGAGTAACAGCCAGGCCTTCTCAGGATCTGGATCCCCCCATAGGATTTTCGTCGTCCTACCGACCGTTTCGCTGTTCCACAGGGTTGCATGCGCATTCGTCGCCCACGTCCTTAACTCGGACTGCGTCGACCCAAAAGGCTTCGGGTTAACCAAGTTTATTGACGGCAGTCCTCTGGCCTTCACTGCCAAATCGTTTGCCCTTTCATTCCCCCTTACTCCGTTATGGTGCGGCATCCAAAAGTCTAAAAAATGCCTTAAGTAATCAAAACAAGTAAGAGCCAATCATAAAAAATAGCATAAGCATTTTTATAGCTGTTTTAAGTACAAAAATTTTACTTAAAATAGCAGATTTTGTTTGCTGATTTAGCTGACCGAAATGTTCGCTAATACAGCAGCCCTATGTTTGCTGAAACAGCAGTAATATCTGCTTTCTCATTCTCAGCAGACAAAAACTGCTGTTTTAGCAAACATTTTTTTGTTTTGAAAAACAAATTTGGTTGAGTGTAGATGACTTGCATGGCCTTTTGGTTCTAAATTTAAAGAAAAAACATTTTGGAATGTATACATTCAATGGTGTTTATATGCATCCTCTGAGACACACATTTACATTTTTATTTTATTATTTCTTCTACATCCGCTTCATAAATAAGCAGCAGTCATTTTCTGCAAACAACAAACTTTCAGCAGTCAGCCTTATGTTCTGAAATTGCAGAACTACTTCTATAATAGCAGCAAAATTAACTACTAATATTCAGCAGACAGTGTTTGGTATTTTCATCGAACTTTTTTCTATGAGAGTATTCCACGCGTGAAGAGTACAACAAGAATGCTTGAACCGTTGCATTTATTCCCAGAGTATAAGAAAAATCCTAGGTTACACATTCCCTGTTCCCATTTTCAATTCCATTTTCCAGATGATGATGGGTTTGATCCCAATAGCAGAGTATGTGTGGGTAAACATACGATACCAATGGATGAAAGTGTTAATAAACCTCAAATGCGTCAGTTTAAACCACTCACATTCACAAATCTCGATATTCAACCAAAAAATATTGTCCTGACCAATGATGGGCGCACGCTCAACCTCTATCCAAACTATACCAAAAGTCAAGTCCCTATAATATCTGGTGGACCTCTGGAGGATATTGGCAGTTACCGTTTTTCCCGTATGTACTTTTATTGGATGGAACGTAGTGATTCGAAATACAACTATGGAAACATCACATTTCCGGCTGAACTTCATTTGGTTTTTTTGAATGTAAACCTCACTGAGACATGGCAATCGCTTCGAAGGGACAATTGCGTCGTAGTTCTGGCTTATCCTATTAAGGTGTGAAAGAACTTGTTTAATACCTGTAAATGTTCAAATGATTTAATAGTCGTTATCATACTTGTAGGTGGTAGAAACTTCTTCAAATTTCTTCTCCGAAATTGTCAACCATTTGCCAGTGATAAGAGACACAGACACTTTCACAAATCAGCTACAAGACATGGAATTCGCATTGAACTCCATCATAGGAAAAGATACATCGAATTTCTATATCTATCATGGGAATATGTTAAGTATCGCCTGCGTAAGGGATATTACCTATATTGATTTCCCTACGGCGGTCGAAGTAAATCTGAAATTCGTAAGTATGAACGATATATTGAATAATACTAAGAATCGAATGCAATTAACAGAGTAAATTAAGCTGGCTCGAAGCGAATGCTTTCTTAAAGTTCCACAATGGTTGTACACAAGCATGAGTAAAAGTCGAATGTTTATAATTTAACTTGTCTGCAAGATGGTGGTCTTCTTCGATTGAAAAAAAAAAACATAAATTACAGTATAGCTGACACAAAGTTTAACCAAGTTCACACTGGTAGATCTATCAAAGTAGATTTGAAAATTGGTGTTTTGTGATGACTTCTAAATACTGTGCAATGAAAGGTCCCAATCGGTCCATAACTTGATATAGCTGTCATATAAACCGATTTCGGAACTTGACTTTTTGAGCCGATAAAGGGCACAATACTTTTCCGATTTGGCTGAAATTTTGCATATTATAGCCATTGGTTATTTAAAGGTGCCAATAACTCGCCTTGTCACATTAAGTATCATAGGTAATCAGTTTTAAGGCAAGAGCCGGATCCGGCCATCCTCTCACTGAGAATCTCCACTCGATACCGCTGATTGTCAGCGACTGCAGTTGTAAGTCATGAAAATCGCAGCTCCGAGTTCCAACGTGTATGGTGCTCATAGTCTTCCAGTGTGGTGCTGAATCAATTAATTGGTTATCATCGCCTCGCGTATGCCAAGACAACATGCTCTCTGAACCTGTGTAATCTTCCTGTTCGAGAGGATGTTGACACCTCTTTTTATTTTTAGTATCACAAGCCATAGTGAGAGCAACTTTACCGTTAATTTAATAAATTTTTAAATTGATAGTCCAGGCTCGAGAACAGGTCAACTCTTTGTAAATTCAGAGTCTGAGTTAACAGCTAATTTAACATTGGCAATCGAGATGAAATTTGGAACGCAAAGTACACCAATGCTCTCAAACAACCACACCGCACAGATAAGGTCCCAAAAAACAGGTCTGGAGATCATAAGCCGGTTTGGTGGAAATGGCTTCTAAATAGGTCTAAAAATAGAAATAGTCCCCATATAAACTACAATACTTAAATTTTTGTTGGGCTTGGAGGAAGTTTGGTGCTACTGTATGCACCAAATTTCCACCACTTATGGCCTTTAATATTCACGCTTAAATAGATCCATTAATAGAAAAACCCATGGTGGTGTATAACCAAGATTTGGTCCGGCCGAATTTCATTTTTTTCGCATTCATTCTTACAAGTTTATGCTCGTAGAACTGAGAAATTTCTTTTATTATGGTGTTAAATAATGGTAAACCCAATAATAACTTTTTTTTTTAATTTAAAATTGGTTTATTAAAGGGAAAATAAGCTATAATGTGTTTGTCGATACGAAACAAGTAAAAGTGTGCTAAGTTCAGCCGCGACGAATCAAATATACCCTCCATCATGGATCGCATTTGTCAAGTTCTTTGAATGACTTTTCAATATATAGATGAGCAAAATCGAGTTATTGATCGATATGGACCGTACTTGTCTGGCTGTTAGAAGTCACCTCCATCTCCAAAATTTCAGGCAAATCGAGTAAAAATTGTGTCCTCCGGTGGCTCAGAGTGTCAAATTGAGAGATCGGTTGATATGGCAGCTATATCAGGTTATCAAACGATTAAGACCATACATAGAACAGTTGTTAGAAGTCACACCAAAATCTCAACCAAATTGGATAAGAATTGCGCCGTATAGAAGGTTAAGGAGTATAATCGGGAGATTGGTTCGTATGGCAGCTATATCAGGTTATAAACTGATTTAGACAATACTTGGCACAGTTGTTGGAAGTCAATCCTCAACGACACATGCAAAATTTCAGCCAAATCGGATAAGAATTGCGCTCTCTAGAAGCTCAAGGAGTCTAATCGAGAGAACGGTTTATATGGCAGCTATATCAGGTTATGAATCGAATTGACACAGTTGTTGAAAGTCATACCAAAACAGCACGTTCAAAATTTCAACCAAATTGGATAAAAATTGCGTCCTCTAGAAGCTCAAGAAGTCTTATCGGGAGATCGGTTTAAATAGCAGCTACAACAGGTTATGGGCTTATTTAGACCATACTTGACACAGTTGTTGAAAGTCAATCCGCAACGACACGTGCAAAATTTCAGCCAAATCGGATAAGAATTGCACTCTCTAGAAGCTCAAGAAGTCTAATCGAGAGATCAGTTTATATGGCAGCTATATCAGGTAATTAATCGATTTGAACCATAATTAACACAGTTAGTGGAAGTGATACCAAAACGCAAGGTGCAAAATTTCAGATAAGAATTGCGCCCTCTAGAAGTCAAAACTCAAGATCGCTTTATATGGCAGCTATGTCAAAACATGGACCGATATAGCGCAAATAAGAAGTACTTGTGCAAAATTTCAAGCGCCTACCCAGCAAAAACTTGGTAGGTACATGTCATTATTTTTGGCATGTAAAAAAAGGGATAACTCATTATCTGCTTATCTTATCTACGAGCTGCTAAAAATATAACGAGTTGTCAACAGGAATACCATCTGTGCTGCCGGTAATGCAAATGTAATTACATACAACATTCGATAAAGCTCTGGAATAAGCACTTATTTGTAATAATAGAAAAAACAAGTAAAAGCGTGCTAAGTACGGCCGGGCCGAATCTTACATACCCTCCACCATGGATCGCATTTGCCGAGTTCTTCTCCCGGCATCTCTTCTTAGGCAAAAAAGGATATAAGAAAGATTTGCTCTGCTATTATTATATTATTACATGTTGGAGACCTGTGTAAAATGTCAGCCAATTCGAATAAGAATTGCGCCCTTTGGGGGCTCAAGAAGTAAAATAGAGAGATCGATTTATATGGGAGCTGTATCGGGCTATAGACCGATTCAGATCATAATAAGCACCTATGTTGATGGCCATGAGAGGATCCGTAGTACATAATTTCAGGCAAATCGGATAATAATTGCGACCTCTAGAGGCTCAAGAAGGCAAGATCCCAGATCGGTTCATATGGCAGCTATATCAGGTTATTAACCGATTTGAACCATACTTGGCACAGTTGTTGGATATCATAACAAAACACGTCGTGCAAAATTTCATTCCATACTTGGCACAGTTGTTGGATATCATAACAAAACACGTCGTGCAAAATTTCATTCCAATCGGATAAGAATTGCGCACTCTAGAGGCTCAAGAAGTCAAGACCCAAGATCGGTTTATATGGCAGCTAAAGGGTGATTTTTTTTGAGGTTAGGATTTTCATGCATTAGTATTTGACAGATCACGTGGGATTTCAGACATGGTGTCAAAGAGAAAGATGCTCAGTATGCTTTGACATTTCATTATGAATAGACTTACTAACGAGCAACGCTTGCAAATCATTGAATTTTATTACCAAAATCAGTGTTCGGTTCGAAATGTGTTCATTCACCGTTCAGCGATGAGGCTCATTTCTGGTTGAATGGCTACGTAAATAAGCAAAATTGCCGCATTTGGAGTGAAGAGCAACCAGAAGCCGTTCAAGAACTGCCCATGCATCCCGGAAAATGCACTGTTTGGTGTGGTTTGTACGCTGGTGGAATCATTGGACCGTATTTTTTCAAAAATGCTGTTGGACGCAACGTTACGGTGAATGAACACATTTCGAACCGAACACTGGTTTTTGGTAATAAAATTCAATGATTTGCAAGCGTTGCTCGTTAGTAAGTCTATTCATGATGAAATGTCAAAGCATACTGAGCATCTTTCTCTTTGACACCATGTCTGAAATCCCACGTGATCTGTCAAATACTAATGCATGAAAATCCTAACCTCAAAAAAATCACCCTTTATATCAGGTTATAAACCGATTTGAACCATACTTGACACAGTTGTTGGATATCATAACAAAACACGTCGTGCAAAATTTCATTCCAATCGGATAAGAATTGCGCACTCTAGAGGCTCAAGAAGTCAAGACCCAAGATCGGTTTATATGGCAGCTATATCAGGTTATAAACCGATTTGAACCATACTTGACACAGTTGTTGGATATCATAACAAAACACGTCGTGCAAAATTTCATTCCAATCGGATAAGAATTGCGCACTCTAGAGGCTCAAGAAGTCAAGACCCAAGATCGGTTTATATGGCAGCTATATCAGGTTATAAACCGATTTGAACCATACTTGACACAGTTGTTGGATATCACAACAAAACACGTCGTGCAAAATTTCATCCCAATCGGATAAGAATTGCGCACTCTAGAGGCTCAAGAAGTCAAGACCCAAGATCGGTTTATATGACAGCTATATAAGGTTATGAACCGATTTGAACCATACCCGGCACAGTTGTTGGATATCATAACGAAACACGTCGTGCAAAATTTCATTCCAATCGGATAAGAATTGCGCACTCTAGAGGCTCAAGAAGTCAAGACCCAAGATCGGTTTATATGGCAGCTATATCAAAACATGGACCGATATGGCCCATTTACAATACCAACCGACCTACACTAATAAGAAGTATTTGTGCAAAATTTCAAGCGGCTAGCTTTACTCCTTCGGAAGTTAGCGTGCTTTCGACAGACAGACGGACGGACGGACAGACAGACGGACGGACATGGCTAGATCGACATAAAATTTCACGACGATCAAGAATATATATACTTTATGGGGTCTCAGACGAATATTTCGAGTAGTTACAATCAGAATGACGAAATTAGTATACCCCCATCTTATGGTGGAGGGTATAAAAATCATTATTATAACCTTGGTATTGATAAAAATGCCATTAAGAAACTGCGGGCAAACTTATCTCATAACCATGAATGCTGCCCGTTACAAGGTTAAGGTCAATGATAAGGGACCTCCATTTTATTGGCGGGTCCGAATGGCTTGCCGCAGAGCGACACCACTTAGTAGCACTAGGAGGGAAATACTGTGGCGTTACTAATATAACAAATATTTTTAACTTTTTCTATCTATTTAATTTTAAAGAAGTAAAAATTTTTAAAATCATTTTGCTGGTCCGAGATTCGAACTTGGGACCTTTGTATTGTAAGTCTTCTAATGTACGCTCTGTGTCACAAAAGTACTAAAATTACCCCCATGTGTTAGAATATTGTGTCTATAAATAGAATATGTCAAAGATAAACCTTCCATCTTTGATGAAATAGAATTAAAGTTTGATTTTGTGTTACTAGCTAATAATGAAAGGAGAAAGTATAGTAGTGTGGATGAATGCGTAGAGCGTCTGCTTTGAAAACGGAAGGTTCTTGATTCAACTCTCGGCTGTGATGAAGGTAAAGTTTTAATTTCATTTATAATTTGTTTTATTCATATAAAATTTGAAACTGAGCATTGAGAACGTGGTGGTGGGGAAAGGCGCGCCAACATGTTTGAGTTTTAGTAGTTATATTTTAGCAACGTTCAACTAAGATAATTTCTCATTATTTTTTGACAAATTGTATGCTTAGGCATAAGTACTTATTTTCGAACTATTGGTATGCTTGTGCGGAAGGACTTTCCTCCTAGGACATTGCCATGTAAAAGTAATTAGAAACGATGCCTAAAAATAAGTAGTGATTAGTTTTTGAATGAGCTTTCCTTTCTGGTTATTTGGTAATGAGAGTTTTTGCTGGGTAGAAAGTTAGCGTGCTTTTGGACAGACGGACGGACATGGCTAGATCGACTTAAAATGTCATGGCGATCAAGAATATATATACATTATGGGGTCTAAGACGCATATTTCGAGGTGTTACAAATGGAATGACGAAATCAGTATACCCCCCATCCTATGGTGGAGGGTATAAAAATCACATATTACCTATTTTCAGTTTATAGAGCTGCTTAATTTTTTGTGAACAAGTCTGTAAGCACAACTCCTTCCATTTGTTTGAATTTTATCATCTTATGCCTACTTTTCCCCCTTTTTCGAAGGGAAAAGGGAGCAGGGAACAACTCCCAGGGAATTATTATTCAGAAAAGGGGAAAAGGAGTTGGGTTTGAGTTGAGTTGAGGTTGAGTTTTTTCTCAAATTGAATTATTGTTCGGAATAGGGCTGTTAGATTACCTCCACACATTTTTATCATTTGAATCACTAAAAAAATGTTCACGCAAAAAAGATGGCCGTATGAATTGGCAAGATTTCGTGTCAGCTATACTGCAAAACTCGCATTTATATGATTACCCGATTAGGACTAACGGCCTTATTCACAAAACTGTATGAAACCCTAAAATAGGTTTATTTGACAGGTTTTTATTATGGAACTGTAAATAAACCTATTTCAAATTTACATTAAGTTCTGTGAATAAGGCCGTAAAAATACAATACTGTGAAGATTTGCCAACTTATCTTTACGTATAATGGACTCTTGGGACTTTTAATGGCGCAAATGAAATCGGATTCGATTTAGACGGACTATGTCTGGTTATATATACTGTTTGGCCAGTAACTCAGCTTGTGAGAAACTTAATTTTATGAAATTTATAATCTAAACGACTTCGCAGAGAATTCTTATCGTCTTATCCTAATTACATATATATATATGGTCTTGATTTTCATGGACGTTTTCTATTTCAGGTAGAGCAAATATCATACATGATTGCGTTTGATTATCTTCCTCTGATGAAGCAAATAAATCTACAGGAACCTACAAAAGGGACAATTATTAAGTCAACAATGCAATCTGTAAATGGTCCGAATGGTGTTGCCGCAATGCAAGTGGCTTGGGCATTGGCTTTTATGGAATTATTTTGCATTGTCACATTTTAATTGTGTTTCGATAACAAAAACGCTCAGAAATGCTTATCTGTTGGAAATTGACCACAACTCATTGCTAATTTTATTAATGTCTTTTTACTAAATTAAAATTTACATATTTTTTAAATGTTTGTTAAATTTACTAAATGCTTGTTATATTTACTAAATGTTTTTGTTTAAATCACAAAAATATTATTCATTGATGAAATAAAGATACATTGTACCTAAAGGGAGATTTTTTAAGAGCTATGGGAAAGTTTTTCAAGAAAAAACATACACACTCAAAACTCAGAAAAATGCAGGAAATTTTTATTTGAATCGATAGTACGGTCCACATAATTTAATTTTTCATGATTATTTAATGCAAATGTTGACCTTTACGGCGCCTCAAATGGTCCATCGGCTTAGTCGAATTTTGGTATGCTCTTTCCAACATTTCGGCCGATATCTCATATCTCGAATAAATGCTTCAATGGTATCTTCCAATGCGTCAATTGAAGTGGGCTTGTTTGTAACTTTATCTACCACGGCACCGCGTAACCGAAACGAATGGCACCAGTTTTGAGACAAAGCGAAGAAGAAGATTACACTATACAAGACACTGTGCCGTACACCGTGCGTGAAAGACTAAAACCTAAAGTCAACGAGATAATTGGGCCCTATCAATGCGGCTTAAGACCTGGTAAATCCAGCCTAGACCAGATATTCACACTGCGCCAAATCCTGGAAAAGACCCTAGAAGGACAAATCAACACCTACTATCTCTTTGTTGACTACAAAGCCGCCTTTGATACTCCTTTACGTTCAAAGGTATTTCAAGCTATGTCTGAGTTTGGTATTCCTGCAAAATTAATAAGACTCTGCAGGTTGACACTTGCTGATACGCGTTCCTCAGTAAGAATAGGAAAGAATCTCTCCGAACCATTTAATACCAAACCAGGTTTCAGACAAGAAGACAGCCTATCGTGTGATCTATTTAATATCCTGTTGGAGAAGATTATACGAGAAGCAGAAGTGAATAGATATGGCACACTTATCACAAGAGAGCACATGCTACTCCCCTATGCCGACGATATCGATATCATAGGTCGGTCACCGGAAGTAGTAACTGCAGCCTTTGAAAGAATCGAAAGAGAGTCAGTGAAAATGCGTCTGGCAGTAAATGGAGATAAGACGAAATGGATGGTTTCCACTCCCAAAAAGCCTTGTACAACCGAGCAGATAAAGAACATGGAGAAAGTTGGGAACCACACTTTGAGATAGTCAGTAACTTTATCTACCTCGGCACCGTTGTAACCGAAACGAATGACACCAGTTTTGAGATAAAGCGAAGAATAATACTGGCAAACAGATGCTACTTTGGACTAAGTAAGCAGTTTAGAAACAAGGCCACCTCTCGACAGACGAAGATTACACTATACAAGACATTGATACTACCCGTGCTGTTATATGGTTCTGAAGCATGGGTACTTGTGAAAGCAGATGAGGCAGTGCTTGGAGTATTTGAGAGAAAGATTATTTGTAAAATATATGGACCAGTTTGCGTTAATGGAGAATATAGGCGACGTATGAACCACGAGCTGTATGAGCTGTACAATGACGATAGCATAGTTAGACGCATCGAGGCGCTTTCCTATTTTCGGCAAGTGGAACAAATTTTTTGTCATAGCCAATTAAAGTAAGTAGGTATAAACCGATCTCCCGATTCTTATCCGATATGACTGAAGTTTTGCTCAATGATTTCGCTTTGGTCTCCTACATCCAAACCAAGTAGGCCTGAATCTGATATATGTAGCTTTAATAGCATGCCAAATTTTATTCGTTATCCCTTGTTTGCCTATATAGAGAGATACCGGGCAAAGAACTTGACAAATGCGATCCATGGTGGAGGGTATATAAGATTCGGCCAGACCGAGCTTTGCTCGCTTTTACTTGTTTTTATAGACTTTGTGTTAACAGAGTCAAACTTAAATTGATTGAAAGGCGACAATTAATAGTATGACTCAATTTTGATTGTTACACTAATCTCATTTAGTCGCTTTATGGTGCAATTTAACAGAATTGGTTCATTTATGTAAAACTTTTTGATCTAATATGAGATTACACCATACTACACCAAGAAGTGATTAATGTTATTAACTAATGCAATAGCCACTGTGTCATTTTAAAACCGACCTTTTACTCTCATTGCAGTAACAACTAACAACGATTGGGGTTTACCTTCTGTAATAAAGAGAGAATTGTGTAAAATGTTTATTTTAAAATATCACAAAATACTCCATCAAATAGTGATTCATAGTAAGTAGCTGTGCATTTGTAACATTCGAATATATCGAATGTTTCGATTATCGATAGTTTGCCAGCTCTAATCTGTAAACGCATTGCAGTGCCAAATAATAGGAAAAAATGCTATCGTGACCATTGCGGAGATGGATGAAGTAAATTAAGTCACTTTTGCAATCTCCTTTACAATAAGAGGGTTGCTATTTACATTTCAAGAACTGGCATTTGTTTGCATTTGTAATTTCAAAGATCCACACACAGACCGCCGGGCCGCAAACATCCATCTCTGACATAGCAATCTTATAAATATATGATCTCCTTGATTTGGCGTTTCTTCAGGTTCTCGAAAGACTTACGTGGGTGGGTGTACTCAGCCAAACCTATTGGTTATTCTTGAGGAAATGTAAAGTTTTGTTTATTTTTCATTCAAATAGAACTAATTAATTAAAAATTAAAACTATTCACTTCGAAACTTTGTCTTAGTTATGCTTTCTTCATTATTTTCAATATTCATAAGGGATTTTCTTTATTTGTTTCTAGGTTTGCATGTGATTCTGTTGTTAAAATTTGCAGTTAATGGTAAATGTGTAAACATAACTAACCTGATGATTGATTGACGACGGCGATGACGACTATCTTATTTATTGTCCAAATTATTAGTTTATTAAATGAACATTATTCTGGTTTTTTTTCTGCCCGTTAAGCCGAAGATTATATTTTTTATGATTTTTCGTCTGTTTCTCCTTCGTGATGAGCTCAATGATCGTAGATATTTTGCAATGATTAACTTGAACGTATGCCTAAGATTTAATAAGCGATTATTATTGGTTATAAATATTAGGGAAATTTCCATTTACTCAAGTTAGACTAACAAGTACGGGTAGCTGACACGAAGTGTTACCAATTCAAACGTTCATATTTTTATGTGTGGAAATGTTTTTTTTTTATCGATTCAAATGACAAAAATGTGTGAAAGTAATCTGAATTTCAAATCCATTTACTTTTGTTCGATATACCAACCATTGCCTACCATTGTTCCGAGTCAGTCAAAACAAGTAAAAGCGTGCTAAGTTCGGCCGGGTCGGATCTTATTTACCCTCCACCATGGATAGCATTTGTCAAGTTCTTTGAATGACATTTTTAAACAGAAAAACATCAGTCATAGAAAACCACATCTAAAATTTTAGGGAAATTGAGTAATAATTACGCCCTCCAGAGGCTCAGAAATCAAACTGGGAGCGTTATGAACTGATTTAGACTATACTTGGCACAGTTGTTGGGAGTCAAATCAGAATTGTGCCCTGTAGAAGTCAAGATCCAAGGTCGGTTTATATAGTAGCTATTTCAGATTATCAATCGATTTAGACTATACCTAACACAGTTGGCGGAAGTAATACCAAAACACAACGTGCAAGATTTCAGCCAAATTGGATAAGAATTGCGCCCTCAGGAATCTCAAGAAGTCAAGACCCAAGATCGGTTATATGGCAGCTATATTAAAACTTGGACCGTTTTGACCCATTTAAAATCCCAAACGACCTACACAAATAAGAAGTATTTGTGCAACATTTCAAGCACCTAGCTTTACGACTTCGAAAGCAAGCGTGCTTTCGACGGACGGACATGGCTAGATCGACTTAAAATGTCATGACGATCAAGAATATATATGCATTACGGGGTCGAAGATCGATACTTCGAGGTGTTACATCCTATGGTGAAGGGTATAACAACGGATTGCAAGCTGAAGGAATGTAATCTGTTTTGGCCCATTCCCATACAATGGCTTTCTTCAACGCATCCATACTGGCATATTTTTATACCCACCACCATAGGATAGAGCACCATAGATATTCATTTAGTCATTCCGTTTGCAACACATCGAAATATTTATTTCCGACCCTCTATATATATATATACATATATATATATATATATATATATATATATATATATATATATATATATATATATATATATATATATATATATATATATATATATATATATATATATATATATATATATATATATATGGTATACTCCACTCAGCCGAGTGGAGTATACCATTGCCACCTATATATATATATATATATATATATATATATATATATATATATAGGTGGCAATGGTATACTCCACTCGGCTGACCCAATTACTTAAAGAAATCACTCCCTGCCCCGATAGTATACCAGCGCAATGGCAAACTATTGCCCACTCCATGGAAAGAGCTGCAACATATGTACTTGGGTATCAAAAGCCTCTCCCAAGGAACCCATGGTACGACCAGGAGTGCCAAAAAGCTACTCAAGCCAAGAATGAGGCAAACAGGTCAACATTACAGTCACTAGCAACGCGCCAGGTGAGATATCGAGAGACAAAGAGGAGTAACGTTTATTCCGCAGAAAGAAGAGGGAAATGAAAAGACGTGAGCGTGAGCGTAGTGACATGTACAGGAGTCAGAATGAAGTCCGAAAATTTTACCAATGAATTAAACATCAAACCGATGGCCTTGGTACAGACAGACACAAAGAAGGAAATCTGGTAACAATGCAAATAGCGTGTTGAGGATATGGAAACAACACTTTTAACAGCTGCTGGTATCCGATGATGGTGACCATTAGGATACCACAAAACAAATCCCTAATGATGACAAAACAAATCCCTTATGAACGAGGTCCACGTAGCAATTACCCAAGTGAAGAACAATAAGGCAGCCGATAGGTCGGCGGTTGAATTGTTTAAGACCGGAGGTGACACGCTGATAAGGACTTACCACCAGTTCGTCTAGGAAATTTGGCTAGAAGAACGCCTGCCCCATGATTGGAACCTCAGCATACTATGTCCCGTACACAAGAAAGGGGACCAAACGGTATGCGCTAACTATAGAGGAAAGAATCTCATCCCCATCGCATACAAGATACTATCAGTGTGTCTTCAGACCTGGTAAATCCACCATAGGCCAGAAATTTACACTGCGCCAAATCCTTGAAAAGGCTCGAGAAGGACAAATCAACACATACCATCTTTTCGTTGAACACAAAGCCCCGTTCGACAGCCTTATAAGTTCAAAGGTATTTCAAACCATGTCTGATTTTGGCGTCGTATGAACCACGACGGTTGCGTTGCCTAGGTCATGTTGTCAGAATGGATGAAGTAATTCCAGCAAAGGAGTCTTTTGAAGGCGGCCATAAAACGAAACGCAAATGATGAAGGTGAATGTATTCACCATTTGCGAGTCCAAGTGTAGAGCGACATTTCGAAACAGGCTGTCAGATATTGGAGAAGAAGCGCAGAAGATTGAGGCGCTTGGACATCCATTCTCCTTTCGGCTAGAGCAATAAATTTTCTGTAACTATAGACCGATTCGGGTCATACTCGGCATGGATGTTGGAAGCCAGAGCTGAAGTCCTTGGGCGCTATTGCATCCGAATCTAATGAAAATTGGGGCTCAACAAGCCAAATTCGTGGATCGGTATACATGGGGTTATATCTAAACCCAAACCGGTATTACCCATTTGCAATCGCAAATGACCTTCATTGATAAGACTGTGCAATATTTCAGGTGGATATCGGTATTCGTTCGACCGCTATCGAGATTTCCACAGACGGACGGACAGACATAGCTAGATCGACTTAGATTGTCAAGACGATCAAGAATATATATAATTTATGGGGTCGCTGATCATTATTTCGAAATGTTACAAATGGAAAGACTACATTAGTATATCCTCCATCCTCCATAAAAAAAGATAGGACAGCAGTCACCCAAAGTTATAGTCCGTACATTTTATCACAGCCACAGTAGTGGTACTAGGTACAGTTGATGTTTCAATCATAAATTCCATATAAGTATGCAAGTATGCAATAAGCATGCTAGCACCTAGAATCCCAAACTTGTAAAAAAATCTTCTTCATAGCGTGGACGATCCAATGTTCATGTTCCGCAATTCGTCCACACTGTTGCTTTTTAATTCGCCAAATATTAATATGATGGACTTTTCTCTATTTGCCTAGGTAGAACGAAAAAGTAAGCAAGGTACTAAGGAACTAAAAAAAGTAAAAAACGTGTGAAGTTCAGACGTGCCGATCTTTGGACACTCACCACCATGGATATATTAATCATCCTATTTTATTATAACTCCACTACCATATCCACAGTTGCATCTAAAAAGGGGCTGGTCTGGATCATATTTGTTTCAGGTCCCGAGAACTCTTTTACAAGTCACAGTCTATATTGTCTGATCTGGATCATATTTGGGTCGGATGTCGCGAGGCTTAAAAAACTCACAAATACAAATTTCAACGAAATCGGGAAATAAATAAAACTTTTGTGCTTTATAAAACCAATCACCCCAATGTGGGACTCAAATGAAAGGTATTTAAGGTAAGAAAACTTATCTGATATCCAATTGTCGGACCAAGTGTTTGGGATACCACCCCAACACCAAAAACCGCCCTAAATTCGACATATTTACCCGTCATGGCATTATGGGACTCAAATGAAAGTTATTTGCGAGTAGAATACGAATCTGATATCCAAATGTGGGACTAAGTTCCTGGGGCCCTTCTCCAAAACACCCCCAAATAGGACTTATTTACGTGATCCTGGCAATATGGGGCTCAAATAAAAGGTACTTGAGAGAAGAATACGAATCTGATATCAAATGTGGGACCAAGTGTTTGTGGGGCAGCCTCTCCCCAAAATACGCCCCAAGAGGACAAATTTACTACCATAGCAATATGGGTCTCAAATGCAAGGTCTTTGGGAGTATAGCACGAATCTTCTCAAACTAACCTAATGCATGAATCTGATGCAAATATTCGGGACGTATTTGCTGACCATTGCAATATGGGGCTCAAATAAGATGTATTTTATAGTATAACACGAATCTGAGATATATTTTCAGGGTCAAGTCAATGGGTGGCCGCCCCAATCCCAAAACACCCTCCAAAACGGACATGTTTGCCGACTATGGAAATATGGGGCTCAAATGAAAAGACCATGAAGGCGATTTCAACATTCGGGACCAACTGTCTAAGGGACGTCCCACCCCCATAACAACCCCCAAATAGGACGCATTTGCTCACCATAACAATTTGGATCTTAAAGAGAGTGGAGCTTGGTATTGATAGTTTTTAGGGCCCATACGCCAAACCGGACATATTTGCTGACATTTGCAATAGAGGGTTTAAATGAAAGGTATTTGAGATTAGAAAACGAATATGGTATCCAATTTTTAGGCCAATGGCAATATGGGGTTCAAATAAATGACTTATTTTTAGGACTAAGAGTACAAATTTACTGACCATGGCCATATGAGTCTCAAATATAAGAAAACGAATTTGGTAACCAATTTTTCGGCCAAGTGTTTGGAGACGCCTCATCCCATAAACTTCCCTTAATCCTATGACAATATGAGGTTTAAATAAATGGTATTTGAGAGTAGAGCACGATGCTTATATATTTGTTTTCAGAACTAAGTGCCAGGGAGAGCACCTCACCCCCGAAAACATCTCCAAATCGGACATCATGAGAATATCGGGCTCAAATAAAGTATTTTAAGAGTGGAGTACATCTAATATCCAAACTAAAACACTTTGAGCGAATTTTCGACAATTGAGTGAATTTTCGACAATTCAAAGTGTTACGAAAATAGTAAATGTATATCGCTTGACTAACGAATCCCATATGATCTTTATTGGTCTATGAATTCGCTCAAAGTGTTTTAGTTTGGATATTAGATGTACTCCACTCTTAAAATACTTTATTTGAGCCCGATATTCTTATGATGTCCGATTTGGAGGTGTTTTCGGGGGTGAGGTGCTCTCCCTGGCACTTAGTTCTGAAAACAAATATATAAACATCGTGCTCTACTCTCAAATACCATTTATTTAAACCTCATATTGTCATAGGATTAAGGGAAGTTTATGGGATGAGGCGTCTCCAAACACTTGGCCGAAAAATTGGTTATCAAATTCGTTTTCTTATATTTGAGACTCATATGGCCATGGTCAGTAAATTTGTACTCTTAGTCCTGAAAATAAGTCATTTATTTGAACCCCATATTGCCATTGGCCTAAAAATTGGATACCATATTCGTTTTCTAATCTCAAATACCTTTCATTTAAACCCTCTATTGCAAATGTCAGCAAATATGTCCGGTTTGGCGTATGGGCCCTAAAAACTATCAATACCAAGCTCCACTCTCTTTAAGATCCAAATTGTTATGGTGAGCAAATGCGTCCTATTTGGGGGTTGTTATAGGGGTGGGACGTCCCTTAGACAGTTGGTCCCGAATGTTGAAATCACCTTCATGGTCTACTCCCAAATACTTTCCATTTGAGCCCCATATTTCCATAGTCGGCAAACATGTCCGTTTTGGAGGGTGTTTTGGGGTTGGGGCGGCCACCCATTGACTTGGCCCTGAAAAGATATCTCAGATTCGTGTTATACTATAAAATACATCTTATTTGAGCCCCATATTGCAATGGTCAGCAAATACGTCCCGAATATTTGCATCAGATTCATGCATTAGGTTAGGTTGAAAAGATTCGTGCTATACTCCCAAAGACCTTGCATTTGAGACCCATATTGCTATGGTAGTAAATTTGTCCTCTTGGGGCGTATTTTGGGGAGAGGCTGCCCCACAAACACTTGGTCCCACATTTGATATCAGATTCGTATTCTTCTCTCAAGTACCTTTTATTTGAGCCCCATATTGCCAGGATCACGTAAATAAGTCCTATTTGGGGGTGTTTTGGAGAAGGGCCCCAGGAACTTAGTCCCACATTTGGATATCAGATTCGTATTCTACTCGCAAATAACTTTCATTTGAGTCCCATAATGCCATGACGGGTAAATATGTCGAATTTAGGGCGGTTTTTGGTGTTGGGGTGGTATCCCAAACACTTGGTCCGACAATTGGATATCAGATAAGTTTTCTTACCTTAAATACCTTTCATTTGAGTCCCACATTGGGGTGATTGGTTTTATAAAGCACAAAAGTTTTATTTATTTCCCGATTTCGTTGAAATTTGTATTTGTGAGTTTTTTAAGCCTCGCGACATCCGACCCAAATATGATCCAGATCAGACAATATAGACTGTGACTTGTAAAAGAGTTCTCGGGACCTGAAACAAATATGATCCAGACCAGCCCCTTTTTAGATGCAACTGTGGATATGGTAGTGGAGTTATAATAAAATAGGATGATTAATATATCCATGGTGGTGAGTGTCCAAAGATCGGCACGACTGAACTTCACACGTTTTTTACTTTTTTTAGTTCCTTAGTACCTTGCTTACTTTTTCGTTCTACCTAGGCAAATAGAGAAAAGTCCATCATATTAATATTTGGCGAATTAAAAAGCAACAGTGTGGACGAATTGCGGAACATGAACATTGGATCGTCCACGCTATGAAGAAGATTTTTTTACAAGTTTGGGATTCTAGGTGCTAGCATGCTTATTGCATACTTGCATACTTATATGGAATTTATGATTGAAACATCAACTGTACCTAGTACCACTACTGTGGCTGTGATAAAATGTACGGACTATAACTTTGGGTGACTGCTGTCCTATCTTTTTTTATGGAGGATGGAGGATATACTAATGTAGTCTTTCCATTTGTAACATTTCGAAATAATGATCAGCGACCCCATAAATTATATATATTCTTGATCGTCTTGACAATCTAAGTCGATCTAGCTATGTCTGTCCGTCCGTCTGTGGAAATCTCGATAGCGGTCGAACGAATACCGATATCCACCTGAAATATTGCACAGTCTTATCAATGAAGGTCATTTGCGATTGCAAATGGGTAATACCGGTTTGGGTTTAGATATAACCCCATGTATACCGATCCACGAATTTGGCTTGTTGAGCCCCAATTTTCATTAGATTCGGATGCAATAGCGCCCAAGGACTTCAGCTCTGGCTTCCAACATCCATGCCGAGTATGACCCGAATCGGTCTATAGTTACAGAAAATTTATTGCTCTAGCCGAAAGGAGAATGGATGTCCAAGCGCCTCAATCTTCTGCGCTTCTTCTCCAATATCTGACAGCCTGTTTCGAAATGTCGCTCTACACTTGGACTCGCAAATGGTGAATACATTCACCTTCATCATTTGCGTTTCGTTTTATGGCCGCCTTCAAAAGACTCCTTTGCTGGAATTACTTCATCCATTCTGACAACATGACCTAGGCAACGCAACCGTCGTGGTTCATACGACGCCAAAATCAGACATGGTTTGAAATACCTTTGAACTTATAAGGCTGTCGAACGGGGCTTTGTGTTCAACGAAAAGATGGTATGTGTTGATTTGTCCTTCTCGAGCCTTTTCAAGGATTTGGCGCAGTGTAAATTTCTGGCCTATGGTGGATTTACCAGGTCTGAAGACACACTGATAGTATCTTGTATGCGATGGGGATGAGATTCTTTCCTCTATAGTTAGCGCATACCGTTTGGTCCCCTTTCTTGTGTACGGGACATAGTATGCTGAGGTTCCAATCATGGGGCAGGCGTTCTTCTAGCCAAATTTCCTAGACGAACTGGTGGTAAGTCCTTATCAGCGTGTCACCTCCGGTCTTAAACAATTCAACCGCCGACCTATCGGCTGCCTTATTGTTCTTCACTTGGGTAATTGCTACGTGGACCTCGTTCATAAGGGATTTGTTTTGTCATCATTAGGGATTTGTTTTGTGGTATCCTAATGGTCACCATCATCGGATACCAGCAGCTGTTAAAAGTGTTGTTTCCATATCCTCAACACGCTATTTGCATTGTTACCAGATTTCCTTCTTTGTGTCTGTCTGTACCAAGGCCATCGGTTTGATGTTTAATTCATTGGTAAAATTTTCGGACTTCATTCTGACTCCTGTACATCTCACTACGCTCACGCTCACGTCTTTTCATTTCCCTCTTCTTTCTGCGGAATAAACGTTACTCCTCTTTGTCTCTCGATATCTCACCTGGCGCGTTGCTAGTGACTGTAATGTTGACCTGTTTGCCTCATTCTTGGCTTGAGTAGCTTTTTGGCACTCCTGGTCGTACCATGGGTTCCTTGGGGGGGGCTTTTGATACCCAAGTACATATGTTGCAGCTCTTTCCATGGAGTGGGTAATAGTTTGCCATTGCGCTGGTATACTATCGGGGCAGGGAGTGATTTCTTTAAGTAATTGGGTCAGCCGAGTGGAGTATACCATTGCCACCTGTTGTGTTCGCTGCTTTTCGATGTCTAGCTTTCGTACAGTGATAGATCGTACTTTTCTCGCCACACTAAGACGAGTGCGAACCTTTGCTGCAACAAGGTAATGATCCGAATCGATGTTCGCCCCTCGGATCGATCGTACATCTAATACACTGGTTGAATGCCTTTCATCTGTGACAATATGATCTATTTGGTTTCTCGTGTTTTGATTGGGTGATAACCATTTGGCCGTATGAATCCTTCGATGTTGGAATCTGATGCTGCTAACTACCATATTCTTTGCCGCGGTGAAGTCTATTAGCCTAAATTCATTATCGGAAGTTTCTTCGTGTAGGCTTTACTTTTCTTTCCTATCTTCACATTAAAACCTCTCAGATCATTTTAATATCAGGCGCAGGACAGCGGACATATTCTCTTTCTAGATGCTGGTAGAAAATATCCTTGGTCTGTTCGTCCTTGTCTTCCGTCGGGGCATGGACGCAAATAAGGCTGATGTTGAAGGATTTGGCCTTTATGCGGATTGTGGCTAGGCTCTCATCCACCGGAGTAAACCTGGAGGCAAGGTGTTTCATTCTCCGTCTAAACACAAATCCACTGCCAAATTCCCTCGTTACCTCGTTTCATGGCAGCTAAAGGGTGATTTTTTTAGCCATTATCTTTTTGGCCACACTGACACACACACGCACTCACTTACGTTTAATGTTTTTTTTTTCACTGTCAAACATCTTTAGTTTGAAAATTATTGAATTTTATTATCAAAATGCGTGTTTTGGTAAGAAAGTTAATCGCGGGCTTCTTCCATTTTATGGTCGGTTTAATCGACCCACTGAAGCGGCTATTCGGCTAGAGAGCGAACTGAAGAAAATATCGTAGCTGTATCGGCCAATGTTAATGACGACCATCAATTATCGATTCATCGCCGTTCGCAGCAATTGGGCGTCAACAACGCGGACAATTTTGCGGAAGGATTAAGGTGTGAAGCCTCTCAAAATACAGCTGGTGCAAGAAATGAAGCCGAACGACCGAACGCAACGCAGAATTTTTGGTGAATGGGCTCTTGGAAAGTTGGCCGAAGATCCACTTTTTTATCAAACAATTGAGTTATAAGCAGAATTGTCGATTTTGAAGTGAAGGTCAGCCAGAGGCATTGCAAGAGCTAAAGTCACAGTTTGTTGCGGTTTATGGGCTGGTGGTATCATTGGGCCGTACTTCTTCAAAGATGATACGAATCGTAACGTAACTGTGAATGGTGAGCGATACCGTGAGATGATATCCAACTTTTTTTTGCCCAAAATGCAAGAGCTTGACTTGCATGACATGTGGTTTCAACAAGACGGTGCCACATGCCACGCAGTACGGGTAGTAATGGACTTATTGAGAGGTGAGTTCGGTGAACATTTTATTTCACGTTCGGAATCAGTCGAATGGCCACTTAGATCGTGCGATTTATATACAGGCAAGCCCGTTTCAACTGACACATTGGAAGACAACATTGAAGCATTTATTAGTGAGATACCGACCGAAATGGCGGATGGACCATTTGAGGCGCAGTCAGGTCAACATTTGCATGAAATAACCTTAAATTATATGGAACGTAGTATCTATTCAAATAAATGTTTCATGTATTTTTCTGAATTTTATGTGTTTCCTATAGCATTTGAAAAATCGCCTTTTATAAACTTTTTTAAATATTTGTTTCAATTTCTTTTTTTTAACTTAAAGGGGAGGAAAATGCGTTTTCTACTAAATCAAGTATATGAGCGATATCATATTATATAATTCCTATATAAATTGTAATAAATTTCATTGATACTCATCATAGAATTATATTGCACATTCCATTTTAGGATATCCCAATACTAACTCTGAAAGTGATCACTGTGTGGGTAAACATAAAATACCATTCGATGCAAAGACTGTAAATTTTCAGAAGGAAAAATTTGATTCCCTTGGCTATCTGAACATCGATTCTCAACCACAAAATATTAGCTTGGAAAACAATGGGCATACCGTAATTGTCCATTTACATTATGACACTGATGAAATTCCAACAATTAGCGGTGGTGCTTTAAAGAATTTGGGTCAATTCAGGTTGAATTTTATTTATTGGCATTTTTTGGATAAATCAGATCCCAAAAACGGCTATGGGAACATAACATTGCCTGCAGAAATACATTTGGCTTTTTACAATATCAAATATTCGACATTTTTGGAAGCAGCAGCGGAAAAGAATGGTGTCGCCGTTATAGCTTACAATATTCAGGTACATCTATGTGTATAAATTTATATATTGGGTTGCCCAAAAAGTAATTGCGGATTTTTTAAAAGAAAGTAAATTCGTTTTTAAGAAAACTTAGAATGAACTTTAATCAAATATACTTTTTTTTACACTTTTTTCTAAAGCAAGCTAAAGGTAACAGCTGATAACTGACAGAAGAAAAAAGAATGCAATCACAGAGTCACAAGCTGTGAAAAAATTTGTCAACGCCGACTATATGAAAAATCCGCAATTACTTTTTGGGCAACCCAATATAAGGGGATTTCACGGGAGTTGGACTTAAGAGATGTTAGGTACCATGTCAAGGAACTGACGTCCCAGTTGTGTCGCATGAGTAAGCTTCCATTAAGTACAGTTAAACCGGTTAGTAATTATTACATTACATTTATATACCCACGGAACCGACACAATCGCTGGTCAAGATAACATCAAAACTCAACCAACTATGTTTAAAGTTTTCTAGAAGCTAATTTCTTACATTTACTTTAATTGGCTATAATAGAACATGTGTCCCATTAGCCGCACTTAGAATAGCGTTCGAAGCTCCTCGATCACCTGCGTTTCTCTGACACCAAGTTTCGAGATGTTTTCCACCACTTGGTCTTTCCATAGGGCCTTTTGTCGTACCGGCTTGCGTGTACCACCGTGATCGTCTTCAGAAGACTTCTTCGCTGGAGCTCCTTCATTCATTCTGACAACATGACCTAGTCAACGCAACCACTGTATTTTGATGCGTGTAACTATGCTAACGTCGTCTTACAGTTCTTGGTTCAAACTACGCCGATATTCTATTCTCCATCAATGCAAACTGGTCCATATATTTTTTGAAGTATCAGTATCTTGCATAGTGTAATCTTTGTCTATTGAGAGGTGGCTTTGTTTCTAAACTGTTTGCACAATTGAAAGTAGCATTTGTTTGCCAATATTATTCTTGGCTTTATTTTAAAACTGGCCTCATTCGTTTCGGTTACGGCGATGCCGAGTAGTGGTTCCCAACTTTCTCCATTTTCTTTATCTGATCGGATATACAAGGCGGATTGGGAGTTGATACAATCCATTTTGTCTTACCTCCATTTAATGCCAGACCCACTTTCATTCTTTTTCGATTGTTGCAGGGAGCAGTTACTTCTTCCGATATCGATGTCGGCGTAGGCGAGTAACATGTGTTTTCTTGTGAATAAAGTGCCATATCTATTCACATCTGCATCTCGTATAATCTTCTCCAGCAGAATATTAAAGAAATCACAGGATAATTGGTATTGAACAGTTCGGAGGTTCTCTCCTATTTTCAGCAAGTGTCAACCTGCAGTTTTATTAATTTTGAAGGGATACCAACTCAGCCAAGGCTTGAAAAAACTTTGAACGTATAGGGCAGTCGAAGGTGGCATTGTAATCAACAAAGAGATGGTAGGTTAGGTTAGGTTAGATTGAAAATAGGGTGCAGATATTAATCCGCCCCATGTTTCTATGGACATACACCTAAGCCAGTAATCGGCTTGTTGTGCGCTCTAAAAGCTCTAAAGTAACCACTAAAAAGAAAGTTTTAAGTTAGGAATTCAGTGCTACTTACAAAATCCTGCAAGAGAGCCATTGGCAAAAGCTGGGGATTTAGACCGTGTGTCATGCATTCGGTATATACTGCAGTTGTCAGACCTATTATGCTATATGGTGTTGTGGTCTGGTGGACGGCGCTTCAAAAATACACCCACTACTCAATACTTAACCGGATCGAAAGGATGGCTTGTTTGTGCACCACAGCCCCATTGAGGACGACACCATCTGATGCATTGAATTTAATGCTACATCTTATGCCTCTGGACATTGTGGCTACCCAAATTGCAGCGACCACTGCCGTGAGGTTAAAGGAGCTTTCTCATTGGCCATGTGGCGACTGCGGACACTTTGTTATCCTTGATACAATATCCGATGTTCCAGCCAGTGTGGATTACACCCTACCTGAGCCTCTTTTTGATAAAAACTACTGTACCACTATTCCTGATAGAACCAATTGGAACTACGATATCCCTGGTAACAGAAGTCACATAGACTTCTACACGGATGGTGACAAACCTTTGGGGTGTACTCTAAAGATCTAGAACTGGTCAGTTAGTTACCCGACCACTGCAGTGTGTATCAAGCAGAGATCCTTGCAATTAAGGAAGTGGTGGAATGGCTAAGATGTAATGTCATTTCGACGATTGGCATAAATATCTTCTCAGACAACCAGGCAGCCATTAAATCCCTGGAGAACGTATTTGTGAACACAAAAACCGCCCTCGACTGCCGCAGATCTCTCAACAGGTGGCTGAACAGTTCAAAATTCACCTGTTCTGGGTGCCGGGCCGCAGAGATATCCCAGGGAATTGTAAAGCAGACGAGCTTGCGAGACTAAGAACTACCTTACACACTCCAGGGACACTGGAATCTGAGGGTATGCCTCTAGCGACATGTAAGCTAAGTTTTCTGGACCAGGCCCGAAGGGCAACGAATGAAAGATAGTCACAAAGAGGGGGCTGTGAGCATTCCAAAACTATGTGGCCTAATCTAGACTTGAAGAGGTCTACTGCTTAGCTGTCATTGGCTAGAACAGACGTCTCAGTCATTGTGTCCGTCACTGTCTGATCGGAAAACATGGTGACAGACTGAAGGTTGCCAGCAACGACTTTTGCAGAAGCTGTAGGGACATCGAGGAAGAAGAGACTGTGTGTGTGTGTCCCGCACTATCTTTAGGTTCTCATTTCTTTGAGAACCTGTCTGATTTAGCGGGGTGTGAACATTCGCAAGTTAATGGGCTTTTTAAAGCGATCTGGATGGTTCAATGGTAGGAACTAGAAGGCATCTTCCTTCTTCTGTTCCTGTGGTATCACAATGGACAAAAACGTCTAAGTGAGTCTGAGGCAGACTGCCGCTTAAACCTAACCTACAAAATCCTTAATTGTTTTCAAACCCACTACCCTAAGTTGGTTAATGTCTGATATTGTGTCCCCGCCTATGTGCCGGTATCTGTTAGACGCGAAAGAAGCGGCTCCAACGTCTCATCATCTTCCCCGTATGCCCTACACATGGTATCACTTGCCACACCGATTTTACATAAGTGAGCTCGTAGCCCTATGTGTCCCGTTATAATATCAATAGCTAAACTGACATAGTTATAACTTTCTTTCAGTAATAGCCTCATCTTCTCACGATCTGGAACCCTCCCCATAGCATTTTCACCGTCCTACCGACCGTTTCGTTGTTCCACAATGTTGCATTCGTCGCCCACTCCCTTAATTCGGACTGCGTCGTCCCGAAAGGCTTTGGGTTAACCAAGTTTATTGACGGCAGTCCTCTGGCCTTCACCGCCAAATCGTCTGCCCTTTCATTTCCCCATACTCCGTTATGGCCCGGCATCGAAACGAAGCGGATTTTGTCACCCTCAGAGAAGGCCTTAATCTCCTTCCTACACTGCAAGACTGTTCGTGAACATACCGTCCTGGTTGTTATTGCCCTTATGGCAATTTTACTGTCCGTATAGATGTTCCCATTCGACATCCTCGCGTTAGCACCACACCACCTCACGCATTGCGTGATAGCGCGGATCTCCGCCTGCAGCACCATATTATGGTCAGACAGTCTAAAACAGATCTCAGTCTCTGGGCTCTCAATGTAAACCCTCAGACCCACTCTGTTCTCTAGCTTTGATCCATCCGTGTAACGTGTTCTTCCAGATGGCAATACTAGGGTTCCGTCAATCCAAGACTGTACCGATGGCAGCAGTGCCTGGCACTCGACCTCAAGTGTCGTCTCAGGTATTCGATCGGAAACCTCTTCCCTTCCTTCCAGGTTTCCTATCGTCGCCTCGATTATAACGCGATGATATGAGCTGCTCCCATCCTCAATCCATTTCCCATCGCCTTAAGTCTCATAGCCGCATGGCTGTCTCACACCTAATCTGTGCGCTAATTAGTCGGATATCTAGAATAGTCTCCAGTGCCCTAATGGGCGCGGTCCTCATCGCTCCGCCTATGCCAAGACAACATGTTCTCTGAACCTGTTGCGTGGTCCTTATGTTGCACTTTTTCTCCATAGCAGTCCACCGAGGCGTAAGTAAGTATTGGTCTAGTCACGCTCCTGTAGAGCCAGTGGACTATCCTCGGATTTAGGCGCATGTCGTGCCTACGGCCCGTCTAGATAATGTCCAACATCTGTGAACCTTGTCGGTACGCTCCTGAATGTGACACTTCCAAATCAGTTTCCTGTCCGAGATCACACCTAAGTATTTGACCTTGTCAGATATCGAAATCGTCTTATTGAGGAAACGATGTGCGTTAAATTGGCCCACCTTCGTCTTCCTCGTGAATTGGCATATTTCAGTCTTCTCTGGGTTAACATTGAGACCTCTGGGTCTAGCCCCATCATGTGCCATATGGAAGACCCTTTCTGCCCTTCATAGCATAACTCGTTCGGATCCTTACCCCTTAGAAGTATTATAACATCGTCTGCGTAGCAGACGGGTTCAAATCCCTCCTCAGTCAGCATCTGTAATAGGTCATGTATGGTGGTCACACCCTGTGGCGGGCCTTGTGCCACTTTCTCCCTTATATTTATGCCATGGGACACACAATTTATCCACCTGTTCCTTAGCATATGGTTTATTCAGTCTCTAAGGACCGGGTCCACCCGGTACTCAGATTGGATCAGAGTGTCGGTCCGCACATTGCTAAAAGCCCCCTCGATGTTAATGCATACTGCCAGGTGTACGTATGCATTGACATCGAGGGGGCTTTGAACAATGTGCTGACCGACACACTGATCCAATCCTTAGACTAGTACCGTGTCTATGCTAAGAGTTGAGCTGTCCTTCTCGAATCTTTTCCAAGATTTGACGCAGTGTGAATATCTGGTCTACGGTGGATTTACCATGTCTAAAGCCGCATTGATAGGCCCCAATTATCTCATTGACTTAAGGTTTCAATCTTTCACACATCTTGTATGCGATGTGGAGGAGAGTTATTCCTCTGTAGTTAGCACCGACTCCTGCTGACTTGTTGTTCTTCAGTCGGGTCACTGCTACTTGGGCCTCATTCTGACTAAGAGGTAGACACATTATACCATCATCAAAGAGTGTTCCTCGGTATCCTCTTTGCCGCCATCGTCGGACTCTAGCAGCTTGGCAAAATGCCGCACACTGTTTAAAAAGTCATTTAAACTTAAGTTTGGTATACAAACACATTTCGTAGGGATGATGTTCACAAAGGTCGGTGCATGACACAAAAAAGCGTGTCTACAAAATCATCCGCGCTTGTGGAGATATTTCCAACAACGTCCGTGATGATAATGATAACGTTGGTGCATGATTTTGCAACATAATTTTCCTTTCAGTGTAGAATTTCCGGACTCCATTTTGACTCTTGTACATCTCAATTCGCTCACACTCACGACTTTCCATTTCCTTTTTCTTTCTGCAGAATAGACGTTTCTCCTCTCTCATTTTCTCCCGATACCTCTCCTTCAACTGGCGCGTTGCTACTGATTGCAGGGTCGCTCTGTATGCCACGTTCTAGGCTTCAGTAGCATTTCCACACTTTTGGTCTTACCATCGGTTTCTTGGTGTACCCAAGTACGGATTTCGTGCCATTTTCCATGGAGTGAGCAATGGATTGCCACTGCGCCGTTATATGATCGGTATAGTAGTGCTTTCATCAAGCAGTTGGGTCAGTCGAGTAGAGTATGCCGTTGGTATCTGTTGTGTTTGCAGCACTTCAATGTCCAGCTTCCCTGATCGCACTTTTCTTGTCATACTTTAACGATATCATGGTCCTTTTTTCGTTTGCGTGGTTCGTCAACGATATGGAAGTCCGTTTGTACTATTCTTTGGTTTCTCAGAGTAATCCTTATAATTTTCCGTGGGTGGGCGCTGGGCCAGTAGCGCCCCAACCGCATGGTTGATGTGAGATCGCATATGTAGCCCTCGATATTGCGAGCCGCTTGCTCTAAGATCTCTCCCTCGCTTCCAGGCGCTTCTAACCTGAAAACAGACGCTGATGTTGGCAATTGGTTATATGAAGGCGCCAATAACTCGCGCTGTCATTTCGAGTATCATTAGCACTGACCCCACACTGAGACTCTCCTCTCCAAATCGCTGACTGCCCGCGCCGTTTGCAGTTACTCCGCATAATACAAAGCTTTTCACTATCCGCAACCTGTGGACGCGTCCGGTAGCTTTCAGCTAAGCTTTCCGTGATAACGATGAACACCACACAAGTCGGAGTTCACAGTTCCAGCACATGTGGTGCTCACTGTTATCCCGTGTCGGCCGGGCTAGAAGCTAATTCCTGTACGCTAAAAGAATAACTCTTCTAATGTATATTAGTTAAAATATAAATAAGAAACAAGTTTCTTGAAGTTGTCACAGGTTTTGTAGGATGACAAGTGGGAGACCTTCCCCCTTATCTTGGGAGAATAAATCTAACCAAGAGAATTATCCCCTCGCAAGGGGCTTGTATGGTCCCGTCTATGAGTATGCAACACTCCTTTTGATCTAGACCGAGGATTCCACAACCGCTGCTGCCGAAGTACCTTCAAAGTTCCCTCCTTTACCGCTAGCGCACACATTAGACATCCGACCGAATGAACCATTCATAGCCTGGCGGGCGTCATCCTGGAGGCTTCCTCCCCTCTTTCGGACAAGGGGACTTCTATACACTTTAGCTTTGTTAAATTCTGTTGACTTGTGGAGGTGGGCGGAGTTAAGTGTAATAATAATTATTATCCAATCTTGCAATTGGTGTTTAGAAAATTGGGGTTCGAGTCTCTTAATCTGGAGTTACATACCACTCGCTGCACTTATGCGCGCTTAAGCAATGAGTTACAAACTCAACCAACCTATTTTAATTTTTTTGACATACACGCATAAGTGTTGCGCGAGGTATGTAACCCTACTTTTCCCCAAGTATGGATTCGAGATCTGAAGGTCGAGAAGGAATATGTTCCTTCTTGACTGTACCTAGGGATTTTTTCTCCATATTGGTGAGCGACTTGGGATCAGCCGCATCAACTCTCAACAAATATGAGATTCCTCATTCCCTAGACAAATGTTGTCCTCAAGATCAGAACCAAAAGCCCTGTCCTCTAGTCCTTATCATCCGAACCAAAACCCCGGTAGACCTGTTCCTTCTTTACTTGTAGAGTCTGGAGCAACTCTTTCATCATTCGAGGTTTCAGTAGCTGACTGCATATTATCATGCACCATCGGAACAGTTGGGTCTCTACCACAGCCGCTGAAAGTCCATTTTCTAATAGTAATCCAAAAAAAAAAGAGAACTTATATCGAATTTTAAGGCCAAGTTACTGGGCAAAAAGTACTTCTCCCAAAACCTACCAACGAACATGAACATCGGTCGGAAAAATTTACATAGGTCTCACAAGGAAGAGATTTGGGTGTAAAGTGCGGATCTTCCTTAGAAATTTAAAGTTAGTATCTGGCAACTCTACCGGAAATGAAGACCAACGTTAGATAATATTGGAATTGAATAAAAGGTATTTACGTGTAGTGTATAAAACTGCCTAAAAACCATGGAAGCAAAAATTTGCCAGATCAAGAGTTTATAGGACTCAAAGTATTTCGGAACAGAGTACCAATCTGACATACGAGTACAATTTAAATATATTGGCATGCAAAGATCCTTAATCGGATCCCAATTAGATCCCAATAAAAGTAGATAACTGTCGGTTATTTTAATTTTACCTTAGATAGGATGGCTACATTGGAGGAATTTAAGAAGGGAACCCAAAAGTGTGACAACATTTTTAGGAAATAGTCTTAAAGTATTTGAATATATTAATTGTAATTTTTTAGCTATTATCTTTTACCACTTTTATGACTTGTTTAAATAGCTCACGCAGGTTTCGTGTTTTGTTTCACTGTCAAACATCTTCAATTTTGTCTATAATTTAACCATGAATCATCTTAAAAACGAACAACGCTTGCAAATTATTGAATTTTATTATCTAAATGCGTTCATCGCGCGCTTCTTCCATTTTTTGGACGAAGCTCAATGGGTACGTCAATAAGCAGAATTGTGGATTTTGGAGTGATGATCAGGCAGAAGCATTGCAAGAGCTACTAATGCATTCAGAAAAAGTCACAGTTGGGTGTGGTTTATGGGCTGGTGGTATCATTGGGCCGTACTTCTTCAAAGATGATACGAATCGTAATGTAACTGTGAATGGTGAGCGCTATCGTGAGATGATATCCAACTTTTTTTTTGCCCAAAATGCAAGAGCTTGACTTGCATGACATGTGGTTTTAATAAGACGGGGACAGGCAACATAGCACGCGTAACAATGGACTTATTGAGAGGTGAGTTCGGTGAACATTTTATTTCACGTTCGGTACCGGTCAATTGGCCGCCTAGATCGTGCGATTTAACACCTTTAGACAATTTTGTTTGGGGCTATGTTAAAGCTCATGTCTATACAGACAAGGCCGTTTCAATTGACGCATTGGAAGACAACATTTAAGATTATTCGTGAGTTGTTGTTGGTTGTTGGGAAAAGTATGCTAAAACTGGACTAAGCAGATGGAGCATTTGTGGCGCAGTCACGGTCAACAATTGCATGAAATAATCTTCAAACATTAAATTATTTGGACTATCGTACTATCGATTAAAATAAAGATTTTATGCATTTTTCTGAATTTTAAGAGTTTTTCTATTTGAAAAACTTTTCTATAGCTCTTAAAAAAATCACTCTTTATATTTTTGATTTTTTTTATATCTACTTCAGGTGGCACCATTCCCTAAAACAATATTTGATGAATTCACACAACATTTGTCTTCAATAAGGCAAACAGGTGCTGTTGTCTATCTACCTGAAGGATCGGGATTTTCGTTAAGTTCTTTTCTTTATAAGGATTTGAGATATTACAGCGTCTATCATGGAACCAGACTTGGTGTTGCCTGTATAAGGGATATTATTTGGATTGATTTCCCTTTTGTTATTGGCGTTAAACCAGACTTTGTAAGTACTCGAAGTAAAAACATTTCACAATCAGATATAGATGACTGATGTAACGCGTCCAAGACGCCACATCATATATGGCGGCTATACTAAATATGAGCGAAGCATCCCCTGTTCCTTAATTGAATGTTCATGGGAAATTTAGTTAGAATCAGTATATCTAAATATGGTCCGATAGACTGTATTAAAAAAAAAATAATCAAAATTTTCTAAGTCTGATGGCAGACTGCCACTTAAACCTAGACTGTGCATGGAACACAGATGTTTATAGGCCTGAAAGTTCTCACTGTGGCAAATTTCGAGAAAATCGGAAACAATTTCAGAACATATAAACCTTTCATGAGCTCTGTAAATCTTACGATCGTCCCATATGGCGGCAAATCCAAACATGATGTGATGTGAGCGGACAAATAGACAGATAGTCGAAGCCACCGTAGCGCAGAGGATAGCATGTCCGCATATGACGCTGAACGCCTGGGTTCGAATCAAGGCGGGAACTTCAGAAAAATATTATGGGGCGGATATCCCCTCCTAAAGGCCAGAACAGAATAAAAAGCGTTGGTTTAAAATGCAACTCTGCAAAAAACTCTCTAAGAACATTACTTCATGCATGGCGACGCAGAATGATGCTCGATTTCAGTCATGAAAGTTGAGAATTCTTTAACTTTTGCGCTATGCTTTTTGACATAGCGTTTGCATTTGTTAACGCAACGCTTATTAACGTGTTCATTTTATTTTGGCCTTAATGCTGGCGACATTTGTGCCTCAAGAGATGTCGCACTGCGGCACGCCATTCGGACTTGGTTGTAAAAAGAAGGTCCTTTATCGTTGAGCTTAAACTTGAATCGGACAGCACTTGTACCTTAACGGAATCTTCATGGACAAATTTGCAATATAATCGGATAGGTCTATACAGACCAATACTCCGGAATAACAACAGTAAGTATACCCAACTCCTATGTGATGTGAGCGGACAAACAGACACCGTAGCGCAGAGGATAGCATGTCCGCCTATAACGCTGAACGCCTGGATGCGAATCCTAGCGAAAACATCAAACAAAAATGTTCAGCGGTAAAAGCTATGGCAGCTATGTATTGGGTTGCCCAAAAAGTAACTGCGGATTCTTTAAAAGAAAGTAAATGCATTTTTAATAAAACTTAGAACGAACATCAATCAAATATACTTTTATTACACTTTTTTTCTAAAGCAAGCTAAAAGTAACAGCTGATAACTAACAGAAGAAAGAATGCAATTACAGAGTCACAAGCTGTGAAAAAATTTGTCAACGCCGACTCTATTACTTTTGGGCAACCCATAAAAACTTCTCCCCAATGAGATGTCGCGCTGCGGCACGTCGGTCGGACGCGGCTATAAGAAGGAGGTCTCTTATCATTGAGTTTAAACTTGAATTGGACAGCACTCATTGATATGTGAGATGTTTGCCCCTGTCCCTTAATGGAATGTTGGTGGGCAATTTTTTTATTGTTTTGCTCCTATGGTGGTTCGAATTATTAACCTGCGGGCTGGCTGCTTCAGCTGAACTCAGAAAAGAAGTCCGATTTCCCGATTTAAGGTTTTGAGTGCATGAAATACATATTTATTACCCGACCACTCAGAAATTTCAAGCAGTGAGAGGTTATAGACCACCTGAGGGTCTTAAGCCCACAAAAGCCTGATTTTGCATTTCAACTGTATGAAATTCGAAACAATGTACTGTTTTGGAATCATCGGCATCTGTGTCAATTATGGTAAATATAGGATCATATTTGGGTATAGTTGTCATATAGACTGATCTACCAATTAAGGTTCTTCGGTGATATTTTGAACAATGACTTGTTTAATGCACCTCGATATTCGTTTACAATATGGTTTTAATCGGACCATGTTGAGATATAGCTGGCATGTAAACCGACTTCCTAATTTCTAAATTGATGTTTTATTTATGTATTGAAAAAGTGGGGTAACGAATTAACTCTTCCTTGTGTTTTGCAGGCTCAGGAATTTCAACATTTCTTAGCAGCGGATTTTACAACACTAATAAAGCCGATTGACGATGCTAAGACTACGCAAGCGATGGTCATTGCGGTAGTACCAATGACGGAAGATGAAGAGTTTAGTAGCAGCATTCCGATAATTGATACAATTGGAGGTACTAAAACATCAAAAATATGCACTTTCGTAGTTATAGTTTTTCAGTTTATTGTTTATATAAGATATAAAATAGTTTACTCTTAAACAAAAATTTATTGTCTAAAATTTACCGATTATTATTAAACATTTACCGATTTACCAATTATAACTATACATTTAAATTTTTAATAGAAAGAAATATTTGATGAAGACAAATGTTGTTTTTAAACATAAGCCTTGTGATAGTTTAAAGGATTTTGTGAAAATATTAAAGAACGAACTTTTTAATAGAAAGAAATGTTTGATTTAAAGAGCTTAATGAAAATTCAATACATGTGAATCCTATGAAATTGAAGGACGTAATCTGAACTAAATATTATGTTCATGATTATTCGTCCAACTTATTTGAAATTGTATTATTCTTATTCTTTGAAGTTGCATTATTTGTTACTTAACGTATTTGAAGTTGTGTATACCCTCTTCGATTTTGCTTAATTAGATCATCCAGGGTGTTGCTTTCCGCAATAAATCCACACCTCATAACTGAAAAGCTGCCTTTTATTCTACTCTTCTTCATTCAACTATCTGGGAATTAAACTTACATTCAAAATACGTTGGGTGTGTTTTGCTGGACGGGATGTTGAGCTTATAATCCAAAAACCGTTGATAGTGCGTGAAAGGAAACTCTTGCCTTCTGTATATGTAAGATAGCATTTGACAATCGTTGATGTCTAATCCACTTGATGAGCACTACAGAGGTCGGGTAATCTTCTTGATATGACCAGTCCTAGCTCTTCAGAATACACTCCAAAGCCCACCTAGACGTCTAGTTTGGAACCATCCGTATAGAAGTCTATGTAACTTCCTTTACCAGGGATATTGTAGTTCCAATCGGCTATATCCGGAATAGAGGTGCAGTACGTTTTATCCAAAAGCGGCTCAGACGAAGCCTGGAACATCGGGCATTGTATCAAGTATAATACAGTGTCCGTAGCAGCCACATGTCCAAAGAGAAGGCTCCCTAAGCTTCATAGCAGTGGTCGTAGCAGTACGTCTAGCCACAATGTCCTGAGAAATTAGGTGTTGCTCTAAATTCAGTGCATCAGATGGTGTCGATGGCACAGTAGGTGGACTTTTGAAGCGTCGTCCACCGGACCACAACACCATATGTCTGACAACTGCAGTATATACCCAGTGCATGACACACAGTTTAAACCCCCAACTTTGGTCAATGGCTCTCTTGCAGATGTTTAGAACAAGAGTCGCCTTTCTTGCACTTTCCAAAATGTTTGATTCGTAGTTAAAATTCCTGTCCAGCAAACCACTAAATGAACCATTCTCTTCTCCCAAGGAGACAGGTGCCGCAGTCGCACAGTGGTCGCTGCAATTGGCCAAAATCCAAAAAATTAAAGTCTAATGTTTGCTCTTAAGAGGTCAAGCGTCTCGAAAGTGAACATGTGATTGACTTATTCTTACGATACTCTTGAAGAATAGCACAAACAAATTAGTTGATTTCACACGTGAGTTAAGTGCAAAAGTGAAGTGAAAACAAGTAAAAGCGTGCTAAGTTCGGCAGGGCCGAATCTTATATACCCTCCACCGTGGATCGCATTTGTCGAGTTCTTTCCCGGTATCTCTTTTTAGACAAACAAAGGGCAAAAGAAAGAACAAGTTAAATAGAGAGATCGATTTATATGGGAGCTGTATCGGGCAATAGACCGATTCAGACCATAATAAACACGTATATTGGTGGTCATGAGAGGATCCGTCGTACAAAATTTCAGGCAAATCGGATAATAATTGCGACCTCTAGAGGCTCAAGAAGTCAAGATCGCAGATCGGTTTATATGGCAGCTATATCAGATTATGAACCGATTTGAACCTTATTTGACACAGTTGTTGAAAGTAAGAATAAAATACGACATGCACAATTTCAGCCAAATCGGATAGGAATTGCGTCCTCTAGAAGCTCAATAAGTCAAGTCCCCAGATCTGTTTATATGACAGCTATATCAGGTTATATTCCGATTTGAACCATACTTGGCAAGGTGCCGTGATATCATCAGAATGACGAAATTAGTATACCCCCGATCCTATGGTGGAGGGTATAAAAATATTTTATATATAAAAATCAATTTGTGTTTGTTTGTCAGTTGGTTTGTTTGTGTGTTCCTTATAGACTCATAAACGGCTGAACCGATTCTCTTGAAATTTTCACAGATGGTGCATAATGATGCCGTGGTCAAATAGAATACTACTTTTTTTGATATCTGAAAAGGGAGCGGAGCCTCCCCCTTACCCTAATTTTCAGAAACGCCAGATCCCGGAGATGGGTGGTGCGATTTAAGCAAAATTTTGTGTAACCTAAAGCAAAAATTTGGTATCCAAATTTCGGATGGGGTACCTGGGGGGCCGCCCCACCCCCCAAACCTACAAAATATATATATAGACCAATCACGACAATCACGCGTATCTGATATCCACTTGTCGTACCAAGAGTTTGGGGTACCACCCCAACCCCCAAAACACCCGTAAAACGAACATGTTTACCCATCATGGCAATATGGGACTCAAATGATAGGTATTTACGAGTAGAATATGAATTTGATATGCAAATGTGGGCCCAAGTTTCTGGGAGTCCACCGCTACCCCAAACATGACTTATTCACTGACCATGGCAATATGGGGCTCAAATAAAATAAATAAATATTTGAGTGTAAAATACGAATCTGATATCCAAATGTGGGACCAAGTGTTTGGGGGGGGGGGGGGGGCGTCCCTCCTTAAAAACATGCCACAAAGAGGACAAATTTAAGACCATATCAATATGGGGCTCAAATGAAAGGTCTTTGGGAGTTAAGCACGAATCCAATATCAAACTTAGGGAAAAAGTTTCTATGGGCCACCCCACCCCCATAACACCATCCAAAACGGTATTTGCTTTCCAAAAATAGACCACAAACGGCAACTATTTACTCACCATCGCAATATGGGGCTCAAATAAAACTATTAAATAAAACTGTGGGACCATGTGTTTGGAGCACCGCTCTTTCCCTAAAACCCCCCCAAAGTCTAAAAATTTGCCGGCCATGCCAATATGTGGCTCAAATGTAAGGTATTTAAGATTGGAAAACTAATGTGAAAACCAATTTTGCGGCCAAGTGTTTGGGGGACGCCTCATCCTATATACGCTACTTAAACCAATGGCAATACGAGGTTTAAATAAATGGTATTTGAGACAAGAGCACGATGCTGATATTTCTTTCAGGGCCGGTTCAGCTAGTAATAATATAAAAACTAAATCAATTTTATATTGACAAAAAATATAAAGGGTTATTCAAAATTAGTCTTTTATTTGTATGTTTTATAATGTCATCTCCCCAGTATAATTGAGCTTCAAGAAGATTTTTAGTTATATTCCCCCTTGAAGTCCCCATTGATATTTTACATCAATGTCAATGGTGGTTTTAAGATGCATCCAAATTCCTAGAGAGACCGCCATATTTTTTGTCATACAGGGTAGGACAATTCGTATGGAACAAAAAAAATCTTAATGAAACCTTCGCGTCCACTAGATCATTCGTCAACTGCGAAAATCAAATCTCCAGATTTTGAGTTCCCAGACTTTTGTCACGTTTTTTGGATATTCTGGTCTATGGCAGCCAAACTATTGAGATTTTCGATCCAAAAATTGTGGTTAAGACGATAGTACATCGCAAAAGCATTTGAACGCTCCTTCAAGCAGTTTTGGCCTTGTGGAAGTGCAAATTTTTCATGAAAATATTTGTAAATTAATATGAACAATTTAATTTGGTCTCGGCAGATCGGCATATCTGCAGATCGGTCTATAAGACAGCTATATCGAAATATAGTTCGGACATCGGTAGGCATAGTACAAGTCACCGTTTCGAATTTCAGCGAAATCGGATAATAAATGTGGCCTTTATGTATTTTCGGGCGTTTTTCCATACAAGTCCGACCACACTACTTCTGTCTTACTAGGATTTAGACCTTGACCACTTTCGGTAGCCCACTTCACTGTCGCAAGTAGAGCTTCCTGAAGTATATCTCTAAGAGTGCTGGGATATAACCGCAATAGCCACGTCATCTGCATACGCGACCACTTTTACAACTTTTTCTTCCAGAAACAATAATATATACAAAATTACTATATTCGAAATTAGAGAAGTAAGAAGCTCCTCTGCTGACCAACCACAGACTGGTCAATTGCTTTGTACGTGTTCAACAAGGTTTTTTGTTTTGTCAGCTCCTGTCAAATGAGACGGCAAGTATTTTGGGACACTTGATGGTCGAAATTGTCACTCCTTAGACCATCACTTTCAGTTCCCTACGAACCTGATGCGCGTATGTGAACAATGTGGCTGAATTTTTGGTGGCAGATATCTTTAGATTTCTTGCAGCGAAATAAGAAGCAAGTTCGTTAAGGTAGATGTTAAACCCTATCGCAGGTGTCGTCAATGGGTTGGGGCCTGATGCCATGATCGAACAATCGTCTGCATATGATACGATCTCTATGTCCTCTGGAGGAGGTGGAATGGGGGATAGGTAGAGGTAAAACAGTGCCGGAGATATCATCCCACTTCGCCTTCTTATCCCTAAATTCCACAAATGACTGGCGACCACACAGATAATTCGCGAATCAGCGTTTCTGGCCTGGCTGGAGGAACGTGTTGGCGATGTCCTCAAACACAATAGTTTCGACAGCACCAGTGCAACGCGGACCGTCCTATAACATGGCCTGGGTTGATTGAAGCCACGGCAAATGTGTGTGGCGATGGCAGGAGGAGCAGTTGTTGTGCTATGCAGTCTTCGAAATCCAAGCTGTTGCTCGGCAAATGGAAATTCTCCAACTAGGCTCAGGAGTAGTACTTCAACCCTCTTGGTAACTGGTGAGAGTAGGGAGATCGGTCTGTACGACTCCCCCATACTCGCGTCCTTTCCAGGCTTCAGTAGCGGGATCAATCTGCCCATTTTCCAGACAACGGATACTATAAGAGTGTTTAAAAATAGGTTAAGGGCAGTCGTAAGATACTAGACTGCAGCTTGATCCAGATTCTTCAGCATCAGTGTAGAGATTCCGTCGGGGACCAACAGCTTGGATGACCATCCTGGCCACGGATGACATTCGTAACTTCGCCCATGGTAAATTGTGATGGCTGTCAAATGTGGCACCATGTATTTTGGGACACTTGATGGTCGGGATCGTTACCCCATCGAATTTCACCTTGAGCTTATTATGCACCTCATGCAAATATCTAGTGAACAATGTGGTTGAAGATTTGGTGGCGGATATCTTCAAATCTCTTGCAGCGAAATAAGCTTCTACAATAGATCAGTAAGAGAGACGTTTAACCTATCACAGATGCCATCAATGGGTGGGTGTAGGCCCCGATGCCATGATAGTTCAATCATCCGCATATAATACGATCTAAATGCCTCTCCAGAAGGCGGATATGCCGGCGGATCTAAATGCCCGCCTTAGGAACTCCCTCTTTTACTTTACGGGGTTCCGATTTTTTTTATCTCTAAATTCCACAAACTCCTGGGACCACGTTAATAATTCGAGAACCAACATTTCAAACTTGGCTGCAGGCCGGTATTGGCGATGTCTTGGCGCATGGCTGAATGCCTATGCTATGAGAACCGTCCTATCACATGGAATGGAAATTCTCTAACGAGGCTCGGGAGGAGTAGTCCCTCAAGCGTCTTGGCTACTGGGGAGAGAAAGGAGATCGCTCTGTACGACTCGAGTCCTTTTCAGGCTTTAGTAGCGGGATCACTCTGCCATCTTTCAGACGTTGGGTACTATAAGAGTGATTAAAGACAATTTGAGGACAGTTGTAAGGTATTCGACTCCAGGTAGATACAGATTCTTCAACATCAGTGTAGAGATTTTGTCGGCGCCCAACGCCTTGAATAACCTGGCGTCACCCAAAAGGTATTTACCCGATAAATTGGGTAAATACCCGGGTATTTACCCATTTATACCCAAAAGCTAGGTATATCGGGAGATCGGCATATATGGCAGCTATAACCAAATATAGTCCGATCTGTACCACATTTGACAGTAATGGGTAGAGGTCTGTGCCAAATTTCATCGAATTCGGGTTATAAATGGATCTTTTATGGCCTCAATACCCTATATAGTCCGATCTAAACCGCACTTCACAGAAATAGACAGGGGTCTATCAGAACTCACTGTGCCATCGGATGAAAAATTACCAATTTATTGTCTCAAGACTTTAAGTCTGGAGATCGGTTATATAGCGGATATTTATAACTACAATCCGATTTTATGAGATCAGATGTTCAGGTTTATATACCTAAGATATCTGCAAAATTATAAATACCCTAAAAAGGTATTTATAGGGTATTTACCTAATAAATACCTAAGCGTTGGGTATTTACCCGGTAGAAACCCATCTCTACACAAACGTCATAATCATCAAGTAGGCATGGAAAACTTATGCGACATTTCCCTGTTTAAAAACCTTTGCACTGTTGTTTACTGCACACAAGAAAATATCAGAAAAACGAAACAAATGGGTTTCCAAAAAAAAAATGTTACCACAAACAGAATAAAATATTGACCAATAGGCAAATGGAGATGTGTGTTTCTCATAGGTAGACCAAAAAAAAGTTGACACAGCCAGTTTTAAGGAAGTTCTTGATTGAGATATTAGCCATAGGCAAATTGAGATGTGTGTCTCAGTGGCTATTTACATTCCGTATAGTTTTTTCATTAAATATCGATATAAGTAGAAATGAGCTACAAACCCAGTTTTACGGCTGCTGACAAACATAAACAATTGCATTAAATAAAAACCAACATTTTGTTCTCAGCAGCAGATTTTGTTAGTCGAAATAGCAGTACGAAATGTTTGCTAAAACAGCAGTAATTTGTCCTTTCCCTTTTTCAGCAAACAAAAACTGTTGTGGTTGTTACAATCATGTTTGCTGTTTTGAAAAACAAATCTCGCTGAGTGTACATGTTTGCATTTACAGTTACATTTTTGGTAAATATGTCATATCAGTTATATGTCATAGAACTTTGCATGTGATGCATGTCCAATAGCCATGGGACATTTCGTACTGCATGCAATGTCCGCAAATGTGTCAATTTATTTGAGAGGTTTACATAATTTATAACCTCTTCAAAAAAAGAGTCGTATGAATGGGCAATGAACACAATTCAATGTCTTCATATATGCGTTTATAGACTGATAAAACGGTGTGGGAATATTTAGCTATCAGCTGTTAATTGAAAAATTACATACTTGCGTGTCAGTTTACGCCCCGACCAATCAATGTACAAACAATCTAAAATTCGAATTAATCTATTTTGGGACAATTTCGTTTCAAAAATAGTTCTTTGACGCATTTGACTCAAATCGTGATTTGGCAGAAAAATACACCTCAGACATAAGCAAACAATTTAATGCAAATATATTTCGTCTTCAGGGGATAGATGTATTTACTTTCAATAGTAAACCAATTGGAAATGATGGTAAATGGAAAATTTGCAAATAGTAAAATTCCAAAAAATTTACAAAGTTTTTTCTTATTTTAATAACGTATGATGTTTTGCCTTTTTCATGTTGTTGTCCAGCTTAGACCAATGGGGGTTTCTGTTTTTTATACCCACCACCGAAGGATGGGGGTATATTCATTTTGTCATTCCGTTTGCAACACATCGAAATATCCATTTCCGACCCTATAAAGTATATATATTCTTGATCAGCGTAAAAATCTAAGACGATCTAGACATGCCCGTCCGTCTGTCCGTCTGAAATTTTGCACAGATTCTTTTTTTGTCCATAAGCAGGTTAAGTTCGAAGATAGGCTATATCGGACTATATCTTGATATAGCCCCCATATAGACCGATCCGCCGATTTAGGGTCTTAGGCCCATAAAAGCCACATTTATTATCCGATTTTGCTGAAATTTAGGACAGTGAGTTGTGTTAGGCCCTTCGACTTCCTTCGTTAATTTGGCCCAGATCGGTTCAGATTTGGATATAGCTGCCATATATACCGATCCTCCGATTTATGGTGTTAGGCCCATAAAAGCCACATTTATTGTCCGATTTTGCTGAAATTCGGGACAGTGAGTTGTGTTAGGCCCTTGGACATCTTTTTTCAATTTGGTCCAGATCGGTTCAAATTTGGATATATCTGTCATATATACCGATCCTCCGATTTATGGTGTTAGGCCCATAAAAGCCACATTTATTGTCCGATTTTGCTGAAATTCGGGACAGTGAGTTGTGTTAGGCCCTTCGACATCTTTCTTCAGTTTGGTCCAGATCGGTTCAGATTTGGATATAGCTGCCATATAGACCGATCCTCCGATTTATGGTGTTAGGCCCATAAAAGCCACATTTATTGTCCGATTTTGCTGAAATTTGGGACAGTGAGTTGTGTTAGGCTTTTCGACATCCGTCTCGTATATAGTTCAGATCGGTTTATTTTTAGATATAGCTAGTGTACTTAATAATATTTGGTCCAAATCGGAACCTATTTTGATATAACTGATATGGGACATAAAGTATGAAATTTTCACCGAATTTTGATGAAAGGTGGTTAAATATATACCCGAGTTGGTGGGTATCCAAAGTTCGGCCCGGCCGAACTTAACGCCTTTTTACTTGTTTCTATTTCGAATAGAAAATCAAAATCATAAAAAAACACTGTAAAACTTAGGTAAAATGTGTATAAAATTCATTGCGCAGGCTACAGTGATTCGGCCTTACCAGCGGCCTCTTCGGACTGCTTTGCCACTAAACGTGAGCAGTGCAGTGGTTGACATATCGTTTAAAGTAAATAAAAACAAGTAAAAACGTGATAAATTCGTTCGAGTCGAATCTGGGATACGCACCACTAGGGAAACCGCAAAAAATTCAGTTTGCATTTGAATTATTTTGTAATTGATTGAGGCTTCTATGTTCTCAAGAAGTCATATCGGGTTATCGTTTTTTTACGGACTTTGGGAATTCGTACTACAGGTACCAAACTTTAGCCAAATCGTATGACAAATTGAGGCTTCTGGGGCTTAAGAGCTTCTTATGACGCCGAAAGCATGGATTGAACATGAGACACATTTTCAGCGATGGTTATCCCCTTACTAATGCTGGATACATTTCTGAGGTATCCTGCCATGTTAAAACTTCTCTACCAAGTGGTGTCGCTATGCGGCACCCCGTTCGAACTCGACATAGAAAAGGAGATGCCATATCATTGAGTTTTAACATTAATCGGACTGCACTCATGGATATGAGAGAAGTATCCCCTGTTCTTTAGTGGAATGTTCATGGGAAATTTAGTAGAAGTTAGTAGGCGCTCAAGAAGTCGAATCCGGGGACCGGATTATATAGAGGCTTTGTCAGTTTATAGACCGATCTGGATCATGCTTGGTACAAATGTTGGAAGTCAGAACAGAAGTATTTGTGCTAAATTCCTGCCAAATCGGATGAAAATTGAGGTTTCTAGGGGTTCAAGGTAATCATAAGCGGATATCGGTTTATATGGGGCTATATTAGTTTATAGGTCAATTCAAATCATACTTGGTACTGATGTTGGAAGTCATAGCCCAAGTCTTCAGCCAAATCGAATGAAAAATTGCTCCTCTCGGGGCTCAAGATAGTCAAAACCGGGTTTCGGTTTATATGGGGCTATATGCAAATCTGAACCGATATCACTCATTTGCAATCCCATCGACCTACAGTCTCTTTGTGCAAAATTTCAAGCGAATATCTTTGTTCGTTCGACCGCCGGAAAGCGATTAACCACTCCCCGTTATTGAAGACGTATCTAGTTCCATGTCTCAGATATATTTTCGAACTCGTAGAGTCAACAGGGTTCTTGCAGATTTCATCGTAAATAAACCCCCGGGCCCAGATGGCATATCGTCACTTGTTTTAAGCAAGTGTTCTTCGACGCTCGCTTGACTTTTACGCAATCTTTTCAACCTTGCTTACCGTGCGGGTGTTTTTCCGGCGCGTTTGAAGATTGCGAACGTGCAGTCTATCCGCAAGAAGGGTGAGGCAACCAACCCTGCAAATTACCGACCAATTGCGTTATGTTCCGCGCTTTCCAAGGTTATGGAGACCATTGCACAGTGGGCCAAATGGCAAAAAAATTGGAAATAAGTCTACAACTTTTTATCTGTTGATTTTAGCCATACAAAATGTTCTAGACATTTGTAGAGGAGGACATAGGCTTTCAGAAAAGTGCTGTTGTTGGTCCATATCTTTAATACAGGGTGAGCTACAGGGTGTCAAAGTTGACCACTTTTGACTTCTCCAAGCTTCTGGGGGCCATAACTTTTGATCTACTCAACCGATTTACATGATTTAGGACTCTAGAGAAAGAGCTTGACAAGATCTAAAAAACTTATGCATAAAGTACCATGCCATCGTGTACTGTTAAGGAGTTATGAATTGTGAATCACGTGAATATCTTTGGCGGTTTAAAAATGGCATCGTTTTCAATATGAAAAATATTTTTTTTGTCAAAAAATTGCAAAATTTTTCAAAAAAGATACTCCCATTTCCTTTAAGTTTTCGCAAACTTTGGCCGTCAAAGCATTATCATTTCTTTCCATTTTCACAAAGTCGAGGTATTAAGAAAAGTTTTAAGTGCTAATTTGGCTAATTTCGATATCAAACAACACCGTTATCTTAAGACCAAAATGGCCAATTTTTTTACTAAACTTCAAAAGTTTCTCACTGGAAAAAAAGTTCCACGGGGATTTTTTCGCTTTTTTTGAACTTAAATGAAAGCTTAAAATGTTCCCAACATTTTAAGGTATGTCTCGCCATATCCTAGCCATAAATGAGATCGTAGCGATCAAAATACTGAAAAAAGTCAATTTTCAAGTAGTGCTATATTCATTGCTAAAAAACAAGTATTACGTCACATTTTATTGCAAAGATGTTAAATAAACTTTTATTTGGTAACACTTCTTCTACAAAACACAAAAAGAATCATGGAAATATCTCTATTCTATTCCATTTTATGGAACCGGCAATAAAAAAGTCAATTTTTCAAAAAAGTCGAATTTCCCAAATTTTGTTTTTGTTGTCCTAATTGCACATGACACACTATAGCCATATTTACGCAACATACCTTATCGTAAAGGAAATTTTCATACCTTTCCAACAATGTATAAAACATTTCTCAACTCGGATTCTATCTACTCTAAAATTCATTTACACTTCATTAAACTCTATATAAAAATGTCTATTTGTGAAATGGAACCTTATATGGGGCCTACACTAAAACATTGATAGATTTGCCCAGGGTTTACAATACAAATGTGTTAGAATAAAAAAAGGTCTCCTGCCAAAGTTTAAAAAAATTGGAATAAAAATATGTGTTTTAGAGCGAAAACACTTCGCATCGGCGTGCGTTTGTATAGTACCTACATCTATTTTTAATGTAAGCTGATGATTTTTGAATAAAAAGTAACCTAGAAATATACCTGCATATATATATATATTTGTGTTAAGATTTGATGCAGACAAATGTTACCTGTTTCGCTATGTCGAATTCCCAGGAAATCCACCGTATCAATGAATGTGAAAAAACCTACCCATAAAAAATTCATTGTCATTTTTTTTAACCAAATTCGAGTCCAGGTAAATAATTATAGAAGAGTAAGTAAAAAGAGGCACTTTGGACCCCTTTTTACGATTGCGTCTGATACCTGAAATGGGTCATTAATTGTGAATATATTGCATAAATATTTGAACAAAATCCAAATTTTCTTCATTATATTTTGTAGAGGCGTAAAGGACATTTATAAGTTATGGAAGTCATACTGAAGTATTCCACTCTTTCGAAAATTGTATGGGACATCAAAAATGATTCCAAATCATACACGGAGTCATTTAAGGAACTTGTTTACACTTTGGACCACATATATGGAATAAGGCTAAATAAAGACGCTTTAGACAAACTTGAAAAATTCTACAAATCATTTGAGAGAAGGTTGCCAGAATGTTCATTCGCAAAAATCAAGTTTTTCAAAATGTATGAGAAGTGGCTGAAATCGGATCTACTTATTGAAATTAAACCGCTGATTCCCGGCCGGCCTAGCAAAGCATACGACGAAGTTACGGAGAAAACCAAAAAGAAAAAACAAGAGGAACTATTGGCGGCACATCCGCCAAATTTAATAAAAGATACGTTCAAAACAGCATTGTTAAAAACACAACCAAAAAATGTTGGACGAATTGTCGATGTTTTACCATTAGCATCTCCGAAAAGGGTAAAGAGAATGGTAGAAAGTATTCCAACTCCAAAATCGACTACAGAATTCACGGAGGAAGATGCACTGGCCCTGATTTTGAACCTAGGCCTCTCAAGAAACAAATACTCAACAATGAGGAAGGCTCTTCGTGAAAAAGGATGGGGTTGTTTACCCTCAAAACATAAATTGTACAACACCAGGACGAAAATGGTGCCATCAAATATATACGTGGACGAATTAAAAGCAAGAGTGAAACTTGCTGATCTTGTTGAAAATACAGCTGTTAGAATTATTTCTAATTTTACTGAAGAACAGTTGAACACATGTAATAATTCCGAAGTGGTTTTGATCAGCAAATGGGGTTGTGATGGATCATCTGGATTTTCCGAATATAAGCAACAAACAGAAATAGATACCAACTTCGCATCAATTTTCATGGCATCATTAGTACCATTGAGAATGAGATTGTACAAGGACCAATCTTCATCATCGAAAGAAAATGCATTTCAAGATATATGGATAAATAGAACACCTGGGTCAAAATATTTATGTCGCCCAATTCGGTTTGAGTATACAAAGGAAGACCGGAACACAACACGATCTTTGGTGAACGAAATAAAGGAAGAAATTGCTGCATTACCCATGATTGTTATAAACCAATTGGGAAGAAATATAAAAGTTTCGTTTCAACTACAACTCACTATGATCGATGGAAAGGTGGCAAACGCATTAACTGGCGTTATGTCCAATTGGAGATGCAATATTTGTGGCAAGAAGAATGGGCAATTCGAGGACAAGTCTGATGAAAATTTAGTAAACGAAAATGCGCTCAATTTCGGTATTTCGCCCCTGCACTGTAGAATTCGATTCATGGAGTATTGTTTGCATTTATCGTATGACCTTAAATATCGGACTAGCCCTGGAAACCGCGATGTCTCTGCTAGAAACAACCAAGATCTTCACAAAATGAGGCAGGAAGAGAAGAATCGAATCCAGTTGGAGTTTAAACAAAAGGGACTTATAATAGATAAACCTCTTTACGGATACGGAAGCACAAATGATGGCAACTCGGCAAGGCGGTTTTTTGAGGACCCCGTATCGACATCTAAAATAACCGGTCTTGATGAACACTTGCTAAGACGATTCAAAGTGATTTTGGCTGTAATCAATAGCAAAAAGATGATAAATTCAACCAAATTTGAAGCTTATAGTAATGACACAAAAAACATTTTATCTGATTTATATTCGTGGAAAGCTTTAACACCGACAGTACATAAAGTCTTACATCATGGCAAGGAAATTGTGGAATACAACATACTTCCGTTAGGAGAACTTACAGAAGAAGCTCAGGAATCCCGTAATAGAGATGTTAAACAGTTCCGGCTTTTCAATACCCGAAAGAGCACCAAATTTAACCAAAATTATGATTTACTTCAATATTTATTGTTATCGTCTGATCCGGTACTATACAGCATCAGAACTAAATGGCTACCAAAAATATGTGACGATATAGATAAGGACGATCCCGATGCCATTCAAATTAAAGAGCTTTTAAATTTTGATACCTTAGATTATTTGGTAGAGAATAAAATCAAATAATACAAAACTAAAATGCTTTTTTATTTTGGGAGTAGCTAATATACATATAAACGCACGCCGATGCGAAGTGTTTTCGCTCTAAAACACATATTTTTATTCCAATTTTTTTAAACTTTGGCAGGAGACCTTTTTTTATTCTAACACATTTGTATTGTAAACCCTGGGCAAATCTATCAATGTTTTAGTGTAGGCCCCATATAAGGTTCCATTTCACAAATAGACATTTTTATATAGAGTTTAATGAAGTGTAAATGAATTTTAGAGTAGATAGAATCCGAGTTGAGAAATGTTTTATACATTGTTGGAAAGGTATGAAAATTTCCTTTACGATAAGGTATGTTGCGTAAATATGGCTATAGTGTGTCATGTGCAATTAGGACAACAAAAACAAAATTTGGGAAATTCGACTTTTTTGAAAAATTGACTTTTTTATTGCCGGTTCCATAAAATGGAATAGAATAGAGATATTTCCATGATTCTTTTTGTGTTTTGTAGAAGAAGTGTTACCAAATAAAAGTTTATTTAACATCTTTGCAATAAAATGTGACGTAATACTTGTTTTTTAGCAATGAATATAGCACTACTTGAAAATTGACTTTTTTCAGTATTTTGATCGCTACGATCTCATTTATGGCTAGGATATGGCGAGACATACCTTAAAATGTTGGGAACATTTTAAGCTTTCATTTAAGTTCAAAAAAAGCGAAAAAATCCCCGTGGAACTTTTTTTCCAGTGAGAAACTTTTGAAGTTTAGTAAAAAAATTGGCCATTTTGGTCTTAAGATAACGGTGTTGTTTGATATCGAAATTAGCCAAATTAGCACTTAAAACTTTTCTTAATACCTCGACTTTGTGAAAATGGAAAGAAATGATAATGCTTTGACGGCCAAAGTTTGCGAAAACTTAAAGGAAATGGGAGTATCTTTTTTGAAAAATTTTGCAATTTTTTGACAAAAAAAATATTTTTCATATTGAAAACGATGCCATTTTTAAACCGCCAAAGATATTCACGTGATTCCTTTTGTATTTTATGCACACATATGCTGGCATAATTTGTGTGAAGTATGAAGTTTATAGCTTTAAAATTGACGGAGTTATTTAAAAAACACTGAAAAAAACCAAGGCCAAATTTTCATATTTTAAAATTAAACAATTCATAACTCCTTAACAGTACACGATGGCATGGTACTTTATGCATAAGTTTTTTAGATCTTGTCAAGCTCTTTCTCTAGAGTCCTAAATCATGTAAATCGGTTGAGTAGATCAAAAGTTATGGCCCCCAGAAGCTTGGAGAAGTCAAAAGTGGTCAACTTTGACACCCTGTAGCTCACCCTGTATTAAAGATATGGACCAACAACAGCACTTTTCTGAAAGCCTATGTCCTCCTCTACAAATGTCTAGAACATTTTGTATGGCTAAAATCAACAGATAAAAAGTTGTAGACTTATTTCCAATTTTTTTGCCATTTGGCCCACTGTGCATTGTTAATTACCATCTTGTAACATACTTAGAGTCCAACGGTCTTCTTAGCAACCGACAATATGGATTCTGCAGAAAACGCTCTATGGGTGACTTGATGGCATTCCTGTCTGAACGTTGGAGTTACTCTATTCACCAGTTCGGTGAGATTAAGATCGTGGCTCTGGATATCTGCAAGGCATTTGATAGGGTCTGGCACGGTGCACTCCTTTCAAGCTTGTCACTTCTGGTGTCGGTAATAACTTCGTTCGATTTATATAGAGTTTTCTGAGAGATCGCACTATAAGAGTTGTTGTATTGCGGATTTTTTAAAAGAAAGTAAATGCATTTTTATTAAAACTTAGAATGAACTTTAATCAAATATACTTTTTTACACTTTTTTTCTAAAGCAAGCTAAAAGTCACAGCTGATTACTGACAGAAGAAAGAATGCAATTACAGAGTCACAAGCTGTGAAAAAATTTGTCAACGCCGACTATATGAAAAATCCGCAATTACTTTTTGGGCAACCCAATAGATGGATTCGAATATATGACGAATATAGATTGACCGCAGGAGTACCACAAGGCTCTGTCCTTTCTCCCTCTCTTTTTCTTATATTCATTGACGATCTACTGGGCCCGACTTCGAATCCGATCTACTCGTCCGCGGATAAAAGCAATCTCTGCCATTCATTTTCATTCGACTATAGGTCTAGTGTTCGAGAGATTGAAGACAGGAGGCCGATTATGGACGTAACACTCTGCCAGGATTTGCTGGCCATTTCTGATAGGGGTCGTATGAACAGAGCACACGCAAGGCGCAGTGCTGTTTGTTGTCCACTCCAAAATCATACCTGGAGCTGCTTGACCGTGTCCAGAGGCAGGCTCTGGTGCTGATTGGAGATGGTAGTGTATCCAACTCTATTGTTTCCCTTGGACATCGTCGAAATGTAGGTTGTGTGGTGCTATTGTAGCGATTCTTCCACTGCGAGTGTTTTTCGGTAATCAGTCTTCTGATTCCTGACTTGAGGTTGTTCGTCAGAAATACTAGATTTTCTAGAAGCACACATACAACACCACCCGAGTTGTAAGCTATTTTATCTATACTCATGAGTAGTTAGTTTTATTTGTACAAAGTTAATTTTCCAACTCTTTAAGAATTTTTAACTATTCGTAATTAAATATCATAAACTAGATTGTTTTATGTAATTAACTCTTAGTTACGATAAGAATTTTTCTGAATGTATTTAGGGACCTATCAGGTCTATTATTGGTGGGAATGTTGAAGGTTACGTATGAAATTCACATGCCAAAGTTCAACTATAATGTGCCAAATAATGAATATCCCAGGAGCTCAAGAAGTAAATTTGATCTTTGGATCACATGGGGGCTATATCTAGTTATGGGCCTATATAATCAGTACTGAGCGTGAATGGTAAGAATCGTAAGTGCAACAAATTGAAGTTGAATCGGGAAAATCTTTGAATAATATGAGGGCTGAATATATACATTTATGGACCTATCCATGCTGAATTTGGTCTATTTCCTAACAAAAATCAATAAGAATTACTATGCAAAGTTCGAAAACCATCGTGATTAAGCGGACGGGCAAGGATAAATGGATTAAGAATGCCAAAAAGCTAAGCTATATAAAGGGTTTTCCAACAAGAGATGTTCCTTTTAATCGACCTGTATTTCGGTAGCAGTTACTATTGACGCTTTTATTCTTTCACATTCGGCCAGAAATTACGCCATTTTTAAACTTGAAACGATAATCGTTTCAACAACTCATTGAATTTATTAGGTTAGGTTAGGTTGAAAAGAGGGTGCAGATATTAATCCGCCCCAAGCCATTATGTACATACACCTAAGCCAGTAATCGGCTTGCTGCGCGCCCTAAAAACTATAAAGTAACCTCTAAAAAGAAAATTTTAATTTAGGAATTCCGAGCTACTTACAAAATCCTTAATTGTTTTCAATACCACTACCCTAAGTTGGTTCATATCTGGTATTGTGTCTCCACCTAAGTGCCGGGCAATGACAAAGGAAATGCTCCAACGTCTCATCATCTTCCCCGCATGCCCTACACATGCTATTACTTGCAGCACCGATTTTACATAAGTGAGCTCGTAGTCCTAAGTGTCCCGTTATGATACCAATAGCTATGCTGTCCTCCTCCTTACTTCCTTTCAGTAATAGCTTCGTCTTATCACGATCTGGATCTCTCTGTTCCACAATGTTGCATGCGCTTTCGTCGCCCACTCCCTCAACTCGGAATGCGTCGACCCGAAAGGCTTCAGGTTCACCAAGTTTATTGACGGCAGTCCTCTGGCCTTCACCGCCAAATCGTCTGCCCTTTCATTTCCGCTTACTCCGTTATGGCCCCGTACCCAAAGTCGTTGATCCTTCCGTGTAACATAATCTTCCAGATGGCAATACTAGGGTTCCGTCAATCCAAGACTGTGCCGATGGCAGCAGTGCCTCGCACAAGACTTCAAGGTTCATCTCAGGTATTCTTTCGGAAACCTCTTCCTTTCCTTCCAGGTTTCCTATCGTCGCCTCGATTATACCGCGATGGTATGAGCTGCTCCCATCGCCTTAAGTCTCATACCCGCAGTGGCTGCCTCACACTTAATCTGTATGTCAATGGGTCGGATATCTAGAATAGTCTCCAGTGCCCTAGTGGGCGTGGTCCACATCGCTCCGCTTATGCCAAGACAACATGTTCTCTGAACCTGTTGTATGGTCCTTATGTTGCACTTTTTCTCCTTAGCACTCCACCAAACTACTGAGGTGTAAGTATGTATTGGTCGTATCACGGTTCTGTAGAGCCAGTGTCATATATCCTTGGATTCAGGCCCAGGTTTCAAGCCAACGGCCCGTCTACATAGTGCCCAACATCTGTGAGCCTTCTCACTACGCTTCTGAATGTGACACTTCTATTCAGTTTCCTGTCCGAGATCACACCTAAGTATTTTACCTTGTCAGATATCGAAATCGTCTTATTGAGGAAACGATGTGCGTTAAATTGCCCCACCTTCGTCTTCCTCGTGAACAGGCATATTTCAGTCCTCTCTGGGTTAACATTGAGACCTTTGGGTGTAGCCCAGTCATATGCAATATGCAAGACCCTTTCGGCCCTTCTACATAGCTTAGAAGTATTATAATATCGTCTGCGTAGCAGACGGGTTCAATTCTCTTCTCAGTCAGCATCCGTAATAGGTCATTTATGGTGGTCACCCATAGGAGTGGCGATAAAATGCCTCCTGTGGCGTGCCCTGTGCCACTTTCTCCCTTATATTTATGCCATGGGACACACAATTTATCCTCCTTTTCCTTAGCATATGGTGTATCCACTCTTTAAGGACCGGGTCCACCCGGTACTGGTCCAACGATTGGATCAGTGTGTCGGTCCGCACATTGTTAAAAGCCCCCTCGATGTCAATGCATACCGCCAGTGTGTACGTTTTGGCATCGAAGGATTCTTCTATTTTATGCACAACCTCGTGCAGGGCAGTCTGCACCGACCTTCCCTTTACATAGGCATGCTGTTTGTATTTGAGCAGTTCGCTGGATATCCTACTCTTTATTATGATGTCCACAATACGTTCCATGGTCTTGAGTAGAAAGGACGTAAGGCTTATGGGCCTATAGGCCTTTGGTTTCGCATAACTTGCCTTGCCGGGATTGGGTATAAACACCTCCCTTGCCTTCTACCAGGCTTTCGGAGTATATGCAAGTCCTAGGCACGCTGTGAAAATTTTGCGCCAGACGAGGCGCCAAATAGTCTGCCTCTTATGTAGTAACACCGGAAATATTCCATCAGATCCGGTTTGAAGCTCTTCAAGGATTTCTTCACCATAAATTCCGTTATTATAAATCTTCGATCAACGTCATTATTCCAAGATTCCGGTGTCTTCGTGAGTACCTTCGTATCCTGTGGAAAATGGGTTTTCATCAAAAGCCTCAACATGTCCTCCGTTGTCTCTGCTCACACTCCCATATCGTCTACTAAAGTTTCAATTTGGACATGGGTTTTTTAAAGAGAAAATGTTTTATCTTGGAGGCGTCATTAACGCTATTGACCCGCTCGCAGAAAAGCTTCCAGGAGGCACGTTTTGCCGCTCTGGTAATCTTATTGTGTACCTTGAGCCGTGTGTAATACACATCTCAATAAACTTCCGCCTTTTTATGACGTGCTCTGTTAAAAAGTCTGCGGACCTCTTTCCCAATATTGCGAATCTCCCCGGTCATCCAGGGTTTTTCTTGGGCTGATATCCTTTCCCGAAGAGGACAACTATATTCAAAGAACCTCACCAGTGCAGTCGTAATTCTGTTCATATTTTCGTCAATGTCTTCTATGCTTGGACAATGTAAATTATCTTGCCCAAGTCTTTTTCTGAGTAGCCTTCCGAATTTGGTCCAGTTGGTTTTCAACTTATTCCGGAAGCCTATCGGATTCAGCGCTGGCCGTGCTATTCTAAACCTAATGTAGCAATGTTCAGAGAAAGAGTGTTCCATGGAGACCCTCCTATCCTAAACCTCATCGATTACATTTTCCAAACATATCGTCACATCCAATACCTCCTCCCTAATCCTATTAACAAAGGTAGTGGTGTTACCAATATTAAGTGTTATTAGGTCGTTAGTATTCAAGAACTCTGCCAGGGCTTGGCCCAGCTTATTAGTGTTGGTACTACCCCACGAAATGTGGTGAGAGTTCGCATCGCACCCTATTAGCACCTCGTTTCCTGTCTGGTTCGCTTTCCTCACCAGCCGTTGCAGCTCCGACGTGGGTGGTGGTGTCGGAGAGTCGAAAGGCAGATAAAGTGATGCCAGATATGCTCCACCGTCTCCCTGTCTTACCACTGTTGCATCCGACGTGGAATTTATTGAAATTTCGCATCGAAATCGAAAAATCATCTTCACTGATGAGGACCTTTTCCACATCGGTGGATACGTCAACAAAAAAATTATCGTATCTGGGGCACGGAAACCGCAAGAGGTTATTCTTGGTGCGGTTTAAGGTCCGGCGGGGTCATTGGACTTTACTCTTTCGAATATGAGGTTGAATCAACAGTTGCGGTGAATGGATTGAGCTATCGAGAGATGATTAGTTTTTTATGGTCGGAGTTGGATGGCATTGATCTGAATAACGTTGGCTTTCAACAAGACGGCGCAACGTGCCACACAAGCAACAAAGCCATTGCTCTTTTATGGGAAAAGTATTATGGCCATGGTATCTCTTTCGAAGAGGTGATCACAATTGGCCACCGATTTAACACCTTGCGAATTCTTCCTTCGGGGCAACGTGGAACATAAGGTGTTCGCCAACAGCACAGCGTCGATTTGAGACCTCAAAGATAGAATACGTGTGGCTATCGAGAACACTTTGCGATTTGTTTATGGAAATTTCAGGATAGAGGATATTGTCCTCTAAGCGTGGTCGTGGCGGCCCTTGGGCTGATGTTCTTTTTCATTTCTCACGGCATTTATCTTTGAATGCCAAAATAAGACCTCTTATTGGAAAACCCTTTATGTATGTGGGGATTCAAATTGATATTTCCCATCCTATGGTGGCATAAAAATCATCGCCCTTTTTGACCTACTAAAATGCTCTCTTTGCTACCGTGAGCAACCCTTTTACGGGATAAAATCTTAATGTTCCCTATATTTATTGTAGTAATGTCTAAGTAATGAAATTTCCATTTACAAATAAAATTTCTGAAACTGTTGCGTGTGCATATGCACTTATATGACATCGAAGGTATTTCTTAAAGCACACGTGCCATTGCATGGGAATAATAAGACAAATTGGCTTGATCAAACTGCCGAACACTTTAAAATATGAAATTTACAGGGCATAATTAGAGTGTATTATGGGCAAACGAATATCGAGATATGTGCACATATGAATGCAATTTCCCCTGGAAATTCAATGCAATTATATTGCAAACGCTTCAAATGTTCATACATATCGTTTATTGAGGCAATATAATCTACGTTTTATTAAATACCCAGTAAACCACAAGTTAAACATTGTCATGTGCTCTAATGTGATGTGTTCCAGTGCACTAGAAGTGGTCGCGTATCTGCGGTTGGTGGATGTACACTCAGAGAAATTTCTTTGTAAAAACAGCAAAAATGTTTGCTGTAACAGCAGAAAGTCTGCTGAAAATGGGACAGCAGTAAAATGTTGCTAAAACAGTAAACATTTTCTGCTGTTTCAAATGGTAAGAACTTAAGTAGTTGTTTTATCCAACTTATTTTTCAATTTTACAGCCATATGCTTAAAATGTTTTCCAATTTTCCACAATTTGTTAATTATTGATCGAATTTAAATAACAGCAGACAAAATAACTACTACTATTATATTTATGCTGTTAAACCAAAAATTTACTCCCAAAGTTGGTAGTTGGGATTGCAAATGGGTCCACATTTTGGTACTGCTCCCATATAAACTGATATCCAAAATATAGAGGCTCCAGAACCTCTAGATAGAGCAATTATTATCCGATTTTGCTTAAATTTTTTACTTTGACGTTTCCTATGACATTCAACAGATGTGCCAAGTATGGTCCGAAACGGAACATCCGATTTTACTCTTGAGCCTCTAGAAGGCTCAAATTTTGCATAATAACTTCTTTTAAGGTCTTCCACCCCACCTCTAGCTCCATTAGCATAGCAATTCTTATCCAATATTCTGTGTTTGCCTAAAAAGAAATACCAGGCAAAGAACTTGTTAAGTGCTTTGCACGGTGGAGGGTTTATGAGAATCGGCCTGGCCAAACTAACCACGCTTTAACTTGTTTTAACTGCAACAATCCGGCTACCCACACCTATTGACATTTGTAGAACATTTAAGAGGAATATTTTTTGAGAGAAATGTTCGTATAATGAACAAATCAAAACGCGTTAAGTTCGGCCGAACTTTGAATACCCACCACCTCGGGTATATTTGTAAAGCACCGTTCGTCAAAATCCGGTGAATAATGCATACATTATGCCCCATGGCAGCTTTATCGAAATATGTTCCGATTTGGACCAAATACTAATAAGTACAAGTCATTGTTCAATTATGTATAACAAAATATTGGTCTTTTTAGTAGCTATATCTAAAAATAAACCGATCTGAACCCTTTTATGGAGCCAAGACTTTAAATCGAGATATCGATCAATTTGGCAGCTATATCCAAATCTGGACTGATTTGGACCAAGTTGCAGAAAAATGTCGAAGAGCCCAACACAACTCACTATCCCACGGACAATAAATGCGCCTTTTATGGGCCCAAGACCCTAAATCGAGAGATCGGTCTATATATGGCAGCTATATTCAAATCTGGACTGATCTTGGCCAAATTGAAGAAGAATGTCGAAAGGCCTAACACAACTCACTGTACCAAATTTCGGCGACATCGGACAATATAAACGCCTTTTAAGGGCCCAAAACCTTAAATCGAGAGATCGGTCTATATGGCAGCTATATCCAAATCTAAACCGATCTGTGACATATTGCAAAAGTATTTCGAGGGGCTTAACATAACTCACTGTCCCAAATTTCGGCGATATCGGAAAATTAACACGCCTTTTATGGGCCCAAAACCTTAAATCTAGAGATCGGTCTATATGACAGCCTAACACAACTCACTGTCCCAAATTTCAGCAAAATCGGATAATAAATGTCGCTTTTGTGGGCCTATGACCCTAAATCGGCCGATCGGTCTATATGGCAGCTATATCAACATATAGTCCGATATAGCCCATCTTCGAGCGTAACCTGCTTATGGATAAAACAAAATCTGTGCAAAGTTTCAACTCTATATCTCTATTTTTAAAAACTGTAGCGTGATATCAATAGACTGACGGGCAGACGGACGGACATGGCTAGATCGTCTTAGATTTTTACGCTGATCAAAAATATATATACTTTATAGGGTCAGAAATAGATATTTCGATGTGTTACAAAGGGAATGAAAAATTTGAAAATACCCCCCATCCTTCGGTGGTGGGTATAAAAAGAACATCGGCCAAATGGCCACCACGATCATGCTTACAGTACCATACCCTTTTCATTACATTTTCCATAACCAAATCGCAAATAGCGCAATTCATTCACCGTAACTATTGATCCAATCCCATTTTCGAAAAAGTGAGGTCCAATGACCATGTTGTTTACACTGAAAGTAAATAAAAGTGGAACTAGTTCTGATTACTTTAAAACTAGTGAATAGACAGGTTTGAAACTAGTGGCCTGGACTACTGGGATAACACATACACACCCACACAACGAAAAATTGCGCGAACTAGAACTCAAAATCGGAGTTGCAGAAAATTTGATTGATTGATTTTGACAGATAGTGTATTCGATTTTTTGTTGTTGGGCAACTTGGGTAAGTGCTTACCTGTATCGATTTATCTTGGGAAAGGCTTATCAAAAATAACTCTTGAATTTTCCGAGCACCAGATGAGATAATTTGGAGTAGCCAACGAGGCGGAAATGGTCCTCATCAGTCAAGATGCTCCATAATGTTGCATGCGCATTCGTCGCCCACTCCCTTAACTCGGACTGTGTCGACCCGAAAGACTTTGGGGTAACGAAGTTTATTGACGGCAGTCCTCTGGCCTTCACCGCCAAATCGTCTGCCCTTTCATTTCCCTTACTCCGTTATGGCCCGGCACCCAAGCGATGCGGATTTTGCCATCCTCAGAGAAGGCGTTAATCCCTTCTTACCCTGCAAAATTGTTCGTGACCTTACCTTCCTGGTTGTTATTGTTCTTATGGCAATTTTACTGTCGGTAAAGATGTTCGCACTCGACGTCCTCACGTTAGCACCACACCACTTCACGCATTGCGTGATTGCCCGGATCTACGACTGCAGGATTTCAGTCCCTGAGTTCCCAATTTAAACTCCCAGGCCCAATCTGTCCTCTAGCTTACTAGGGTCAATCCAAGACTGTGCCGATGGCAGCAGTGCCTCGCACTTCACATCAAGGTTCATCTCAGGTATCCGTTCGGATACCTCTTCCCTTTCTTCCAGGTTTCCTATCGTCGCCTCGATTATACCGCGATGGTATGAGCTGCTCCCATCCTCAATCCATTCTCCCATTGCCTTAAGTCTCATAGCCGCGGTGGCTGTCTCACACTTAATCTGTATGTCAATGGGTCGGATATCTAGAATAGTCTCCAGTGCCCTAGTGGGCATGGTCCTCATCCTATCCGCCTATGCCAAGACAACATGTTCTCTGAACCTGTTGTATGGTCCTTATGTTGCACTTTTACTTCATAGCAGTCCATCAAACCACTGAGGCGTAAGTAAGTATTGGTCTTATCACGGTCCTGTAGAGCCAGTGGGCTGTCCTAGGATTCAGGCCCCATTTCGAACCTACGGCCCGTCTGCATAGTGCCCGATATCTGTGAGCCTTGTCGGTACGCTCCTGATTGTGACACTTCCAATTCAGTTTCCTGTCCGAATATCGAAATCCTGTCAAATATCGAAATCGTCTTTTTGAGGAAACGATGTGCGTTAAATTACCCCACCTTCGTCTTTCTCGTGAACAGGCATATTTCAGTCTTCTCTGGGTTAACATTGAGACTTCTGGGTCTAGCCCAGTCATATGCCATATGCAAGGCCCTTCTGCATAGCTCGTTCGGATCCTTATCCCTTAGAAGTATTATAACATCGTCTGCGTAGCAAACTGGTTCAAATCCCTCCTCAGTCAGCATCCGTAATAGGTCATTTATGGTGGTCACCCATAGGAGTGGCGATAAAATGCCTCCTGTGGCGTGCCTTGTGCCACTTTCTCCCTTATATTTATGCCATGGGACACACAATTTATCTACCTGTTCCTTAGCATATAGTTTATCCAGACTCTAAGGACCGGGTCCAACCGGTACTGGAACAGTGTGTCGGTCCGCACTTTGTTAATCGATGTCAATGCATACCGCCAGTGTGTACGTTTTGTCATCGAAAGATTCTTCTATTTTATGCACAACTTCGTGCAGGGCAGTCTCCACCGACCTTCCCTTGACATATGCATGCTGTTTGTATTTGAGCAGTTCGCTGGATGTCCTACTCTTTATCATGGTGTCCACAATACGTTCCATGGCTTTGAATAGAAAAGACGTAAGGCTTATGGGTCTATAGGCCTTTGGTGTCGCATAACTTGCCTTGCCGGGCTTGGGTATTAACACCCTTGCCTCCTGCTAGGCGTTCGGAGTATATGTAAGTCCTAAGCACGTTGTGAAAATATTGGCCAGATGAGACGCCAGATAGTCTGCCTCTTTCTATAGTAACACCGGAAATATTCCATCAGGTCCGGGTGACTTAAATGGTTTGTGGTATCACAAACTACAATAACATTTATTAAATAATTAACTAATAGTTACAATAAGCATTTTTCTGAGTGTATACACGGATCCCTTCTACACTGAGGTAGAAGAAGATGATGTAGATGCGGGAACTGCCTGTCTTCTCGGACTATCACGATATACGTAGACAGTCAGGCGACTCGGAAGGCTTTGGCGTCGGGTCAGGCTCGATAGGTCATTGGATTCAAAGAGCTTCTCCGATAGACGCTTTCTGCGGTGAGCGAGCAAATAGAGCTTAGGCTAATGTTGCAAGGTGGCTAAGGGATTTTCGTGTGGAATATATCTCGAAACAGGACGTCACCAATCCTGAGATTGAGGAATCAAGTCCTAAATTGATCTTTACAACTTGAGGTATTTCGCGTCACGCTTCAAACAGGGAGAGGCCATTTTCTTCGGGTCAAAAGTGAAGAGAAAGAGTTGTGTGTCAATTGTGGGGATACAGCATGTGTGGAGTCCCTCCAGAATCCAAGCCCTCTTGGCATTCTGGACTACTGTCGAAGCCTGTAGTGGTTGACTGGAGGATGCAGGGGTATTTCCACGGGAACAAGCCAGGCATGATATCTTCTTGTTCCTACCGTTGAAACAATCAGTCCACTTTTAAAAAGCTAAACAAGTAAAAACGTGTTTAGCTCTCCCGGCCCGATCTTATAAAGGGTGATTTTTTTGAGGTTAGGATTTTCATGCATTAGTATTTGACAGATCACGTGGGATTTCAGACATGGTGTCAAAGAGAAAGATGCTCAGTATGCTTTGACATTTCATCATGAATAGACTTACTAACGAGCAACGCTTGCAAATCATTGAATTTTATTACCAAAATCAGTGTTCGGTTCGAAATGTGTTCATTCACCGTTCAGCGATGAGGCTCATTTCTGGTTGAATGGCTACGTAAATAAGCAAAATTGCCGCATTTGGAGTGAAGAGCAACCAGAAGCCGTTCAAGAACTGCCCATGCATCCCGAAAAATGCACTGTTTGGTGTGGTTTGTACGCTGGTGGAATCATTGGACCGTATTTTTTCAAAGATGCTGTTGTACGCAACGTTACGGTGAATGAACTCATTTCGAACCGAACACTGATTTTGGTAATAAAATTCAATGATTTGCAAGCGTTGCTCGTTAGTAAGTCTATTCATGATGAAATGTCAAAGCATACTGAGCATCTTTCTCTTTGACACCATGTCTGAAATCCCACGTGATCTGTCAAATACTAATGCATGAAAATCCTAACCTCAAAAAAATCACCCTTTATACTATCCACCATTTATGGCATTTGTGAAGTTCTATGCCCGGTATCTCTTTATGAGCAAACGATATGGGATGAGGGATAATTGCTATGCTACTGGAGCTATACCAGATAATGGACCTAATCGGGGCATACTAGGTTTGGATGTTGGAGACCATAGGAGAAGTCATTGTGCAGCTAAATTGGATGAGAATTGCTGAAGAAGTATAATTGTGAGATCGGTTTATATGGGAGCTATATCAGGTTTTGGCCCGATTCGAGACACCAAAACAAATCAGATAAGAATTGTGCTCTCTAAAGACACAAGGAGTATAATCGTGAGATCGGTTTACATGGGAGCTTTAGACCGATTGAGACCATACTCGCCACCTATATTAAAGGTTATAGGAGAAGTTATTATGCAAAATTTCAATTCGGATAACAATTACGCCTTCTAAAAGTCAAATCCGCCGATCGGTTTATATGGGAGCTATATCATGTTAAGGACCTATTTAACCATACTTGACACGTCTGTTGGAAGGCATAGCAAAACTTTACGTGCAATATTTCAGCCAAAGCGGGTGATAATAGCGGCTTCTAGAGGCTCAAGAAGGCAAATCTGAAGATTGGTTTATATTGCAGCTTTATCATATTATGAACCGATTTGAACCATACTTAGCGCAGTTGTTGAAAGTCGAAACCAAACTCCTATTGCAACATTTTAGCCAATTCAGATAAAAATTGCACCCTCTAGAGGGTCAAAATTCAAGATACAAGATCGGTTTATTTTGCAGTTATATCAGGTTATAAACCGATTTGGACGTTAATTAGCACAGTTGTTGAAAGCAGCAACAAAACACATCGTGCAAATTGGACAAGAATTGCGCCTTCTAGAAGCTTAAGAAGTCTAATCGGAATATCGGTTTATATGGCAACTACACCCAGAAAAATGAGTCCGCTGATATCAGGAAACACTGTCTGCTAACATTATATTAAAAAATTTTTAACTTTTGAATAAATTCACTAAAAATTGTTTAACTACTAAATAACTATTGAGGAATTTGCTATATATTAGTAAAAAAAAATTCCAAGAGAGGACAACTTTAGCAAGAGTTTTACATTAGAAATGCTTCACATTATAAATGCATTGCAAGAAAAGAGAATAGACTTTAAGATTGATATAAAGAACTGTACGTCGAGCTATAGGCATATTATACAATAAATAAGAGAAAAATGACTTATTTGTTCAATATAAAATGCTGTATTTGTAAGACGTTTGATTATTGTAACTCTGTAAGCTTTTGTTTATGTACAATATGTGTGAATTTGTCTTTAATTAATTTATTTCCTTTATTGTTTAGTGTCTAGCCTGATGATGCCAACTAAAGGAAGGCGAAATATTGTTCAAATAAATAAATAGAAAATAAACATCATTGACCTCGAGCTTAATTATTCATCAAAAAGTACCAAAATAAAAGGTGTAATAAAACTAATTAATATTTCCAATTTTAGGTGATAATTTTTTGTTTAAAAACTTAAATATAATTGTATTAATTATTTTGTTTGCTATTATTTAAATTTGTTAAAAAATTAGCAAATTGTAGAAAATTGAATGGAATATAAACATTTTTGAAATTCTTGAGCTTTAATTAACTTTTTAAATATTAAAAACAATAACAAATTACTGCTGTCTTATTTTCAGCAGACTTTCTGCTGTTACAGCAAACAGTTTTGCTGTTTTTACTAACTAATTCCTCTGCGTGTATATCAAAACATGAACCTATTTGACTCAAACGCCTAGCTTTATTTCTTCGAAAAATAGCGTGATATCGACAGACGGACGAACAGTTAGGCGAACGGACAGACAGACGGACATGGCTAGATCGACTGTCATGACGATCAGGAATAAATTTACTTTATGGGGTCTTAAGGCTCTATAACATGGCATGTAGTTGTTTTATGACATGTCAAATTTAGCACATCTTGAGTTGTACATGTCATGTGATACAAACGAAGGTAACATATGAAAATCACTTTACAAAATAGCAAATAGCCAAATAGCGATAAAAGCGTGCTCTACTCCTTCTGACAAAAACAAAAATATATTAGAAAATTTTGGCAAACATTTTCAATTACATGTGAATACAAAAAGTGACATGTCATAAGACATTTACATGCCGTGTAATAGCGCCTTTATACGAATATTTCGAGGTGTTACAAAGGGAATGACGAAATTTGTATACCCCCATCCTATGGTGGAGGGTATAAAAATACTCCCGTAAAAATGTATTTCCCGTTGCGATTTCTTATGATCTTACCACACAAAAATTGTATCTGATTTTGCGAATAGTCTTGCAAAAAATTATAGGCATAACGTAATTAATATAATTATTTTAAATTCGAGATAAAATCGTCTTTAGTGCAGAAAGAAACCCCTACTCATGGCCGTTAAAGTATTAGTCCACGAACGCAAAGATTATTTCCAGATATTTTACTAAGTCACAGCACTGCGTACCGCATTGATGGTATTGCCGTTAGTTGGCTAAAAAACAAAAGAGCTTAAGTTTTTTTTTTAATATTTTAACTGTCATGGAATCTGCCTATTATTAAAGTTAATTTTATAGCAACAACAAGTAAGGGAAGGCAAAAGTCGTGTGGTGCCGACTATATAATATACTTAAGCTATGAGTGAAAATTGGGCGATACCAATATATGACCGTCATATTTATAGAAGAGGACATTGTGCAGAATTTTGAGAATATGGCCTGATAAATGCGCTTTCAATGGCTCTAAAAGTAGAAATCGGGTGAAGCATACTACATTCATATATATGGGAACTATAACTCAATCTATACCGATTTCTATGAAATTCACCAAATATCTCAAAAGACATAAGAATTTCGTGAGGATCGTTGGAAAAATTATCACAATATTGCAATATTACTCAGATTCATCCGAAAATATACATATATGGGAACTACACCTAAATCTGAACCAGTTTCTTCCATACTCGGAGCATATTGGGTGATCGGTAAATAAATGCGCTGCAAGTGAATATCAAACCATACATATATATTGGAGCTATCTGAAGTGATTTCTTTGAAACTCACCAATCTTAAGAGCTAAAGGGTGATTTTTTTGAGGTTAGGATTTTCATGCATTAGTATTTGACAGATCACGTGGAATTTCAGACATGGTGTCAAAGAGAAAGATGCTCAGTATGCTTTGACATTTCATCATGAATAGACTTACTAACGAGCAACGCTTGCAAATCATTGAATTTTATTACCAAAATCAGTGTTCGGTTCGAAATGTGTTCATTCACCGTAACGTTGCGTCCAACAGCATCTTTGAAAAAATACGGTCCAATGATTCCACCAGCGTAGAAACCACACCAAACAGTGCATTTTTCGGGATGCATGGGCAGTTCTTGAACGGCTTCTGGTTGCTCTTCACTCCAAATGCGGCAATTTTGCTTATTTACGTAGCCATTCAACCAGAAATGAGCCTCATCGCTGAACGGTGAATGAACACATTTCGAACCGAACACTGATTTTGGTAATAAAATTCAATGATTTGCAAGCGTTGCTCGTTAGTAAGTCTATTCATGATGAAATGTCAAAGCATACTGAGCATCTTTCTCTTTGACACCATGTCTGAAATCCCACGTGATCTGTCAAATACTAATGCATGAAAATCCTAACCTCAAAAAAATCACCCTTTATAAGATAATCCGTTCTGCAAAAATTTTTGAGGGTCTGATAACAAATGACCACATCTTTGCAATATTAGCCCAAGTCGGACATGTATACAGCTCAGTGACTGACTGATCAACTCCCAGTTCTTGGATCGTAGGCGCGTGACAAGATGGGATTTTGTGATGTTCGGTCGTTTAGGTAATAAAAAGTACCAAATAGTACGAAATTTTGAATGTTTGTAGAGAACGAACGGAAATGGCTAGACGATCGAATTTGGGCTCAAATGAAAGAGCGTCTCAAAAAAAAAAACGAGAATTGGTGAAAAAATTTTCCAAAATTTTACCAGAAGTGAGAGAAATAGTACGAGTGCCGTAATTGGTTCTATTTGGTACCCTCTTTACGAATTGAACTAGAGCTCTGAATTTTGGTACTTAGGTGCACTATGGCAACATAAATTAGTTGATTACATGAGTTTTTGAAATTTTTTTACATTAAGGTACCAAAAATATAGGAAATGTGTAAACTTTGAACAGGGCGAACGGGTGGAGCAAAACTATTGAAAGTTTGCTTAAAGGTTGAAGTTGCGTAAAAATGGGGGAGGGAAAAAACTGGATAGTTGTTCTCGAAAGGCAGAAAATGTTCCTTTAGTACCGAATGTGGTAAAATTTAGTACCTTCTTACAGATTGAGCTAAACCTCTGTAGTTCTGCATTTAAGTACAACTAGGAAATAAGCAATTTGGTCAAAATTATCGTGATTTAAAAAAAAATTACATATGCCGTAACAAATTGCACCAGAAGTGGAGGAAAACGTACTATAGTGTTCCAGAAAATGTTCCTTTAGTACCGAATGCGGTACAATTTAGAACTTTCTTAAGGGTTGAGCTATATGTCTGAAATTTGCCATTAAATACAACTAGCAAATAAGCAATATGGAAAAAACTATCGTGATCTCGAGAAAAAATTGCATATGCCGTAACAAATCCTACCAGAAGTGGAGGAAAACGTACTATAGTGCTGTAATTGGTACTATTTGGTACTTTCTTTACGGATTGAGCTAAAGCTCTCAAAATTGAGATACAGTTACACCCTGGCAGTATATATTAGGTAGGAGGTAGGAGATTTTTTGAAATTCGTACATTTAGGTACTAAATCGTAAGAAATGGTACTTTCTTTGCGAACTGAGATGGAGCTCTAAAATTTGGGATACAGGCACACCTTGACAGTATATATCATAAGCATAGTGAATTTGAAGAATTTTTTGAAATTCATACATTAAGGTCCTAAAATTTTCAAAATGGACGTTTTAACCAGATTGAGCTATAGCTCTCAAAATCGGAATACGTACAAAATTGTACTTTCTTTACGGACTGAGATGGAGCTCTAAAATTTGGGATACAGGCACACCTTGACAGTATATATCATAAGCATAGTGAATTTGTTTGAATTCGTACATTCAGGTAATAAATCGTACAAAATGGTACTTTCTTTACGGAGTGAGCTAAAGCTCTACAAAATTGGAATACAGGTATATATATATATAGCGGCAGAAAAGTCTTTTTAATATTCGTATATTTAGGTTCGTATATTCTGACCAGAACAAATTTTGAAATTCGTACTTTAAGCTACTAAAACGTACAAAATGGTACTTAAGATTATTTTTTTGGAATTACTACAGGAGGCCACCGTAGCGCAGAGGTTTGCATATCCGCCTATGACGCTCAACGCCTGGGTTCGAACCCTGGCGAGTCATCGGAACAAATTTTCAGAGGTGGTTTTCCCCTCCCAATGCTAGCAACATTTGTGAGGTACTATGCCATGTAAAACTCCTCTCCAAAGAGATGTCACAATGCGGTACGCCGTTCGAAAAAAAGCAGGCCCCTTTTTTACTAGAAGAATTTTTTGAAATTCGTACTTTAAGGTACTAAAACGTACAAAATGATACTATCTTAACAGATTGAGTCGCAGCTCTCAAAATCAGAATGCTGTTACTCCTTGACAGTATATATCGGTGGAGAATGAGTTTTTTTGCAGTTCCAACATTTAGGTACTAAAACTTTCTTGACAAATTGAGCTAGAGCTCTGAATTTTGGTATGCAGGCACACCTTGGCAGTATATATCTGGCGACTAAGAGATTTTTTGATATTAGTACATTTATATACTAAAATGTACAACATTTTACTTTCTTTACAAATTGAGCTATAATTGTATACAGTTACTCTTTGATAGAATATATCGGGCGACTAGAAGAATTTTATGAAATTCGTACATAAAGGTATTAAAACTTAGAAAATTGTACTTTCTTTACAGATTGAGTTAGATGTCTGAAATTTTCGGCACAAGTATGCATTAAGAGTAGACAAATTATTTGAAATTATACATCTAGGTAAAAAAACGTACAAAATTGTACTTTCTTTACCGATTGAACAACGGCTGTCAAAATTGCGATACAGTTAATCCTCTACAGAATATATCGGGCGACTAAAAGATTGTCTTGAAATTCGTATATCAAGCTATTACATCTTACAAATTGATGCATTCTTTACGGATTGAGCTAAAGCTTTTATAATTAGGATACAGCTGCTTCTTGCCTGTATATATTTGGCAATTCGTACCTTTAGGTAATAAATAGTACAAAATGGGACAATATGATTCACAATCGCAAAAGAGGCATCTCAAACAAATGGATAGAATAGAACATACGAAAAACGGGAAATGGTACATTTAGTACAACTTTAGGTACCATTACGTACTTACGGATTGAGGTATATCCGGAAATATTGAGATACACAATAGACGAAAAGAAAGTTTTTTCGTACATTCAGGTACTAAAACATGTGCACTTTCTTTGCGGATCTAATTAGAGCTCACAAAATTGGGATACAGTTACACCTTGACAGTAATAAAATCTAGTCGCCCGATGGACTAGTCACTCAAACTTTACTTTCTTTGCGGATTAGGCTAAATCTCTTAAAATTGCAATACAGCTACACCTTGACATTGGCTGTACCATGGGGGGCAATGAAGCGACCGGACGTACGCTAGTACATATATATGGGAGCTATATCCAAATCTTAACAGATTTAGTGACAAGAAAAATGTTTGTGCAAATTTGAATATGATGGGATGAATACCGCGATCGAATCAAAAAGAGATTCTGAGTTGATCCGTATACTTATTTATGCGTCTCTCTCTGCTTCTCTCTCCATCTCCCTCTTCCCTGAGTGATGTTACAAACAAATACACCAAGTTATAATACCCTGTAACACAGTGGTGGTGTAGGGTATAGTAACGCGCACTCAGTAAGTTTCCATTGCTAGAACGTTTAAAATTGTGATGGTTTTTATGATAATCGCGTTAAATATCCCAAATTTGTTTTAATTTATTTTTTTTTTTGATTTACCTAAAATTAACTATGTTTCCACTGTTTTGCTTTTAAGGTGGCAATATTAAACATTTGAAATCACCGAAATCTGGCTTTGGTTCCAGAGGTTGGTTGTAACGGTGTGGTTTGTATCTTCTTGACATCTTTAGAGGGGAGGGCATTACTAACAAGTGTGTGCATAGATAAGTGTTCCTATAACTCATCATTTATGAATTTGATTCTCACCACACACACATGTTGTTGGCTAAACGCAATGAATTTTACTGAGCTCACAGTTAATGACAATTGTTTTCTTTTTTGCTTCTACCCAATTTAGTCCGGTGAGTTGTGTAATACGAGGTAGGTAAATGGGAAATGAGGAAAAAAACCAAACATGTATGTATGTATCTGCATTCGGCAACGGCTTCTTTGAAAATAGAAAAATTAAAGAGATGGCTTAGTGTGTGATCTCTTTAATAGCTTAGTGTGTGATAGAATATACGAGATGCAGATGGGAACAGGTATGACACACTTCTCACAAGGCAACACCTGCTGCTCGCCTATGCTGACGACCTTGATATTGCGGGTGGGAAACCAGAAGCAGTAACAGCCAGTAACCTTTGAATAGATCGAAAGAGAGTCAGCAAAAGTGGGGTGGCAGTAAATGGAAATAAGACAAAGTGGACTGTATCAACTTTCGGCATCTCCTGTATATATTAATGGCATACCACCCAACCGATATCATTGCCCCCACTCTATATTTGATCGGTTGACAAATGACAACATTATTGCAAATTACCCAAAATCTGACGATATATATATATATATATATATATATATATATATATATATATATATATATATATATATATATATATATATATATATATATATATATATATATATATATATATATATATATATATATATATATATATATATATATATATATATATATATATATATATATATATATATATATATATATATATATATATATATATATATATATATATATATATATATATATATATATATATATATATATATATATATATATATATATATATATATATATATATATATATATATATATATGGAAGCTATATATAAATTTGAACCGATTTCGATCAAACTTCTTAGATATTGCGGTAGTGGTCGAGGAAAGCGTTGTGCAAAATTTTGGCAAAATTGGTCAATAAATGCGGTTGCAATGGCTCTAGAAGCGCAAATCGGGCGATATACATATATGGCAGCTATATCTAAATCTGAACCGATTTCTATGAAATTAACCGGTAATATTAAAAGTCATGACAAAAACCTTCCTGCCAAATTTCGGGAGAATCGGCTAACAAATGAGCACTTCATTGCAACATTTCTCAAAATCGGAAGATCATATATATGGGAGCTATATATATCTAAACTTGAACCGATTGCGATAAGACTTCTTAGATATTGCGGTAGTCGTCGAGGAAAGCGTTGTGCAAAATTTTGGCAAGATTGGACAATAGAAATGAAAATTGGGCGATGTATATATGAGAGTTATACATAAATCTGAACCGATTTCGACACCAATTCCACAAACAATGCCGAGAGCCATATAAAAATCCAACCTGCCAAATTTCGAGAGAATCGGTTTACAAATGACTACATAATTGACATAATTGCAATATTAATGCAAATTGGATGAACATATATATGGGAGCTATATCTAAATATGAACCGATTTTCTCGAATCAATTTTGAAGACGATTGAACGAAAATTGCTACCTGCACTTTGTACACAAATTAACATGGACGGACAGACGGGCGGACGGACAGATGGACATAACTAGATCGAATCAGAAAGTGATTCGATCCGTATACTTATTAATGGGTCCATCTCTCCTCTTTCTGGGTGTTACAAACAAATGCACTAAGTTATAATACCCACTACCACAGTGGTGGTTTAGGGTATAAAATAGTGTTGACGATAGAATTCACCCTTGTTTTACTCCTTTATGGATCCCGAAAGGTTGGCTCTGTTTTCCTTTAAACCGGGCTGAAACTTCGGCATTGCTATACAGTTCCCTAATTAGCGTTACGATTTTTATAAAAAGGAAACCCATATTCGACAACGTGGGCTGAGTATAATTTTCTCTCACGAAGCGCACGATCTGTAAATGAGTTTTCTTAATATTCAGTAGTATTTTTGCATTATAGCAGAGAACCATAAAACACACACACACAACGAAAATACTGCGAACTAGTATGATTTTTATAGATAGTTCACTCGATTTTTTGTTGTTGGGCAACTGCACTTACCTGTATCGATTTATCTTGCATAGAACAATGATTTGACGTAGCCTCAAAGAAAATAGTCTATAGGCGTCATATCGCACGAAAGAGGCGGCCAATCGGCTAGGAGATTTCTAAAGATAACACGCTCATCAAACCTGCAAATGCAAATGTGCGCATAAACATTCCATTAAGGAACTGGGGCAGACTTCTCACAAATCAATGAGTGCTGTCCGATTCAATATTAAGCTCAATAATAAGGGGCCCCCTTTTTATAGCTGAGTGTGAACGGCGTGCAGCAGAGCGACACATCTTTGGGGAGAAGTTTTTACATGGCAAAGTACCTCACAAATGTCGCCAGCATTAGCCTCTGTGCTACCGTGTAAGAGTACGTTCACAACTAAAATTCAAAGTTGTCATGTTCCTATTGGGGAACCTTTTATATTGCGGAATTTGCAGACTTTGTATGATAGAAGAGCTCGTTTTGCTTTCGGCGACAATAAAACACCGACCACATTTTTTCGTGAGATTTCATTGCCTGAAAAAATGCAGTGGTTGCCACCTTGAAGATCCATAATTCCGGGTTTCGGTCAACGATCTTCACTTAAGCCGATTATATCTAGGTTGAAGTTTGACATCTCGTTTTAGATTTGCTAAAGTCTCGATGATTCTGAGAGAGTGTTGACGTTCCATGTTCCAAACATAAACCGTATTTTCTATCGATAGGTCAGGAAGTAGGTCAGTATAGCTATTGGTATCATAACGGAACACATTGGACTACGAGCTCACTTATGTAAGATCGGTGCAGCAAGTGATAGTATGTGAAGGGCGTCCGGGGAAGATGATGAGACGTTGGAGCATTTCCTTTGTCATTGCCCGGCTTTCGCGTCTAACAGATACCGGCACATAGGTGGGGACACTATACCAGACATGAACCAACTTAGGGGAGTGGCATGGAAAACAACTAAGGACTTTGTAAGTACCACGGAATTCCTAACTTAAAATTTTCCTTTTAGAGGTTACTTTATAGTTTTTAGAGCGCACAACAAGCCCATTACTGGCTTAGGTGTATGTCCATAGTGGCATGGGGCGGATTAATATCTGCACCCTCTTTTCAGCCTAAACTATCCTAACCTACGCATAGGTCATCATCGGGGAGTTTTTAGTATAATTATTTCTTGTTAATATTTCTGTAATCGGTTTGTTTCAGATGGATGGCGGATTGGGCCATCGCATCGATACCTAGTGCTTGGACTGCCAGTGACCCTCTAGACCGGACTTTTTTGTTGGGAAATCTTTTGAAGATCTGCGAGAGCCACCGTTGGCCATTCTTTTCGCTCATCCGCTGCAGACCAAAATGCACATTGTTTTGCAAGTCAGTTTGGATATTATAAATTGTTTTATAATTACTCATTCCAAATTTCTGCCATATCAGACGAAAAATGAGGTTCGATATATGAGATGTGATAATAATTAAAATATAATTAAATAATAATTAAAATATAATTAATAATTAAAATTTAACCCAACTGTTTTCGCTGTCCTCGTTTCGGCCACACTACTATATGGTGGGACCACACACATACGAGCTTACTCAGTTGCTGGTGATTTCAATGTGTGCGCCTCTCTTTGTGTCTTCACGTCCGCACAAATAGACAATGTCGCTTGGATTTCAGCGGTTTTCCGTTGGCTAAGGTTGAAAATGTTTAAAAAAATATCCATCATTCTGCATGAAACAGCGCTCAAAGCGGGACGTGTATCATATTCGAAGCGGTTCGACTGCAATAAAAGCGAAGCGGGATAAAAACACCACAAATCAAAAAAACGAAAATGTTTGACAAAAACTAGTGCGCGCGTATAATTTCGGCGAAAGTTTTATATCTAAAGCTATTTCTAAAATCTCAACAATCTGGTGAAGTTCAGTAAACAAAAAATAACTATCTCACAAAAAACTGCAACAAGTTCTTGCATTTATACATCAAATACTCAACAACCAACAGTGCCTACCGCCTCGTCATAAAATCGCCAACAACTGATAGTTCATACGGATAAAATTTCCTTCTTCCATCATCAACGATTGCCGGCTTTTGAGTAATTCGAGCTAATTAAAATCTATTTAAGTTTCAATTGTAACCTTAAGCCACAGAAGTGACATGAGTCCCCTGCACTTGTTGGTAATTTTAGCTGTTGCCATTAGCCCTTGCGGTAAGTCAAACAATGCCTTCCTTGACTCATACCAACCAGATGGTTGTCATGAATAAGTGAATTTATTTGTGAAATCGTCTCTACCAAATTTTGAGCACACACTTAGTATTACAAAATTTGTATGTATAACGCTTGGGACTAATATGTAGAAAACTATTTCGTCGATTGTCAATTTTAGCTCTTTTTGCTTGCATTAGTCAAATTTTGAATATTACCCCGAGATCATCTTCGTTGTAATGCTTGAAATGACAGACGGTTATCACAAGATAAACAAACATTTTTAAAATTTTACACAAACCCAAAAACAGATATCGTGAATAATAATCAACTACTGCAAAAAAAAGCTGAGAGACTTTGGTTAAATAGAGGATACTGAAGTGTGCTGTATGCAATCTATTAAAAATATTTAAAGCATTGTAAGTTCTGCCCTTAGTAATGTGGGTTCCGATCACTTACGATAACGAATATGTTTTAAACACTAAATTATATAGCTTAACTATTTGAAAATTGTTTGTATACCTAACACAACATTCGGTTTTTAACATCTAGAAATATAGGCCGAATTTTAGACCGTCCTTCATCGGTAATGCGATGTAACGCGATGTACTATAGCTGCCATGATAAAATGATCTTCCGGATGTTCTAGCTAACTGTAAAACACAAATGTATGCTGATGATCTGCAGCTATGTGTTGGTACAAAAATAAGCGATATTCAAAAATGTGTATCTGATATAAACTATGATTTGAATCAAGTTTATAACTGGGCAACAAATAATAAACTTTGCATAAACCCATCAAAGTCGAAACTACTCGTAATTCTTAGACGTAAACTAACTGTCCTGAATAATTTAATTGTACATCTTAGTAACACTTCAATACCAAGAGTTGAAACTGCTTGTAACTTGGGTTGAACTTTTAAATGCAATTTAACCTGGACTAATCACATCAGTAAAACTCTCAGCAAAGTGTATGGTTCATGGGCAGTTCGCCTCTCTACACCATTTCAAATCCGCATGCTGCTTGCAAACTCATATCTGATTCCCATTCTCCTATATGGCTGCAAAGTTTTCTACAACTGTGATCTTGAAGATGATCGCAGAATTACAGTTGCCTTAAATGACATTACCAGAAAACATCTTTAATAGAAAACATCATGAAAGTATTTCACAATTTGCGCTACAAGTTTTTAATGTATCCTTTAAAAACTATCTAAATATTATCTGCTTCACAAAATTATCCAAACGAAAGAACTTGGGTATCTCTTCGTTCATCTAAAATTTGCACGATCTAATAGAGGACTGACAATTATACCACCCTGAATAAACTGTCTGAACTCAGAGAGACAATTCTTCATTGCTACAATACGTCTCTGGAACAACCTTCCTTCCAGCATTCAACGCATATGCAATTTTGCAACTTTCAGAAAAGAGCTTTTCTCATTTTTCCAATAGTATTAATAATTTAAATTTGTTTATTTTCAAATATTAAATTATTATATTATATAAAATTTTAAAATTATGCCGTGTGAGAACGGATACTAAATTTCTTTGAAGTTCGGAATGGATTGAGCTGAGGTGTTTACGAGATCGTGAGCAAAATTTCAAGGCCCTAGGTGGTCCGGGCGTCTCTTGGCAGGCCCCTAAATTTGGTCACCTTTTGCGGTCCGATTTTCATTGCTGGATAGTGCTTAAAAATCCCTACAAAGAAGTCCGTTCTTTCGGGCAAAGATGAAGGATGATTTCCGCTTCTAAGAGAAACGAACAAAGATATCATAGTAATTCTTTTTGAATTTTGCAGTTAAAAATGTCCTTAAAAAACCACAAATAAATTCTGTCCGAATTTTTTTTTACAAAAATCCCGAAAATACCCCTTTCGGACAAAGATTGTTTCGAAATCGGTATTTTTATTAAATTTGCTGAGAAGGCTAAAAATATTGTTAAGTGTAAATTTTTTTTTGCATGGCTTTAAGGGACATATGGAGTAAACAAAATATGTGCCCAATTGGGGGATCTGGGCTTTGGAATTTTTCAACTCGAGCGAGGTTTTTCCAATTTTTTATTTTTTAAAGTACTTATAGCACCCGTTTAAGTTGACATACCTGCTTCAAATATCATTAAAAAAGAATCTGCAATATGTCCTCTTCATAAGTAAAAAAGAAAAAGAAAAAATAAATAAAAAATACTTTTTTTTGACAAAAGAAATGAAGAAATGTAAATTTTGTCACAAATCCAAATCATGCATAAAAATTAAAATCGAATCAAAAACGCTTTTGCAAATTGCAAAATACTAAGACAATCTCGACTAAAATTTCAACAAATAAAAATTAAAACTCTTATGTCCCGATATCAGTGGAGATATTGTATACCTCGATCGGGTTAGGTGATTTTTGAGCAACCGGACCTCCTAGGGCTTTGAAATTTTGAACACGATCTTGCTAACACCTCAGTTTATTTTTAATAGTTTTTTTTCGATTTTCTCCCACTGTGCAACGTTCAAATTTGTACCGATCTGTCGATTTAGGTTTTTAGGTCTATAAAAGACGTATTTATTGCCCGATTCCGTTGGAATTTGACACAACCCATTATATCAAGTTCTTTGATATCTGTGCCGAATATGGTTCTGATCAGTCTATATCTTAATATAGTTCCCATTTAGACCGATCTCCCGATTTAAGGTATATTTGTACATATATGTCCTTTATTTAAAATTGGAGGATTTTAAATATATTAAAATAAAATATGGCTAATAGTAAACTGTTCAGTGTGAACAAGCTCCCTCCAGCGAGCTCTATCGTTGGCCAAAGCCTTGGTTTGATTCCACGATACATGGGTTGATTCCAACTCTCATTTCTTACAGCGGATCCATGTGTTTTTCAGACGTCCCCTCCCTCGCTGCCCTTGCGGGTTCCAGTCTAGGCCATTTCTCGCTATATCATCGTGCGGTAGGCGTAGGATTTGACCCAACCAAGTCCATTTTCTCTTCCAGATTTCCACATTGACAGGGGAAGTGTTTGTTCTTATTTCCAATTCTTCATTTGAAATAAGGTTTGGCCAGAAAATTCGCAGTATTTGTCGTAGGCAGCGATTTAGGAAAACTTGCACTTTACGGGAAGTCGCTTGTGTCAAGCTCCAAGTTGTACAACCATATAATAAAAGTGATTTCACCCTACTGTTGAAGATCCTGACTTTAGTCAGTTGAGTTTAAGAAATGCACTTCTATCCTTGTTAATATGTGCGCGTATGTCTGTCTCCAATCCTCCGTCCTTTGTTATTTTGCTGCCAAGATAGGAGAAGTTATCAACGTCTTCAATAATATGATTGTTTATGGTGAGCGGTGTCCTGCTATACTATCCTCCGGTTTGAGGTATAAGGCCAGTAAAAGATGCATTTTGTGTCCGATATCGCCGAAATTTGGCACAGTCAGTTGTAATAAGCTTATCGGACAATATTTGGATACAGCTGCCATATATACCGATCTCCCGATTCAAATTCTTGGGCCTTTAAACGGCGCATTTAGTAGCTGATTTCGCCGAAATTTAGCAGAATGTGCTGCGTTGAGATCCTTGGCGAATATGGTCCAGATCAATCGATATCTTGATATATCCCCCACATAGAACGATATTCCGATGCAAGGTCTTAAACCCAAAAAGCCGTATTAAATGCTTTATTTTGGTATAATTTTAAAGAAAGAACTATCCTATCGAACCATATTTAGTTATCAAAGGGCCTTGAGCCCCAAAGAAGGAGCATTTTTCCGATTTCGCTGAAGTGTGGAACATCGAGTTGTATTAGTCCTCTCAACACACAGTGTATTAAATTTCACACAAATCGAGTTATAAATGAAACTTTTATGGACCAAAAACTTTAAATCGGGAGATCGGTTTTATAGCATCTATATGCAAATATGATCCGATTTAGACCAAATTCAGCAAAAATGCCAAGAAATCTAATATAACTCATTGCTTTAAATTTAAGCGAAATCCCGAAATAAATGCGCCTTTTAGTGGGCCGTTAGAGCCGTTGCCGTTGTCTAGCATTCGAAGCCATCAACATAACTTTCAACAAATGCACTAAATCATGTCCTACCATGGAAGTAGTGTAATTGTTACAGACAAAAAACTGTCATTACATGAACACATGCATGGGAAAAGTCCAGCTAATAGACAGGGTTGTCAAGCGTGGTTAATGGGGTATTTATATCATAAAGGCGTTTTCGCAATAAGCACGATATAAGTACAACATACCAACGTAGAGAGCTGAAGCCTTCACACTTAATATGATTGAAAAGCCTTCTAACCAAAGACTCAACGCGTCCCATAGTGGTTGGTGTATGTTGCGGTCTCTGGCTTTCCTTTTTCATTTGCAAAGAAAATCTCCAATCATTGAGCTCGTCTCGAAAGAAAAACAAACAAAAAAATAAGCATTTAACATAAAATATGCAAAAATTTCTTTGCGTTTTCTTAACGTACATTCGATGAAACGAATTTCTGTATTTTCAAAATTTTTTCCGATACCCCAAAAATTATATGCATTTGCATATGTATCCGATGTCTAGAAATGAGAAACGCGTAATCTGACATGGACGTTTAACCCCGTAAGGCTGCAAACGTAGCAAGCGGCAACAGTTACTCCGCTCGACTGACCTAATTTCTGGCATTCATTCTCCTGGAAAATGCCGGAAAAACTATGCTTGGGTACGTCTCTCTTTCTAGATACGAGAAAGAATGCCGAAATGTTACTGAAGCTAAGAATGCGGTGTACAAAGCAATCCTGCATGCAGTATCTATGTGACAAGTGACCAAGATGTATCGGGAGAAAAGAAGAGAAGAAAAACATCTGGATCGCTAGATGAAGAAACAAATGACAAGAGGTGAGTGTGAGCAAATTGAGATGTTCAGGATTGAAAATGAAAAGTCCTAAAAATCTACTAAAATATACCGGTGACCTATAGTGCCAGCGATGAGGATACCCCAGAACCAATTCCTGTGGACGGTATAGAATGTATACCGTCTAGCCAGAATGAGTTCAGTGTAGCAGTGACTCTGCTGAATAACACCAATGCAGCAGAAGCCCATGGGGTTTCAGCATGTACATCAGCTCGTTTGCGTTATCCGGCCTGAAGAATGATTCCATTTGGTCCTGTACACTAGAAAGGAAACAAACAGCATGCCTCATTTCCGGAGGAATAAGTATCCTTTTCATCGATTTTACGAGATATTCAAGTGTACTGAAGGTGAGATGAAAAGTCCACCAGATAATTGAGTCCTTTCAGTGCGGCTTTCGATTTAGACCCAATAAATCCACCATAGGCCTGGTATTCCCCCCAATTCCTACAAAATGATTCAAAAGAGACAAATCGATACTTACCATTATTTCGTCGCCTGCAAAGCAGCTTTCGCCAGCTCTATACGATCAAAAGTGTTTCAAGCCCTATTTGAGTTGAGTGTTCTTGAGATTAATAGTAGCTGGCATACATTCATTAAAATGGGATAGAACCTTCACGATCCGTTCAAAACCAAACAACGTTTCAGACAGGGAACCAGCTTTAGTTCATACAACTTTCTAGTTCATACAACTGAACCATCCAGATTGTTTTAAAAAGCTCAACAACTTGCGAGTGATCAGTGAACATTGTTCACATCCGCTAGATCAGACAAGTTCTCAAAGAAATGAGAACTTAAAGTTGAAACCCTTCTGACTGCCCGTGCGGGACACACACAGCGTCGGTTCTTTAGTCTCTTCTTCCGCGACGTCCACACAACTTCTGCAAAAGTCATTACTTGCAACGTTCAGTCTGTTAGTAAGTTTTCCGATCAGACAGTTCTTCTCTGTTCTGCGACAGCAAAGCGGTAGACCTCTTCAAGTCTTAATTAGGCTACATAATATTACAATGTTCATAACCCACCTTTGTGCCCATATATCATTCGTTGCCCTTCGAGCCTGATCCTGAAAACATATTTACCAAAAAAGTGTAGCATTTAATCGACATGTCGCAATGAAATCGACATTTTGTGTTCGTTTGACCAAATAAATGTAACTCCACCACCGGGTGTAGTTTTCGTTTGTAATGGTGTTGCCTGTAAATAGTGCAAAAAATGTTGCATTTCTAACACCATGCCAAGTTTACGGTGGAGAGTGCAGCACTTTAAAACAGCTGCTATCACTTCATAGGCACATACACCTGAAAAGTGCCGTACACTGAATATCATGCATATTCGTGATCGCCTTAATTTAGATAAACTTTACGCACAAAACAACTGAATACCGTCATTCAAGCAAATTTTGTTTGAATGTTCGGAAATGTTTATTTTGTCCGCGTCCTCTACTTTTTATGTAAAAAAATTAACATCGGTATTCACAAAACTTAATGCAGCTTTAAATTAGGTTTATTTGGCAGTTCTATGTAGAAAATAATTCGAATTTGAAACATATTCAATGATTTTTTTTACTTTTCAAGTTTCGCATATCCATGAAAATATAAAAAGTGAAGCACTTAGAAAGGATTAGAGCGACATTTGCAAAATGTTGTAACCTATAAGTGTACTATTTTCTAGTCTCGCAAGCTGAACTGCTCTACAATACCTTGGGATATGTCTGTAGCCAGGCACCCAGGACAGGTGAATTTTGAACTGTTTATTGAGAGATCTGCGACAGTCGAGGTCAGTTTTTGAATTCAAAAATACATTCTCCAGGGTTATTAGAAGTGTGAGAAGATATTTATGCCAATCGTCGTAAGTATATCTTAGCCATTCCACCACTTATTTAATTGCAAGGATCTCCGCTTGATACAAACTACAGTGGTCGGGTAACCTTTTCGATATGACCTGTCCTTGTTGTTCAGAGCACACCCCAATGCCCACCTCGTCGTCTAGTTTGGATTCATCCATATAGCAGTCTATGAAACTTCGATTACCTGGGATATCATAGTTCCAATCGGTTCTATCAGGATTATTGGTCCAGTACTTTTTTTTAAAACGTCTAAGGCAATGTCTAATCCACACTTCCTGGAACATCGGACATGTATCAAGGATAATACGGTGTCTGCAGCTGCCGCAGAGCCAAAGAGAAAGCACTTTTAGTTCAGTGCATCAGATAGTGTAGTCCTCAGGGCGGCTGTGATGAACAAACAAGCCATCCTTTGGATCGAGATAAGTATTGAACAGTAGGTGGACTTTTGAAGCGCCGTCCACCATTAGGTGTATACTGCAGTTGTCAGACCTATAATGCAACACCATATATCATTATAGGTCTGACAACTACAGTATACACCTAATGTATGACACATAGTTTAAACACCCCATCTTATGCCAATAGCTCACTTGCAGATTTATAGGGCAAGAGTTGCCCCTTTCTTGTCCCTTTCAAAATGTTTGATTTTAAGTTAAATTTCCTGTCCAACAAAACGTAAGATATTTTGCGCTTTCAGTAAATGGAAAAACTCTCGACTCAAGAAGACAGGTGTCACTGTGGGTAACTTGTATCTCCTGCTGAAAAGCACTACTTCTGTCTTAAGCCTAGTACTGACTTCAACTTTTCGGCCGAACAACTGTCAAAACGCATTATAAAAAATGGTGACGAAGAAAATGCAAACACATTCCGTAGAAGCGGTACTAAGATGAACAAAATAGTAGCGACATGTCGCTGCGCCAATATACGTTTCGCTCCAACTAATTGCCAATGTAATGAAATGCTCACGAAATGGGCACCAATCAACTCTGCTTAAATGTTGTTGTCTTTGTTGTTTATTGTTGTTAGACTTTTGTTTGTGTTTTGGCAAAGAAAAGAGTGCGTCGAATTTTGCAATAATTTAATAGGCAGTTTCGACGCGAATGAAGTCAGTACTAGGCTTTAGACGGAATTATGCCTAGATTACTTGCTCACTTCGCTGTCGCACGTAGGACTCCTGAAGTATACTTCTAAGAGTGTTGGGAAACTTTCACCTAATCGCAATAGCTACATCATCTGCATACGCCACCTCTTTAACACCTGTTTCTTCCAGAGACAATAATATATTGTTAATGGCTATATTCCAAAATAGAGGAGACAGTATACTTCCTCGAGGTGTTCCTTTGCTAATCCATCTTTGTAGATCTACAGATCCCAAACCTACCGTAATTCATCTTTTAGTTAGTGAGTTATTTATAAATTTTCTGCTTCAATTTTTCAAGATGATGCTTAGTGTATTTTTATTATAATTTTTCGTGAAATAAATCAAGGAAAAAATCTATTTCGGAAAAAAAGTAAAATCCGGTTGAAATGTTTTGGAAATTGCATTTCTTAAATCTTCAACATGAATGTTATGTTGCACTTTTGTTAAGATTTATTATTTCTAGCTTTATCTGTAAAATTTTGTTTATTCTGTAATTTTTTTTTTTTTTGGAAAAAAATCGAATTTTATTTTTTGACATTATTCGGGGCTCTGTTTACTTAGGACAATTTAGGCATTTATTTGGGCCCACATGCTTTTAGTGGCAAACGAGTCGTTTTGCCCCTATAAATTGTAAGGAAAAACGAGTCGCTTTCAGAGCATTATAAAGGAAACCAGTCGTTTGCTCAAAACAGCTTTGGTCTGAACATAATATAATAAAAACAAGTAAGAGCGTGCTAAGTTCGGCCGGGTCGAATCTTGTATACCTTCCACCAGGATCGCATTTGTCGAGTTCTTTGCGCGATATCTCTTTTAAGGCAAACAAAGAATAATGAATAAGAACTGTTATGTTAGTGCAGCTATATCAAGTTATAGTCTGATTCGGACCATAAATGAATGGAATGCTGAAGATTGCAGAAGTCATTGTGTAATATTTCAGTCCATTCGGATAAGAATTGCGCCTTGTAGGGGCAAAATTGAGAGATCGTTTTATATGGGAGCTGTATCAAGCTATGAATCGATTCAGACCATATTGGACACGTATGTTGAAGGTCATGAGAGAAGCCGTTGTATAAAATTTGTGCCAAATCGGATGAGAATTGCGCCCTCTAGAAGCTCAAGAAATCAATATCCCGCAGCTATACCAGATTATTTACCGATTTGCGCCATACTAAGCTAAGTTGTTGGGAATTATAACAAAACTTCTCATGCAAAATTTCAGCCAAATCGGATGAGAATTGCGCGCTCTATGGGCTCAAGAAGTCATGATCCAAGATCGGTTTATATGGCAGCTATATCAGGTTATGAACTCATTTAGACCATGCTAACCACTGTTGTTGGAAGTAATACCAAAATACCTCATGCAAAATTACAGCTAAATCGGATAAGAATTGCGCCCTCTAAAATCTGAAGAAATCAAGACCCCAGATCGGTTTATATGGCAGCTATATCAGGTTATGTACCGATTTGAACAATATTAAGCACTTGGAAGTGATAACAAAACACCGCGTGCAAAATTTCAGTCAAATCGGAGAAGAATTGCGCCCTCTAGAGGCTCAAGAAGTCAAGACCCAAGATCGGTTTATATGGCAGCTGTATCAAAACGTGAACCGATTTGGCCCATTTACAATCCCAACCGACCTACACTCATAAAAAGTATTTGTGCAAAATTATAGCTTTACTCCTTCTATAGTTAGCGTGCTTTCGACAGACAGACGGGCGGACGGACGGACAGACATGGCTAGATCGACCTCAAATGACATGACGATCAAGAATATATATACTTTATGGAGTCTCAGGCGCATATTTCGAGGTGTTACAAACAGAATGACGAAATTAGTATACCCCCATCCCATAGTGGGGGTATTAAAAATGTATACAGTGCAGGACTGTTTAACTGGCAACAGATGGTAATACCGTTTGTAGGATAGGGTTTCAAGCGTCTCAATTTTCTACTCTCCTTCTATAATCTCTGACACCAAGTTTCGAGGTATCTCTCACCACTTGATCATATCATCGGACGTTTTGCCGCACCGGTTTGCGTGTACCATCGTGATCGCAAGAAGTCAAATTAGTATTAATAATAATATTTGTGCACGTAATGTAATTTCATAAATAATTGGTTTGAATTTTATTAAACCATTCACAATAGAGATACTTCTGCAGGTGGCCACACTTAATTTTGAAAAACATAGAATGGTAATCCTGAAGACAGAGATTCTTTATACGCCTGCCCTAAAAATGTATGCAGAACTTCGTTATACTGGTTAGTTGTCAATTTTCGCTGCACTGTACTGTATAGTACTTGAATAAAACAGGGCTAATATATCATTGAAAGTAGTAACTGTCATTCTTGAAAAAGGGTTGGCACTCTATTCGGCTTTTTAACGTGAACATCTGTCAAACTCCTTATAAAAAATATAAGCTAAGAACATGTGATATAAATAAATGCCTTTTTGCGCTAATGGCTTAAAAAAATATTAAATTTTGTTAAAGTTTTTCACAACAATTCCGAAAGCTGAATAGAATAGAATAAAGTCGTAAAAGAGTCAGCTAAAATGTGACAGTCAGTAGATAAAGACAACTCGAAATTGATGGTATCGATGCACCAAACATTGTACCGTTTTTGAAATAAAGCAAATCGTTATATGGGCTAATAGATGCTATTTCGCCCTAAAGGCTGGAAACACATGTTTTTCGGGATTAATTTTATGAAGCTCTACAAAAATCTCATTGATAATACTTTTATTAAAATTTCACCGTAAGTAATGAGGAGGTGTGTCCTTCTAAACTAAATCAGCAAGTTTTTTTGCTTCAAAACCTATTATCTAAAAAAAGTAATAGCGAAAATATATCGCGAATAGCAAACATAGTACCAACCTCAAGTAGGAAATTTAGAAAATACCCACCTGAATTGAGATATTTTTCGAAAATTAATTGGCAAAACAGCATAAAGCATGTCATTTCATGTATAACATTTATGTCATGCACCTACAACTGCATTATCTCTCAAACCCGGACATTGTGAAATTGCCAATGTCATTGTGTTCTCACACCCGTCATTGATGGACAAGGGCAACAATATCTGCTCGATTTTCTTATTTTCACTTTGTGGTAATGTCGGTCAAAAACCACACTCACAACGTTTCTATTATTGTTTCTAAATATATTTGCCGAAGATATTGCCATCAATAAAATTAGACTCACTCAGACGTTCTAGACTAAAAGTAAATTTTGCAGTTGCAGTAAGACCTCGATAAATGCAACGTCCAAATGATTTTGCATCTAAAAATGCTCACTGAATTTTTGATTGTTTTAAGGTATCAAGAGAAAGTTATCAAGCGGATACGGTTGAAGGCAATTACATACTAACATAAGTTATCTCATTTTGAAAGAGAAAGACAAGCTGCTGTCTGGCTTATGTGCGTAAACAGAGACCCAACCAAGTTAATATTCCTGGCAATGTGAGAAAATGTATATTTTAATACTCGAACCTGAGCTGTTTCAACTTATTTCGCCAATGGATGATAATGCAATATGATAGAAAGCTCCTTTTGCAGTTCTAATATGGAATATTGCTAATCGTAGACCTAATGATGAACACAAAATATCAGCTAGCTATAACTTGTACTTTGAGCAAGTATTTCATGTGTTGTTCATCCAGAGCCAATCTGTAACTGGGGTATACATACAGGATATAAAGAAACTCACATATGTATGGGAATACGCTGACTTAACTGACTCTTAAGTTTAGTCTGCGCTACTAAAGGCTGGAAAGTGTAATAGCTTGGAATTCAGAAACTACTGGCCAATATTAGATAATCATGTTAAAAGATGGGTAATCTATAAAATGATGTTATTGTAGCCGCAGGGTTGATCCTGGATCGATCACGGTATGTAAACACGACTGCAGTGGGTTTATGTGCCGAAATTGATTATTCTTATACCCTCCACCATAGGATGGGGGGTATACTAATTTCGTCATTCCGTTTGTAACACCTCGAAATATGCTTCTAAGACATCGTCATGACATTTTAAGTCGATTTAGCCATGCCCGTCCGTCCGTCTCTCGAAAGTACGCTAACTTTCGAAGGAGTAAAGCAGACACTTGAAATTTTGCGGAAATACTTCTAATTAGTAGGTCGGTTGGCATTGTAAATGGGCCAAATCGTCCCATGTTTTGATATAGCTGCCATATAAACCGATCTTGGATCTTGACTTTTTGAACTTCTAGAGGGCGCAAGTCTAATCCGATTTGGCTGAAATTTTGCATGTGGTGTTTAGGTATTACTTCCGGCAACTGTGCTAGGTATAGTCTACATCGGTTGGTAATCTGATATATTTAGCTACCATATAAACCGACCTTGGGTCTTGACTTCTAGAGGGCACAATTCTTATCCCATTTGCCTGAAATTTTGCTTGAAGTGTTCTGGTATGACTCCCAACAAATGTGCCAAGTATAGTCTAAATCAGTTCATAAGGTGATGTAGCCGCCATATAAACCGATCTCCCGATTAGACTTCTTGAGCCTCTAGAGGGCGCAATTCCTATCCGATCTGAAATTTTGCACGTCGTGTTTCGTTATGACTTCCGACAATTGTGCTAAGTATGGTTTAAATCGGTCCATAACCTGATATAGCTGCCATATAAATCGATCTTGGGTCTTGATTTCTTGAGCTTCTAGAGGGCGCGATTCGTATTCGATTTGGCCGAAATTTTGCATGAAGTGTTTTATTTTGACTTCCATCAAGTGAGTCAAGTATGGTTTAAATTAGTCCATATCCTGATATAGGCGCCATATAAACCGATCTCCCGATTAGACTTCTTGGGCTTTTAGAGGGCGCAATTCTTAATTCTTTAAATTCTGCATATGTCTATTTGGTATTGGACTTCCAACAACTGTTCCAAGTATATAGCTGCCATATAAACCGATCTCCCATTTTGATTTTTGAGCCTCTGGAGGGCACAATTATTACTCGATTTACCTGAAATTTTGGAAGTGCTGTTTTTCTATGACTGATGTTTTTCTATTTAAAAATGTCATTCAAAGAACTTGACAAATGCGATCCATGGTGGAGGGTATATAAGATTATTTTACTTATTTTAATTTATTTTGGAACCGAAGTGTAGACTTTGGGCTATGGATTTCTATTCAAGACCACTGTGCATTGTCCACCATGGACAATTTAGTAGGAGCCTTATTTAGTTAGAAGGATAGCCACTACCAATAGTTCGAAGTATTTCCCAAAGTTTTCAAAGTTTTTGTCATATATTTCCTTGTTCTATGTACCGAAACTATACTGTCAATATACATGTAGCTCGTATAAATGAATAAAAGATTTACAAACCAACATTGTAAAATAATTGTTATATGGCTCAAGAGACCAACAAACCCTAAAACATTGTCATATCCATATTCACACTTAATGTATTCTGAGTTACTAATTCCACATATATTCTTCAGATTTAGTATTAAAGCTGTTAAGCAAGTTGTTGATTTTGATTTTTTATATATATCCGAGCAACCTTAATATAATCTGACTAAATGAGAACTCAAGGAACCAAGAAAAAAGTTTAAATTATAATAAGTAACCTTAACAGATGGAAAATTCATAAAATTGACTGATTTTAATTAAATAAAAATCTAAGCTAGTCATTCCGTTCCTAACACCGCGAAATATTGATCGGCGATCCTATTAAATACATATAGGTTAGGTCTAAGTGGCAGTCTGCCATCAGATTCACTTAGACGTTTTCTTTCATTGTGAAACCACACGATTAGGAGAAGGAAGATGCCTTCTTATTCCTACTATTTAACCATCTAGATGGCTTTAAAAAGCCCACATCCGCAAATCAGATCAGCTAAATCAAACAAGTTCTCAATGAAATGAGAACCTTAAGTGGAACTACTTCTGACTACAAGCGCTATACACACACACAGCAGATGTTGTATAGCCTCTTCTTCCTTGACGGCCTCACAGCTTCTGCAGAAGTCGCCTTACACCCTTCAGTCTGGATCAGGTCAGGATGGACACAATGACTGAGACGTCTGTTCGAGCCAGCGACAGTAGAGCGGTGGAGTCAAGATTAGGCCACATAATTTTGGAGTGTTCACAACTTCCCTTTTTTACATCTTTCATTCGTTGCCCTTCGGGCCTGTTCCTAAAGACTTGGCTTACCCCCGGAATATGTTAGGTAGTTCCTAGTCTCGCAAGATTGTCTGCTCTATAATTCCCTGCGATATCTCTGTGGCCAAACACCCAAAACAGGTGGATTTTGAACTGTTCAGACATCTATTGTAGTTGAAAAATCTGCGGCAGTCGAGGGGGATTTTGAATTCAGAAATATGTTTCCCAGAGATTTAATGGCTGCCTGGCTGTCTGAGAAGATATTTATGCCATTCCACAACTTCCTTAATTGCAAGGATCTCCGCGAGATCTCTCCAGGGATATTGCAGTTCCCATCGGGGTCATATCAGGAATACAGTACAGTACTTTTTATCAAAAAGCGGCGCAGCCAATGTGTAATCCATAGAGATGGGTTTCTACCGGGTAAATACCCAATGCTTGGATGTTTATTGGGTAAATTCCCAATAAATACGTTTTTTGGATATTAATAAATGTTTAGATATTTTGGTAATTGAAATCATTTTGCAACGTTTTTTTATTATTTCTTATTCTTTGTATCCAAAACTGACTTTCTGATTTCATAAAATCGGACTGTAGTTCTCTATAACCGCTATGTAGACCGATCTCCAGACTTAAAGTGTTGAGGCAATTAATTCTCCATTTTTCATCCGATTTCGATGAAATATGGCACAGTGAGTTATGGAAGACCCCTACCTATTCCGGGCCGAATCTTATATACCCTCCACCGTGGATCGCATTTGTCGAGTTCTTTCCCGGTATCTCAAAGGAACATCGGACATTGTATCGAGGATAACGCAGTGTCCGTATCCGTGTCATGACCAAAGAGAAAGCTTCCTTAGCCTCACTGCAGTGGTAGTAGCAATTTGCACGTCACAATGTCCAGAGGCATTCGGTGTACCATTAAATTCAGTGCATTAGATAGTTTCGTCCTTAATGCGGCTGTGATGCACAACAAACCATCCTTTGGATCCGGCCTTGTATTGAACAGCAGGTGGACGTTTGAAGCGCCGTCCACCAGAGCACAACACCATATAGCATTAAAGATCTGACAAATGGAGTACACTCCCAGTGCATAACTACTAACTAAATTTCTTATGAACATTCCATTAAGGAGACACTCCTCTCATATCAATGAGTGCGGTCCGATTAAAGTTTAACCTCAACGATAAGGGGCCTCCTTTTTTATGCCGAGTCCGATTGGCGTGCCGCATAGTAACCCCACTTGGTAGAGAAATTTTAACATGGCAGAATACCTTACAAATGTAGCCAGCATTAGTAAGGGGATAACCACCGCTGAAAATTTTGTTGAGACAGGTGTTAAGTTACGCCTAGAGCACTTTTGGTAACCCACTGTGGACGCACTAAGAGCTTCCTGAGGTATATCTCTAGGAGTGCAATAGCCCTAAATGCAATAGTCATGTCATAAGCATACGCGATAGTTTTTATACCTTTTTGTTCCAGAGATAACATATTGTTAACTGCCATATTCCAAAGTAGAGGAGACAATACACCTCCTTGAGGCGTTCCTCTGCTGACCCATCCTTTTTTACCCCCCGCCATAGGATGGGGGCTTACTAATTTCGTCATTCTCTTTGTAACACCTCGAAATATTCGTCTAACGCCCCATAAAGTATGTACATATATTCTTGATGGTCGTAACATTTTAAGTCGATCTAGCCATGTCAATCCGTCCATCTCTCCGGCAAAAGCATGCTAACTTTCGAAGGAGTAAAGCTAGGCGCATAACATTTTGGACAAAAACTTGTTATTAGTGTATGTCGGTTGGGATAGTAAAAGGGCCATATCGGTCTATGATTTGATATAGCTGCCATATAAACCGATCATGGATCCTGACTTCTTGAGCCTCTAGGGGGCGCAATTATTGTACGATTAAGCTGAAAAATAGAGCTGGGCGCATGACATTTTGGACTTGTTATTAGTGCAGGTCGGTTGGGATTGTAAATGGGCCATATCGATCTATGTTTTGATATAGCTGCCATATAAACGGATCATGGATCCTGACTTCTTGAGCCTCTAGGGCAGCATGAGGTGTTTTTTCTGACCTTCAACAACTGTGCTAAATGTGGTCTAAATCGGTCCATAACCTGATATAGCTGCCATATAAACCGATCTCCGATCATGACTACTTGAGCCTATAGTGGGGGCAATTATTACCCGATTACAACGGCTTCTCTCATGACCTCTAACATACGTATCAAATATGGTCTGAATCGGTCTATAGCCTGATACAGCCGCCATATAAACCGATCTCCCGATTTTACTTCTTGAGCCCCTGTATGCGCAATTCTAACCCGAATTGGCTGAAAATTTTCACAATGACTCTAATATGGTCTTCAACATTGAATTCATTTATGGTTCGAATGGGACCATAACTTGATATAGCTTGATATAGCATAGAAATTCTTATCCATTGTCGTTTATTATCTCAAACGAGATATCGGACAAAGAACTCCAAAAATGCAATCCATGGTGGAAAGTATATAAGATTCGACCCGGACGAACTAAGCACGCTTTTACTTGTTAGATTACCAGATACCAAGCCTGCTGTAAAACATCTTTAGCAAATAAGTTATTAATAAACTTTCTCGCCGTAGTGTTGATGCCGAGAAACTCCAGCTCCAGCTGCCAGTGAGAGAGCCCTCTATGTAGGCGACTAGGTTGTAAAGGGCTGTTTCAGTGGACTTGCCCTTACTATATGCAATCTGTTGCCGATACATGCGATCTCCAGAGGTTTTTGCCTTAAAAGCATAAAGGATGACAAACTAATAGGACGAAAATCTTTCGCCTTTGTGTGGTAAGGTTTTTCTGTTTTTGGCATGAAAATGACCTTTGTGTCCCTCCATCCTACAGATATATGTGAAATGTTATTACAAGCAGAGTATATTTCTATAAGCTAAGGAGACCGTCTATCGGACATAGCTTAGAATTCAAATGGTGATACATCACCAGGTCCTGGCGACTTAAAGGAGTCGAAACTTTTTATCGCCCAAATTTTCGACTCTGACTCAATTTCCCCATTAACCCACTTTGTCCGTTGGAGAGTTTTCCTGGAAATGTGTATGAAGGAGTATTTCTAGTGTTTCTCACTAGACATTGTCCATACATTCTCTGACTTCTGAATATGTCCCACCGTAATAGGTTTCGAGGATAGGATCTTCCTTAGCCTAGAGACCTCAGATGTATCATCCACGAAGCTGCAAAATTCCACCCATGTTTTGTTCTGAGACTTTCTTAGCTCGTCCTGGTATTTTCTAAGCTCAGCCTTATAAATGACAGATGTCCAATCGTGTAAGGCTCTTGAGGCTCCCACCATCGCTATAGCGATCGTTGTTTGCCCCTTGGCTTGGCTTTAGGACATGCGAGTCCAAGCGAGTCATTCAGGGATTTCCTGATCCGCTTCATCATGTTGTCTATATCCTCTGCAATTTCCACTTTCTTTTCTGGTCTCAAGGGGATAATCGTGCAGAATGTATGCCGAAATTCATCCCAATCCGCCTTTCTTCTGTTTAGCCGAGGGATCACTTCTGCAGCTCACCCCTGACGTTGATATTCGAACTTCACCATATTTGGTGATAAACATTAGCTTCACTTCCCATAAATAAATATTGGGTTGCCCAAAAAGTAATTGCGAATTTTTCATATAGTCGGCGTTGACAAATTTTTTCACAGCTTGTGACTCTGTAATTGCATTCTTTCTTCTGTCAGTTATCAGCTGTTACTTTTAGCTTGCTTTAGAAAAAAGTGTAAAAAAAGTATATTTGATTAAAGTTCATTCTAAGTTTTATTAAAAATGCATTTACTTTCTTTTAAAAAATCCGCAATTACTTTTTCGGCAACCCAATATAAAATATTCTAAATTGGGGTTTACGAACTACAAAACGAAAAATATGATCTTCCCATATCTATCTATTTGGCCTTTTTGACGATATAGGATCGCTTAAAGTTCCTTTTACTATGCTGAAACTTTATAACAGCGTGCAAACATGGATATGATAATGATAATATGTAAGGTAGCGGAAATTGCTGAGATTGGATAATATTTTCCGCTTTCCCGGGAAATGATCAAGGCGGAGGAATAAAGTGTTACGCTGGTTTACAACATGAAAAAAACAGATTTATCTGGAAATGAAAAATGAAAATGAAAATATCTACGTATATTAAAAGACATGTAAAATTGATTGTTTCATCCGATTATTTATGTGTTTCCATCGCAATTGGCGCTTTGTTTCTAAATCCGGCAACAGACGATGATTTCTGATTTTGACCTAGTTTTTGTTTTTTCTTACACTAAGAAATATTTATTGTTGGTTTTACGACATAAATTGCAAAGAAGATGTTGTGTGGTTGATCCAAATAGTTTTTACTTTATTCGTGCTGAATATAGATATACTATGTATACATTTGAAAAATTTAAAAACAATAAGAACTATATAGGACTTAGTCGAAATTGCGTATCACCAGTACTTTAAAATAGAATTGCGTCACCAAGGCAAACCATGGGTTCTTCAGAAAAGCGTGAAATGCCTACGGTTATGGCCCGGTGGAAAAAGAGATGTCATTTAGTTCTAACACCCATGATTTGTCGAGAATCTCTGACAAAGCACCAACCATTTGAAATTATTTCTGTATGTACAATTAGATTTATTGAACATGGGCGCGTATGATAACTATACGATAATTATCCCCTCATATACCATATGTAGCCAAATTATGGGTGTTACGAACGTTATGCCATCTCTTTTTCCAATGGACCATACAGATCAAATACCATCCAGTTCTGATGACAGATGACACAACTCTTCTTTAAACAATTTTGACATGGCGATTATATGATTTTTATTATATTTTTCAAATACATAGTTCTTTTATAGTTTACTAGCTGGACCGGGCCCGCTCCGCTGCGCCTTCTTTTACTTTATATGGAACAACATTTTCCTGGAAATACTTATTTTCGACAATTAAAGAGCTTTTAGTGAAACACCATGCAACGAAAATAGTATATCGCTTGACAAACAGTTTAACAATATAAGTGCCTTTATCTGAATCCCATATGATCTTTTTTGGTCTACGAGTTTAAGTTTGGATATAAGGTGTACTCCATTCTTAAAATACTTCATTTCAGCCTGATATTCTCATCATTTCTGATTTAGTGGTGTTTTCGGGGGTGAAGTGGTCCCCCATACACTTGGCCCTGAAAAATATCATCATCGTGCTCTTCTCTCAAATACCAATTATTTAAACTCATTTTTTTGCAATTGGCTTTGAGGGGAGTTTATAGGATGAGGCGTCCCCCAAACACATGGCCCCAAGATTGGTTCTCAAATTCGTTTTCTAATTTCAAATACCTTTCGTTTGAGCCACATATTGTCATGGTCGAAAAATGTTTAACCTTTGGGGAATGTTTTGGGGAAGGGGTGATGCCTAAAATACATGGTCCTATATTTGGATATAAAATTCGTATTATACTCCCAAATACCTTTATTTGAGCACCATATTGCAATGGTCAGTAAAAAATTGCTGTTTGTGGGATATTTTTGTAACAATTCTTGCTCTACCTCCAATTCCTTTCATTTAAGCCCCACACTGACTTGGTCAGTAAATATGCCCGATTTAGGGGTGTTTTGGGGAGTGGGGTGGTCCCCCAATCACTAAGCCCTGAAAATATATCAGCAACGTGCTCTATTCTCATATATTTGAACCCCATATTGCCATTGGCCTCAAAATTGGATATCCAATTCGTTTTCTAATCTCAAATACCATTCACTTAAACCCCCTATTGAAAAACCCAGCAAATATGTCCGGTCTGGGGTATGGGCCCTAAAAACTATAAATATTGAGCTGCACGGTCTTGAAGACCCAAATTGTCTTGGTGAGCAAATACGACATATGAATACGAATAGACAATTGGGCCCGAATGTTGATGTCAGATTCATGGTCTACTCCCAAATAGCCTTCATTTGAGCTCCATTTTTCCATAGTCGGCAAACCTGTCCGGTTTGAAAATCAGATTTGTGTTCTACTCTAAAATACCTCTTATTTGAGCCTCATATTACAATATCAGCAAATACTTCCTATTTGGGTGGTGTTATAGGTGTGGGGTGGCCCCATAGACACTTTTCCCGAACATTGATATCAGATTCGTGCTTTACTTCCAAAGACCTTTCATTTGAGTCCCATATTGCTTTGGTCGTAAATTTGTCTTCTTTGGGGATGTTTTTAGGGAGAGGCGGCCTCCAAACACTTGGTCCCATATTTGGATATCAGATTCGTATTCTACACTCAAATACCTTTTATTCAAGCCCCATATTGCCATAGTCAGTAAATAAGTCATGTTTGGTGGTGTTTTGGGGAAAGGGAGGACCCCCAGAAACTTTGTCCCAAATTTGGATATTAGATTCGTATTTTACTCGCAAATACCTTTTATTTGAGTCCCATATTGCCATGGACGGTAAATATGTCCGATTTAGGGGTGTTTTGGGGGTTGGGATGGGCCCCTTAAACACTTGGTCCGAAGTGGATATCAAATATCATTTGAGTCCCACATTGTCGTGATTGATGTATATATATATATATATTTGGTAGGTTTTGGGAATGGGGCGCTCCCCCTAGGTACCCCATCCGAAATTTGAGTACCAATTTTTGTTTGTAGGTTACTATAAGAGAGCACACAAAATTTCGCTTAAATCGCACCATCCATCTCCGAGATCTGGCGTTTCTGAAAATTAGAGTAAGGGGGAGGGTCCGCTCCTCCTTCAGATATCAAAAAATGTAGTACACTATTTTCACCACGGGATCATTATGCACCATCAGTGAAAATTTCAAAAGAATCAGTTCAGCCGTTTCTGAGTCTATAAGGAACACACAAACAAACAAACACAAATTGATTTCTATATATAAGAAGAAGATGCGTTCAAGATTAGTTATTTTTGGCTGGCACTTACCACAGGGATAACTACCGAACCAATGGTTGTCCAACTTGTTTATTAGTTGACAGCCGTGGGAGATTTAATTTAATGATGAAACCACCATTTGGTTTTAAATCAATAATGTCTTCAAAAATTTGGTCGCAAACATTGTCTGCTGATATTAAAATATCTTTTTTATATAACTATACAAAATTTTTATATAATTTTTTCCCAATTTTAGGATTACATTTTTGTTTCCAAGCATAAATAGGGTTTTAGTACATTCAACACAGCACAGATGTTTGCCAAAACAACAGTTCTTGTTTGCTGAAAAGGGAAACAGACATTATTGCTGTTTCTGCAAACATAGTGCTGCTGGTTTAGCAAACATTTCGTATTGCTATTTCAGCTTACAAAACCTCCTGTTTCAATTTATGTTAAAATATTAACAAATGTTAAAACAAGAATGCTGCTGAAATAAAAAAAATATTTTTTTATTTAATGCTATTATTTATGTTTACCTTTTACGGCCTGTCATGTGTTTTGATTACTTTGGGCGTTTTTTTCCAAAGGGAGTCGAGCTAATGACCACACCCAACGCAATTTGTTATTCAAAACAGCAAAAATATTAGCTAAAACAACAGTATTGTTTTGTTGAAAAAGAGAAAGCAGACATTACTGCTGTTTCAGCAAATATAGTGCTGCTGTTTTAGCAAACATTTCGTACGGCTATTTCAGCCAACAAAACCTGCTGTTTTAAGCACAAACATCTGCCAAAATATTGGAGTGAAAACATGTTTTGCTTTTTATTCAATGCTATTATTTATGTTTGCTTTTACGGCCTGTCATGTGTTTTGATTACTTTGGGCACTTTCCCAAAGGGAGTCCAAGATTTTAATTTGTTGAAAAGAAATTACCTGATCAACGGATACTTGTACACATAGCCATTGCTGCCATTGGTATGAAGGTGACGAAAAGTCTCATGTCAATTTTATTTCTCTGCTAATGCCCACACTGCTTATACCATTATTATATGAAAAAATCCCTATGGAATGTAAACAGCCACTAAAACACACATCTCCATTTGCATACTGGTCAATATCTCATTTAAAAGCTTCCTTAAATATGGCTGTGCCAGTTTTGTTGTTATTTTTGTGGTCTATCTATGTATGTGTGCAATGTATGACAAAGTATTGTCCCTTCTTACTTTTCGCTTCTGTGAGGAAACACGGGTGTAGTAAAGTAGAACAACAACAGTGCAAAGGTATTTTAAACAGGGAAATGCTGCATTATTGCTTCATTCCTACTGGATACACATGACGCATGTGCGCTGTGTATTGTTTACAATAACGATGACTCGTTTTTACTATGCTATAACACGCATGTGCGCTCTCTGTGCTCAAAATTATTTAACTAACAGTGTGTAGAATAAATGGAGGCCACCGTAGCGCAGAGGTTAGCACGTCCGCCTATGACGCTGAACGCCTGATTTCGAATCCTGGCGAGACCATCAGAAAAAATTTTCAGCGGTGGCTTTCCCCTCCTAATGCTGGCAATATTTTTGAGGTACTATGCCATGTAAAATTTCTCTCCAAAGAGGTGTCGCACTGCAGCATGCCGTTCGGACTCGGCTATGAAAAGGAGGCCCCTAATCATTGAGCTTAAACGTGTCCTATGCACTCTTTGATATGTGAGAAGTTTGCCCTTGTTCCTTAGTGGAATGTTTATGAGCAAAATTTTCAAATTCAATTTTCAATTTTTTCAAGTGTAGAATAAATAACAACAACAAAAGGTTATCGTTTTGTGTGCGGAATGAGTTTGTGGGCGCAATCTTTTTTCCCCCTTTTTATGCCTCCCACCATAGGATGTGGGCATACTAATTTCATCATTCTGTTTCTAACCCCTCGAGATACTCCTCTAAGACCCCATAAAGTGTGAGATTTTAAGTCGATATAGCCATGTCCGTCCGTCCGTCTTTCTGTCGAGAGCACGCTTACTTTCGTAGGAGTAAAGCTGGCCGTTTGAAATTTTGCACAAATACTTCTTATTAGGGTAGGTCAGTTGGGATTGTAAATAGGCCCTATCGGTTCATGTTTTAATATAGCTGCCATATAAACTGATCTTGGATCTTGACTTCTTGAGCCGCTAGGGGGCGCAATTCTTTTACGATTTAGCTGAAATTTTGCATGGCGTGTTTTCACTTCGGTTCATAACCTGATATAGCTAACATATAAACCGATCTTGGATTTAGACTTTTTAAGTCTGTAGATGGCGCAATTATTATCCGATTTGGCTGAAATTGTGTATAACGGCTCCATGGCCCCGTGGCCTTCAACATATGTGTCACATATGGTCTGAATCGGTCTATAGCCTGATACAGGTCCCATATAAACCGATCTGCCTATTTTACTTCTTGAGCGCCTAAAGAGCGTAATTCTTATTCGAATTGGCTGAAATTTTACACAATGACTTGATATAACTCTGATATATCAACATTCTGAGTCGATCCAGCCATGTCCGTCCGTCTGTCGAAATCACGATAGCGGTTGAACGCGTAAAGCTAGCCACTTGAAATTTTGCACAGATGCTTCCTAATTATGTACGTCGTTGAGGACCATGAGTGGGCCATATCGGTTCGGATTTGGATATAGCCGCCATATAAACCGATTCCCCGATTTGACTTATTGAGCCCCTACAAGCCTCAATTTTCAGACGATTTGGCTGAAATATGGAACAAAAACTTGTGTTATGACTTTCAACATCTATTTCAAGTATTATTAGAATCGGTACATTAACAGATACAGCCCCATATAAACCGATCCCCGGATTTGACTTCTTGAGCCCTAGGATGCCTCAATTTTCATCCGAATTGGATGAAATTTAGAACAAAGACTTGAGTTGTGACTTCCAAATATGATTAGAATCGGTCTACAAACAGATATATGCCCCTTGTAAACGGATCACTGGATTTGAAATCTTGAGCCCTTAGCCCTGGTGGTTACCCAAGATTCGGCCCGGCCGTACATACAAAGATTTTATTTCTTCTAATAAACCCATTTTAAATTGAGCAGCAAACAACAGACTTTTCAGCAGTAAGCCTGCTGTTCTGAAATTGCAGAACTATTGCTGTAATTACAGCAAAATTAACTAATAACAATCAGCAGACAGTGTTTCCTATTTTCAGCAAGGTTTTTTTTTATGAGTATAGTTATTTTGTTTGCTGTTATTTAAAATCATTTAAAAATTATAGAAAATTGAAAAATTACTTCCACAATGCACCCTTAAAATAAAGAGATAATAGGAAACATAAAAATTTTTGAAGTATTTATTACATTTTTAGGCAACTTCGCTTAAACATTTAAAAACAGCAGAAAATGTTTGCTATTTTAACTCAATATTGCTTATGTCCTATTTTCACAAAAAAAGTGTTTTCACTAACAAAAAGGTGTAGTTTCAAATTGTTACAGTTGTTGAAGAAAAGCTTTTGTCGGATTTGGAAATAATGCACCAAGTTGAGATAGATGCAACAACAAAATGAGTGCAAACAAAAGAAACCCTATTGATCAGGGTTATTGTGCTTGATTTTCTCACACAACTCAAAAAACATGGAATCGAGGTTTTTGTAAAACGGCTTTGTTACTCTATCTATGAGCATTATCCAATTTTGTTGAATACCAAATCAGAGACATTCTTTAAAGAGAAATGAAGACAACAACAATGGATTTAATTTCGTTCTAACTTTGATCCCCTCTCTTATATTTACAGTTAATGGGGACTCTGAATTCACCTACTACGGTACTATGGGGCCAGATCATTGGAGTGAACACTACAACCAATGTGCTGGCAAGCATCAAAGTCCCATTGCAATCAACGATCTGGATGTAATCGATAGATTCTACCTTGATATTATTTATGAGCATTTTGATAAGAAGCCAGTTAACGCCACAATCACCAACAATGGCCACACTGTACAAGTAAATTTGGAATATGAAGATCATGCTCCATATATATCGCAAGGTCCGCTAGAAGGCAAAGGGAAATATGAATTCCAGCAGTTACATTTCCATTGGGGTGAGGACAACAGTGTGGGCAGTGAAGATCGCATCAACAATGTGACATTTCCAATGGAGTTGCATATCGTGTTTCGTAATACCAAATATAATGATTTTGCTGAAGCTTCGCTCAGAGACGATGGCGTAGCTGTAATGGCATTTTTTTATGAGGTAAATATGTGTTATAAATGTAAATAGTAATTACCATAAAAAAATGCCAAATTGTTGAAAACTAGAAAAAAAAAAATCTTCACTATACAACAAGTAAAAAGGCAATAAGTTCAGCCTGGCCGATATTTGGAGACCCACCATCCCTGATATATTTGTTGACACCATTTCCTCAAAAACCGTTGAAAATGGAACAATTATTGACTTATAACAGATATATCGAAATATGGTCCGATTTGGACCAAACTCAGCACGGACCTAGAAGGGTCTAATACAGGGTCTTTTTAAGATGGCAAAATACAATTTTGGTCTATATGGCAGCTATATTCAAATACAGTCCGATCTCCAACATATTTGGGAAGGATATAATACAATTCATTGTATCAAATTTCAGTGAAATCGGTATATGTGACCGCTATAACCACAAATAGTCCCATCTTTACCATACTCAGCACGAATGACGAGAGGTCTAACGCAACTCAAATGTAAATTAGTCTATGAACACTCCATTAAGAAACTGGGGCAAAAATCTCACATATCGATGAGTACTGTCCGATTCAAGTCTAAGCTCAATGAAAAGGGATCTCTGCCGAGTCTGAACGGCGTGCTGCAGTATGACACCTCTTTGGGAGAAATTTTTACATGGCAAAGTACCTCACAAATGTCACCTGCATAAGGAAGGTATAACCACTGCTGAAAATTTTTTTCTAATGTTCTCGTCAGGATTCGAACTCCTGGGCAGCTTTTCATAGGCCAACATGCTTACCTCTGCGCTAAGGTGCCCTCCGCAATTCACTTTTCTAAATTTCACCGAAATCAGTTAATAAATGTGGTTTTAATCGGCAGATCAGCCTATATGGGGACTATAACAAGATATAGTCTGATATAGCACATCTTCGAACTTAACTTAAACTCTGTAGCATACAGACGGTCGGACATCTTAGATTTGTACGACGATCAAGAATCTATATACTTTAATAGGGTCCGAAATGGATATTTCGATGTGTTGCAAACGAATTGACAAAATTAATATACCCCCATCCTTCGGTTCTGGGTATTAAAATAAAAGTGTCGGGTTTTGTTTGTTTGGTCCGTATAGACTCAAAAACGACTGAAGCGATTTTCATTACATTTTCAATGATGATAGTGTTTGGTGGGGGGAAAATATCTGAATATATTGCGAATAATTCGCTGCTAACAGATTTTCAATCTGGTTTCCGGCCAAAGCACAGTTGCACTACTGCACTTTTGAAAGTAGTTGAAGATGTAAGGAGTGATATTGACAGCGATAAAGTTGCCTTTCTTGTTCTTTTAGATCATTCGAAAGCATTTGATTCCGTTGATCCCAATATACTTTGCCGTAAACTGAAACATTTATTTAAATTTTCTGAAAGAACAACGGATCTTATATATTCCTATCTTACGAATAGAAGCCAATCGGTATGTGTTGATAGCCGCTGTTCTAGTTATCTTCCAGTCTCAAGAGGTGTTCCACAGGGGTCTGTATTGGGCCCACTCCTTTTTTCCTTATATAGCAATGACCTTCCTGGACAGTTGCGCAACAGTGGTATTCATATGTATGCCGACGACGTACAGCTGTATATGAGCTCCTCGCCGGAGAGGCTGATCGATGGCGTACTTTGACTAAACAATGACTTGGATAGCATAAACACATGGGCAAACGCCAACGGCCTACTTTTAAATCCAACAAAGTCAAAGTGCTTGGTAGGATTCGGGTGTCGGAGTCAAAGTAATTGGTAGGATTCGGGTGACAATGCCGCCCAATCTTGATGTGGCAATTGCTGGAGCCCCAATTGAGATTGTTTCATCTGCAAGAAACCTTGGTTTGGAGTTTGATGATAGACTTTCATGGAAGAATCATGTCAGTATGACAGTGGGCAGGACCTACGGCGTTTTACGAAACTTATATATGAGTCGAAAGTATACCCCTTTGTCAATAAGAATGCTTTTGGCTAGGACATTTATTCTGTCGAAACTATTATACTCTTGCGAAGTTTTTTACGGTTGTGATGTAACTCATAGCAATAAATTGCACGTGGCCTTTAACGATGTCGTTAGATACATTTTTGGTTTGCGTAGAAGAGACCGGGTATCTGACTTTGCCAGACAAGTATATGGTGTCTCTTTTAACTCGTTCCTTAAGATACGCTTGTTGCAAATGATCCACAAGATAATTTATACCAATGAACCGTCATATCTGGCTTCTTTATTGCGTTTTGCCAACTCTACAAGAGGTAAACAAGTAATACAAATACGTAATCAATATCGTGTATCTGAACAACAGTTCTTTGTTAATGCTATACGTCTTTGGAATAATCTTCCCAATAGTATTCAAATTATAAGTAATGAACGACAGTTCAAATCTTTGATTTATAATCATTTTAATTAATTATTATGGGTTTTATCATAATAAAATACAAATACAAATACTTGGGGATGGTAGAAACCAAGCAACGTTTCTAATTGGATTTGACTTCCCAAAATCCAGGCTTATCTTGGTTTTCCTTCATCTCATATGTGGACACAAATCTCTCCGCGGAGTCATCTGGGTAGCTACCTTTAACATCCGTGAGCTAAAATGTGCCACGAGTTCGCTTGTAAAACGATAAAAAGGTTGGTTAGGGCGTCGAGTTAGTAGCCCATCACCCGTGAAAACGAAAAAGATAAAAAAGGGACGACCCCCGCAAACGTTTTAAGGACCATGTTTTGCATATCTGCTCCTGGAATGTCCGCGCTTTTTATAGAGAGGGTGCAGTATACGCACTGGCGGATGTATTGGCGGATGCCATACATGAATTGCAATGGCTCGGGATGGGCTACACAACAACATCGAGAGGTGATCCACACTACCACACAGGCTGGAACATTGAGGTCCGGTCTGTGTGGTGTTCATTGCTGTCAGGAGAACCTTAGCTGCGAGTTACCGGGCGCGTACACAGGTTGCAGATAGTGGAGTGCTCCAAACGGAGTAGCTGCAACGACAGTCGCTAACAGTCAGCGGTATCGAGCGGAAAGTCTCAGTGAGAGGCGGGACGGCACCGGCTCTTGCACAAATACTGAGCGCCTAAGATGCTCGATATGACAAGGCGGGTTTTTTGTGCCTTTAAATAACCAATGGCCGCGATCACTCCTTTGGACCGGAAAGAGCTTGCTCACCCACAGGAGCTTGACGATGATCGCCACCTACACATGAAAAGTCAAATTCTTCAACACCAGCCTTATTTCCCTCCATGCCCCGGCAGAAGGACGAACGGACCAAGGATATTTTCTACGTGCGCCTACCATGATATTTAAATCGTTCTGGGAGATTTTAATGCAAAAATAGGGAAGGAAAATTTCATTTCTGGCCCAACAGTCGGAAAATTTAGCCTACGCGAAGAAACTTCCGACTATGAATTGACGCTTAGACTTCGGTCCGGCAAAGAACATGGTGGTTAGCAGCACCAGATTCCAACATTGACGGATTTATACGGCCACGTGGCTGTCACCTGATCAAAACACGAGAAACCAAATTGATCACATTGTGAAAGATGCAAGGCATTAAACCAGCGATCGATCCGAGGGGCGAAAATCGATTCGGATCATGACCTTATTGCAGCAAAGGTTCGCACACCTCTTAGTATGGCGAGAAACACGCGATCTGACACTGCACAGAAACTGGATATCGGAAAGCTGCAAACACAACAGGTGACAACCGCATAACCCACCCGGCTGACCCAATTGCCTGAAGAAAACACTCCCTGTCCCGATAGTTTGCCAGCGCAATGGCAAACAATTGTCCAATCCATGGAAAGAGCCGCAACATCTGTACTTGGGTACCAAGAGCCTCCCCCAAGGAACCCATGGTACGACTAGGAATGCCAAAAAGGTGAACTGAAGCCAAAAATGCGCAATGCAGGGCAACATTATAGTCAGTAGCAACGCGCCAGGCGAAGGAGAGGTATCGGGAGAAAAGGAGAGAGGACAAACGTCTCTTCCACAGGAAGAAACAGGAAATGGAAAAACGTGAGTGTGAGCGAATCAAGATGTTCAGGAGCCAGCATGAAGCCAGTAAATTCTACCAAGGAATTAAACATCAAACCGATGGCCTTGGTACAGGCACATCCTCCTGCAGAAAAAAATATGGAAATCAGGCATCCGATGGTGGTGGCCATGAGTATACAGCATAACCAATCCCTGATGATGGTATAGAATGAAAACGAGGTCCACGTGTCAGTAACCCGGCTGAAGAACAATAAGGCAGCAAGAACCGATGGGTTGCCGGCCGAACTGTCTAAGTCCGGAGGTGACACGCTGATAAGACGTATGCATCAGCTTGTCTTCGCGATCTGGCTAGAAGAACGCATACCCGATGATTGGAACCTCAGCATGCTATGTCTCGTACACAAGAAAGGGGACAGGACCAGACAAGATTAAAGTCTAAAGTCAACGAAATAATTGAGCCCTATCAATGTGACTTTAGACCTGGTTGATCTACCATGGACCACATATTTACACTGCGACAAATCCTTGAAAAGACCAGAGAAGGAAAAATAAACACCTACCATCTTTTCGTTGACCACAAGCCGCCTTCGACCGCCCTATACGTTCAAAGGGATTTCAAGCCATTTGTGAGTTTTGTATTCCTACAAAACTAATGCGACTTTGCAGGATGACGCTCTCCGAACCGTCTATCGTGTGATCTCTTTAAGAAGAATAAGATTTACTACTCGCCTATACCGACAACATCGATATTATAGATCGGTCATCGGAAGAAGCTATTGCAGCCATTGAAAGTATCTATTGGCAGTCGAAGTATTAAATGAAAGTCAAGTCTAGTACATGAGATAAAAAGGAGAACTTTACTATTCAAAGGTAAGTACAGAAGTAAAAGTAGATATACAAAATTAATTACACAAAGGCATGAGTTCATACGGAATTCGTATGTACTAAAAACTCGAAGATAGTAAGAAGATTGTAAAACACAACAGGGTGATATGGTAATATATTTTATATTCGCCACCTCAATCCAAATACTATCGCATTAAACACAAACTAATCCAATAACAATCTACGAAAGGTTATATGTTTTTCTTTAGATAAACATTTTCTAAATAAATCTGCTACGTTCTCATTAGAAGATACATATTCGATTGAGATATCATTAGCTTCATATCGCTCAGGAATATAATGATAACGTATGTCTATATGTTTGCTCCTTTTGTGGGCAACAGGGTTCTGAACCATGAATTGAGCACTCTGGCTATCGCATCTAATAGTTGTCGGATGTTTGATGAATTCGTCAAGTCCAATTTCAGATAGCAGGCTGCGAATATAAACGACCTCTTTCGTACCTTGGCACATGGAAATATATTCCGCCTCCATTGAACTTAGAGCCACGATCTTCTGCTTTTGCGATTCCCAAGCATTCGGACCTTTAGCAAGAAATATAACAAAGCCACTAAAGGACTTTTTGTCCACGGTATTCGAACCCCAGTCGGCATATGTATAGCAAACCAAACCATTAATAGAATTATAACACAACGTACCTTTTGGTTTATGATTGAGGTATTTCAAGACATTCTTGGCAGCAACGAAGTGTTCCTTCTCTGGATAACTGTTGAATTGTGGCAGCTTTGAAACGACATGGGAAATGTCAGGGCGTGAAGCTACGGCCAGGTATGTCAGCGATCCAATCAAAGACTGATATTTCTTGACATCGTAGCCTGCACAATTCTCCTTGGTGCATTTAGTTATACGGTATGATTTGCAATCATCCATCTTCCATTCACGAAGCAAATCGTTGGTAAATTCAGACTGATGATTGCTCCTCGAAGACCATCGCGCTCTATTTCCATCCCTAAATAGTATTTCACTGGACCTCTGTCAATAGCATCCACAAATTTATTCAAATTTGACACCACTTCATTCAGAGTGCTCTCTTTAGAACATGACAGTAGTATGTCGTCAATATAAATAGCCACTACTTTATACATGACATACGAGAAATTGTCAGTTTTAGTACGAACAACATTGAGGTCGATGAGAATGTAATTAATTTTACGATACCAATCTCTCCCGGGCTGTTTAGGACCGTAAATTGATTTTTCAGCTTATAAATACGATCAGGGAATTCTTCATTAATAAACATTGGTGGTTGACGCATAAATACCTCTTCTTGAAGATCTCCGTTGAGAAAAGCAGAAACAATGTTAATATTGTTGACCAAAAGCTTTCTCTGTGCAGCTATAGCAAGCAACATTCTAACAGCTGTGAATCTCACCACAGGAGAGTACGTCTCAGCATAACCAACATAGAATTTTCGTAGAACCCCAGGGCTACAAGGCGAGCTTAGCATTTTTCTTGTTGTCTGGATGGGTCTCTTTTGGTTACAAACATCCACTTGCATCCCACGACGTTCTTGCCTTCTGGTTTCTCCACAAGTTCCCAGGTAACGGTTTTCAAGAGAGAATTAAACTCCACTTTCATTGCGCTTTTCCACTTATCCGCTCTTTCTGCTACTTCGTTCTGTTGCGGGGTGTAGCACACAGTGGTTTGGTGTTGTATACCTACGGACGATAAATACATTTGGAACGCATTAGACAAATACTTACACCCGTTGTCACTTCTGAGGAATTTCAGCTTCAATTCAGTTTGCCTTTCTGCACTGCTATGGAATTCCTTAGTAGCCTGAAATGTTTGCGACTTCTGCTTTAGGAAGTACACGGTGGCGAAACGAGAATAGTCGTCCATAAACGTTATGAAGTACCGGGCTCCACCTTCACTTGTTACTCGCATAGGACCACAGATACGGACATCTGTACCAACTCCAACGGCCTTGTTGTGAAACACTCACCATACTTCGGAATAGGTTGGACAGTCACCTTTGACATAGCACACGTCCCAGAAGAAATATTCGTCTTTGGATTGATTGATAAGCCTCGCACCATTTCATTTTTCTGCAGCTTCAACATGTCATTATAATGTTGGTCATCTTTTGTTTTTGAATACGCTTTCTCATTCGTAAATTGCACGCTATGTCCATGCTCAATTATTTTATATACAGCCAAAAATTTGCATTTATTTTCCGCACGAAGAGAACGTTGTATAGAATAATGTCGGTGTACTCCGATTTTAATTCTACATTACCTATACCTTCTGCTAAAACAAAATCACCAGACGCCAACTGCACATTCTGCTTGTGTTCTCTTAATGAAGAGAAAATACTCTTAACACAGCTCATATGTAATGAAGCTCCACTATCAACAATCCACTTATTGGGACTTAAGCCAGAGTCACTCATCACCCTCGTACTCATTACAGCAGCTTTAGAATTGTTGCTATTACAATTCGCCTTGGTGTGGCCCTTCTTCCCGCACGCATAACAACGTACGTTCTTGAAACGTTGCTGGTCCCCACTCTCTTTTGTTTGATTGCCTTTATACCTGCTTCTACGTTTTGAATTCGCCGCAAACACGTGTTCATCACCCACATCAACTTTTTCACCCCTTCTTTGGTGTTCCTCCAATATCTTGACCTTCAATTGATCAAATCAAACAAGAGCATTTGATCTCTACTTTCCATTGCTACAATGCAACTCTCATAATCATCTGGAAGTCTGCACAACAACAATTGTTTATGAAGTCGTCAGTGGCAGACACATCAATCTCCTTCAGTGATTCAACCAAAGCACTGAACTCATTTAGTTGTTGTTGGTATCTAGATGAATCTTGGACTTTAATAGTAAAGATCTCTTTTGAATAGTAAAGATCTCCTTTTTATATCATGTTCTAGACTTGACTTTCATTTAATATTTTCGACTGCCAACATAGGTTATGGGTACATGTGTGACGTGTGCTAAGTCAATGGTGACTGTTTAACCTATTCCGAAGTATGGTGAGTGTTTCACAACAAGGCCGTTGGAGTTGGTACATACGGACATCTGTAGTCCGATGCGAGTAACAAGTGAAGGTGGAGCCCGGTACTTTATAACGTTTATGGACGACTATTCTCGTTTCGCCGCCGTGTACTTCGGAAGCATTTCAGGCTTTTAAGGAATTCCACAGCAGTGCAGAATCTTGGATTTTAAAGCCCACTAGGCGCTTAAACAAATTTACCTCTCTGGCTGGACTTTTAGCTTTATAAATAACACTCAATTTTTGCCATGCTTCTTTAGCAGTCTTACACTTCTTCACGTGTATGAGTTCGGATGGTTTTATTCCCAACATTATCGTTGCTAACGCCTTGGCATCAATCACCTTCCAAGCTACATTGTCTTCTGCAGACGCTGTTGCTGGACATGTGTTCTCGATAACAACCCAATGGTCCATAGTAATTAACAAGCTCCTCATATGGACCGACCGACTGGCATAGTTGTCTCCACTTAATTTTTCGATTTGTGCCGAACTTGCCATTTTTCAAATATGGCCACATATCAACGTTGGACAATACCAAAAAATTTACAAAACTTCACAGCTGACATAGACATTAACTCAAAAATTCTTATGCACGTGGGCAATGATTGGGCCCATAACCTAAGTTGGCAGTCGAAGTATTAAATGAAAGTCCAGTCTTTGCGATCATCTGGTGAAGAAACTAAATATAGCTTTTGATTCTCCTTAGGGGGCGGGGGTGCCTTTGTATGAACAACTCCTCCAGAAACTTCAATGACAGTTTTAATCTCAGCTGGGCTTGGTTTTATGTTTGGTGTCATTACAAATTCGTCACTATCAAATATGCCTTTTTTATTTTGCCTTCTTTGGCAAAATAAAATGTCTCCAAGCTGAATTTAATGCTTTTTCTCAAACACTGGGTCATTTAACATATATTTGATTATCGGCGGGAGGGGCTTTCCGGGTTTGGTCTTATTTATATCACTCAACCACTGGGATTAAACAATTGGTATGCCACGAGCCATGGCCAATAAAAACTTAAATGTACGGAATGAGTTGTCCATTACGACAGCCCATTGACCTTTGCAGTTAGCGTTTAATTCTACCATAGTTATTGATATTAAAGGCCGTGATGATGATGATCTTTTTAATGAGTTGCAGGAATCTTGGGATATTGTACGCTTTGATCGTTTTTGTTCAGCAACCTGTTCGAACTCTGGAATATCTGTTTTGCGTTTCCTTCCGGGTTTGTTTACAGTAGCCTCCATTTTTACAGCCGTATTGGTATCAGGCATAGAATTACTTTCATTTATATTTGCACTGGAGCTCGAATGTGATGAAATATGAGGTTTTCCTCATTGTCGGTATCTTTTTGACTCGAACAAGATCGTGTACGTGTGGCGCGCATGAATGGCTGTGTTAATATGGAATCCAAGTTATCTGATATTTCTCTGGAGTTAGTACTGGCCTGCGACTTTAGCCTAGTGCTACGTTTAGCCACTTGAGCTGTTTTGGTTATTGTAGTTTCTTCACTGGTGTTTGAAGACTTTTCCCCTGATTGCAATCTGGTTTGGCGTCGCTAGGTCTCTCTAATACTTTCTGTGTTTCTTCGTCATCTTTATTTGACGATAGTAGTCTGGTGTTTGGTCTTGCAGGCTTTACAGCCGTTTTCTCCTTTTCTTTTTGCTTTCTTTTATCGGCTTGTTTGACAGTCAAAACTTCCTCATTTTGATCTTTTCATTTGTGTTAGATGTTGGTTTCTTCTGCTCGTCTACATTTTTTTTTCCTCTACTGCTAGTTCTACTGCGTTTGATAGGCGCTTCTTTATTATCCTCGCCATTAGATTTATTTGTGTTGCTAGTTTCCTTTTGCTCTTTCAGACTCCTTGTTTCATTCGTTTTGATTGAAGCTTCCTTATCTGTTTTTTTTCAGAATTTGATTTCTTGTTATATTCTTGTTCTATTCTCTCTATGCTATCGAATGTTTGCTTCATCCGATTTGCTGGAAGCGTCCTTATCTGTTTTGCCAAAGTTGTTGTCTAAGCCTGATGTGGCGGAGGACTTGGTGTTTTTTCTGGACCGTCCTTTCTTAGCATTTTTGTCTCTTTTCTACTCTTTGGACAATGAGGAAGACTTCGTTTTACTATCTTCATCCTGTTGAATAGCTTTATAATCACCATTGTTTGATTTTTGAGCTTCTTGAACACTGTCTATCTTCATAACGTTTTCCGTTTATTTCTTCGAGAACCTTTTTTTGGTCTTCATTGTTGCGAGTTTTATGGCTTTCCTTATCTTTATCATCTAACTTGGCATTTTCATTTCTTCTTTTAGTTTTTCTTTTCTCATCACCAATCATCATTATGAATCTTTCGTTTTTCCTTTTTCCTATCCCGGGTGGCATGGCGTTCATGCCGGCTTAATGTTGATGATTTATTGCTAGTTTAAGTATCATTGCTTGAGTGCTCATGGCCAAAAGATATTCTAAATTTTTCTTCTTTTGCAGCCTCTTTAACAACCTGTTGCTCTAGGGACAGAGAATTTTTCTTGTTAGGAACATTGTTATTATCAAACTCCAAATGTGGTAAAAGTCTATCGAAATCTTTGGATTCTTTTGGCATATTTATAAGCTGCACACGACAATTATTTTTAGTTTTTTTCTCATCAAGCTCTTCGAAACCCTCACCCTCATCCGTATCTTCTCCGAATACATTTTTGTTTTTTACCGCCAGAATATTTTTCTTTAGGTCTTCAGATTTGGAGTATGGCATGGTACACATAAATAATAAATCCATATACGAATCTGTGGAGGTGGTACTGGCAGCTGATGAGGATGTTCTAGCTGCATTAAAAATCTTTTAGGGCAATTTGGAATATATGATCATATCACCCTGTTGTGTTTCACAATCCTCTTACCATCTTCGAGTTTTTAGTACATACCTACGAATTCCATATGTACTTATGCCTTTGTGTAACAAATTTTGTATTGTATACCTACATTTACTTCTGTACTTACCTTTGAAAAGTAAAGTTCTCCTTTTTATCTCATTTACTAGACTTGACTTTCATTTAATACTTCGACTGCCAACATAAGCAGAAGAGAATGTTGTATAGAATAATGTCGGTGTACTCCGATTTTAATTCTACATTACCTATACCTTCTGCTAAAACAAAATCACCAGACGCCAACTGCACATTCTGCTTGTGTTCTCTTAATGAAGAGAAAATACTCTTAACACAGCTCATATGTGATGAAGCTCCACTATCAACAATCCACTTATTGGGACTTAAGCCAGAGTCACACATCACCTTCGCACTCATTACAGCAGCTTTAGAATTGTTGCTATTACAATTTGCCTTGGTGTGGCCATTCTTCCCGCACGCATAACAACTTACGTTCTTGAAACGTTGCTGGTCCCCACTCTCTTTTGTTTGATTGCCTTTATACCTACTTCTTCTTTTTGAATTCACCACAAACACGTGTTCATCACCCACAACAACTTTTTCACCTCTTCTTTGGTGTTCCGCCAAATCATCTGGGAGACTGCACAACAACGAAATGCTTCTGAAGTCGTCAGGGACAGACACATCAATCTCCTTCAGTGGTTCAACCAAAGCACTGAACTCATTCAATTGTTGTTGGTATCCAGATGAATCTTGGATTTTAAAGCGAACTAGATGCTTGAACAAATTTACCTTTCTGGCTGGACTTTTAGCAATATAAATAGCACTCAATTGTTGCCATGCTTCTTTAGCAGTCTTACACTTCTTCACGTGTATGAGTTCGGATGGTTTTATCCCCAACATTATCGTTGCTAACGCCTTGGCATCAATCACCTTCCAAGCTGTCTTGTCTTCTGCAGATGCCGTTGCTGGAGATGTGTTCTCGATAACACCCCAATAGTCCATAGTTATTAACAAGCTCCTCATATGAACCGACCAATTGGCATAGTTGTCTCCACATAATTTTTTGATTTGTGCCGAACTTGCCATCTTTCAAATATGGCCAAATATCAACGTTGGACAAAACTACTCAACCGACTTAGACGTTAACTCAAAAATACTTGTGCACGTGGGCTATGACTGGACCCATAACCTATGTTGTCAGTCGAAGTATTAAATGAAAGTCAAGTCTAGTACATGAGATAGAAAGGTGAACTTTACTTTTCAAAGGTAAGTACAGAAGTAAATGTAGATATACAAAATTAGTTACACAAAGGCATAAGTACATATGGAATTCGTAAGTATGCACTAAAAACTCGATGATGGTAAGAGGATTGTGAAACACAACAGGGTGATATGACAATATATTTTACAGTATCGAAAGAGAATCAACGAGAGTATGTTTGGCAGTAAATAGAGATAAAACAAGGTGGATAATATCAACTCCCACAAAGCCTTGTTAAGCCGATCAGATATAGGTAATGGAGAAAGTTGGGAACTACAACTTTGAGAACGTCAGCAACTTTATCTACCTCGGAACCGCCGTAACCGAAACAAACGACACCAGTTTTGATATTAAACGAAGAATATTATTGGCTAACAGATGCTATTTTGGACTGAGCATGCAGATGAGGAGCAAAGCCACCTCTCGATCTACGAAAATTACACTATACAAGACACTGATGCTACCTGTGCTGCTATATGGCTCCGGAGCGAATGAGTAATTGCGAAAGCAGATGAGGTAGTACTTAGTGTGTTTGAGAGAAAATCCTTCGTAAAATATATGGACCAGTTTGCGTTAATGGAGAATAAAATCGTCGTATGAACCACGAACTGTATGAGCTGTATGACGACGTTAGCATACTTAAAAACATGAAAATACATCGGTTGCGTTGGCTAGGTCATGTTGTCAGTATTAATGAAAAAGCCCCAGCAAAGGAGTCTTTTAAAGGTGATCACGGTGTTACACGCAAACCGGGACGACCAAGAACCCGATGGAAAGACCAAGTAGTGGGGGACTTCTCGAAACTTGGTGTCAGAGATTTTAGAAGGAGAGCAGAAGATCGAGGTGCTTGGAAAGCTATTGTATGTTCGGCTAATGGAACAAATATTCTGTCATAGTCGATTTAAGTAAATGAGGTAGAGAATGTTCCCCGGTAAAAATGGGATATTTAATTTTTTTTGAAATCCGAAGGGGTGTGGACCCTCCCCATTACCCAAATTTTTAAAAACACCAGTTCTCGGAGATAGGTAAAATGATGTAAGCGTAATTTTGTGTGCACACTTATGATAATCCGGAAACACGAAACTGGTATATGAACTTGGGGTCGAATATCGTATGGAAGCGGCCAACCCAAAAAAATTATATGTAATACGATTGGGTCAATATGGGTGTCAAATTAAAGGTATTTAAGGAAGAGTACGATCCTAGGACGCTGAGCACCGTATTTACCGATTGGCTGGGGGCCGCCTCATCCCCAAAAACCGAATATATTTACCGATTGGGTAATACAGGTATCAAATGAAAGGTATTTGGTAGTGCGAATCTGATACCAAAACCACATCGAAAATAAATATGTGTGTATGTCCTACGACAAAAAATGGGTACCAAAAGAAAGGTCTTAATGAATACATTACAAATCCGGTGTTCAAATTTGGGACAAAGTATCTGGGGAACGGACCCAAAGGATGGCTTGTTTGTGTGTCACAGCTGCACTGAGGACGACACCATCTGATGCACTCAATTTAATGCTACACTTTGAGCCGCCGGACTTCGTGGCTAGACAAATTACTGCAACCAGTGCTGTGAGGTTAAGAGATCTTTTTATTTGGTTATGTGGCGATTTTCTAGGCAGTTTGGATTGCACTTTGACTGAGCCGCTATTTGAAAAAAGGTACTATACAACTATTCCTGATAGAGCCAATTGGAACTACAATATCCCTGGTAATAGAAGGTACGTAGACTACCATATGGATTGTTCCTGACTAGATGTCCAGCCGACTCTGAAGAACTAGGACAACCAAACAGCCATTAGATCTCCGGGAAACATATTTATGAATTCAAAACTCGCCCTCGACTGTCGCCGATCTCCCAACGAGATGGCTGAACTGTTCAAAATCCACTTGTTTAGGGTACCGTACCAAGGAGATATCCCAGAAAATTGTGGAGCAGACGAGCATGCAAGACTTGGAACTACCTTCCATGTTCCAGGGGAACTTGGAACTGTGGATATGCCTCTAGTGACATATAAGCTAGGTCTTCAGGATCAAGCTCGAAGGGCAACGAATGCCAGATGGTCACAAAGTGCGGATACTGACGTTTCAATCATTGTGTCTGTCAGGACAAGCCACTGTCTGATCGGAAAACATGCTGATAGACTGAAGGTTTCAAGTAACGACTTCTGCAGAATCTGTGAAGATTTCGAGAAAGAGGACATTATAGAACATCTGCTGTGTGTCTCTCGCACTCGCAGCTAGAAAGGGTTCCACTGTAGATACCCATTTCTTGAAGCAGTTATCTGAATTAGCAGATGTTAGCATTCGCAAATTGTTGGGCTTTTTAAAGCGAACTGGATGGTTCAACGGTAGGAACTGGAAGGCATCTTCCCTCTCCTGTTCCTGTTGTATCACAATGAACATAACCGTCTAAGTGAGTGTGATTACCTCTAAAACCTAACCTAATCTTTTACTGACACAAACCATATGTTATTATTATAAAGGTTGATTTGTTAGCTATTATTTTTTTAGCAACACTGGTTTAAACACCTCACGCACGTTTTGTGTTTTGTTTCACTGTCAAACATTTCCAGTTTGGTCTACAATTAAACCATGAATCGTCTTACAAACGAACAACGCTTGCAAATTATTTTTATTATCAAAATGCGTTCTCTGTTAAGAAAGTTCATCGCGAGCTTCTTCAGCGACGAGTCTCATTTTTGGCTCAGTGGGTACGTAAATAAGCAGAATTGTCGATTTTGGAGTGAAGATCAGGCAGAAGCATTGCAAGAGCTACCAATGCATCCAGAAAAAGTCACAGTTTGGTGCGGTTTATGGGCTGGTGGTATCATTGGACCGTACTACTTCGAAGATGATGTGAATCGTAACGTAACTGTGAATGGTGAGCGCTTCCGCGATATGATATCCAACTTTCCTTTCCCAAAATACAAGAGCTTGCCTTGCATGACATGTGGATTCAACAAGACGGTGTCACATGCCACACAGCACGCGTAACCATAGGATGGGGTAAATTAATTTCATCATATCGTTGTAACACATCAAAGTATTTGTCTAAGACCGCATAAAGTATTATTGATAGAGCTGGCAAAATATCGATGGCACTATCGATATTTTAATTTTTGTCTGAATATCGATTGATATTTTTCCTATCGATGCTATCGTCAAAGTTTAATATTTTGCAAAATTGAACAAAATTAAGCGATCCGATAGTGAATGTATCCTATAAGATGCATTGCGCCTCTACAGGGCGCAATTTTCATCCTGATGACTTCCGACCAGAGCAGGCAAACTATCGATTATCGCAACATTCGATATTATCGATAGTTTTAATAATAAATATCGACAGTATCGATACTATCGTTAATTTCCCTTCACCTATATTTCAAACAAAAATGAGAAGTAAAAATCCGGAGATCGATTTATATAGAAGCTATATTAATGCACAGACCAAATAAAACCAAGGTTAATAAAGTCAGTTGGAAATCATGAGAGAAATCATTGTACAAAATGTTAGCCTAATCGGATGAAAATTGCGCCCTCTATAGGCGCAACGTAACCTAAAGAATACATTCAGTGTCGGATTGCCTTTTTTTGTTTAGTTTTGCAAAAAAATAACTTTTGCGATAGCATCCATCGGAAAAATGTCAATTGACATTCAGTTAAAAAATTAAATATCGATAGTGTCATCGATATTTTGCCAGCTCTACTTCCGACTGAGTAAGTTTAGCAAATTTTGTTTTTTTAGGTCTGGGCATTGACATTGCTTCGATCTCCCGATTTTTAATTCTCATTTTCGTTCGAAATATAGATGCTGGGAAATTAACGATAGTATCGATACTAACGATGTTTATTATTAGAAATATCGAATGTTGCCATTATCGATAGTTTGCCAACTCTAATTCTTGATCAACATGATGTTTTAAGTCAATCTTAACTTCTCCGTCCGTCCATGTGTCTGTCTGCTTTCTGTCGAAAGCAGGCTAACTTTCGAAGGAGTAAAGATATACCGGGCAAAGAGCTTGAAAATGCGATCCACGGTGGTGGGTATATAAGACTCATGCCTGTCGAACTTAGCACCCTTTACTTGTTGTTTCTTAAATATTTCTCTGTTCATTGCTTACGTTATGCTTTTAATAAACCTCTTTTTATTTGCTTTAAACTCCTTCTTTTCAACTCTATTTTAGATCAGCGAAGATATCGACCGAGATTATGATACCTTTACCAGTCACCTAAGCAATATAATTGAGCCCAAATCGAAAACTAGAGTGGAACCAATTACTTTATTTGGCTTAATGCCGGAAGACATACGCAAATATTATACCTATATCGGCTCTCTGACGACACCGCCCTGCAGTGAAGATGTGATATGGATGGATTTTAGCAACCCTATCTCCGTGTCCTCATCTTTGGTTAGAACTTTTTGACAATAAAACATTAAATGATGTTTAGCCTCATGTGTCTTGTTTTTTTGCAGTTGGATCGTTTTCGGGCCCTAAAGACGTTCGATGGCTCGCCTTTGAGCCATAATTTTCGTCCTGTGCAACCACTGAACAATCGCAAAGTCTATCGGGCCCATAGTGAATCACGTTTACCACAATCCGGCCCGGCTATAACAATACCGATCATTGATGTTTGGCATGATGGAGCACATCACACTTCAGCCCCTTTGGCTTTGGCGGCAACACTTTTAATCTTGAGTTTTTATTTAGTTTAGCCACTATTAGACCACACAAGGAATGAGCTGTTGGTTAACGTGTATATATAGTGAACATCGTGGCTATATTCATGTTTAAAGTGACCAAACCTATTTCAAGCATAGAAATTAATCAAAAGTACAATTAGGAAGTCGAATTAGATTTGGGATGTTTAGTCAAGATTCATAACGATGATATTCTGACATGTAAGAATATCTATGGGAATTTATTCTTTTGCTTATGTTTGCTTACATCAATATGTACATATAACACACCCATACTATAACACTTATATTATGTAGTAGTTAGTTATCGGTAGCGTTTTATATTAAGAGTTACTTTTAAGTGCCGCACATATACTCGCATATAAATAATTATGCAATAACTAGAATATAGAAAATCCATTCTCATTACAAAGTTCAAATCGAATTGAAATAAAGAACATGCTCATGAAATGGAATTATGTCTATGAATCATTAGTTTTTTTTATTTATTGCTTAATAGTAATACATAAACCTCCTCGGCCAAAAAAACGATATATACTCCTAAATTAACATTAAACAAGCAAGAGCGTGCTAAGTTCGGCCGGGCCGAATCTTACATACCCTCCACCATGGATCGCATTTGTCGAATTCTATGCGCGGTATCTCTTTTTGGGCAAACAGAGAATATTGAATAAGAACTGTTATGCTATTGGAGTTATATCAAGTTAAAGTCCGATTCGCACCATAAATGAATGCTGAACATTGCAGAAGTCATTGTGTAATATTTCAGTTCATTCGGATGAGAATTGCGCCTTGTAGGGGCTCAAGAAGCAAAATCGGGTTTATATGGGAGCTGTATAAAGCTATTGATCGATTCGAACCATATTAGACACGTATGTTGAAGGTCATGAGAGAAGCCGTTGTAAAAAATTTCTGCCAAATCGGATGACAATTGCGCGCTCTATTGGCTCAAGAATTCAAGATCCCAGATCGGTTTATATGACAGCTATACCAGATTATGAACCGATTTGAACCATTCTAAATTTAACAGTTGTTGGAAGTGATACCAAAACACTACGTGCAAAATTTCAGTCAAATCGGACGAGAATTGCGCCCTCTAGAGGCTCAACTAGTCAAGACCCATGATCGGTTTATATGGCAGCTATATCAAAACATAGACCGATTTGAACCATACTTAGCACAGTTGTTGAATACCATAACAGAATACTTCGTGCAAAATGTCATTCAAATCGGATAAGAATTACGCCCTCTAGAGGCTGAAGAAATCAAGACCCGAGATGGGTTTATATGGCAGCCATATCAGGTTATGGACCGATTTGAACCATAATTGGCACAGTTGTTGGATATCATAACAAAACACGACGTGCAAAATTTTATTTCAATCGGATAAGAATTGCGCACTCCAGAGGCTCAAGAAGCCAAGACCCCAAATCGGTTTATATAGCAGCTATATCAAAACATGGACCGATATGGTCCATTTACAATCCCAACCGACCTACAGCAATAAGAAGTATTTGTGCAAAATGATAGCTTTACTCCTTCGAAAGTTAGCGTGCTTTCGACAGACGGACGGGCGGACATGGCTAGATCTACATAAAATGTAACGAAGATGAAGAATAAATTGGGTTGCCCAAAAAGAAAGTAAATGCATTTTTAATAAAACTTAGAATGAACTTTAATCAAATATACTTTTTTTCTAAAGCAAGCTAAAAGTAACAGCTGATAACTGACAGAAGAAAGAATGCAATTACAGAGTCACAAGCTGTGAACAAATTGTTCAACGCCGACTATATGAAAAATCAGCAATTACTTTTTGGGCAACCCAATATATACATTATGGGGTCTCAGACGAATATTTCGAGTAGTTACAAACAGAATGGCGAAATTAGTATACCCCCATCCACTGGTGGATGGTAAAAATTAAATACTTTACAGTTACATAAAGATGTAAGATTCTAAGCCATTATATGGTACACTCAAAGAAAAAAGTCCGCTGAGCAAACACTGTCTGCTGACTTAGTAGTTAAATTTGCGGTTACGGCAAAATGTTTGCAATTCCAGCAGACTGACTGTTCCATTAACGAAACAGTTTAGGTCATTGCAATAGGAGGGCCTATGGCAATTGTGTACACAAAATACTTACTTGTTAAAAGTAGACACACACATGTGTGGCGACAGGATCATGAATATTTAAGAATAAAGACTAATGCATCGTTATAATATATATAAGCATATATAATAATTTCTTCATTCCGTTTGCTACACATTGAAATATTCATTTGCGTTTATTTTAGTCCTCGATAGTGCAAGTCAGATGTTCTGGATAAAATAGCTGTGCAAGTTGTACTGGTAAGTTATCGATAACAGATAATAAGAAACGATTAATCGCGTTTTGCCCTATATAGTACTAAACAAGTAAAAGCGTGCTAAGTTCGGCCGGGCCAAATCTTATATACCCTTCACCATGGATCGCATTTGTCAAGGTCTTTGCCAGGTATCTCCCAATATGCAAACAGAAGATAATGGATAAGCTATATCAGATTATGGACCCATTCGTACCATACTCGGGATTGGATATTGGTATGGTCTCCAAGAAGAAGTCTTTGTGATAAATTTCAGCCAAATCGAATAAGAATTGCTCCTCACAGAGGCTCAAGAAGTAAAATCAGGAGATCGGTTTATATGGGAGCTATATCAGGTTATGAACCGATTCAGAGCATATTTGGCACATATGTTGAAGGTTATAGGTTGTTGTACAAAATTTCAGCCAAGTCGGATAAAAATTGCGCTCTCTAGAGGCTAAAGAAGTCAAGAACCGAGTTCGGTTTACGTGACAGCTATACCCAGGTTATGAATCGATTTGAACCATACTTAGCACAGTTGTTGAAAGTTATAGCAAAACAGTTTCAGCAAAATGGGATAAGAATTGCGCCATCTAGAGGCTTAAAAAGATCAAGCTCCAAGATCGGTTTATATGGCAGCTATTTCAAAATATGGACCGATATAGCCCATTTATAATCCCAACCGACCTACACTTATAGGAAGTATCATGCAAAATTTCGAAAGTTAGCGTGCTTCCGACAGACGGACGGACATGGCTAAATCGACTTACAATAGTCAAGGCAATCAAGAATATATATACTTCGTTGGATCTCAGATCAATAGTATACCCCCAACCTATGATGGAGGGTATAAAAACACGGCAGCGTATATTTTTTTTCCAAAAATCGTATAGCAAAAACTTAAACTACATACAATTTTAAGAAGTTTCTCCAAAGAAACCATGTGTAAAAAATAAAATCCTAATCCGCGCCTCTCGACTTCAAAATGTATTTCCCGTTCTTTTTACATTGGATATTCTTGTGATCAAGGTACAGATCTCATTTGTTGTTCGATTATCGTAAGATTTTCCACAAGTCACTTTATTGGTCCAAGAACGAAAGCTATTGATTTTGAACAAAATCGGTTCAGATTTAGATACAGCTCCCGCATATATATTTCGTCCGAAACGCCCTTTTAAAGCTCTAGTAGCCACAATTTTGATCCGATCTTTACAAAATTTTGCCAACAATGTTCTTTTTTATGTTCCAACATGTGTGCACAATTTTATCAAAATCTGTTCAGTATTAAAATATATATAATCGGACAACATATGCGACCTTACAATAATTTCGAAATAACAGGTAAAAATATTGAAGTCGAGGGGCTCGGACTAGGATTTTATTTTAGGTACATGGTTTCTTCGGAGAAACTCCTTAGAACTTACGTTTTCGCTATACGATTTATAGGGGCAATATAGTTGCCCCGATATAGACCGATTTCCTGATTTAAGATCTTAGACCCCCAAACGCCGAATGTATTACCCAATGTCACTCATATTTACCACAATGAGTTAGGAGGCCACTGTAATACAGAGGTTGGCATGTCTGCCTGTGACGCTAAACGCCTGGGTTCGAATCCTGGCAAAAACATCAGAATAAATTTTCAGCGGTGGTTTTTCTCCTAATGCTGACGACATTTGTCATATAAAAACTGCTCCGCAACTTCTCCGAACCACATTTGGATATAGCTGTCACATATACCGATCTCCCGATTTGTGGCCTTGGGTCCATAAACGGCACATTTATAATCAATTTTTGCTAAATTTTAGCGCAGTGAGCTGATCTATTTTTGGATACAGATCGATCTTTATTCTTATAAAGCTGCCCTATTTACCGATCCGCCGATTTAAGGAATTGAGTTCAAATAAGTCCCGTTTATTACCCTGAATCGCTAGAATCTAGCACAGTAAGTATTATTTAGCTGGGGCTTTATTTGGATATAACTGCCATATATACCGATCTCCCGATTTTAGTTCTTTGACCTATAAAAGTCGCATTTATTTTCTGAGTTTGCTCAAATTTTGCGTAGTGAGCTTCGACGTCTGTGTCTGATTGATATTTTGTCGGTTCATATTTTGTATTGCTTCATAGCGCATTAAACGTTGCATATTTCACCAGAAATGTGTTTATACCTGTTGATTGTAAGCCCAACCTCAAATGGTTGGGACAACCAGTAATTTGGCTTGTTACACCGTAATCTTACACTATGTTCGTCCGTTTGTCGGATTCACGATAAGGCCCTTTCCTAGAACAGACGGTTGTGACATGAACAGGCACGTCATTAACTCAGGTCGCTTTAACTAGGGGGTCAAATTCCCCGGAGGTGCCGAATTTCCCGGCGCAGGCAGCGGTCGGAGTCGATCCAGATGGGTCGTCGTCGTTTCGATTTGAAAGGATATTGAGCGTGGTTGCCCTCAGGGGTCTATCTGTGTTCCATATACATATATGGAACCTTATGAGGGATCCTTTGTTGAGACGCCTCACTGATTCCTTTAGAATTAGTGCATATACGGATGTCTTGCTCATCCTGGTTGAAGGAGATTCCAGACTTGCGCTGGAAACTCGCGGTGAGTAGGCCATAAATATCTGGGAGTTACTGTTTAAGAGAGAATGGACGTAAAGTTAAGGATTTATTAGCCTACCATTTCAACTATAAAATCCTTAATATGAAGGAAAATATCTTTCCCCAAAAGGAATGTTTCCGTAAAAAGTTGGAAAATTAACCATCTTTAAATTAAATTTGCTTATCTTTAGCTCGAATCTTTAAAATTGGGATAATCTTCTTTAGCTCGAATCTTTAAAATCAGGACAAAAATGTTTTCAGTGTAACCAGAATGGTAAAGCGTGTTCTGAGAAGTTATTGGGGTCTTAGTCGTCGCGCTCTTGATCCATGGTGGTCTGTTTGTTGTTTGCTCGACTTATATACCGCATGCATGGAATTGCTGCAACAGTCCTTGGAGGGAAGTATTACCTCCCTCTTGTCAGAGGCTGGCTTAGTGCACCGTGCCACTTGGCTTGCTTGTCTGTGTGTAGTACAGCTTCAACAGATGCACTACAGGTATTGCTTGGCATATCCCCGCTTGATTTTCTCGTGAGTTGCATGGCTGTTCTGTACATCGTGAGAAAGGGAATTCCATTAGTGCGTGAGGAATGGCTCAATGCTTCTAAACAGACATATGGGGATATTAGACGGTTCAAGGCTCTTCTTTTGAAGCGTCTTGATGGTCGGTGGAAAACCAGATGGACGAACAGTGACAATGGCCGGGTGACTTATGAATTTTTTCGTGACGCGATGATCTTACGGGACTGCCCGGATTCGGCCTTTGTCTGGGTTTCACACTGATGTGGCATGGCTATTTTAATGCTTTTGTGCATCAGAGGAACTTGTCCGCGACAGATTTGTGCGACTGTGGGAGACCTGAGGACTGGAGGCATGTTCTGACTGAATGTCCGTACTATGTAGATTTTTAAGCGTGGTTGGAATTAGCGAGGCGTTTTGAGATTTCAGTAGGGTCCTTGAAGACGAGACGACTGTTGCTAAGTTGGCCACCTTTTCCTGGGAAATATTTAGGAGGAGACGAAACCGACATAGTGGAGGCATGAATACACACTAGGTATCCTTAACGAGGTATTGCTGTACTGCTCCGTGGCCTGAACAGCATAGCAGCAGCAACAGCAGTAGGTAGTGATCCGCTCCTAGCCAAGGAGGTGAAAACGTCCAAATATGTAGGATAAAGTTGGTACTCATGTAGAGGTTACTGTCCGTGGCGTAGCGTTGGTAGACGCATTGTATTCACTCTTGGGCCTTCCAACACGACATTCGTGACCCCAGAATCTCTGCCAAGGACTACAGGCCTATCAATCTCTCATCATTAGTCCCAAATACCCTGGAGAAACTAATTGGCACTTATATTAGGAACAGTCTTGACCCATAACTGTTATGCGGTTATAGAGACGCTTACACTAAAGGTCGTTCAGTTAACAGTGCCGTTCATGCGGGCGACTTCATTTTAGCGGCCTTCCTGGACATAAAAGGGTCTTTTTAAAACGTGAAGTTGGATGGGTCTCTAGTGGACATGGGGATTGCTTTTATAAGTTTCAGAAGGGCGGGATCGCATCACTGTCTGAGGGCTTCTGTTTACCGATGGAATTCTAAGACCTTTCGAGAGCGAGAGTGTGAAGATCGTTGCCAACGCAGATGACGTCGTCATTATTGTGGGTGACCCATTCCTCTCTTCTGTAATGGACCTCGTTCAGGAGACGTTGAGGAAGTTTTCCAAATCGACGAAAGCCAACGGGCTTGGCATGTACTCCAGAACTCTAAGCTGGTGCTTTTCACCAGGAGATGAAAGCTGGGGTTTTCAGGAACCCTGGCCTGGATGCTATCTGCGAATGCCAAGTACCTGTACGTGATTCTTGGCCAGAGAAGGAAATGTTAAGGAAAGGTTCAAAAGGAAACTTAATGAGATCTTCTTCTGACGCAACTCGATAGGAAGAAGTGTGGGTTTAGGCCGGTGTCGGTACACTCAACGTTTAAGACGGTGGTTCGGCGGATTCTCAACTATGAATGTCTGGTGTGTCATAGGGTTATGGACAACTGTGACCTCCACAGGATGATCGAAAAGGTATTGTGTTGGTGCTCTGGGGCAAGAAGTAGTGCCTCGAAATCGGCGTTGAATGCCATGCTCGATCTTAGGCCATGGTACCCGTATAGCAACGAAGATTGCCCTAACGTACAGGTATGTAGCAACGAAGACTGGCATGGTCAATCCCATGGCAGCTGGTTGTACGTACCGGTTTGACCCGATGGAATTCTTCATCGGCAAAGGCTGCCACTTCAGTGTACAGCACACTGCTACAACATCAACAACAACTGATAGGTTCAGAAACATAGTGCTCTTCCTTTTGACACTCATCTGTTTTGTTGGAGTGTGGAGATGGGCGTGGCCGGATTATTTACCAGTACAGTCGTTCATTTTTGCAGGTTGTGTGTGGTTTTGCAGGATATGGAAATCGGATGAAAAATATGCCTTCATCGCAATCTGATGAAAAATACGCCTTTTATCTGCTCGAAACCTTCAATCGGGAGATCGGTCTACATGGCAGCCGTATTCATACATGGTCCGAACTAAAACATAATCAGCAAGAATGCGTAGGGCCCAAATACAACTTAATCTCGAATGAAAAATGCATCGTTTAGGTATCCAAACTCTTTACTAGGATATTGTCCTATATGGTCTATACACAAATTTAAATAATTTTTTTTACCCACCACCATAGGATGGGGGTTTAGTAATCTAGTCTACATGTTTTTGGTCGTCTCGAAGTTCTGAGTCGATACAGCTATGTTCTTCCGTCTGTCGAAATCACGATAGCGGTCGATCGCGTAAACCTTTCCGCTTGAAAATTTAAATAGATATTTACTATTGATGCAAGTCGTTGGGGATTGCAAATGGGTCTTATCGGTTCGGATTTAGATATAGCTTCCATATAAACCGATCTCAAGAATTGGCTTCTTGAGCCCCCGGAAGCCGCAATTTTTATCCGATTTGGCTGAAATTTGGTAGAAGTGTTTTTTTATGTCTAATAACTATGCCCAGTACGGTCTAAATCGGTCCATAACCCAATATAGCTCCCATATAAACCGATCTCCCGATTTAACTCCTTGAGCCCTTACAAGCCGCAATTTTTGTCCAATTTGGCTGAAATTTTACATGTGGTGTTCTGTTACGACTTTAAACAACTGTGTCAAGTACGGTTCAAATCAGTTTATAACCTGATCTAGCTCCCATATAAACCGATCTCCCGATTTGACTTCTTGAGTCCTTACAAGCCGCAATTTTTGTCCGATTTGGCTGAAATTTTACATGCGGTGTTTTGTTACGACTTCCATCAACTGTGCCAAATACGGTCCAAATCAGTCTATAACCGGATAAAGCTCCCATATTAACCGGTCTCTCGATCATCCTTGTTCGGTTCCTAAAAGTTTTAATTTTTGCTGGTTTGACAGCAGTTTGGTATGTAGAATAAAAGAATCCATGGTGGTGCGTTTCCAAGATTCGGCCCGGTCGAACTTACCACAACTTACCACTTGTTTTTTATTTTTTGGTTAATAATTTTAACGTTAAACAAGTAAAAAGGCATTAAGTTCGGCCGGACCAAATCAAATATGTAAAAAAAGTATATTTGAGTTTTTTTTTTTTAAATGCATTTATATTTTTATTAAAAATGCATTTACTTTCTTTTAAAAAATCCACAATTACTTTTTGGGCAACCCAATAAATAACATTTTCATAAAATGAGGTGAAAAATGCACGATTCTTAACCTATAGCAGCTCTAACGAAATATGGTCTGACTTGGACCAGACTCGCCGCAATTCAATTCAGCATAATCTGGTAATAAAAAGTCTTATATTGGTTGAAGACCTAAATCTGGAGATCGATAAATATAGCAGATTTATCCAAATATGATCTGATCTGAACCATATTCGGTGAAGATGTGGAGCGGTTTAATATAGCCCACTGTACTTAATTTCAGCAAAATCTGGAAATAAATACGCTACTTATGGGCCTTCAATCGGAAGATTGGTCTATACCCGAAAATGATTCGAACTAAAGCAAACTCGACACGTGACGTCGAAGGGCTAAACACAACTCACTGTGTTAATTTTCAGGGAATTTCGACCAATAAATGAAGCTTTTATGAGCCTTAGATCCTGAGTCAGGAGATCGGTCTATATGGGGGCTATATTAAGATATAGGCCAATTTGGACCATATTCAGCATGGATCACGGAGATCTAAACACAAACCATTGTGCCAAATTTTAGCCAAATCGAATAATATACCCAGCTTTTATAAGCCTATGATACTAAATCGGAAAATCGGTCTATATCTTTATCAAAATACAGTCCGATATAGCCCATCTTCGAATTTAACCTATCTATGGATAAAAATAAGATTGGAAGCCGTGGAGCAGAGATTAGCATGTCCGCCTATGACGCCGAACTCCTTGGTTCAAATCCCGATGTGAATATTAAAAAAAATTTAATCGGTGGTTATCCCCTTACTAATGCTGGCTACATTTGTAAGGTATCCTGCCATGTTAAAAACTTCTCTACTAAGTGGTGTCGCAATGCGGCACGCCGTTCGGACTCGGCATAAAAAAGGAGAAAAGGGTAGTTCTTCATCTATTCCAACTCTTGTTAAAGATGATCAAACTTTCACTGATCCGGTTGATAAGTCTAACCTGTTGGCTGATATATTTGCTCTTGAACTCTTCCCTGCTAAATAGCAATCAACCACTTCCCTTAATCGAAAATGTATCTGGCGTTATGCCCCAAATATTTTTGCGAACTCGTCAAGTCAAAAGGGTTCTCGAGAATCTAGACGTAAATAGATCCCCGGGCCCGGATGGCGTATCAACACTTGTCTTACGCAAGTGTTCTTCGACGCTCACTCGTCCATTACGCAACCTTTTCAACCTTGCCTACCGTGCGGAACGTTGAAGTCGCTTAATCCACCAGATTGGTAAGAGTAAGGTTGTGGCTCTGGGTATCTCCAAGACATTTAATAGGGTCTGGCACGGTGCACTACTATCAAAGCTTGTCGCATTTGGTGTCGGTAATGGCTTCGTTCGATTTATTTCGAGCTTTCTCAGAGATAGCACTATTGGAGTCGTTATAGATGGGTTCTCATCCAATGAGTATAAATTGACCGTAGGTGTACCCCAGGGCACTGTTCCTCCTCCTTCTCTTTTTCTTATTTTCATCAACGATCTGTTGGGTCTGACATCGAATCCGATCTACTCATTTGCGGATGACAGTAATCTCTGTCATTTGTACTCATTCGACCATAGGCGGAGTCTTCGAGAGATTGAGAACAAGAGGCGGATTATGGATGATACACTCTGCCAGGATTTGCTGGCCATTTCTGTGTGGGGTCGAATCAATCGAGTAGATTTTATTGCACGGAAGACTCAGTGTTGCTTGTTGTCACTGACCCATTACGATCATCTTTGTCTATCAACGGTGTAGATGTTGAGCAATCAGAAGCTCTTGGTGTTCTGGGCATGAAAATACAAAGTGATGTCCGTTGGGCTAAACATGTATTTGAAGTGTCGAAAGAAGCATTCAAGTGTTTAGGCTTCGTTAAACGGTGTAAGAATTCCTTCACTCCGTCTGAACTTCTTAACATCTACTCCACTTTCATAAGGCCGAAAATGGAGTACAGCTCACATGTATGGGCTGGAGCTTCAAAATTATCCCTGGAGCTACTGGACCGTGTACAGAGGAGAGCGATGGCATTGATTGGGGGCAGTGGTGTATCCAACTCAAATGTGGGTTGTTTGGCGCTGTTCTATCGGTACTTTCATTGTGTGTGTTCGTATGATATTCGTCTTCTTATTCCTGATGTAAGGATATATGTCAGGGATACTAGACATTCCAGGAACTCACACCCGTTTGTAATTGATTGGTCAGCGGACCGCACAATGCCTTATAGACAGAATTCTTATTTCGTCCAAACCGTTCGTATGTGGAATCGACTTCCGGCTAATGTTTTTCCCACCCACTTTGACATCCAAAGATTTAAGACAAATGTCAATAAGCACTACATTGGGATTTTTTTTTCTAAAATATTTTCTAAATTGACACTGTTTTCTGATGCCTTGCAGGATGTATGTCAGGGATATTAGACATTCCAGGAACTCACACCCGCTTGTAATTGATTGGGCAGCGGACCGAACAATGCATTATAGACAGAATTCTTATTTCGTCCAAACCGTTCGTATGTGGAATCGACTTCCGGCTAATGTTTTTCCCACCCACTTTGACATCCAAAGATTTAAGACAAATGTCAATAAGCACTTCATTTGGATTTTTTCTTTTTTAAAATAATTTCTAAATTGACACTGTTTTCTGATGCCTTGCAGGTATGCCGTGTTGCTATGACAGCCAATGGCATGGTGGTTGCTTCTGTATCGCAGCATATGGCGAAGCGATGTCACGCAGCCCTCATGACATGATTTTGGGTTGATGATCGCTTGCGATGCATTTGTTTTCGACAGATGGCATTAATAGAAAAATGTCACATTCGCAGGTCTTTAATAGGAATCCACCTCCCAGAGATATTATAGTGCATCTACGTGATCTAGAACGTGAATTTCAGCGCTAAAGAGAGAACCCTAGGATCAGGCGGCGTTTAAAGCGGGTCTAGATAGTATTCAAGCAGAAATCGACCACTACTCATTGCATCAGGAAAATTTTGCCTCTCAGCAAGCCAGAGTAGTTATGTTCTCAATTGCGTTACAGCAGATGCAGCCGCCTCAACTCCTACAGAGATTGGATTGATGGCAGGATGTTGGAACTTGTCCCGATAGTAGCCTGGAACCATACAACACACGACATCCGTTTAACTGCCCAGCCAATCCTACTCAACTTAGGACCAGATCCCTCTGGACGCACGCCAAATTACTCACAGAGTTCCTAGATCTTGATACATAAACCAGCAGACGACAACTACAACTCCAGCGACAGCGAAATTTATTCTGCACTTGAATGTGAAATTCCATAGCATATAATTATTCCATTAATTTTTAATAAACAGTGGAGTTGGCTCCTTTCAAAAAAAAAATAGATTCAGCTATAATGATGCTTAGATGCTTTTTACTTACATTTTATTTATTATTGGTGACCTCTTAAAACAACAAATCACGTTTAATACATTTTTTATTATGTATATACATTTGACTAAACAATAGATCCCTAAATAATAAAGTAGAAATAGCAGATTTTTTTTTTTTCAATCAATAAAATACAAATTCCTTGTCTCATATCTTGCATTACATGGTATGGTTTGTTTGTTGGTACATTAAATCATATAAATTTGTTTCCATTCATTTGTATACTTTGGCAATTAAGACTTATGACTTTTAATGCAAAAAGGCTTTTTGTGTGTGTGTGTATTAGTATGTAATAGTAGTAGTTACGAAAAACATTGAAATGCTTTTGAATACATTTGAGAGAATGTATTGAAGGTAATAAAGTATAGATCGAGAGTGATTGTGTGCGCACAAGGCAAGTTTAAAAATGTAGCTAGGATATTTTTGATACCACAACCACCAAATCAATAAGCCAATAATAGGATTGTCGTAAATCACCTTCACACAAATACGGTGCTTTTGTCCAGGATTCGATTCGGAATCCGACATTTTCCAAAACTCGGAAAAAGATGGCAGCCTCTGACTCAAAGGAATACTGTTTGGCCTTGCCAGGCCAATGGTTCATTAGTGGACGAATTGGCATATGTGAAGAATTTGATTCAACGTAATGCATGTAAGGTAGAACTAAGGCTATGACACATCTACCATTTGGCGCGAGGATTGTATGAATATCTTCCAGCAACTGTATGGGATCAATACAGCGATCCAATACATTTAAACAGGAAACGAATTGAGCGTTGCTCACTTCATCTAGACGTTCCAAAACTTTAAAGTTCATTTTCTTCAGTCTTTCTCGCATAGTCCAGCTCGCTTCAGTTGCATATGCGTCGATAATCACATCTGGATTTGACAATCTCAAAGCCTTCAGAAGGACAGCGGAAATTTCACCATCGCCAGCACCAATATCAACGAAACGTACCTACATATAGTACATGTGTTATTAAGCATATACTTTGGAGCAGTTTTAAAATGCCGACAAAAAACACTTACCATATCATACCTTTGGCTATCGAATCCACCCTCTTTCAGTAAAATTGCAAACTGATGTTCGGACAATATGAACATGGAACCCCGCTTTAGAAATCCATTAATATCGGTTTGGGTCATAAAGAACTGTAAAAACTGTCGAGCCAGTGCATGCCATATATGTTTGTATATATTCGTGCTACTGTTCTTCGCGTGCTCAAGCCATTCCAGTGTGGCATCATCAGGCTGTTCGAAGGGAACAAATGTAGTACGGTAGGCAAATTGTGGATCTGTGTTAACTGTGTACCACTGAAAAAAATCATTCCATTAGACATGCAAGCAGAGGTAGCGCTTCTGATTTCAGATTTTTTTCGTAAAAAATATGGGGTTTTTCTCACGTAAAAAGATAGTACACCTCGGATGTGATTTGAGGTCAACGAACATCTGTTGGGATGAGTCTCAAAACTGTTGATGTTTACTTTTGTTATCTACAGGTAAACTCTTATCTACATTGGACTGGGAAAATCCGTGGAGGAAAACTATTGAGTTGGGGGAATCTTCAATTATTTACTTACCAATTTTGTATCATATTTATCTAAATAAAAGTCGTTATGGAATTTCGTGTATATTGCCCTGGCAAGAGTACCTCTAGGCATGTTCATAGTTATCCGACTGCCAGGAAACTTCAGGCCAGCAACATTACAAAATTCCAAGTATTTTTTATTTTTCTTTTTGGCCCCAACTCAGGGATCTAAAAGTCGATTTTCAACTAATCGATTGTTCGATTTTTTGTGTGAAAAACTCAAAGCCGATTTTTAATGGATAAATAAAGTAATCAACTCATCGGCTTTTGGCGATGTTTGTTGTGTTTTAATTTAGTACTATGCTTTAGTACAGTCAATAAATATAATAGATAAACCAAGCGACTCTTTAAAGAGGCACCAAGTGCAAAGATTAGGAATAAACGAAGAAAATTAAGAGAAGAGAAATTTTAAAGAGAAGTGTGTATAAATAGTGAATGTAATTTAGCTAGTTTTCATACGATGGTGGACTTCTTTGCTTTTAAACTTTCAATTATTTGTACAAAATACTTTTCATCTTCCTTGTTAGCTTCTTTTCGTTAATTACCTTGCGTTTTTCTGCAGTTTTTATGTTTGGCTACTGCTGTTACCCAAAAATGGTATGCAAATTATTGTTATTGCATTGCAACATCTCAAATCTGTGTATGTATGTGTGAGTGTATGTGCAAAAACCGTTTTTGTACATGAAGCCTTTTTTATACATGAATGCAGTTGCATTTTTGGTTGAAGTTATATATTTTGCTTTGCATATAACATTAGTCTTTTTGGTTAGCAACAAGCAAGTCAGTAAACTTGTTCAATTCGGGACTTTAATTTTTTTGTGAAAAGCTTGTTGTGTTTCAATTTCGGTTCGAACATCCTGTAAAAAATATTACAGACTCAAACAACTCTCTTAGATGTTTCTTAAGAATGAAACAAAATAATTTGTCAGATTTCAAATTGTTGTTGTTGTTGTAGCAGTGTTTTGCACACTGAGGCGGCAGCCCTTGCCGATGAAGGACTTCATCGGGTCAATCCGGTACGTACAACCTGCTGCCTTGGAATTGAGATTTCTAATTGTTGTTCGTAGTTGCCATTTTTCATTGAGAGAAATGATTCGTCAATAATAATTTATTGTGGGTGATTTTAGTACTATCAGACCTGTTCCGATTTCCACGGAAGTTTTCGATTACAAACGTAAGCAATTCGTGCGATGCATAGGCTGATTCTCCGATTTCCGTACGATTTTCATTTTATTTACATTGCAGTTCGTTGGCAACACTTAAACAGCTGTAGCAGAAATAAGTCAAATGTTTTTCCTAATTGCATACGACATACGCATATTCGTGTCAATTACTTTTAATCTGATTTAGAAGAAACGTTTACAAAATAATTTTCATACACCATCAATAGGTCTGTTCACGTACTTTTCTAGTAAAGATTTGTAAGAAAGTAAGAACAGCCTTACTCTTTTGCTTTTTATATGAATTACACAGCTGAATTTTATAAAACAGCTGGGAAAAAACCTCCAGTAAAAATTTGCAAGCAATCACTCAAAAATGTGCTCGCTCTCACGCATTTTCCCGCTCTCTTCAGCTGGCAAATAAGGCTGCATAAGACTACAACTGGTTTACATGCCATCATCGTATACAAAAGTACACTTGTTGTGCTGACAAAGATACCTTGGACCAACCATCTAATGCTTTTGGATAATGTGGCTAGATAAATTGCTACGACCACTGATGTGAGGCTAAGTGAACTTTCTATTTGGTCATGTGGCGACTACGGACACTTTGTTATCATTGAAGATATCTGTATCCATTGTTGACATCTTCGATAGGTTGAACGTCTACCTCAACGAACTTGCCTCATATTTCGCTGCAAAAAATCTGAAGATATCTTCCACCAAATCTTCAGCCACATTGTTCACTACAAATACGTCTGAGGTGAATACTGAGCTGACTGTGATGGTCGATGGAGAAATGATTCCGAGCATCAAGTGTCCCAAAATTCTTGGCGTCACATTTGACAGCTCTTACACATTCTCCCGCGTAGAAACAAGGTTCTCACGTCACTTGCTGGCAGCACATAGGGTGCAGACATAGAAACCTTGTTGACCACGTACAAAGCAATTGGCCGGTCTGTGGTAATTAATGCAGCGCCAGTGTGGTCTCGTCAACTTTGTGACACGCAGTGGAATAATATTCAGATCTATCAGAATGCCGCCCTCCAAACTGCGACGGGCTGTGCCTAAGTTCTCATGTGTACCACCTCCATCAGGAGACAAAGATCCTACCAGTGCGAAGACATAACTACGTGCTGTCCAAGCAATGCCTTTTGGGCTGCTATCGCAGAAACCACCCAAATCCTTAAAGCCTTAAGGTAGATCTACATGATCTAGAGCGTAAGGTTCAGCGCTACAAGAGAGAACTTCTAAATCAAGCGAATCTAGACAACATTCATGCAGACACGGTAGCAGATGCGGTAAATGGCTACCGGGTGAATGTAGTCCTTGGAGAACGACCGCCTCCCATTGCACCTGAAGAAATTGACCTCCCCCGACAAGCCAGAGTAGTTCTGGCTCAATAACGTTCCAGTAGATGCAGCCGCCTCAACTTCTACAGAGCATGGATTGATGCCGACGTGCAAAATGTATGTGCCGATTATAACCAGGGACCGCGCGATACACGTCACCTGTTTAACTGCCCGGCCAGACCCAGATCCCTGTGGACGCACCCCATCTTAGTCGCAGTGATCCTGGGTCTTGAAACTCAACAGAATCAAGCAGACGAAAGATATTGTAGAACACAATTAACTGTTACAACGACAACAACAATGTAGAACAACCGACTTGAGGTAAAATGACAACTTCATTTCTCGAGTTTTCTGCACCTTAACAACAGCTGCTGCCATGAACTTCATTAAAAGTAAAGCAAATTTACAATATTTATATTTTTTTACTTACCTCTGCCTTTTTGAGCCATTTTGCCGTTAGCTTTTGTATTTTCATTTAACGGCTGCTTTTCATAAAACAGCTGATCTGCTATTTTTTACTTACCTCTGCCTATTTGATCCATTTTGCCGTTAGCTTTTGTATTTTCATTTAACGACACCTTTTCATAAAACAGCTGATCTGCTACAACAACAACCAATTCCGTGGCAGCCGGTTGTACGTACCGGATTGACCCGATGGAATCCTTCATCGGCAAGGGCTGCCGCCTCGGTGTACGACACACTACTACAACAACAACATAAAACAGATGATCTTTACAAAACATCTGTTCAAAGTTGCAAATTTCTCCTGGCAAAAATACTCCCAGTAGAAATTTGCAGATTATCTATTTTTTAACCGTCAACATTTGCTCTCTCTCACACTGAGTACAATTTTTTCTCGTAGAGTGCAGTATCTGTCAACGAGTTTTGGTTGTGTGTATGTATTAAAGCTAAGAACCATAACTTACATTAACAACGAAAAATGGCGCAAAAATGAGCAAACATACTCAAAATCAGAGTTGTACCAATTACTGATTTAGACAGATAGTGTACTCATTATTTTGTTGTTGGGCAACTCTCACTACCTGTAAATGAATATATCTTGTTAAGAACCATAACTCAAACAAACAACGAAAAATGACGCAAACTAGTAACATACACAAAATCAGAGTTGCACTAATCACTGATTTTAACAGATAGTGTACTCAATATTTTGTTGTTGGGCAACTGCCACTACCCGTAAATGAATATGTCTTGGATATAAATAAATCCATAATTCGCTTTTCGGCAGCACCATGTCGAACAGCCGCACCAACCAACAATAAAAGCGGTCCCCGCTCGGAAATGTCGATAAGATCTTCAAGTTCTAGCTCTAGTAGGTCTCTAGATAAAACAGCATATCAGCCAGACCACCACAGCATTCATGACGACGTAGTAAGAGCAAACCATTATACTACTCACTAAAGGTGTTCTGCCCAAGAACGATATGGTAGATTCAGCCACCTAAACTCCTTTTGGCAAGGGAAAACGCCACACCAAAGCAGACCACTCTGGAAGCATCTCATTTTAGCCGTTTAGCCAATGATTGTTGGATCACAACACAGAAATATAGTGGCAAGCTGTAGGCACTATTAATATACAAAAAGTATAACCAACATTACAAAAGCAACACTTAACATGCTTGTAAACGTTTTTTGCATCCTTTATAACTTGCTTTTTGCTTAGTTTTCTATTTTATGTTCTTTTTTCCAAAAAATAAAAGTCAAATGCTCAGCCAAAATAAACAGCTGGAACAAAACAGCTGTTTTCGAAAATTCGAAATCCCCTCTCCCAAATTTTTCCCCTCCTCATTCAATCAGAATAGTAGGAAGTCGAGGGAGAAAATAATTGGATGTTTATTCGCGCTATGGGAATACCTGTGATAAAATACAGATGACCTTTAAATCTGAGGGCCAGTCAGACGGGCGGATAAAATTCACGATATCAACTTACCATTCATTTAAATCCATTCGCCAAAGAGCTGACATCTGTATCCAGACTGCCTGAAAGTGGTAACTTCTTGTTATCACCTTATAACGACGCTCTTTACTTTCTCACAACTTTTTCGTGAAATACCAAAGAAAATACCATCAATGATGGGCCACAACCAAAACACATACATGTTTCCATTTAAATAATGTATTCCTTTTTTTTATTGCTATGAATAGTTGTTCTTGTTTTAATTTGATAATGCCAGAAAAGTCAAATATTATGTTTTATATATATTTTTAATCGTTTTGTTTTTATTTATTTAATAATATTAATTTTAAATATTTGTTTTTGTTTTCATTTTTCTTCAAATTCATATCATCGTGTGGTCTACTCTTATCATGTTTAATCTGTTTCACACAAGCGTACAGATTTTTTTTTTGTTCTCATCTATGTATAATAGTTTCCTTTTTGTTTATATATTTATTGTATATAATAATAATAGTAGTATGTAATATGTTTTGTATTTATATGTATGTGTACTTGAATGTTTTTTTTTCTCTATTGTTATTTAAAACTCAATGTTTTAAGAAGACAATGTTGCCATTATTATTTTTTGTGATTTTTCGTGTGTTTTTTGTCTATGTGTGGGTATGTATTTCAAAAATTATTGTTATTTATTTTGTGTGTGGGTGTGTGTATATGTTTCTTAGGTATTAACTTTAGTATCTACTATATAAGTAATAGTTATGTATAGGTGTATGCATGTAATAATAATTGAATACATAGTTAATAATTGTTTTTCTTTTTCTAATAATAATAGCAATAATTTAAATACATGTTTTTTTTTTTTGTAAATGAAATCAATTTTCATTGTTATGCTTTTTTGTTTTTTGTAAATTTCTATACAAGTTTTTTTAAAATATTTTTTTTTTATTTTTATATATATATATATATATATATATATATATATTGTTAGGGTTTGTGTATTGTGTATGTATATATGTGTACAGAAATGATGAGTATGTGCTTATTTCTTAAAACTTTGTTATTTTTTACGCTATCCTCTTGGTTTTTTTTACTTAGACTAGGAAAACGATAAATACAAATCCCTATCTCTTAATTTTATGTATAATTAGTATGCTCTTGTTCTTATTATTTGTGTAAAATTTTCAATTTACAAGGTAAATGTGTTTTCTATTGCTGGGTTGTTCTTTTGTTTTGTGTACTTTAATCAATTTTGTTTTTTTTTTTTTTTTATATAATCCTATGAAAATGTTTAACGTCCTAGTGTATGGGTATCATCTACGTTTACTTGGTAATAATTTGTCACTTACGTCTGTCTTAAGATGTTTTACGCATAAAAAAATATTTAAATTTATGGCTAAAACTACATTACGATTTATTTTACGTTTCTTTCTTACATATGTACCTTTTCTAGAGCTTTACCATTATTGTTATAATATAAATATTAATTATTTATATTATTCTAGTACATAAAAAAGCGCTATACATGTTGCTTAAAGTATTTGTTTTTGCTTTGCTACAAAAAAAAAATAAATTAAAAAAATAAATTATTAAAAAAAAAAAATAAAAACAAAAAAGAACGCTAATTACATAAAGAGATTTATAACATATTAACTTCTGTCGTCAACATAAGCACAAAACTATAAGGAAAAACATAAAAAAATAAAAATAATTTGTTAATAATAATAATCACTAAAAAACCAAATAGTAATATTCAAATATTACTAATAATAATAGTAAGAAAAAGTTCAATATTATTTAACAGATTTTTACTAAATTCACCTTCCTTGTGTATTACGCCTTATCAATTTAGGCAGACATGGACTTAAAAATTAGGAATAATGAGGGTATAAGAAATTGCTATTGTTAATGTCGGCTTAAACTCAACGATTTTCCTATGGGAGCATTATTTCATATGATGCAATATTTTGTTACCCCAAGAACTGTACAAATAAAACCATAAACTCGCCTCTTTCTGTAAAAAAGTGCATCATTTTTTTTGTTACAACGCAGATTTAAAAGATGCCGAACTATCAGCGCCATAGTTTTGTTGACTGAGAAATGCCATCTTTGCCTTTTGGCAATAGTTAGCGTCTGTACTACAGGGGTTGACATATGAGGCACTGGCATTGTGGAAGCCTGTAGCGGAAGATTCGCACCAGGGAGTTCCAGAATGTGTTGACTGGACTACACACGCCCACACGCTATCACTTACCGCACCCATTCGCTTGTAGTCCAATGTGTCCCGTGATGATACCGAAAGCCAAGCTGCTTTCCTTCTAACTACTTCTGTGCTCCTAAGGTTACACTTAGGCTGTGGGAGCTTGGTATGATAAAGAAGTGCTTGTAAGGTCACAATGCCGATTCTGGATACTATAGACGCGTAGGGTAGACTGAGGAAGGTTTTAGAATTCCTGACACACAGACTGATTTAATATGAGATCTTTACGATTCGCTTTTCCGAAAGAGAGTGTTTGAGGAACATGAGATGGCTCCATGAAGGACTAAGGGTCTACTTCCAGACACTTGATATCGTTATGTTGCTCAGAATGACGGAAAAGATTACGGTCTTTCAGGCAAAGGTCTGTGCCATGCATGATGATGGCGAGCTACTGAGAATTGTTGAGATCGGTAAATGGTTGCTAAACCTGCCCGAAGACTTTGGACGCGCCTTGCAGGATATGTAGGCTTTTGAGGTTTATATTCAGAACGGTACTGTAAGGTTGCGCTTATGCTGAGAGAACTCGGCATGCTGTAGAAGGACTATTATTGATGTGGAGGATAGACTGGGGAAGGTCTCACCTACCCGGCACTGAGACGGATTCGAGTTAAAGACTTCAGGATTTGCTTTCCCGAATGAACAAGCTGAAAGAACGATGCCGTGTTTGAGGATGATGAGGCCTTGGTCTTCATAGGTCTTCTTCTTCGGAAAAAAGTATCATTAATTTCTCTAAAACGGTGGCATATTTTATATAGGCATAAAGTTCAGTTAAGACGAATCGTATATGTCCTCCACTATGTATTACAAGTTCTGTGGCCCAGCGATCTATGTGGGGTTCATTGCTGTCAGGAGAAGCTTAGCTGCGAGCTACCGGGCGCGTCCACAGGTTGCGGAATGCTGCATACAGAGCAGCTGCAACGGCAGTCGCGGACAATCAGCGATATCGAGCTCAATTCGGCTCTTGCACAAATACTGAGTGCCTATGATGCTCGTTATGACAAGGCGAGTTATTGACGCCTTTAAATAACAAATGGCAACCTTGTTCCCGTGGCGATCGGTCGTATAGGCCGGAAGACCGAGCTTGCTCACCTATGAAAGCTTGACGAGGATCGCCAACTCCACATGCAAATGTGGCTACAACATCAACAACACAGTGTTTCCTTGTTTCACTTTAGTATTAAATTTGGCGTTTTTTTTTTCGACGGGGTGTGCCACTTTTTTATTGTGCTACTACATATAATATTTTGGGGCACTTTTCCATCCCCCTGTGACACTTTTCGAAAAACCATCCTTTTATTGCGTGTTTTCATTTCAGTTGCTATCACAAGGTATGTGCAGTCACCTTCTGCGTCCAGTAGACCTTCCTTATGTACGTCAAATACGAATAAAAGCGCCAATAACTTGTCGCTGGCTGTGCCGTGATGATCAGAGTCTGTATATGGTTGATAATCTGCAAGGAGTATCGGGGTATTGTTGCCAAACTCCCAAAGACATACAATACGCAGTGATTCTGCATTTGCAAAAGTCGATTAGAGATAATTTTGAAGGCATAGATGGCACTGTATTCATTGGAATGGATCCACTATCACATATTCTATAAGTAGTACATATATATAGTAGTCCAGCGCATGTGCTGACTAATTTAATTGACAAGTATGTTTATATTGTTGCAAAATTTAACTTTAGATATCTAATTTTAGGAAAATCGCTATGAAAACAGATTGGGTCCCTTTTGACCAACGACACCTGTTGATCACTATGCGTAACTAAAATACAGCTAAAAAAATGCGGCTCATATTTACTGACGACATCTGGCATCCAAAAAGCGCAATTGATATACACAATCGTTACATGGCAGCCGGTTGTACATACTGGACTGACCCTATGGAGCCCTTCATCGGCACCACTCAGCTACAACAACTATCTTAATATATTGTATGTCTTTGTCTGGGCCATCGTCAGCGAAGGGAGAACCAAGGGGCTTTTGGGTTTTGATAAAAGATCTCTAAGAACTAAAGAAATGTACGTAAGTGATGTTTTCACTCACGCATGCTCACTAGACACCAGATTTACATACACAAGCACACTTACGACCTACTCGCGCCCACGCACGTTCACGAGACAAAAATTTGCTCACGCTCTTAAATGTGGATTTGTGGGATAGACGGCGCTTCCATCCTATTCTCATCTAATCCCCCTCATTCCGGTCGGCGATGGCGTCGTCGTCGAATGTCGAAATTTTTACAAAATGGTATTGTGGTTGTCGAAGACGAAAATTTGTGGTATCACATAAGTCGAATTCGACTGTCAAATTTGACGAAAACGATCGATATATAAGTAAATTGCATTTTGTTTGTCGAAAGAGTATGGAACCTACTTTTATATTATTTATTTTTTTTTATAGTCGAAGGCGAAAGAGTTGCAGGATGCCACAAAATGTGAAATTCGCCTTCGACTGCTGTCGATTTTTGACTTCGACAACGGGAATAAAGCCTATTAAATTATTGCGAAATCCGACGGACTCTTTTCTTTGTTAGAATACAAACAAGAGTCAAACAACAACACACAACAAAGACAACAGTATTGAAGCAGAGTTGATTCGGCCCATTTCGTGAGCATTTAATTACATTTGCAATTAAAATTTTGCGTCATTTATCCTGATGCAGCGACATGTCGCTACTATTTTGCTCATTGAACCGTTGTACGGAATGTGTTGGCATTATCTTCGTCACCATTTTTTTATAGTGCTTTTTGACAGTTGTTCGTGTGAAAAGACAAAGTCAGTACTAGGCTTAAGGTTGAATAAATTGTTCGTAAATAGTAAGAAATGGTATAATTTTGATATAACAAAAGTTCAATTCATAATTTTTTTATACTAACTCGATTGGCGGACGACGATTTGGCGGTGAAGGCCAGAGAACTGCCGTCAATAAACTCGGTTAACCCGAAGCCTTTCGTGTCGACGCAGTCCGAGTTAAGGGAATGGGCGACGAATACGCATGCAACATTGTGGAACAGCGAAACGGTCGGTAGAAAGGCCAAAATCCTATGGGGGGGATTCAGATAGTGAAAGACGAGGCTATTAATCAAAGGAAGTAAGAAGGAGGTCAGTATAGCTATTGGTATCATGACGGGACACATAGGACTACGAACTCACTTATGTAAACTCGGTGCGGCAAGTGATAGTATGTGTAGGGCATGCGGGGAAGATGATGAGACGTTGGAGCATTTCCTTTGTCATTGCCTGGCTTTCGCGTTTAATCGCGATACCGGCACTTAGGTGGAGACACAATACCAGACATGAACCAAGGAGTGGTACATAAAACAATTAAGGATTTTGTTAGTAGCACGGAATTCCTAACTTAAAATCTTCTTTTTAGAGGTAACTTTATAGTTTTAAGAGCGCACAACAAGCCGATTACTGGCTTAGATGTATGTCCATAGTGGCCTGGGGCGGACTAATATCTGCACCCTCTTTTCAATCTAACCTTTATACTAACTCCCTTTAATTTGTTTAAGGGAATTTTTCCCAAATTTGATCGCCTCATTCTCCCCTTTATTTCGATTCAGAATACCTATTTTTTTCTCCTGAGAATAATTTCCCTTTTTCGAAATTTGTTTAGAACAAGGGAAAAGGGAGTAGGGAAAATACTTCAAGGAAATTGTTACTTAGAATAGGGGAAAAGGAAGTAGGGAAAAAAACTCCCAGAATTAGGCTGATATTCTACAAAATGGTTCTCGCAAGTCAGTCAACGCAGGCAACCAAAATAACAATATGCTTTCAATGACAATACTACAGGATTTCGTGTGCTTGCCTTTTTGAAAATTTTCTAGTTTGGTTCTTTGTGGTACCAAATCACATTGATTCAAATCTCTGAGAGTGCAGGCGTACTTCAAAGCTTAAGAAAAGATTGGTTGTTATCATGTCTGCAATGCTTCTAGCAACAATTATTACCACTTTAATCAACAGTGGCGTCAAAAAAAAAGACAATCGAGCACTTGCTCTGTTCATGTCCCGGTCTACAGGGACGCAGACTCTCCTTTGTTGGGAAAAGGTTCTTCTGCGATCTGGGTTATATAGCGAACGTAACTCTGGGAGGTCTCTTGAGATATGTGAACGCAATAGAATGGTTGCGATGGAGGGTGCGATATTATTCAGCGACTATCGAGCACTTGCTTTGTTCATGTCCGGGTCTACAGGGACGCAGGCTTTCCTTTGGTTCTTCTGCGATCTGGGTTATATAGCGAACGTAGCTCTGGGATATGTGAACGCAATAGAATGGTTACGATGGAGGGTGCGATATAGGCGTTTCACTCTCTGCTCTGGTTCTCCATCGTTCATGTTTCTTTTATTCGTGTATAACCTCTGGGAATGGTCCGAGGTCTAACATCTTTTTTGTCTTCTCTTTCTAGGGTATCACATATCAGCAATGGTGGGCAAACAATTCAACCTAACCTATGCTTACCTTCTAATAACGGAGAGTGAATCGTGTCTCTTAGATATCGTTGATGAGAGTACGTGTAGAGAAGCAAAGAGAGAGAGAGAGAAAGATATTTAAATTAAATGACATATATTAGAAAAACTGGCCGACAATATTAAGGATCGGAACATCATCTTGGGAGGAGATGTCCTTTTGTTGCAGAGATTATTGGTGAAACCACCCTACGGGAAATGGGACAGGTCCCAGACCTCTCACGGAATAGGTCCTCTGGTGATAGGGACCGGTCCCAGTTCTCGTCCGCTTACATGGAAAAACCTATCAGGGTTTGTCGCTCGGAGTGACGAATTGCCAGCTTTCTAACACCGTAGGATAGGTCCTGGGACAGTTTGAAAATGATGAGTATACTTTGCATGTATTTTTAAGGGAGATAACATTAGTTAGCAAAAATATATTTAACGGATAAGCAATTTTAAACAATAATTAAGCTTTATAATAATTGAGAATCATAAGTTATGACAATTGAAACTTTTCATTCCCTGTAGGATATGTCCGATGACGGGTAAGTAATTCTCCAATTTAGTACCGGTATGTTTGGGACAATTGACTACACATTTCCCGTAGGCTAAGGTCATTTTTAAGGTCAACGCTTAATTGTTTGCAAAAACCAGTACAAGGTTTTGAATGAACATTATATTAAAACAATTGACGAATGGAAAATTAATTTTAGAAACATTCTGTTATTTTCATTTCAGTTCTGATCAAAAAAGACGAAATAAAAAAAAACATTTTTTTCATAGAATTGTACATACTCTTCAGACCATGTGTAACTTTGTGCGTTAAATTTCATTTGAAAATGAAAGCCTTCAATTTACTACAAGCGGGCTTGGTTTAAACAATTCAAAGAAAAGTAGAGTAGGGCTTTTTCCTCACTAATGGCGCAATGTAAGGCCATTCCTGCAGTTTAAAAAACAAAACAATCATAACAATTTCGGGAAAAAGACGCTATAGTAACACAAAATATTTTTTGCACTATTAAATTCTATGGCAAATAAGGTAGCATTCGCAAAAATATAATTGTGTTTACACAAAGAAGAACAAACGAACGCAATCTGCTTATGATAACAGGGAAACAGGGAGAATCGTATTCGTCTTTCTTTTAATATAATTTGAGGAAAGTATTTTTTAACTACATCGTTTGGGTTTATTTTTCATTTTTTGTTTTTTGTGCAGCGAAAGATCGAAACTAATAAACAACAATTGTCAAAATAAAAAAGAGAAAAAAAAATAATAATAAAGCTATAAAATAATCTATAAAAAAAATACACTTACATTTTAACATTTGTGTGACTAAATATGTATGTATTTATAGCTATGTAAAATAGAAACATTTCTTTATACAAGGGAAAAGGGTATGATGGTGGGGTCTCTACTTTCTCTGATGACAACAGGCAAATAAATGCCTAAAGAATTGCCTTTTGTTGATTTGTTGTTTGTTTGTTTGTTTTTATTATTCTCTATTGTGGTTGATTAATGAACAAATGTTGTTGTCACAAATGCTATTATGTACAAGCATTTGTTATTATCTTTTTGTTATCCTATACTGTAGATAATTAAGTATTTTTTTTTTATTTAATTTTACCTTTTTTAGTAGTTTGTTGCATATAACACTCTTTTTTTTTTTGTTTCTTTTTTTTTTTTTTTTTGTTTTTTTGTAGTTAATACGTACGACGTCATTTTGTTACATTTAGCTCTTTTTTTGAGAATTCCTATAAGTAGCGTTGTATTTTTGTTTCCTATTCATGTGTGTGTGTGTATGTGTGTGTGTTTGTTCTTATTTGTATAACTAAGAAGATATATATTTGAGTTTTCATCTGTGTTTCTTGTTACGAATTAAGACAAGTGCCAGCCAAGTAATATTATCTTATTCTTAAAAAACGTTGTCACTAATCATTTATCTTTGCTTTTGTTTTTGTTTTGTTTTTCTTATATAGAAATATGTATAGAGTGGGGGTGTGCAGTATTTGACCTAGTTTTCGTTAGTATTCAACATTTTTAAAATAGAATTAAAAATAATATTTTAAAAAATAAAATAATAAAACAAACAAATATTCAAAGAGCTCAAGATAATTTTCAACATCAGCTCCCAAAAATGAATGTGGGAAAAGTTCAAAATGTTAAATTGCCATTGGCAGCATGAAATGATGATATAATCGAAATTTGGATTAAACCTAATACTCGTTATAGGCATGTAAATTGCTCGACTAACAGCCAACCCAAGTAGCATAAAAACTGAAACCTTCGATTATTTCATAAACAGCAACGGCTTCAAGAAATCCAGTATAGCAAGGTGGCAGCTGGGGGTTTGATTTCGATTGATACGATTGCTGTGCTGTTGGTTTTCGGCTTGCCTCCTCCCTCCCTTTTGCATTGATCACTGAAAGTCACCGCCTCCACGATGATGATGATGATGATGATGAAATCCGCCATAAGGTATGTAACCACCATAATACATTAGACTGCTTAGTATGTAATTGTTCAACGCAATTGATTTCTGTAAATGAAAAATTAATCGAAAATCAAATTAGATGACCTTATACTATGATTAGAATCCAAATAACATTTGGACTATATTTATAAGATGCAAAAGCGGGTTTTGTGAGTGGTATAATACACAAACATACAAATAACTATGCAAAAAAAAAAACAAAAGAATTGATGTGTGACAAAAAATAACATAATATGAATTAGTCGTGGCATTGTTTATCTCGACAACAGCAAGCCTATAGCCAGGAGGCAAGTCCACTGGAAGGCTCTCTCGCTGTCAACAAACATACAATGATACAATATCTTGACATTGGAAATGTCTTCAACATCTACAATTATAGAGGGGCCGGAAACCTTAGTCGTTAAAATACCCGTGAGAAAATTTATTAACAAAATGTGTCAATTGAGGGTCACCTCAAGGTAGTATTTATCTGAGATGAGCACCACACAGGCTTAAACTTTAAGCCCCAATCTGGGACCGAACTGTTCGGTCCCCAATCTGCGACTGAATTATTCGAACATTTTTGTTTTTAAATTACCGCATTCGTTAACGAATAAACACTTTCGACATTCGAGATTATGGCATTCATTAAGGAGAGCATAATCGAGTATCAGCTGTTCGAAGCCACTCGTGAGCTCTGGAGCAATCGAATAGAATTGTTACTTGATATATTGGGTTGCCCAAAAAGTAATTGCGGATTTTTTTAAAAGAAAGTAAATGCATTTTTAATAAAACTTAGAATGAACTTTAATCAAATATACTTCTTTTACAATTTTTTCTAAAGCAAGCTAAAAGTAACAGCTGATAACTGACAGAAGAAAGAATGCAATTACAGAGTCACAAGCTGTCATTTGTCAACGCCGACTATATGAAAAATCCGCAATTACTTTTTGGTAGTTAAGTAGTTAAAATAAAAGTAAAAATGTAAGTTTTTGGGTGTTATTATATTGTAATATGAAATAAATAAAAACATTATTTTTCATATTTAAGAATACAAATTATGCAAAATAAATGGGCTACGAAAGGTTAAAATGACTCAATTCATGGCCATCCAAATTTGGCAAAAAAAAATTCAAATTGTAGCCATCATGGAAGGCAACATCTAGTAACGGCCAATTGCTGCTTTGGTGGTAGCGTGGTGGACATTAGCCCAAATCAATCAAAGTAAAAGCAATTTAGTGTCGTTAAAACATGTTGGTCGCTGTTTTGAAGCCGTGGGCAAGCAAATATTTCAGTCGCAGACTATGGACGTAGCAACAAGGCTCGGCACCGTGCTTTGGCGCGTGTAAATCATGAATAGCTAAAAAATCATGTTCTGTACTTCATTTGGTACACAGAGTGGCCGTCCAATTCACCACATGCCAATCCGACAGACTTTTTTATTGAGGCCACTTTTGAGAGTTAGATAAGGACTACAAAATATGGCCGTATGGATTCGCTGAAGAAATACATTGTACGGGATAGGCCAACATACCGGCAGATTACATTCGTGCTGCTTGCAATTCGTTTCCTGTACGACTCAGAACAAATGATAATGGAAAATGTGGTCATATCGCGCAAAAGTGTTTGGATTCAAAAATAGTTCCACATATTTTTTCGTACTTTGAATCAATAAAAAAATATTTTCACACAAAAAAACGTGGTCGTTCGTAATTTTTTTGTATTTGTGTTGTTTTGTTTCGCCACAAACACACATATGTTCAAATCAACTCTGACGCAAAAAATAATCGGTAGCCATGTAAAAAATTTCGATACGACAGCTTTCGAGTGCGGTGATACATCCATTCGATACGTGACGAAATCTCATTCGATACAAAGGCGTACTCGATCACGTATGAGGTAATTCGACCCCTGTGTGGTGTTCTATCACGAGAAGCTTAGCTGGGAGCTACCGGGCGCGTGCACAGGTTGCGGATAGTGGAATGCTCCATATGGAGTAGCTGCAACTGTGGTTGCAAATAATCAGCGGTATCGAGCGAAGAGTCTCAGTCAGAGGCGGGGCGGCACCGACTCTTGCACAAACACTGAGTGCCTATGATGCTCGATATGACAATGCAGGTTGTGGGCGCTTTTAAATAACCTATGGTCAACATGTTTCCGCGGCGATCGGTCGTATGGATGAGGATAGTTAACTCCACGTACTAATGTGGCTACAACGGCGACGTGGCTATTCGTGTTGTCGTTGTTGTTGTTGTAGTAGTGTGCTGTACACTTGCGTTGGGTAAATCCGGTACTTACAACCGGCTGCCATGGAATTGCGGTTGACATGAAGCTCTTCACACTATGGTGTAAAGGGTGAGGAAATGAGGTGTAAATGCGTATAGAACAGAATTTGACATAAGGAATTCATAGGAGATCTTAAAGTTTCCATTTACTGAAAGCGCAAATTACCAAATCCAACCTTTGTAAAGGGCGAAAAAGCAAATCTTATCCCATTCACCTTGGCCCTCGAAAGCTGTATACTGCAGTTGTGTTACATGCAATGCTATATGGTGCTGTTGCCTCACAGAAGGCAATTACAAAATCCAATGGTACTACTGGTTTATACTTCATCAAATCCAAAGGATGATTAGCTCTGTGCACACAGCCCCACCGTGAGATGCTTTGAATTTAATGCCTCTAGTAGTGTATATAGGCAAATTATGGGTTCGAAGAGCTGTCTCTTTGGTCAGTCAGGGTCTGCGGTAATTGTGACCATGCCTTTGTCTTTTACAATGGTTATTAATACCCCTTGTTGTTGTTGTTGTTGTTGTTGTAGCAGTTTATTGTGTACTATCTTTCGTCTGCTTGATTCTGTTGAGTGTCAAGACCCAGGAACTCCGCGACTAAGATGGGGTGCGTCCACAGGGATCTGGGTCTGAGTCGAGTGGGTCTGGCCGGGCAGTTAAACAGGTGACGTGTATCGTGCGGTCCCTGGTTACAGTCGGGACATACATCTTGCACGTCGGCATCAATCCTAGCTCTGTGGGAATTGAGGCGGCTGCATCTGCCGGAACGTAATTGAGCCAGAATCACTCTGGTTTGCCGGGGGAGGTCGATTTCTTCGGGTGCAATGGGTGGCGGTCGTACTCCAAGGACTACATTCACCCGGTAGCCAGTTAACGCGTCTGCTACCGTGTCTGCATGAATGTTGTTCAGACCCGCTTGATATGCCGCTTGATCTAGAGGTTCTCTCTTATAGCGCTGGACCTCACGCTCTAGATCATGTAGATCTACCTTAAGGCTTCTGGGCGGTGGGTATCTATCCACAAGATGATGATTTGGATGATTTCTGCGATAACAGCCCAGAAGGTATTGCTTAGACAGCATGTAGTTATGTCTTCGCACTGGTAGGATCTTTGTCTCCTGGTGGAGGTGGTCCACATGAGAACTAAGGAGGCAGCCCGTCGCAGTTCGGAGGGCGGCATTCTGACAGATCTGAATATTATTCCACTGCGTGTCACAAAGCTGACGTGACCACACTGGCGCTGCATAACTTACCACAGACCGGCCAATTGCTTTGTACGTGGTCAACAAGGTTTCTTTGTCTGCACCCCAAGTGCTGCCAGCGAGTGACTTGAGGACCTTGTTTCTACTTTTGACTTTATTGCAGATTGCTGTGGCATGTGGGGAGAAAGTGTAGGAGCTGTCAAATGTGACGCCAAGTATTTTGGGACACTTGATGGTCGGAATCAATTCTCCATCGACCATCACAGTCAGCTCAGAATTCACCTCACGCGTATTTGTAGTGAACAGTGTGGCTGAAGATTTGGTGGCGGATATCTTCAGATTTCTTGCAGCGAAATATGAGGCAAGCTCGTTGAGGTAGACGTTCAACCTGTCGCAGATGTCATCAATGGGTGGGGGGCCTGATGCCAGGATCGTACAGTCGTCCGCATATGATACGATCTCTATGCCGTCTGGAGGAGGTGGGATGGAGGAAAGGTAGAGGTTAAACAGAGCCGGAGATATCACCCCGCCTTGGGGAACTCCCTGTTTCACTCTACGGTGTTTTGACTTCTTATCCCTAAATTCCACAAATGACTGGCGGCCACACAGATAATTCGCGACCCAACGTTTAAGGCCTGGCTGGAGGGACGTGTTGGCGATGTCCTCAAATAATTTGGCATGGCTGACCGTGTCGAATGCCTTCGATAGGTCCAATGCCACGAGGACCGTCCTATCACATGGCCTGGGTTGATTGAAGCCACGGCAAATGTGTGTGGTGATGGCATGCAAAGCTGTTGTTGTGCTGTGCAGTCTCCGAAATCCGTGTTGATGCTCGGCGAATGGAAATTCTCCTACGAGGCTCGGGAGGAGTAATGCCTCAAGCGTCTTAGCCACTGGTGAGAGAAGGGAGATCGGTCTGTACGACTCCCCCAAACTCGGGTCTTTACCAGGCTTCAGTAGCGGGATCACTCTGCCCATTTTCCAGACATCGGGAACCATAAGAGTGTTCAATGACAGGTTAAGGACAGTGGTAAGGTACTCAACTCCAGGTAAATCCAGATTCTTCAGCATCAATGTAGAGATTCCGTCGGGGCCCAACGCCTTGGAAGATTTGGCGCCACGGATGACATTCGTAACTTCGCCCACGGTAAATTGTGATGGCTGTTCATCGGCTCGGAGACCACGAATACGGCGAATGGCTCTCCTCCTTGCCCTGTCTCTCTCGGGATGCACGATAAATTGACGGTTGAACAACCTGGCGCATCTCTTCGGATCAGTCACGGTTAACTCGCCAAAAGTGACTGAGGTCCTGTCGTCCCGTCTACCGGGGTTCGAGAGAGACTTAACAGTGGCCCACAATTTGCCTGCACCGGTGCCTAAGTTACATTGCTCCAAGTGTTCCAGCCACAAATTCCGCTTATGTTCGTTGACTACCCTGTTTATTTCCAGATTCAGCTCGCTGATTCTGGGGTTAGCGGGGTCCATAGCACGAATCCCATCACGCTCGTCTGCTAGTACCACTGCTTGCGCCGGGAAATTGGGTCGCACTTGCGGTATTCGACCGGCTGGTATAAAGCGAGCGGCTGCTGCGTTGATGATGTCTCGGAATTTCCTCTCGGCCACAAGCACATCAGAGGGGGGTGGCAGTTCATTGAAGCGGCGATTGGTATACTCTCTGAAGCCAGTCCAATTGGCCTTCTTATAGTTGATGAACGTTCGGCGCTCAGAGGTTATGAAGTCGGGTGGTCGGTCGATGGTGAGGATTATGGGGAGGTGGTCTGACCCCAAAGAGATGACGGCTTGCCAGGATACGTCACTCAGGAGATCAGGGGATGCGATTGAGATGTCTGGCGAGCTGCTGCACCTCCTCGTAATCCTAGTGGGGGCATCCTCATTCACCGTGCAAAACGTGGAGCTATCTATCTGCTCTGCCAAAGCTATGCCACGCTGGTCGTTGCCTAGGGGAGAATGCCATGACGAGTGATGTGCATTGAAATCCCCCAGAACCAGACGACTATGGCCAGATAGCAACCCACTTATGTCGGGGCTGTAGGCCTGGCCATTAATCGGGACACAGCTGCCAACCGGCGGTATATACACGTTGTATATCTCTATCTCGGCAGTACCAGACTTGACTGCTACCCCCATACATTCCATGTATGGGTCACTAGCGTCAAGCGCAGGCGAGATAGGTCTATACTGCACGGAATGGTGTATAACGAAGGCCAATCCCCCACCTCCATTCCTTGAGCGATCCTTACGTAGCACATTGTAGCCGTGACAACTGTGCAAGCTGCAGGTGTTAGTCAGCTTTGTCTCCTGGATCGCTGCGACCGATATGCTCTTCCGACTCATAAAATCCACAATCTCATCAATCTTGCCTCGCAGTCCATTGCAGTTTAACTGCAGGAACGATACATTTCCCGACACTGGCCTGGCAATAGTAGGGCTAGGGTGCTGTCTTTGCATAAATTGCCGTACGGGAGAGGTCGGGGGGGTCACATAGTCCGACGACGAGGACGCCGAAGGCGACGACGGCGACGCTTGTGACCCACTGCTGGCTGTGTTCGCACAGCACCTAGCGACATAGCCAGTATGACTATACTCCCGTAGCGAAGTTAGGCCAGAGCAAGAACGGAAATGTACCCACTCCAAGCACCTGTTACACCTCACCGACACTGACCGATGATGAAGGCGGTTCTGGCAAACGGAACAGAACCAGGGTCCGGGGTTCTTTTCAATCCCGGCACGGACCAAAAGCATACGGAGAAGGCACTCCGGGATGTGCCTCTCCCATGACGAAAAAAGACGAACACGTACACTGAGGCGGCAGCCCTTGCCGATGAAGATTCCATCGGGTCAATCCGGTACGTACAACCGGCTGCCATGGGATTGTTTTGGGACCTTATCTGTGCGGTGTGGTTGTTTGAGAGCATTGGTGTACTTTGCGTTCCAAATTTCATCTCCCCTTGTAAAAGAGGCATGTTTTTGAGGTTGAGTTGGAGAAAATCGAAAAAAAAACTAGTTAAAAATATGCCGTGAGACAGGGTAGAGATATCTCTTTGAAATTAGGAATGATTAAAGATGAGCAGTTAGCAGGATCGTGTGCAAACTTTCAAGGCCCTAGGTGGTCCGAGCGTCTCTTTCAGGCCCTTAAAATTGGTCACCTCGGCATTTCGAAAAGTTGTTCGGGCTGCCAAATCTTTCGTTTACGGTCCGATTTTCAAAAATCAGTTTTTCCTGGACAGTGCTCGAAACTCACTTAGAACTCCGCTTGAGGTATACAATATCTCCACTGGTTTGAGAGATATTTGAGTTTTAATTTTTATTTGTTGAAATTTTAACCGAGATCTGCTTTGTATTTTGCAATTTACGAAGGCATTTGTGGTTTTATTTAATAATTTTTTTTAATAATTTTTATGCGTTATTTGAATTTGTGACAAAATTTACAACAACTTTGCTGCAACAATTGTCCACATCTGATTATTCAGTTAAAAGTAATACAGTTTGGAAGTGTATTTTTTGGCCAAAAAAAGTTTTTTCATTGGTTAGCGTTTATTGAAAAACTTGCTCAAAGATAACATTTTGTAGATGCTTTTAAGCTGAATTTGAATACGATATGTCAACTTAAACGGTTGCTATATGTACTTTACAATAGGCAACTTTTTATTAAAAAAATTGGAAAAACCCCTCAAATTAAAATTTTCCAAAGCCCAGATCCTCCAATTGGGCACATGTTTTTTTAAACTCCATATGTCCCCTAACAAATACCCGAAAGAGGTATTTTGGGGATTTTTGTAAAAAAAAAAGAAATTTGGGCAATTTTTTTGTTTTGTTTTTTAAGGACATTTTTATCTGCAAACCCCAAAAAGAATTGCTAAGATATCTTTATTCATTTTTTTACTTAGAATTGTTAAAACTGTATTAGAGTAAATTGGAAATCGGACCACAAATGAAAATTTGGCAGCCCGAACAATTTTTTGAGGTGACCAACTCAGCTCTAACCACTCCAAATTTCAAAGAGATATATCTACACGTTCTCACGCGGCATATTTTTTAATGGTCTTTTTTCGATTTTCTCCCACTGTGCGTTGGGCTGTATATAAATAGATATTACTGGGCATATCGACATCCCTATAATATGATCCAAGCAGAGATTTCAATTACAAAAGTTCAATTCCATGACAACCGGTTATATGTACCGGATTGACCCGATGGATTTCTTCATCCGTAAGGGCTGCCGCCTAAGTGTACAACTCACTGCTACAACATCAACAACAAAAGTACTGCAGTGGCTCAAATGTTATTTCTTAGCGGTGGTGGGCACAGACATATTCCATTCCATCCATTGAATCTCTGGAGAATTTATTTTTGAATTCAAAACCCGCATCGACGGTAGTCAAAGTAGAGGCTAGTGTTTGAATTTTGGTATATATTCGAATCGCTTAACAAAAATTCTTCTGGGTACAAGTCTGGAACTGTTTAGGACTTAACTGCTAGGAGTTTTGATTAAGAGGTCAAACCGAACTTCTTAATCTGGTATAACGGGAGCCTGGAGCCTTTACTACAGCCTGTAGCCAATCTATATGAGGCCCCAGTTCGGTGCAACGTGACCCTTACCCAACACATAATATCGAATTGGTACTCTTGCTTGGCCTTGGTTATATATTTAATCTAGGGGTAAGAGTCCTGCAGGTTTAGACCATCATGGTAGGTGTACTTGGAGGCCACCGTAGCGCAGAGGTAAGCATGTCCGCTTAGGACCATCAGAAAATTTTTCAGCTGCGGTTTTCCCCTCCTAATGCTGGGAACATTTGTGAGGTACTATGCCATGTAAAACTTCTCTCCAAAGAGGTGTCACACTGCGGCACGCCGTTCGGACTCGGCTATAAAAAGGAGGCCCCTTATCATTGAGCTTAAACTTGAATCGGACTGCACTCATTGATATGTGAGAAGTTTACCCCTGTTCCTTAAATGGAATGTTCAGGGACAAAATTTGCAATTTGGTAGGTGCATACAGCACCTCAGGAACTTTCTCAGATACATATCTCAACATGATAGCTGAGCAATTCAAAGTTAACTTTTCTGGGTGCCGGGCTAAAGTGAAATCTGAGAGTGTCTCCATGGAAGAAATGGGAGAAAATTCTTCTAGATAAGACCCAAAGGGCAATGAAAGACAGAAGTTCCCAAAAAAGGGCTGTGAACGCTCCAAGGTTAAAAATGTGGCCCAACCGAAATTTGAAGAGAACTATTGCTTTGTTGTCCGTTATGACAGGGCACTGTCTGATAACGGACAACTGTAAATATGCTTACATTGAAAACTTACTCTTATGGCAATCGACGATTACTTCTTAGAGTAGCAGTTGGGCAAGTGTGTTTGTATGTAATAGTTGGATGTCTTCATTTCGTAGAAACATATGAAGTGGAGCAGTTTTCTTTCTCGGTGCGCGGCAAATGGAAATACTCTTAAGAGCATAGTTTCAATCTAGAAAACATACTTTTTGACTAATGCTACCGATGAGTTTGAGTGGTTCCAAACGAAATCGCGAGCTAGCAAGCCAGACGAATGAACACACATTTTTCTGTCTAACTTTAAAAAACAAGGGTTTTTTGGGTTCTATTACCTCAGATTACGCTATGGTCTGCAGTCGGACAATATCCGATTGTACTAAAGGGCTTATGCTATGCGGCAAGCAGTAATTCCAATCTGAGATATCATTTATTTAAAGGATTTTCTGCATTAGCGGATGCGAAAATTCGCAAATAATTAGACGCTCTAAAGCGTTCTAGGTGGTTGAAGTTGGTTGGAGGCCATCGTGGCACAGTGGTTAGCATGTCCGCGCATGATGCCGAAAGCCAGGGTTCAAAATGGTGGTGGTTATCGCCACACTAATGTTGCCAACATTTCTAAGGTATCCAGACTTGTTGCACTTCCTTGTTATCCACTTGATGGTTCATTCCCTACCCTGTTCAAAGATTGTCCGTCTAGTGTGAACCCGGCTTCATTCTACCTCGCAATGAGTCAGACAAAAGGAGAAAACTCATTCGAATAAGAAACCAGCCGCGCAATACAGTGAGCTAGAGAGGTGTCTGAGAGAGATGGCGAATTAGTGGTCTTATATTGGGCTGAGAAGGCCAGTAACTTTGTCTACATCGGCACCGCCGTAACCGAAACGAATGACACCAGTTTTGAGATTAAGCGAGAAATAATACTGGCAAACAGACGCTACTTTGGACTAAGTAAGCAGCTCTCGACAGACGAAGATTACCAGACACTGATACTACCCGTGCTGTTATATGGTTCTGAAGCATGGGTACTTGTGAAAGCAGATGAGGCAGTGCTTGGAGTATTTGAGAGATAGATTCTTCGTAAAATATATGGACCAGTTTGCGTTAATGGAGAATATAGGCGACGTATGAACCACAGCTGCGTTGGCTAGGTCATGTTGTCAGAATGGATGAAGAAGCTCCAGCAAGGAAGTCTTTTGAAGGCAAACGCGGTGGTACACGCAAACCAGGAAGACCAAAAGCCCGATGGAAACCTTGTACGATGAGACCACAATGAGAGCAACCGTCTTCTCGGGGGGAGACAGGACTAAAGCATCAAACCAATCAGAAGCTCTCTCCCTCAGAACCAATCTCGCCATCTCGGATGGGGTCGGAAATTGACCAGGAGGCTATGTACCGATCGAAAGTCGTAGGCTCTGGAGGCGATCTACACAGTTTATCTCTCTCTTTCTCTCCTTGTCTTCAGTCTTCAGGCGCATGTGCGTGTCTATGCCCCGGAATAATACCTCTCCCACTTTTATTTTTCTCTCTCTTACTTCGTTTATTTCAAAGACGAACACAATGGACCAAGTGAAGCGGTTAGCAACTGCGGTTTCCAGACGCATGTCCTTTTGCCAATAGACAAAGATTTTACGTTAAGAGTTATGAATAAAAAATGTGTTTTTTATGTTTTAGAATAATATTGGTATGTATGTATGTATGTCAGTTTATTATAAATTCACAAAACCACTTTTGATTCAAAATAAAAATTCAAGTACTAACATTGCATAAACGGTTTGTTGTGCGATAATTTTTAGTTTTTTTTTTTTTATGTACTGAAATATACTCTTCGTGATGACGATGGTCGCTGATGGTGATAATGTTCGGTACTTTTGTTTTATGTTCATTGATGTAAAATTAAGGAAGAGCTTTTTCTTTTAAATGTTCATGGTGATAATGATGATGATGATGACGACGAGATGGAAGTAAAAGTAGATGGTGGCCATAGTGGTAGTCAAAGAAAAAATATTTGATGAAGTTGGGTGCGTGAGGATCGATTCGTTTTTTTTTTTTGTTTTTTTTTTTGATTTACATACGATTTAAATTCTCGGTCGCTTCGTTCGTCCTTTCCATTCTATTTTAACAATAACAACAACAAATAGTGGAAAACATTGTGTTCTCACATATACCTTTATACATATACACACATATGACATAAATGTAATGTTACAAACACAAACAATGTAATAGACAAACGAAAGCTTTGATGGCATATGACCAAACTAGAGATGATGACGATGTATGATGATGGTGGTGGCTATGTCCGTGGCTTTAGTTTTGGTTGGGGAGAGGTACGAACGAACGGACGAACGTTAATGAACATTTTGTAAATGCTACAAAAAAGTTGGGTCCATTTACCGGGGCCGTTGTCTGTTGAAATGAAGAAAATTAAAAAAAATCCATATAAAAGCTTTTCAAAAATCAAAATCGTAACTCATTAAATGATTGGATTAGGTGGAGGGGGTGGGGGCAAATTGAAAATAATAATAATAAAAAAATGACTGTGGAAAGAAAGGAAAACAAAGAAATTCCATACTAATCTTTTTTTTCAAAGAGATGTCTTTATACTTAAAACTTTGTTGTCAATAAATAAGTGACTCAACATATTTCGAATCCATGAAAAGTAGTATAGACAATAGGATTGTCCAGTTAAAATAGATATGTACTAATAATTACACAAATTATTGCACAACATATTAGTGTTTTTATAGCAAATCTTTTTTTTTTACAAGCAAACTGTTTGTGCCTTTTGTACATGCAGTGAACCAAAAAAAAAAAAAAAATAGGTTTAAAAATGTTGCCAAAGTTCTATCAGAATATGATTATAAAAATTAAGTTTAAGTAATTCGAAAACAAATCCAAAAAAAAACCCAATTTAAATCGTCCAAAGAAACGGTTAGATATGGTAAGTTAGATTAGGTTGAAAAGAGGGTACGGATATAATTCCGGCCCATGCCACTATGGACATATAATTGCAAGAACATTTTCATGCAATCGTTCCCGCGTAGTCCATGTCTCCGAGGATGTAGTTAATGCCCCAACCTATGCCATAGGGTGCCTCCGTATTAGTTGCTTCTAACACGGAGTCTAATAAAAATAAAAATAGCGTCGGTGATAGGATGCAAGCCCTGCTTCACTCTTTTGTGGATCCCGAAAGAACGGCTCTCTTTTCCATTGAAAAGAACTGAAACTTCAGCATTCCTACACAGCTCCCTAATTAGTGTCACAATTTTTCTAGGGATGCCCTTATTGAACAGCGTGCTCTACATTGAAACTGTGTCAAAAGCACGCTCCAAGTCAATGAAGAAAAGGCATAGGTGTGTATTAAGTTCTGCAGACAGTTCAATGATTATGCGCACGGAGTTTATGTGGCCGGCACAATATTATCCTGCCCTCAAAATGATGTCAAGTGCAGGCGAAATACGCTGCAGAGGAAGACTTGCCATCACTTTATTTATTGCGTTTGGCAATGTGGGTGAGGTCACCCTTCTTTGATGCTGGTCCTTCGAAGTTGAATAAACCGCGCCATCGCTCTTATTGCTGTTCGGGTGTTGTTAATTCCGATCAGTCCTCATTTTTTATTATTGGCGTTGGCCTTATATTGTTGCCGCTCATTTGTGTTACTAACTCGCAGACACCATGCATATCTCCAATATTAACTGCATTTTCGGCTTGCTCTGTGGGTATGCTAAAATATATTCGCTTATCTCTGCAAACTAGGTGCTTGACCAGCGAGGCGGTGGCGCGATATTCAGTCCTGGTCGTGATTTTAGTTACACTTGATTTTTCCCGTAGCAGAGCGTTGCGTAGACGTTTCCGGTGTTTTATTTCCTCTATAGTTTCCTTGCTTATTCATGGTTTTTGGGATCGTCGAGCAATGCCTATTATAGAGGTGGACGTCTCCGTATATGCTGCTGTTATGTCGGGCCATGTATGGGTTTTATTTTGCATCTTCTTCGTTAATGTGGACTTATATTCGCGTTTCGTGGTTTTAAGGTTTAAGAGGTTGAACTTTGTGCTTTTTGTTCTAGTCCTTTATAATAAATACCTTTTTTGGGTATTTATAATTTTGCCGATATCTTGGGTATAAAAACATTTTCCAAACAATTTTTGATGATATCGTATTCTTTGAATATAAACCTGATCTTCTGATCTCATAAAATCGGATTTTAGTCATATATAGCCGCTATATAGACCGATCTACAGACATCAAGTCTTGAGGCAATAAACTGGTCATTTTTCATCCGATTTCGACGAAATTTGGCACAGCTAGTTCTGGTAGACCTCTATCCATTTCTGTGAAGTGCGATTAAGATCGGACTATATTTGGATATAGCTGCCCTATAGACCGACCACCCCATCTCCCGATATAGGGTAGAGTTTGCTGATAAGTACGTGGTCGTTTTGATTACGGGTGTTTCCATCTGATGATTTCCAAGTATATTTGTATGGGGGAATTAAGTGCCTTTAATAGAGCCGGTTTCAAATCAAATCAACCAATCTGTCGCTATTGTCATTCTTAGTATCGCCAAGTCCCTTTACTCCCATGATTGATCGTATTGTTCTTATTGCCCACTTTGGCATTAAAATCTCCCATAACAAGTTAAATGTCTCCTTTTGATAATGGGCGTGTCACTGAGTCGAGTTGGGAATAGAATTGATCCTTTGTTTCATCGCCATCGGGTTCGGTTGGTGCGTTGCATTGTACAATGGATATTTTGCGGAATTTGGAATTTAATCTTGCCGACACGATGCGTTTAGATATAACATTGTACGATAGAGCGGAACAAAATTTTTTAGCCATTCTTGATTTAAACGTTGGCATGTCCATCGCCTACAACCAAAATGTTTGCGTGTCAACGATTCCAAAGGTTTTCACAGTAAGAAGTCACATTTACTTTGTGGCCAGGATTGATGTAAACGATTTAAGAGCGGCCATCGACATTCACAGCTGCCCATACCATCAATTCAGAAATTCACCACGTTTGTGCAAATGCAGCAACTCCTTTGCTCTTTCGAGTCTAATGTCCTTTATGTGCCTTTTGGAACTTGTTACGCTTTTCCTTTAGCTCCTTATACCCATCCATCATTTTGTCATTCCGTTTGCAACGCATCGAAATATTCATTTCCAACCCTATAAAGTGTATATATTCTTGATCAGCGTAAAAATCTAACACGATCTCGCCATGTCCGTCCGTCTGTCTGTTGAAAGCACGCTACAGTCTTCAAAATTAGATATTGAGCTGAAACTTTGCACAGATTCTTTTTTTTTTTTTTTGTCACAAGCAGGTTGAGTTCGAAGATGGGCTATATCGGACTATATCTTGATATATCCGATTTTGCTGAAATTTGGGACAGTGAGTTGTGTTAGGCCACTCGACATCTTTCTTCAATTTGGTCCAGATTTGGATATAGCTGCCATATAGACCGATCTCTCGATTAATGTTCTTGCGCCAATAAAAGGCGCATTTATTGTCCGATTTTGCCAAAATTTGTCACAATGAGTTGTGTTAGGCCCTTCGACATCCTTCTTCAAATTGGCCCAGATCGGTCCAGGTTTGGATATAGCTGCCATATAGACCGATCTCTCGATTAAAGGTGTTGCGCCCAAATAAGTCGCATTTATTGTCCGATGTCGCCGAAATTTGGGACAGTGAGTTAAGTTAAGCCCCTCGACATACTTCTGCAATATGGCACAGATCGGTCCAGATTTGGATATAGCTGCCATATACAGCGATCGATTTAAGGTTTTGAGCCCATAAAAGGCACATTTATTGTCTGGTTTTAATGAGCATTGTAAACTGGGTTTTAGTTTAGGTAAGTTAAGAGTGGCAGTTTTTTTCTCAGCAGACTTATGTAGACTAATTTAGTCCATTGTGATCGAGATCACACAGTAGTGACAGACCAGGCCTCTAGTGGATCGAACCCACAACCAGTGAGGGGGTTGTTGTTGTAGCCAAATGCTTCCATAGGCTCCTATATGTGGGCAAGTTTGGTCGACATCGGTTCAGATATAGCTCCCATATATATGTTCGTCAAAATTACGATAATTTGCAATAATGTTGCCATTTGTCAATGATATTTATTACAGTTTGAACATATTTGCTCGGATTATGTAAAAACCCATCTGAAAACATCCGCCGAAGTCCACTTTTGTACTTATAGAGTAGGCGTAGGGTATTATATAGTCGGCACCGCCCGACTTTTGCCCTCCCTGACTGGTTTTATATGGTTTTTAAAGTTTTCGAACCGTGGCAATAATTTTCAATCTATAATTAGTCTTGTATTTGAAATCATTCAAAGTTGTTCAAAGTGCAATTTTTATAGAGCAAAAAAACTCTTTTTATTTTTATTTGGTTCACTGCATGCAATTTGTTTTATTTGTTAATTCTTTGTAAAATCATTTTCAAAACGATATATTTTTTTTTTCTGATGTATAAGCATATGGCGATATTGTCGTTATTGTTATTGTTGTTGTTATTATTATTGTTCACTGTCTTATATGCCACAGGAAGAGAGTACTTACCGGAAATATTGATCATGTAATGACTGACGCTGGAATTCAGCGGCCTGTAAATACTGTATATATGTAATTAATGAGTAAAAAAGTTTTATCGAGGGTAATGGAAAACCTGAAGTTGATCAGCATAAGACATACGCAGCAATACGTCCGAGTGTGGTTCTCTAGGCATAAGCATATTTGGACGCGGAAATTGACCAACATTCGCTATTTGAAGTTGTTGTTGATGTTGTTGTTGAATTTTTCGTTGCCGTCAGTTACAATTAGACATACACATAGATTTATACACACACACACACACATATATGTATATGCATTGGTTTAGGACAAATGTACAAGTTGTTGATGAATTTTTGGTAGTAGTGGCGGTGATGTTGGACGATAGGTAGGTAGACAGGGCACACAAATCGTACAGTATTGTATAAATAGATGACATTAACAAGGTACATCGAACAATGGAAAAAGAAAGAGAGAAAAAGAAAACGTTTTTGTTTTTATATAAATTTATACATAATATTGACTAGCGAGAGTTTTTGGCAAAAATCTTATGCACTATATAGCTTAACAACTTTATATGGAAAATACGATTTAGTTGGAAATCTAGATAAACTATTAAATACACATTTTGGATGTGTAAATTAATGTTTTAATAAAGTTCAAAGTTATATTTTTAGGCCTAAACTTTTCATACTGTGTTTAAGTCTCTCTAATTGTTATAAAAAATTGTTGCTTTCAGTATGTTATTATTCCGTCCCGATTTTTATGCAAAATCGAAATGTTGCCATCAATTATTTGGGATATGCGTTTGTATTTGACACACGGAGTCCAAGTTCTGAAGCCATTATATGTTTAAAAAATACCACCGCATTTGGAAAATAATGGGTGTCAACATTTCAATTTTGCATAAAAATCCGGCCTCTTGTTATTATACATCCGCTCCATAAAGGGCACAATGTCTCAATGTATCAATGTCTTGTAGAGCATAATTTGTAGCTGTCGAGAAGAGGCTTTTTGAACTTTCTACTTACTCCAATGTGCATGCAAATGGAAATTTTGCCCACGAACATTCCACTAAGGAACAGGGACAAACTTCTCACATATCAATGAGTGCAGTCCGATTCAAGTTTAAGCTCAATGATGAGGCGCCTCCTTTTTACAGCCGAGTCCGAACGGTGTGCCGTAGTGCGACACCTCTTTGGAGAGAAGTTTTACATGGCATAGTACCTCACAAATGTTGCCAGCATGAGGGGAAAACCACCGTTGAAAATTTATTTCTGATGGTCTCGCCAGGATTCGAAGGCAGACGTTCAGCGTCATAGGCGGATATGCTATTTTAATCTCAAAATTGATGTCAATTTTGTTTTTGTTTAAAGCTGCACCGAGGTAGATAAAGTGACTGACTATTTCAAAGTTATGGTTATCAACTTTCTGTTTCTTTGGAATCGTCCTTCTGCGTTTGCTTGGGCTTTTCCTTTAACGATGCACGGATTTAGTTTTCGGTTGAGCATTACTTTCAAACACTTGGTTTTAACTCCGTTAACGGTCAAATTTTTCCATAAGCTTAAGTAACAGATCACTTTGATCGACTCAAGATGGCGATATAATCGGCATAGACGAGCAACATTGGCAAGTGTGGCATTTTCAAGGGTTTGCTGTTAAACGCAATTGTATGATAACTGCTTCTTTATCTTCCCCCCCCATGTCTCAAATCCTGTAGAGTAAATATAAGGAGGTCTGCTATATAAATGTCTGACCTAATAATGAAAATACAAATTTTTACCACCGAAAATGGTGTAATTGTTTTTCAAAATATCCTCCAGCTTGATTTAAGCACTTTTGGATGCGCCCAAACAATGTTCGAAGCACTTTTTCCAAGCCGATTTAGACACCTCCAAAACATGGTTATTGAACGTTTAAACATCATTTTCTGACAATGAAAATCATTCACCACTCATTTTTGTCTTAATATGCGGAAATAAAAAGAAGTCATTGGCTGCCAAGTCAGGACTGTAAGGCAGTTGACCCATCAATTCCGCGTTTGGAGGGTCAAAAAGTCGCTGGTTTGAGTCGATGTGTAAGAGCTCGCTTTATCATGGGGAACAATGATTTGTGTTTTCTAGTTACTTTTTCGAATTTCCCCCAAGACTTAAGGCTATTAAACTGTGTTATACCACTCGCAATTGACCGTCCTACGTTGCTCAAACGGAACAATCGCCTCATGACCAGTTTTGCCCAAGAAAAAGGCGACCATTTGTCTTCGAGGTGCTTCTTCCACCAACAACTTTCGCTGAATTTGGCTGAATCTGAAGATCCACACGGTCGATTATTGTTTTGTTTCCGGTTCATACGAATAGATCCACGATTCGCCACTTGTGACCATCTTGTGAAAGTATTTTGAAGCACTACTATCTTATTTTTTCAAAATTTTTTCGACCTACTCGACACGAGCGTTTTTTAAGCGATTGTCAAATTGTGTGGAGTTCAATGAGAACAAACCTTTCTAACGGCTAGGATTTCATGCAATAGCTGGTGGAAGAAATGCCTAAAGATGCCTCTATCTTACTATATCTTGGTAGACCTTCACAGAATTCGACTTAGAGCAAGCGTTGACCACGTCTGAATTCATTTAACCAGTTTTTACATAGCTATAGGATGGGGCTTCTTCGCCATACAAATATTTAAGTTGAACAATGCACTCTTGTCGTGATAATTCACGATGAAAGTTGTGAAAAATTGTCGCACAAAAATGTTCACAAGTTTCTTTCATTATTTTTGTCACTGTAAACAACACAAATGAGGGTTCTGAGTACGATTATGCTAGAAAATGTCAAACTTTCCAATTAAAGTGTCAAACTGAAGTGTTGCCTGGCCTAGAAACTTATATAACAGCCCTTGTAGCACTCTAAGTAGTCTGAAGTGGGAAATTTATGGCTTCTCGGACGTTTTTAAATGTTTTTGGGGTAACATCGGGTCCCCTAACACAGAAACTTCTGGAAGAGAAATTTTTGAATTGTGAGCAGTTGAAAACTGTTTGGGATTCAACTATATGTAGTTCGAACTACGCGTTCGGACTGAAGTCCTTAAACTGGTTCCATGGGAGTGCAGTCAGGAGCCCCTGCAACTTCGATCCCAGATTGACTATTGGTGAGTCTCCTTATGGGAGCAACGAGGCGGTTGCGCCTTCGACATAATAATAAGAGAGAGCAACATGAACGATGTAGAGTGGCATAAAAACAGAGTGCCTGGACCCACAGATTGGAAGAGGTTTTAGATGGTGCTGCTACGCTACTAACCAAGATAATGAATACGTCCAAATAACATGGGAACGAATTAGTACTTATACATGGCCTTGGCTACGCATGTGGGGCTTTGGTAGATCCATTGTATTCACTCCTCTGCAGGATAAGGCCAAGAACACGGCAGATACCTGCATAATACAGTTCAAGGTTATGTTTCTTTCTCTTAAATCTTGTTCAGTTTCGTGGGACTCGGAGACGCTCGGTTAAGGCAAAGACCTTCCCGTTTGCAGCACTACCAAACTTAGAAATTATTTCATATATATTTGAACCTATGGCTCGGTCAAAAGTGGACAAATAGATGGAAAATGTAGATTCTTTTTTCTTAGGTTATGGATAGTGTGAATATCTGAGCGACTTTGGATTTGCTAGGTCAAACTTTTGGACTTTAGACCTCCTTCTTTCACACCCTGGGTTGTCAGTATTTTCCTGTCCCTTGTTCCCAAATTTCGAATCCTTTGTCTCCAAAATTTCGCAATTACGAGTGAATATCCCCAAATAATTTTGAAAGGTTTTTAAAAAAAAAAAAAAATATGTATATTTTCTACTGACGGTCAAAAATATTTTCTACTGATGGTCAAACCGATCAAGGACGTGTATCACGTGGAGGCATGCGAATATTGCTCCGAGTCCCCATCAAATCCCTAAGTCAAAAATGTAGTCCCCATTTTCGAAAATAAATATCCAATGCGGGGAGAAATCCCCAATACTGGCAACACTGCTCCCACCATACTTTCGATAAAACTTTATAGGCATTGGAAAGGAGACTGATCGAGTATTGCCCGAGACAGGATGTCACTTATCGTGGGGCTGAGGAAGCATGACTGACTGGTCTTTTCGACGTCAGTTCTTTGAAGTCATGCTAAACACAGGGTGTGTGACGGTGCGCAGTTGGAGGCGGTGCAGCACCTTTTGTGACACTGCCCCGCAATTGCGAGGAGGAGAATACATAAGATAATGGGTGTACACCTCTTTCCGTGCCTGCATTCCCTCCATTCTATTGTTTGTGCTGTTTCGCACCTTCGGTGTATTTCTAACGCTTTTCTTCTTCTTTTTCTCTTACAACTTCTTCTAGAGTTTTCGAGTGAAGCGGCTACCAACCGAAGTTGATAGCGGAGTGCTCTCCAACCTAACCTAAGGAGACTTAATGTTGTTGTAGCAGCGGGTTGTACACTATGGCGGCAGCCCTTGTCGATGAAGGGCTCTATCGGGTCAATCCGGTACGTACATCCGGCTGCCATGGGATTTAAGGAGACTTAATCATTTGTTGTTGTTGTGTTTGTAGCAGTTGGTTGTACACTGAGGCGGCAGCCCTAGTCGAAGAAGGACTGCATCGGGTCAATTTGGTTCTTACAACCGGCTGCCATGCGATCCAGGGTGGAGGATATATAAGATTCGATATAAGATTTGCACGCTTTTACTTCTTTTCAAATAAATTATTCAGATTTTAAGATTAAGTTTTTTGAAAATTTGCAACATTTTTTTCAATTTTTTTGTTTGTTTTTTCTTTTTTTAACTTAAATCTATAGGAAAATACTTTTAATATAAATTGATTACTTAAATCTACTTAAACAACATAAGATTTTAGCCTTTTTTTACTCCCGCTGACACTATGCAAAATTTTACACAAACTCACGTGGTAGTTGAAATCCGGCCTCTGGCGGTTGCGGCTGTGGGGGCAAAGGCAAATGTAAATGAGTATGAGAATGCGCATGTGCATGATATTCTCTCGTCAATCGTATCTGAAAATTCATAATTTCAAACAAAACAAAAAAAAAATGGTACGTAGCGAATTTCCAGTTTTAGTGTCGGGTTTCTTTCACAGAATTTCGAAAATCAATTCAATTTCTTACATTATGAAATATAGAGAGAGAGAGAGAGGTAGCGAGCATGACAACAAACAACAATTCGGTAGAGGAGTGGTGGTGGTGAAAAGAATTTCATTTTATTTGATAATTTTTGAAAAAGGTTGGTTAAAAAGCTATGTTTGTTAAAAAAAACAACAACAACAACAATACCAAGTGCGCAAGTAAGCAGTTTTTGCCAAACAGAAACGGAAATGTTGTTATTGATTATTTATCCGCATGAGATAACAAAGTAATGCTAAGGCTATGGTTGTGGCTGTGGCTGTGGTTGTGAATGTGAGAATTTCGTCAACTTCCTCTTTGGAAATTTGTTTTAGTTGCTCAAATTCGTAATGAACGTGATATATTATTGGGGGTTAATATTGGTTTCGAAAACAGGAGTAGGAAGTTCGTTAAAAAAACAATGCGATATTTGAATGACTTGAGTTTTTCTAAACACAAACAAGTTAATAAGTGGTTAAGTGAGAGAGGGCATGGACACACACACACGCGCATCAAACAATCGAGTTTTGTGTTCTGTTCATCTCTTGGATGGCAAATTTCTTGAGTGAATCCATTTTTAAGTTTGTACTGGAATTTTTAAATAATGATTTTGTGATATGATTGGTTTTGGCGGCAGTTTTGTGTTTTTACTTTGTCCATTTAATTTCTTTGGTGGTAGTGGTTAATTCGCAAAAAAAAACGGATTTGTTTATAGTTCCAAATACGATTGAGTGATTGAATGATATTGATATAAAAAAAATGTATGCATGTTTGAATTTCTGATGTATGTATATACAACAACAAATATGGTGATATTAAACAAAACAAACGATTGAGATGTCGGTATGAATTGTGGGCAAACGTTACATTGCCTTCATACGTGTTATTTAAAACTATGACACTTACCATGTGTTCACTGGGATCAAGGGCAACATGATGGGGTGGTATACCCAAACGCTCTCTTTCCATTTGTGATATTGCCGCTGGATTAGGATATAAAGGAAACTGTGAGGGATGAATACCACTGAAAAAGAAAATTTCAAATTTCGATTAGTTACGAAAATGGAAAAGCCCTAAATATGATGTCTTGGGCCCATAGTATTGTGGAAATTTAATGCTAGAAAAAGGCTTATCAATTCGTAGCTTTGTAGACTGACAACAATGCTTCAACCGTACAAACCCAAAAAAAAGTTTCTTACAACCCCAGCACGGGATAACTATGAGAATCACCCAGACTGCAACTTTGAGCTTCGATCTATACGATATTGGCCATTATCATGAGAAGCTGCACTATTGGCGACGTTCACACGTTGCTGATAGTGGAATACTCCATAGGGAGTAGCTGTATCGAGTGGTTAATACCAAGTACCTATGATGGCCCATATGCTAAGGTGAGTTATTGGCTCTTGTAAATAACCAACGGCCATCCCGTGGAGCTTGACGAGGTTTGCCAACACCTCATGTAAAAATGTGGATTCTCTCCAGGCACTAAGTACTCCCGTCTATCTAGGGTTCTGTAGAGGCCTGAATTGGCAGACTGGTCTATGCTCTAATCGGTTAGTTTTGCATAAGCCTCTTTTTCCTTCTTCTTTTGTTTTTTGTCATTTAGCACCTTAACATGGTGTATATCTATCACCTTTCTCCGTCTTCTTTTTCACTTCTTCTAGGGCGAACACAGTGGACCTAAAGTCTCCGAATAAAGCTGCTAGCAACGTAGGTTACCAGCCACTTGCCCTTCAACCTAATCTAAGCTTAGGCCGGAACCAATACACTGAATGTGCACGGCTACATGCAGACCTATTTTCAGTTATTGCCCTTAGACAGAGGGAGTCGGAGATATGGCGCTTTTGGATTTCGGTTTCGGATTGGATTTCGTCCCGTAGGACACTGGCGACGCGACGGACCATGTGCCGGGCCGATTTTTCTTCAATGACGACCTGGAGGTTGTCTTCCCGGGGAAGAAGCTTTGGGCTGTGGCGTCCCGCCATTGTTATCTCCTACTGTTTACACGGAAGGGTCCAAGTTGGATGGATGCGGGCCCGGGCAGGGGATTTTGTTGAATTCCTAAGAATTAACAAGCCACATAGACCTCAGGCGGAATATAGTGTTTTTCAGGCCGAAGTGTTTGTATCCACAGGGACTTGGATGTGATCCTGAGTGAGGAGCGACGACCCTTTCAGTTTGTCATTATTTATGTACTGTGCGAATGGCTCGCGATGGCGGGGGGAAGGCGTAGGATTATGGGTGAACACCTCTTTACTGAGTTCTCTACAATTTTTTTGACCCGGCACGGGATTGCTGTGAGCATCACACAGACTGGAACATTGAGCTCCAATTTGTGTGGTATTCATTGCTGTCACGGGAAGCTTAGCTGCGAGCTACCGGGCGCATCCACAGGATGCGGATTGTGGAATGCTCCATACGGTGTTGCTGCAACGGCAGTGGCGGACAATCAACAGTATAATGAGGAGAGTCTCAGCGAGGGTGAGGATCTCCACCTCCACATGAAAATGTGGATGGATGACTGTAAGGGCGTGTCCATATGTGGAGGTAGCGATCCTCGTCTAGCTCCTATAGGTGAGCAAGCTCGATCGCCGAGGGAACGTGATGACCATGGTATATTTAAAGGCGCCATGTCATATCGAGCATCATATGTACTCAGTATTTATACAAGAGTCGGTGTTGCCCGGACTCTCACTGAGACTCTCCGCTCGATACTGCGGATTGCATGCGACTGTTGTTGCAGCTACTCCGTATGGAGCATTCCACAATCCGCATCCTGTGGATGCGCCCGGTAGCTCGCAGCTAAGCTTCCCGTGACAACATTCCACTATCCACATCCTGTGGACGCGCCCGGTAGTAAGCAGCAAAGCTTCTCGTGACAGCAATGAACAACACACAGATGGGACCTTAATGTTCCAGCTTGAGCGGTGTTCACAGCTATCCCGCGCCGTACCGTTATTATTCCAATCGGTCTTTGTGTCAGCTTGTGAGTTTTTTTTTTTTTTTTTTTGGGGAAGTTGGAGAGGCCCCCTGACACATGGCCTCAAATTTTTATTATCACATTCATACGTTACTCCCAAATAACATTCGTTTGAAGCCTACATTGTGCCTATCAGTCTATGCATATGCCCTATGGGGCATAATATTTGTGCTCTAATCCCAATATCATAAGTCGCATAGTGCCCTGTTTGGTCTTTATGTACGTTAAGAGCACAAAAATATGAAGTTCGTACTCTTCTTCCAAATACCTCGCATTTGAGTTCCCCATTATTCCGATAGGTCTGTGTAGGGATTTCTCCCAATAAGTGTTTTTGTATCACTATAAGTGTAACACAAAAATTCCCTAGAACCCGTAAACCATATATTGTGTTGCCCAAAAAGTAATTGCGGATTTTTCATATAGTCGGCGTTGACAAATTTTTTCACAGCTTGTGACTCTGTAATTGCTTTCTTTCTTCTGTCAGTTATCAGCTGTTACTTTTAGCTTGCTTTAGAAAAAAAGTGTAAAAAAGTATATTTAATTAAAGTTCATTCTAAGTTTTATTAAAAATGCATTTACTTTCTTTTAAAAAATCCGCAATTACTTTTTGGGCAACCCAATAGTATACTTTCCCGACAATCCTACATAATCTTTAGGTATTTTAGTAAAATCGATTTAACTTTTTGTGGGCCCATATGGGACAAAGGAGGCCACCGTAACGCTGAGATTAGCATGTCCGCCTATGACGCTAAACGCCTGGGTTTGAATTCTGGCGAGACCATCAGAAAAAAAATATTTCAGCGGTGGTTTTCCTTTCCCAATACTGGCAACATTTGTGAGGTGCTATTCAATGTAAAACTTCTCTCCAAAGAGGTGTCGCACTGCGGCACACCGTTCGGACTCGGCTATAAAAAGGAGGAGCTTAAACTTGAATCGGACTGAACTCATTGATATGTGAGAAGTTTGCCCCTGTTCCTTAGTGGAATGTTCATGGGCAAAATTTGCATTTGCAAGTTGCATATGGAACAAATAAAACATCATTTTGACTTTGATACATAAAAAGATGAGGACGAGGAACCTAAAACGCAAATATTTGATTTGGATTTTGTATACATACCGCCTGTAATACTCCATCCAATGTGGATCCAAACGCGATTGACCTGCAGCAGCAGCGGCTTGTGCGTTTTTAAGCTCTTCCAATTCTCTGAAAAAATAATAAAATTTGGAATTAAAAATTGGAAAATGTTATCAGCACCATGGAAGGAGGAATGTCCTTAAACGTTTAAACGTTAAATGATCAAAATAAAGCAATGGCAAAATGTTGAAAACAGAAAATGCATGCATTCAAAAAAACAAAAAAAAACTGAGAAGTTACATTTTTGCACTGAAAGCAAAAGCAGGTCGATATTTGTATTAACATAATTGCATCAAAATTTGCAGCATATAAAGAAATCATAGAGAATCAAAACCTTTGGCATATCATTAGAGATATAACAGAAATTTGGAAAGTGGCATACATAATTTGCCCTAAATTCATCTGATAGTGGCCATCAAATCATGATGGGAATGTTAATACAAAAATAAATAAATGGAAATAAGCAAGCAAGCAAGTTGTTTAACAAAAAAAAAAAAAAAATCATGATCGCGATTATATAATTGCTAGGGTTATATTTGTTTCATTGTTTGATTATGTACCTTTCTCTACTATACATGGGCCCCATTGGATGATGATAGGGTACCATCTGTTCAACAGGGCTGAAATCATTAAATATTTAGAAAAACACATTATAAAGGATTTCACTTTAGTATAATTTCTGTCCACTCAACTGTGACATGGAGGAAAAAGAAACTAAAACAAAATGTTTAGTAATGAGAAACACACACACACACACACACGACAACATTCAAATTAAATATATATGTATATAAAAAATACCACATCACAATGAGGAAAAAATAACAACGAAAGACGAAATACATTTTTGCCAAAATAAGAAAAAAAAAAATTAAATCAATTTTTCTTTATAATTTTGATGTTGTCCAATATATTTTCAATTACTTTGTGTATAGATAATATCGAAAATCGAAACAGAAACAGAAATGAATACATAGATGAGATTGTAATTCAAGAGAATAAAACAAACAAGTAAAAAGCGTGCTAAGTTCGGCCGGGTCGAATCTTGGAAACTCACCAACATGGATTCTGCTAAGAATTTATACAAAATAAGGGGTCGACAATGGATGGCAACTAACTATAGTTGCGTTGCCAGAAGATAAAGTCATGAAATATGAATGTTTTTAACGTTCAACTACTAAATAAATTGTAAACAAGTATGCAATTCAATGCAGAAATGGACATTTCTATAACAAATTTGGACGTTGGCAACACAACTGAAGTTGGGTTGCAATCCATAATCGACCAATACCAAACTTCTGTCAAACCAGCAAAAATTAAAGCTTTTAGGAATCGAACAAGGATAATCGAGAGACCGGTTTATATGGGAGATATACCAGGTTATAGTCAGAGAACACTATGTGCAACATTTTAGCCAAATCGGACAAAAATTGGGTCTTCCAGGGACTAAAGTTGTCAAATCGGGAGATCGGTTTATATGAGACCTATATCAGGTACGAGACCGATTTGGACTGTACTTGACATAGTTGTTGGAAGTCATAGCAGAACTCTACATGCAACATTTTAGCCAAATCGGATAAAAATTGCGGCTTCCAGGGGTTCAAGAAATCAAATCGGTAAATCGGATTATATGGGAGCTATTGTATATTCAAATCCGAACCGATGTTGCCCATTTGCAATCCCCAACGACTTTCGACAGACAGACGAACATGGCTAGATCGACTCAGAGCGTCGAGACGATCAAGAATATCTTTACTTTATGGGGTCTTAGATGAATATTTCGAGGTGTTACAAACGGAATGACTAGATTAGTATACCCCCATCCTATGGTGACGGTTATAAAAATGCTTATAAGCTGGCGTAACTGTAAACTCGCAAGTTTCGCCTACGATGATCTCCTGAGTGACGTATACTGGCAAGCCGTCATCTCTTTGAGGTCAGACCACCTCCCCACAATTCCCACCATCGACCGACCACCCGATTTCATAACCTCTGAGCGCCGGACGTTTATCAATCAGAAGAAGGCCGATTTGGTCGGCTGTAGAGAATACACTAATCGGTGCTTCAGTGAACCGACACCCACCTTTAATGTGCTAGTTGCCGATAGGAAATTCCGAGAAATCATTTACGCCGCAGCCGCTCGCTTTATGCCAGCCGGTCAAATACCCCAAGTGCGGCCCAATTTTTTAGCACAGGCAGTGGTACTCGCAGACGAGCGTGATGGGATTCTGGTATGGACCCCGCTAACCCCAGAATCAGCGAGCTGAATCTGGAAATAAACAGGGTAGTCAACAAACATAAGCGGAATTTGTGGATGAAACACTTGGTGCAATGTAACTTAGGCACCGGTGTAGGCAAACTGTGGTTTACTGTTACTGTTACCTCTGTCACTTTTGGCTAAAGAACCGTGACTGATCCGAAGAGATACGCCAGGTTGTTTAACCGTCAATTTATTGTGCATCCCGGGAGATACGCCAGGTTGTTTAATCGTCAATTTAATGTGCATCCCGGGAGAGACAGACAGGGCTAGGAGGAGAGCCATTCGCCGTATTCGTGGTCTCCGAGCCGATGAACAGCCATCACAATTTACCGTGGGCGAAGTTACAAATGTCATACGTGGCGCCAAATCATCTAAGGCGCTGGGCCCCGACGGAACTTCTACATTGATGTTGCAGAATCTGGATTCACCTGGAGTTGAGTACCTTACTACTGTCCTCAACCTATCTTTGAACACTCTTATAGTTCCCGATGTGTGGAAAATGGGCAGAGTGATCCCGCTACTGAAACCTGAAAAAGACCCGAGTTTGGGGGAGTCGTACAGACCGATCTCCCTTCTATCACCAGTGGCACACATTTGCCGTGGCTTCAATCAGCACAGGCCATGTTATAGGACGGTCCTCGTGGCACTGGACCTATCGAAGGCATTCGACACGGTCAGCCATGCCAAATTATTTGAGGACATCGCCAACACGTCCCTCCAGCTAGGCCTGAAACGATGGGTCGCGAATTATCTGTGTGGTAGCCAGTCATTTGTGGAATTTAGGGATAAACAGTCGAAACACCGTAGAGTGAAACAGGGAGTTCCCCAAGGTGGGGTGAAATCTCCGGCACTGTTCAAGCTCTACCTATTCTCCATTCCACCCCCTCCAGACGGCATAGAGATCGTATCATATGCGGATGATTGTACAATCATGGCATCAGACCCCCACCCATTGATGACATCTGCGATAGGTTGTTGAACGTCTACCTCAACGAAATTGCCTCATATTTCGCTGCAAGTCTTTTTGGGCTGTTATCGCAGAGACCATCCAAATCATCATCTTGTGGATAGATATCCACCGCCCAGAAGCCTTAAGGTAGATCTACATGATCTAGAGCGTGAGGTTCAGCGCAACAAGAGAGAACCTCTAGATCAAGCGGCATATCCAGCAGGTCTAAACAACATTCATGGAGACACGGTAGCAGATGCGGTAAATGGCAAGGATTGATGCCGACGTGCAAGATGTATGCCCCGATTGTAACCAGGTGTAACCGCACGATAAACGTCACCTGTTTAACTGCCCGGCCAGACCCACTCGACTCAGACCCAGATCCCTGTGGACGCACCCCATCTTAGTCGCAGAGTTTCTGGGTCTTGACACTCAACAGAATCAAGCAGACGAAAGATAGAACACAATAAACTGCTACAACAACGATGAATGAGTAGAAAAATACCCACAAATCTCTATTAAGATAATTCTAGCTTGAGTTAGGAGAAGATGCGGTATAATCGAAAAGGTATAGGGTTTTGCGGCGGAGCTGATATCGGGGGAAAGGAAGAGTGCTCCGAAAGCAGCACTGAATGCTTGATTTGATCTTAGACCTCTACACTTGTCCTCGGAGTGTGCGGCGTTGAAGACTGCCGTCAGAATGAAGGAGTCAGGGACATGACGCTCCTTGGATTTCGGGTATTCGTTTGTCTTGCGGAAAACCCCTGGTTTGGACGATACGTTGCATAGGCGACGCGATGGACTATATGCCAGACATCTGTTGGCGATCTGTTGGTTGGCTTTGGACTGGAGGCGCCCCGCCTTCTTATGTGTCTCTGTTTACACGGATGGGTCCGAGCTGGATGGGGGCCCCTGGGAAGCAGTTTTTGTTGAATTCCTAGCAATTAGGGCGTCACATAAACATCTGGACAGCTGCATTGTCTTTCAGCCTGAGGTTTTTACGATTCACAGGACCTTGGATGTGATCATGAGTCAGGAGCGGCGGCCTCTACGAAAGTCGCATTTTATGTGGACAGTCAGGCTCTGAAGGCTCTGGCTGTGGGTCATGTGAAATCGACGCTTGTCGGCAGATGAAAGCAGCGTCTCGGACGTTCGGGGGCTGATGTCAGATTGCGCTGGGTTCAGGACCATCAAGGTGTGGCGGCGAACGAAGCCGCTGCAGAGCTGGCCAGGGCTCTGACAGTGCGACGCCGCTAGGGAACCCCCCTCTGTGTGGGCTGTTTGGGATGGTGGTTTTGAGGCCTTGGCTGCAGGTTTGTCAAGGTCCTGTGGCCAAGTTCTCCGGAACGAGAACGTCGATTGTCCTTGAGCTGGGGAAGCCTGACCCTAGATTGTTGGTGAGAGTCCTGACCGGCCACTGCGATGTTAGGTGGCTGCCATGGCGATGGGAGACATTCGAGCACATTTTATGGCACTGTCCCGAAATTGCGAGAAGAAATAACAAATTAAAGGGTTAACACCTTTTCCATGCCTGGATGTCCTTCAGGCACTAGGCTCTCTTGTCATTGGAGTTCTTTAGAGGCCTGGTTTGGCTGGCAGGACCATACTCGCACCGGCTGAGTTTTTCCCCGGTCCAACTGGCTCTCCACTTTTTCCATACTTTTTGTCTTGTGTGTTGGTTTTCTGTTTTCTGTCGCTTCCACTGTATTGCAGCTTGCCGGGGTGTATCTCTATTTGGTTTGCACCATATTCCTGTTCTCTTTTACTTTCTTCTAAGACGAACCTTAAGTTCTCCGAATGAAGCGGCTAGCAACCTAGGTTGGTAGTCGGGTGCCCTCCAACCTATCCTAACCTAACTTAGGAATATCGGAGCTATTTCGAATTATACAGCGATTAGGACAATAACGTCACGTACTAAAAATATTTGCTTACATTGGGGCCTGTTTTTTTTTTCTGACATTATTAAAGTACACCTATTTCAGCATTTATGTGTCCATGACTTTTAAAATATTTTTTTCACTCAATTACTTCTACCCTCTTGAATTACAATCTCAGAGCTGGTTGCCAATTTTCGTCGTCTACTGTCGTACGAAAACATTTCGATTTGTTTTCCCCATCTACTTTTTGTCACATTAATACTCACCTGAAACCAACGTGTGGTCGTGCATATTCGGATAGTTGTCGCAGGGCTGGTGTGTCGGTATACGGGGGTTTAAGCTCAGCTTTTAGTTTCGCCTGTTGCGCTGCTTGTTGGGCAGCAACAGCTTGCTGCTGTTGTTGTTGTTGCTGCATTTGTTGCTGCTATTGGATGGGAGAGGGAGAATGAGAGAGAGAGAGAGAGAGAGAGAGAGAAAATATGGATTTATTTGCACACAAGAAATCAAAAAAAAAAAAAAATAAGACAAAAATCTTTATTATAAAAGCAAAAAAGTGCAAGCTTACCTGCCGTCTTTCTCTTTCTTTTTCGGCCAACTTGCGATCACGATCTTCGCGTTTACGGGCCAATTTTGAATCGGCTACTGGCTTAAATATTAAATCAGTTCTTGTACAAGAGTTATAATCACCGCGATCAATATGGCGAACAAATCTAAGTTGGAGGAACAAAAAATAAGCAGTGAGAAATCAAACAATGATATTTTGAAGGAGAATGTTATGTGGCATACATAGCGGATTGGGACCGATGACATTCGGTGTCATCTGGTTTGGCTTCAGGACTAGGACCACGTGGTATATTGTGTGTTGGACTAGGTATCTCTGGCTCTGGATCGGGCTCAATCTCAATGGGTACTGCAGAAAAACAAGTATTTATTTAGTTTGATTTCTCAACAGAATGACTTTCAAAGAGAACCGAACTTACGGGGCTCTGTGGGATGATGATGTGGTTGCGGTGGCCCAACTAAGCCAGAACTAGCCGAATGAGCATGAGCTCGTAGAGCATCCATGTGCGATGTGGGCTGCAGCATATGTGGTGGTTTGCCAACTTCTTGAAAGGGAGATACATGTGGCGGGGGTGGATAACCGGGAATATGAGAACCTGGATACCCTGCAGGTGGTAGAGCAGTAGGCGCGGGTGGCTGGCCTTGGTTGGGTGGGCCATTGTTGCCGCTGCCGTTATTGCTCCCCTGTTGCGTCTTTGGTGTTGGCGGTTTGTTTTGCTGCTGTTGTTGTTGCTGCTGCTGATGTTGCTGTTGCTGTTGTTGCTGTTGTTGCTGCTGTTGTTGTTGCTGTTGGTGGTGCTGCTGCTGCTGCTGTTGTTGTTGTTGTTGCTGCTGCTGCTGTTGTTGTTGTTGTTGTTGGTGTTGCTGCTGTTGCTGTTGTTGATGTTGATGTTGCTGCTGAAGATGCTGTTGCTGCATATGCTGATGTTGCAATTGCTGTTGTTTTTGTTTCTCAACTGCTGCCGCTAAGGCCGGATCATCCGGCCGAGTTGGAGGTGGACCTTGTAAGCCTGGATGATGAGCAGCTGCCATTACCGCTTGCTCCAGAGATCCACCAGCTCCGGGAGGCTTAATGTACGCAGGGAAACCCGGTCCATACGGGCCGTAACCATAAGGCGAGTTGAACGGGCTGTGATGATGTGGTGAGTAAAACATAGATGGATGTAAAAGCGGGTGTGGGTATGGTGATTGCCCCGGATGAACACCGATTGGTGGCATTCCAGCTCCAGCAGGTATAAGTGGCAACGGCAGTGGCATTTGTGGATGGCGTATCACAGGCGGAGATGCACCAGGTCGCAGATGAGGCGGCGGTGATGCCCCTAGGCCTCGCTGTCCGGATTGTGGCCCATACATTTTACTAAGAGGACTCGCCATTAGAGCGGAAGCACTCGACACAGGCGGTGGGGTCATGTGTGGCGACTGCTGTCTCAGCAATGCGTGCCTATCACGTTCTGCCACCGCTGCTGCTGCTGCTGAAAGTGCAGATGACGACGGATGATGGCTAAGTGGTGATTGCGGCACAGGGTGCAATGGGCTCTGTCGGCTGAGACTGCCCACACTAGACGCCGGCGAAGAAGAACGATGTGCGCCACCGGCAGATGAGTTCAACCCGCTGGGGGTTCCCGAATTACTTCCGCTGTTATGTGGAGGGCCACTAAGTGAACTCGGACCGCCAGGACCCGAGTTGCTGGACACACTTGGACTGGCTCGACTAAACGCCGACGAAGGAACCGTGTTGGTAGTCGACATAGAGGTAGTTGCTGAGACGGGAGGATTTGAACCATGCGGAGGCAATGGACCACTTGCAGAGGAAATTGGTGGTTGTTGCGACGACGGCATATGTGAAGATGGTGGTGTTCTACGACTAAGACCTGACTCAGGCAAACTATTAAGTGATGGTGGTCCAGCCAACAATGCTAATGGACCCGCACCCGGTCCTAAGCCAGCAAGAGAATGTGGAAGCATGTGATGGCCAGCATGTGCCGGATGACCTGGCGGCAAATGCGCCAAATGAGGGTGAATTGGCATCGGATGACCAATAAGCCCAGGTGGCACATTGCTAGACAGTCCCGGCAGTGGCGATGTACGATGTGTGTGTGGAGATTGCTGTGGCGGACCCGACGATGCCTGCGACGTTGGTGGGTCGCGTGCTTGTGAGGAGGGAGCAGTTGACGCCCCGGCTCTCTCTTCGTGCAGCCCTAATCTCTGAGGAGGTTGTGCTGGTGATGGAGTTCGTACAGTGCCCGACGAAATTTGTTGCTGCGGCTGACTATGGGGACCCAAGCCATGGCTTGATAATGACAATGGCGGTCCATTTCGAGGATCATGGTTTTGCAAAGACAGCGGTATAGGTGCGTGCGGATGCATTCCTCCAGCACCAGGCGGTAGTTCTGCATGCGGCCTGTGTAGTTGTGGCAAATGTCCGGGCGGTAAATGTTGAGGGTGCATTGCAGAGGGAGCAATGGATGATATACTATGCGTAGGCCCTCCACTGGCCGATGTCGGAGGGCCAGAAGAGGGAGGAAGATGACTGGGATGATGCAAACCTTGAGGACCGTTCCCGCTAGACACAGATGTAGGAGTCGGATGGTGAATTAACCCTTGTGGAGCTGGTCCACTTGGCGTTGATCCTGGCGGAGCACCACTAGGCACCTGACTTTGGTGAGACGCCTGTATAGACAGAGGACCACTATGTGGAGAGATTAAATTTTGCGGATGCATTCCAGGCGGAAGACCGCCACCAGCTGGCGACGGCATATGTGGTGAGGGATGAGGCGACTGAAACTGTTGCTGGTTGGAAGGCAAAGAACTGCTATTACTGCTTTGACTATCCTGTCCAGGAGTGGAGCGCGCAGATGCGTCTATAGGGCTCTCCGAAGGAGGATATTTCAGTCCCACCTCAAGTGGTCCGCTATACGGTAATGGCTTCACGAGATTTTCTCCATATGGAGATGGTTTCATGCCACCTGTGCTCATGTCTGTGGGCGGGCCTTGAAGTGGCGGAAATTTAAGGTCTTGAGGACCATACTTTCCTACCATTGGATCACCATATTTCATCATGAGGCCAGCTGCTGATTCAAATGGTGGTCGTGCCATGGGATGCTGCACCTGATGTTCGTAATGTGGCTTTGGCATAGCTATACCCGGTGGCGGTGTTGCCCCTGGCGGCTGACCATGCGTTGGAGGCGAAGGCTCTTGGGGACCTCCCATAAATTTATGTGTTGGAGGATTATCGTTGGGTGTAGAAGCACTACTCACTGGAGGTGGGCCTAGATTAGGGGGAGGATAGCCACTTTTAAGCTCTTGCACTTTCCCTGGGCCATCGTTGCTGCCACTATAGGTCTTACCCGCAGATGGGGGGCCATGTGGTGAGGACAAATCACCTGGAAATTTCCCAGTGTGCTGATCAATCATAAATTTCATATCGAATTTTCCAGCAGCTGCCGCTGCTGCTGCAGCTGCCTGCATCTCTTGACTATATTTAATAGAATCCATTGCTTGCGGAGGATACTTGAGATCCTGAGGTACAAATTTTCCAGGCTCGTATTTAATACTGTCTGGAAACTTGTGCTCTACATCAGCAGGATATTTTGGTTGTTGCGGATGAGGTACCGATGTTGGTGGTCCAGCAGCGGGAGGCATTGAATTGTTGTCACTGGGCAGGGATGAAGATGGCGGCGGTTGATTAGCTTGAGGTGGAGGTGCAGCAAACTTGAGATGACCCCCTTCAACGATATAACCGGGCGGAGGTCCAGCAACAAGAGAATGTGCCAAATGACTGGGTGGTGGTGGTGGTGGCTGATGTTGTGCTACATCTGATCCATCCATTCGTTTCGTAGTCAAAGACATTGGAGCTTGTCCCTGTGACGAAGGTGGCAGACCTCCTAGTAGAGGAGGCTTAATGTCTTCACTTTTTACCTCAATTTTCACTTTGAGATCTTGAGGCTCGTTACTATTCTGATTGCAAACAGCGTCAATAACAGCGTCCTTTGGTTCTTTCTTGAAGTAAACAACTTCGGGCATTATCGTTTGTGCTGGTGGCGGTGGCGGTTGCGTCTGTGGAGGTGTTGAGATTTCCTGCTTCATATTGGCAAGTTTCTTTAACATATCCTTTGGCATGTCGGTGTCCATCATGTCCAATTTGCCAACTTCCTTTCGGTCGACAGATGCATTGAGCGCCTCAACAGTGGGTACTTTCAGCGGTGGAATTGGTGGCGGTGGCGGGTTAACAATGGCAATTGGCTTCGTAGGTGGAATAGCGAGGGGATCTTCTTTGGATGCTTTAATGTCTTTGAGACTGTTATCGGTGATGACCATCGCAGTGTTTTGCGGCATTGAGGATGGTGCTTGTATGTTCGTTTCTTCGTCAACATTTTTGATTTTATCCTTAATGTCGATTTCGGAAATCTTTGCTTCGGTTTTCTGGATCACATTCTTATCACTCTTGGCCGAATCAAGTTCACTATTTCCACTACTGCTCTCCTCTTTACTCGAAGTGCTCTCTTTGCTGTCCTTCGATTGCTGCTCGGCTGAGTCGGTATTGGTCGATTCACCATCGTCCATGGCCGAATCAGATCGACTATCCGAATTTGTGCTCTCGACTGGACTCTCGGCCCGCTTTCGTTTGTCTTTTGATATAGAAACGGCAACAGGAGCAGTCGTGATATTATCGGTTGACTCATCCTGGTTGTCAGTGTTGGAACCACCAGTGACGGAGCCCTCCGTATCGTTACGTTTCTTTTTATTGGGTGTTTCTTGTCGGCCGGTCTTCCGTTTGTTTGCCGCCGCCGCACCCTCCGATGCCGGTTTTGTTGGTGTTTTGGGACTATCGACCGATCCTCCTCCTACAGCCGCTGCAGCAGCACTTGCCGCAACATTGTCAGGCGTATCGGATCCACGTTTCGGCCGTTTTCCATTAGCTGTTGGTTGCGGCTGTGTGACCTGCGTCTGATCACACTTCGCCGCAGTGCCCGGTGCTGTTTGTTGCTTATTTCTCGTCCTCATTCTAGACGGTGACTCATCCCTTTTATGGGTCAAACTAGAATCACTGTCGCACTCGCTCACGTCGTCTTCAGTCAGAGAACTCGTCTCCTCCTTAGTGACAACTGGCGAAGCGCGACCCTTGTCTGAGGTCGCCGTCGACGCCGTCGTCGTCGCCGTCGTTGTCGTCGTTGTCGAGGCAGACGTAGCAGATTGCGGTTCGGGTGTGTCCTCCTTCTTCGGAGGCGTATTACTTGCCCGTGTAACACGATTGCGACGCAAAGCACTTTGGCGTCGTCTACGATGCGGGCGATTGCTGTTTGCGCTCGGTGTCTTCTTCCACAAATAGTAGAACTCGACTAATTCCGGCGTCTCTTTGTGAGGCAATAAATCCTTTTGGATTCTAAAAAAATTCTTTCCAAATTGTCTGAGACCTTTAATGAATTTCTTAATTTCGTCTTCGCACCACTTCTTTTCGATGCTTTTTGTTAATGGGGCTTTTACAAGTGCTTGAAGTGCTTTACCAGGATCATAACCATTATCGTGTAACTAAAAACAACACATAAACATATAGGAACTCGTTTAATGGCATTGAAAACAACAAACATTTCTCAAACTTAGAAAAAGATAAAACGTCATTGCTTTACTTTGACTGCAACTAAATTGATTTTTATGATTTTATGGTATGGAGAAATGCTACAACCTAAAAGGAACACATGCCTTTTCCAAGTTCCGTCCTTGGGTTTGTCATTATTGTCTGTATTGCATGCTTGTAAAATACTTTTTATTATTATTAACTAATTGCCATATAAGGATTTTGTAAGCAACACGGAATTCCTGACTTAAATTTTCTTTTTCGGGGTTACTGTTCAATTTCTAGGGCGCCAACAAGCCTATTACTGGCTTAGGTGTATGTCCATAGTGGCATGGAGCGGATTAATATCCGCACCCTAACCTAAGAGAGTGTAAAGATAATTTTTCCTTGTCTGATCAAATGTAATGTACCTTGGCTTGACTTTGGTCCAAAACATTTTCGGTTTGCATTTCTATATTTTGTGAAGTTTACTACAAAAAAATTTAATTTTTCACCCAAAAAACGAAAACTAGAACTGATGTATAAGAATTTCGCACGCGACAACTGAAAAGTATTTCGTGAACTGGCAAATTTCACGAGCCAGCGAATCTCTAATAATCCATAGCCATTTTAGATGTATCAGAATTCCTTAATGTATAAATGTACTAATTATTTTGTGCTTATATGTCATTAAAAAACATTAGTCACATCTAATGCATTCCAATAAAATTGCTGACCGGTAGCTACAGATGGTTAATCATTATAGTCAAACTATTTTTTCAAATTGCGCCAGTATGAATCGCGGTGGCAAGGTAAAAGGTTCCAATCGAAATGTGAAAGTACAGTCGAACCCCGACCGAGGTTTGCACGGAAAATCGAAAACGCTATTAGTAGAAGTTTTTTTTTTCTCAAATTTCATTAATTATGTATTTTAAATGATATAAAATTCGTGATGCACTTCCAAATCCCTTTAATTTGAGCCCCATATTGTCATGGCCGGAGCTGGGGCGTTCACCGGCACTTTGCACAGAATATAGATATCAAATTCGTTCTTTATTCCCAACGAAAAATGAAGTTCAGTTTAGGGGGTGCTTTAGGGCGTACCCCAAAATACTTGGCTCTAAAATTGGATATGAAATTCGTTTACTACTCTCAAATATCTTTCATTTGAGTCCCATATTTATTTATTTCATTTCATGCAATGCGAAGCCATCAGGCCTATAAATAATCACACTATGCATAAGACGTACTTTTTCTAACATAAGTTAAAAAATTACTCAATTACAAATAAAAAACTTAAAAACTTAGAAAATGGAAAAAATTTTTAACCTATTTAACACTTACTGAATCTAGATAAAACTAAATAACAAATAAAATAAAAAAAAAAAAAAACAAATTACTAAAAATTATAAGCAGAAACTGATTGAAAAAAATCCAACTCAAAAAAGATCAACGTAATAAATTAAAAAAAAATGATTAAAGCATAATAAAAAAAAGTAATACTTAAACCAAAATATACAATAATACTCTTGGATTTAAAAACAAATTATCAAGAATTATAAACAAAACAGCTTGAAAAAAAATAATTAAAAAAGATCACTTAACAATAAAAAAGAATTAAACAAAATGGGGAAAAAATAAGTAATACTAAAATCAAAAAATAAATAAATTAACAATAATCCGCACGATAAAAAAAACCATCCGTAAGACTATATAACATAGTTAAAGTTGTTGACATATTGACACAAAAATTAAAAGCGCTGAAAGTGTAATGGGTCTAATAACCCATTTGACGTAACTTTAGGAGGAAAAGCGCCACCTAAACTTGAACGCAAATTCTAGTTTCATATTCGTAATATACTCCCTAATACCTTTAATTTGAGTCCCATATAGCCATTTGGGGGTATTTCGGGATAGGCGACCTCCCATTACTTTGACCAAATGTTCTATGCCATATTTGTAATTTACTGCCTAATACCATATTCACCAATACCTTTCATTTGATACCCTTATTGTGCCCATCGAACCACTTTCGGATATCGGATAACCATTTCATATGATACCTATATTGATTTTGGGTTGTGTTTTTGGCATAAGGGAGAGGGTCCGTTCCCCTTCCGACATGGAAAAATTATATAGCCTATGTTTCCCTCCAGACCAACCTACACAATATGCGAAAATTTCGAGAAAATCGGTTCTGCCGTTTTTCAGTCTATGCGGAACAAACAAACCGAGTCCCATATATCCGTGATTGGCTAATGTGCCCATTTGGGCGTTTTTGTGGGGGTGAGGTGACCCCCTATGCTTCGACATGAATTTGTATGCCAGATTCGTTATCTACTTTCGGATACTTTTTGATACCCATATTGTCCTTATCGGTCCACTTTTGATTTTGGGTGGTGTTTTTGGGGTAACAGTGGAGGGTCCGCCCCCTTCCGTTATCAATAAATTATAAAGCCTATTTGAGTCCCATATTGCCATGATCGTCAAATAAACCTATTTTAATGGGTTTTGGGGCTGGGGCGCCCCCCCCCCAGGTACTTGGACCCAACTTTTATAATGAAATTCGTACTCTACTCTTGAATACCTTTCATTTGAATCCTATATTGTCC